>NC_132839.1:39074807-39674807 GCF_048164855.1 Canis lupus baileyi
CCTGCTTCTCCCTCTGCCTGTGTCTCTGCCTCTCTCTCTCTCTCTGTGACTATCATAAATAAATAAAAATTTATTAAAAATTAAAAAAAAAAAAAAAGAAGGGTCTGGCTACATGTGACTGGGAAGGGAAGCCATCTTCGGGGTCTGATAAGAAAAGGGTCCATCCCTCTGCCTCTAGACTTTAAGGCTCCCGCAAGGTCTGGGCTGAGACAGAAGTTGTACGTGGCCCGTCAGGGGTGGCTGCTATCTTAGTCCAGGCAAGAGAGGATGGGGTCTGGAGCCAGAGCGGAAGCCATGGAGGTGCTGCAAAACCTTCAGAGAAGGATTTACTTTGTTGATGGGGCCAACAGAATCTGCATCTATCCATCTTCATAGGCAGCAGGGCCTGGATGGGCCCTGGGCTTGTGTCTAGAGTTGTTATGTCTATTAAGTCTATGTCTGCTGCAGAGACCTTCCTGAAGCCTGGGGGTGAGGGGTGGGGGGGCAGTGTGGCGTGCGGGTCCCCAGATGGGGCTCTCTTGGCCCCAGTTCCCACTTAATTCCATGTGTGGGGTCCTTGGAAAGCCCACACTATTAAAATGACATGAGCAGACTCTTCACTGAATTTCCCAGATGACGCCTGCCCAAGCCACTCTGCTTTCTGGCCCTTATATGGGTCCTCCCAAATATATCCTTGGGGGTCCTGTGGACACTCTGGCCCCAAGGGCTCCAGAACATGGAGGAAGGAGCCCCATGGGATGAAGCAGAGCTGTGGCGGCCCCAAAGGACAGGCAAGAGGGGGCTGAAGAGGCAGAGCCGCTGAGACACCCCTAGGAACCTCTCCAGTAGTAGAGGACAAAGGACATGTGGTTGTGGATCAGAGAAACCTAGGGATTCTGGTTACAGAATGGGGGGCAGGGGAAAAGGCTGGAGCCTCGGGCCTCACAGATACAGCATGGCAAGCCCGGAGAGGGCGCAGCTCAGCCCCTCGCTCGCTGTGGCCGGAGCCGGTGCGGCCTGCAGAGCCCTGGGCCTTCGGTAGAGAAGGATGGAGTCTCCTCTCTCTCGCTCTCTCTCTCTCTGGGGATCAGCAGCAGCATTAAATGAGCTTATGAAAGTAAGAAGGACCCTAAAATTACAAATTGCAAAGAAGGCAAGTAATGATTATCGTCATTATTCCTTGAGCCTAGGCGTCTCTCCTGTCACATAAGCAGTGTGTGTGCCAGCGGGTCCGGCGCGGCCGACGCAGGGAGGCCCGACCGCCTCGGGGCCGGGGGTACAGGCTGCGGAGGGCCAAGGCAGGGCAGCGCCTCCGTGTCCTTGGGCCTCCTGGGGTGCAGAGGGCTGCGGGCTGCCCCCCCCCCGCCCCGCCCCGCCCCAGGACACGGCTGCGGCCGAGGACCCGGCCCGGTGTAGACGCTGGGGGTGCCCGCACCGGCGCGTGGCGTGGGAGGGAGGGCCTGGGGCCGAAGCCAGGGCGGCTCCCGCGGAGCCGAGGGGAGCGGGACGGGCGCAGAGCCCCGGGACGTGGTGCGGAGGCAGAGGCTGGGTTTGAGCCCCCCGCCTCCTTGGTGAGGAGCCCCCCTGCCTCCAGCCCCGCTGCGCCACGTGCTGGCTCACACCTGTCCGCCCCCGCGGGAGCCGAGCCGTCCCACTGTGTAGAAGACCCTCTCACTGGAAGCAGTTCTTGAATTTCAGGAGTTTACTGGAGCCTTGGGAAGCAAGGAGGGCTTCCCAGTCTGGCCCCGCCTTCTCTCCCTCCTTCCTACTCCTCTTATTCCCTCTCCCTGTTTCTAGGAGCCTCCGAAGGTCTGGACGGTGCAGTGTCCCATAGCGTCACCCCAGGGCCTCACCCACAGCCCCGTGCACAGCCCCACCCACAGCTCCACCTATAACACCACCCTGCGGTCCGTCACAGTCCCACCCAGAGCCCCATCTCACGGTCCCCCTAGGACCCATCCCACTGGCCCCCACAGCTCTATCTATAACCCCACCCCACAGTCCCACAACTCCCCCTACAGACCTAGTCCACAGCCCCCACAGAGGCCCATCCATAGCCCCACCCCACAGCCCCTCACAATTGCCCCTACAGACCCAGTCCACAGTCCCCCACAGCTCCTCCTACAGACCCAGCCCACAGTCCCCCCCCCCCCCCCCCCCCCCCCCCCCCCCCCCCCGCCAAGCCCCCCACAACTCTCCAGCTGGCAGAGAAGGCTCATGCAGTCAAGTCAAGACTCTGACATCTCTCCTGCTTGGGCAGCCAGTAAGGTCAGGACGGGATGCTTCCAGCTGAGGGGGCATGGGCACTGCCTGGGGACAAGGATGCCAGGGCCGGCTGGAAAGGACAGGGGTGTGGCCTGGGTCTTAGAGGATGTATAAGATTTGAGTCAAGAAGCCTGTTCCATCCAGCTCAAAGAGCTGGCCAGGAGATAAGAAGGAAAGTAAATAGGAGGATAATCCAGGACTGAAAAAGTGAAAGTAGAGATAAGAGATACAGAAGGCTGACTCTGTAAGTCTAACTTCCGCTACTGGGAAACAAAAAAGGAGAGACCATGAAGGGAGAAAAATTAGCAATGAAACATCAAAGAAAACATTTCCAGTTCTCAAGAGATCCATGGGATGGGGGAGGAAGGAAAAATGACCTGCCCTTAGAAATACCCGCTTAAAAGTCTGGAAACAACGGAGTAAGAAATGCTGGAAAGATTTCAAAAATGGTGAAAGTAAAATGTTTGCTGCAACAAAGTGAGAATCACAGTGGCTCAGACTTCCCATTCGTAGCAATGGACATAAGACACTTGGGAGGTAATTTTGAACCTAGTTTTCTATACTTGGTCAAATTATCACTCAAAGTATGAGACAGAATAAAGATATCTTCACACCTTCAGGGATGCCAAAATACATATACACTTCACACATATCCTTTCTGGGACAGGATATATGCAGCAAAGTGAGAAAGAAAACTAAGAGATAGAAAGACATGGCTTTGGAGCTAAGGAGTGACCCTCCCAGGGTAACAGCTGTGCAAGAGCCAAGGAGCAAGCAGCCAGAGAGGGGCAGGAGCAGGAACAGTGTTGAGGAGGAAGTCTTGGGAATAAAACAGTAGTAAAATTGAGACTATGGCAGAGGAACCTTATTGGTTTATTAATAAGAAGGAAGAAAGGTGATTCAAAGCTACGGAGGAAAAAAATGTATATAACAAAATTAAGTTCCAAATATAAAGCAAACTAAAATGAGATATGACTTTAAGCTACTGGTGGAATAAATGTGTTCACCCAGTTTGCCCTGGATGCTAAGAATATCTTTCTGTAGGCTCACAGAGAAGGAAATGTCCCCCAGCCTAGGGCCTGGCTGTGCAGTGAGTAACAGGTATGTCACCAAAATGCTCATAGCCCCAGCAGACAGAGACCCTTGCTACTGTACCACCTGAATCCACCTTTACTGTACAGAATTTGCAAGAGTACATGACTGAGGGGCCGTGGTGGTGGTGGCAGGGGGCAGAAGGGTGGATGGCGAGGGCCGTGGGATCCTTACTTTCCAGAAAGGGAAATAAAGACACGGGCCAAAGGTGAGGTTGCATCCATGTGAGAGGAACAGCAGTTCGTAAAGCTTCAGAGGGAACCTACAGAGTTCAAGCATTCCTCGTGTAAAGTTCAAGCATTCCTCGTCGTGTAACTACAGGGCGGATAGGTGGAATTACTCAATCCTGTTTCACATCAGGAAGCCAGTATATTTTGTCAAATGCTTATAAGTCGCAAAACAGGAGGGCAGACAAGCATTTCACTGAGGCTTAAGGGAATAACTAACAAGATATTTAAAAAGAGAAATGAGAAAAACAAAAGTGTTATCCCAGGAGTGGTGGAACTTTGGTCGGGGTGGGGAGCAGGAGGAAAGAGATTATTTTATCACTAGGTTTTCTGCTATTTGTTTTTTTTAACCTTGTTCACATGTATTACTTTGATTAAAATTTGCAAATGTTAAAAATGAAACCAATGATCGGATTACTCCCAAAGTCCTTGAACACCATGACTCAACACTCCATAAAGCAAAGTCAACATATTTTGCTGCTTTACTCTGTAAAGCATTTCACTGGCACCTTCTCAATTAGTTTTACAACCATCACCAAATGTATACAGAGCATGCTTTCCTTGCTGTATCTGCATACAAGAAGAAAAAAAAAATTCAAACATTTACCTAAGGGTACAGTGCCAGCTGGGGTGAGGAAAAATGAGTCCCCCACCTCCACCCCCAGATGGCATCTCCAGGTACCAGAGCAGGTAACTGGGACCCCTCCTGGCCTCCATCCTCTCAGATCAATGGACACTCCTCTCCTTTCCGAGGCTCCCCAGCAAGGAGCTCGCCTGCTCCACCCCCGCCCCGCCCCCAGGCACTTCCCTCCGACTGGAGCAGTTTTATTTTTATTTCTTGTGAAGCATTGCTTATGTCCCAGCCAGCAGCCAGGCTCCTGGTGCCACGCTTTGCCTAGAGTGGAGGGCAGCCCGAAGCCATCACAGCACACTTTAGGCTGTGCAGTCTGAGGATCGTTGCAGGCCTGCCAGGATGAGCCCGGATGCAAGAACTGAATCCTTGGGCCACGTAAAATTATGGAACATTTCACACCTAGAGCAAATATGGAGAAAGAAAAAACAACCCAGAGCTTCCACCACCTAGCAGGTACAGGTGAAGACCTCAGAGCTACCTGCCCTGACTTCCCTTACATGGTTCTGTGCACTTGGCCTATGGGGATGCATGCGCCAGGAACACATGGCATTGCCCTGTGTTTTCCAGCATTCGCAAGCACATTGCTCTATGGCAGTGCTTCCTGTTTGCAGCTCGCCTTCTTTATGCAGCACTGTTTCAGGACTAAAGTTGATGCACTCATTTCTGCATTGCACCTTTGCATGGATGGGCAAGAAGCTATTGGGCATGCCCCTCCTCAGTGGTTGGGTGTTTAGAAGCCTTTGGAGGTGTGTCTGGGTTTTGCTCTCCCTCGGGCAGTCATGGACCCTCGCCTCACAAAAGTGCTATTGTGGTTTTTAATTACAAAAGTTATACTTGAGTAGTTTTGAAAACTTAAAAAATATGGGATCCCTGGGTGGCTCAGTGGTTTAGCGCCTGCTTTTGGCCTAGGGTGTGATCCTGGAGTCCCGGGATCGAGACCCACCTCGGGTTCCGTGCATGGAGCCTGCTTCTCCCTCTGCCTATGTCTCTGCCTCTCTCTCTCTCTCTCTGTTTGTCTTTCATGAATAAATAAATAAAAATTTTAAAAAAAGAAAACTTAAAAATATACAAGAGAAGTAAGTAAAAATATATTGTAATTTCTACTGCTTAAAGATAAAACTGCTCGAGTCTTGTCTTTTACCAGGAATGTTTCTGTGCATATATACATACACACAATTATATAACTATAGAGAAAAAAAATTTAAATACCATGTGATCATACTTTGCAAACTGTTTTATTACCTGACCTTTTTTACTTAATAATATATTGGGTACTAGAAATAGTTAATGTTACATAGTTCACTTAGCCAATCCCCTATCCCTGTTTACACCATGTTAAACATTTTGGTGTTTTCAACAAATTATTTTCTTTTAAGTATTTTTTTTTTTTTTAATTTCTTTTAGAGAGAAACCACAAGCTGGGTGGGGGTGGTGGGAAGGAGCAGAGGGAGAAGGAGAAGCAGGATCTTCACTAAGCAGGGAGCCTCAGGTGGGGTTCGATCCCAGGACCCTGGGATCATGACCCTAAGCCAAAGGCAGACGCTTTACCCACTTTACTCCTAAGTGTTTCATTACTTAATATTCTCTGCATTCACAAGAATATATGTAATGGAGGGGTGAGGTGTTTTTTGTTTGTTTGTTTTTAAGAGATGGAGAGAGAGCACAGAGGAGGGAGGAGCAGAGAGAGAGAATCCTAAGCAAGCTCCATGCCCAGTGAGGAGCCCTTTATGGGGCTCGATCCTACAACCTGGAGATCACATCTGGAGTCAAAATCAAGAGTTGGATGCTCAACTGACCAGGCCACCCAGGTGCCCCTGGAATGGTGAGTTCTGATCTCCCCACCCCCACCCAGGCAGAGCTGATCACTGCTTTCATTGGCCTTGTGGGCCTCACCCAGCCTGGGACCTCTGCACTAGAGACACCCACTCTCCTCGATGTGGGGTTTGTGCTTCCCTTACAGTCAAGGCTCAAGCTCTAGCAGCTGACCTTCCCTCCCAAGGTGAAATGTTCATGTAAGAAATTCCCTGGACCAGGGCCGGGAAAGAGCTGCAGAGGCCTGGATGGAGCCACCATGCCTGCTCTGGGCGCCCTGCCCTGACCAGCCTAGGATCTGGATCGGTGTCCATGAAACCTCCAGACTGTGCTTGTTGCTAGGAAGGCCGGGAGACAGACAGAAGACAGGGTGCAGCTGGTGTGCATCAGAGCCAGCTGTCAGTAACCCTTTCCCAAAAGCAATAATGGATCCATAAGCATACCTCGTTGGGGGGCTCTGGGTGCTGCTGACTCCCCGGAGGAGGAAGCCTATTGATTATGCAAATCATACTGCTATTTATTGTTGATACTCACCCAGTGCTCCGGGGGAGTTAACAAATGACTAACTGCCCTGTTGTGAGGCTGGGAGTGCAAGACACTGTGACGGGGACAGGGGTAGAGCTGCACACTGAGTCCATGAGTGCTGCTTTGCTGGCGAATGAGGGTAATGTTGCTCTGCCAGCTGCATCCAGGGTGTGGAGCGGGCGGTCGGAAAAGGGATCTGCAGGAGGACTGAGCCTCCTCACTGCTTTGCGACCAACCGGGTCACCTTGGAGGCTGCGAGTGGGAGCGGAGGCCAGACCGAGGGAGCCGGGTGTCTGGGCACAGACACAATTCCCACTGAATTGGCGCCTGACATCTGGTGACTCCATGCAAACTTCACGAGTGTGACTGGAACCCCGCCAAGCCTGTTTCCCCAAGGCAGGCAGGGCTCAGGGAGGGACCTCCCTGGGGTGGAGGCTCAGAGATGCCTCTGAGGCCCCCCCCAGGCGCCACAGGTCAGCTGGGCTGCAGTTCTTAGAGGACCCATCACTTCTTTAAAAAGAACCACAGTGCGGTGACTAACATTTGCATGGTTGTCATTTCTAGGTTTCAGAGCTGACCACTGAAGGAAAGTTCTGTGAAGGACTACCAGGTCATGCAGGTGACAGGAGCTCCGTGCGATTTGATTTCCCGTGTGACTGCAGGGTGCTCCTACCACATAGGGGTCGGTCAAGTCCTGCGTCTCTCCACTGTCACCTGTGCTGCCACCATGCTCTCCCAGGGCTCAGAATGGGTACAGGAAGGCCACCAGGGCTGGGGTAGGTGGAGAGGTGATCTTGGACTTGCCAGGTGGGCCTAAATGGAATCACAAAGGCCCTTCCTTGCAAGAGGCAGGTGGGCAGTCAAAGGGAAGTTGCTCTGAAGATAGAGGAAGGGGCTAGGAGTCAAGGAATGTAGGTGATCTCTACAGGCTGGAAAGGGCAAAAAACAGATGCTTCAGAGGGAACCAGTCCTGCTGACAGCTTGGATTTAGCCCTATCAGACTCATTTCAGATTTCTGGCATCCAGAGCTATTGAAGAATAAATATGTCCTGCCTTAAGCTGCTCTGTTGGCAGTGGTTTGTTACAGCAGGAATCAGAAACTACTATGGGCCCTATGCTCCCAACATCAGCTCCATCCAAACCAGCCTCTCCTGTGGACGCTGCTGTGGCATCTCTGATCCATGATGGTGGGAGGTCAGCGTGGAGGTGGCAGTGCTGCCAGTAGAAGCCAGGTGCTATCACTGGGCCAACCCACTTTGCACTCAGGCCTTGGGAGTGGTGCTAATGGCAGGAATTTTATCATGGGCTGCATGAGGTTTGATTAGGGGGAACTGAGCCAACCAAGTCCTCAGAATGAATTACACAGCCTAACCCATCATTCAAGGCCCTCTACAGCCCAACCCACCACACACCAGCCACACCCCCAAGATGGCTGACAAGGCCACAAAGAGATAGCTTTAGAGGATTATGCCCCATTGGGTCCCCCCAGAAGATGCTGTGGCCTCAGTTCTGCATACTATCTGGGCTCCCATCCAAAATCGATTGGTGGCATGTGTGACAGGTAGCATTTCAGCCTCTGCTTGAATACCTCCAGCAGTGTGGTGGTCACTGCTTACAGGGCTGGTGCCAAACGATGGTAAGTTTGCTGTAGTTTGTTAGCTTTGGCCAGCCTCTGCCCTTGGACACTCTCTCAACCAGGTGCCACCCCTCCTGCCACCTGCTCAAAGACAGCACTCCCTGGGTGCTCCCAGGCCCTGAGCCCTCCGGGACCTGCTGCAGGTCAGCACCAGCCAGCCAGAGGCTGGGTGTCTTCCAGATTGGTGGTAAGATGGGCCCGTCTCATCTGGGGCAGGCAAACTTCATCTCGTCGGCTATGGTCAGGGGCTTGCTGTCATCCTACTGGCCTTTGATGCCATGTTGAATCCTTTGTTCTCCAGTACATTAACTGCTACATTCCTGTCACTGTGCAAACCCTCCCCACACTGCATACTTCACACAACTGCCCCAAGTCTGACTCTGTAAGGCGAGGTTCTGATAAAAATGCAGAGTGTTCGGCAAGGAGTGTCTGGGGACTGGCTGCCCACTCTGCAACACCCAGTCCCTGCTCAATTCTGAGATCCTATTAGCACAGACCCTCCCCCGCCCCACTGCTGATGTGCTATGTTTATGCCACACAAACTAATACATGTTTTTTTAAACACAGGAAAACCTACTGCTTGACCATTTTCTTCTTTCTACACTACTGAGGGCCTCTCAAGGTCTCAGGAGGCTCCTGGGCCCTGAGATGGAGGCTCCTTGAATACCAGGCCCCCATCTTCTGGAAAGGAACCCCAGCAGGAACCCAAAACTTCTCGCAAACCTCAGTAGCGATGTCACAAGTGATGGCTGCATTTCCCCCGTCCCAACAGGATTTCTAAAGCATTTGGGTTCCTCTCAACACACAACTATTTATGGAAGTGGATCCATCCGGCTTGCTGCGTGCGATCAGGGAGGTCCTGAGCAGAAAGAAATGGTCTCTGAGAAGGCGGAATGACAGCTGTCCTGGGAAAATTGCTCCAACCGAGACTGGGCTCTGAATGTTTAAGCACCAAAAGACTCTTGTTTGAAAACGTGTTCTTGTTTTCCTGACAGTTTCCTGACAGTTCCACTGTGCTTCAGTGCATTCACTTTGCATCCCCTCCTCCTAGTCTATGATACAGAAGAGATTTTATCAGGAAATGCCTGCCAGGGTAGATGTAGCTTTAGGAAAAATCACCTTTGATCAACTCCAATGCCAGTCTCTTACTACTATTTTACATTTCTCCGTGTTTTCATGTGCTCTCTAAACGACAGGTGACAATGTAAGAATCTGCACTATCCCCAGATGGAGCCCTCATCTGCACCTGGCTGGGGCTGCGAGGGCCAGGCAGCACCTGTACCTTCTCTCCATGCTCGGACCCCATCTCCCATCTCTTCCCACTAGCTGCAGGCTTTACACTGCCTGCTGCAGAAATGCCCTTTGGGGGGAGCAGCCAGGGATGGTTAATGATCACAGGAGATGTAAACAAGCTCTGGCACCAACACACACCATGCCAGTCCCCGGGGCCCCCAGACCTGTCCCCACAGCTCTGGGCTGGCACTTGTGGCAGCGTGCTTTGGGGTCAGTTCCCAGAGCCACCCTCAGGGACTGCAATGGCTGCATACAGGCCATTCTTTGGACTTTGTGCAGAGGGGTAAGGGGAGCAGGCCAACCTCTGGAAGGCACCTGACAGACTTTCAGAACTTCCTAGGGTGACTGGGGTTGACAAATGGGGCTACTGCTCGGGGAGAGAAGCTCAGGTGTTTATTGGGACTTCCAAGGACAGTCACTATGCCCTGCTCAGAAACTCACCATCACTGCCTCCCTGAGGGTCTACCTTTCTCCTTGATGCTCTTGGGGATGCAACTGTCAGGTTGAGCTTTCTTAGGGTGGGGGGAGGGAGTAGAGTTGAGGAATGGGACTGTGACAAGCCGAAATAGGCCGAGTAAGTGGGAGGGGATAGCCACTCTCTGCAAAGCCTCTTCTGTAGAAGACCTGCAGAGTTCCAGGCTGGTTTCTGCCCCCTCAGCCAAATACATATATAGGTGCTTGATGTGGTCCATTTTGGTCACTCCCCTCCCCCACCCTGGGCCTCTCTAAGGAACCAACTCTGGCAAATAAAATAATGAATCATAAATTTTATTTCAAAATGTAAACGTCACTAAACATGCATACACGTTAAAACAATAAAATTTACAATTTAGTTTTTAGTTTTTTTTTTTTTTTTTGCATAGGACATCATTACAATATAGAATCTATGCCATACAAAATACATACAAAGTTTTATCCGAGCAAGCCAAGGCCAGATTGGGAACTGTACAACTGTAATACTTCACTGTAGTGATCCAGGAAAGATGAAACGTGGCCTTTGGAAGCATGGTGTGGTGCTGGTTAAAAAGAAAAAAAAAAGTTCCTACAGAAAAGGAAAACGTATGCTCCATGGAAATGGTCTTGGACCCTTGGAGTCTGCCTTGGGATTTTGGCAAACGATTCCAGAGAAGCTCCATCAGTGACTTTGGATGAGGAAGGGGTCATTTGTGTGGGTTTGAGAGTATCTGACTCATGCACCTGGCACACCCCCACAAGCTATTCCCCATCATGTGGAAACACAGCAAGCCCCACACCCCACAATGCATAGCTCACACTGATACCATTGAGCCCTTGAGATCCTCAGCACCAGGCACAAGGACTCTCCAGGGTGAGGCTAGGGAGTGAAGCCGCCTGCCTGCACACCGGCACCCTGAGTGGGTACAGCTGCCACACCGCTCCCCACACTGGGAAGTGGCCCCATCACCTCCCACACAGGGCGGGCTGGGGACAGATCCAGCTAGTACACCCAGGCCTTGTGCTCTGAGTGGGAGGGATGATCTCCTGCCAGACCTGTGGTTGTCCTGCAGGCATTCAGCTCACATCCTTGGGTTTCTAAATGAGCATGTACAGCATCCTGTCAACGTCACTAGGAAAATGCCCTCGCACCCCTGGAGCAAGCTGTACATGTGGTCCACTCTCCTCTTGTTCATCTTTAAATAAAAGTAGTAAGGTTTTAAAGCTGCATAAGAAGTGGAGAGGTTGGCAGGGCCAGCTGGCCACACCACAAGGCCAACATTGCTCCAGGGGGTCAGTGCAGGCCATACAGGTACACTCCTCTGCCCTCACGGATTCGGGGCTCACAGTTCCCACCAAATCCAATCTTCAAACCAACAAGGGACATGACAGTGTGTGGGGAAAGGGCATTGCCCTAAATGACGTTCAGGCATTTATCAGTAGTAGTAAGCTGGATTGTGCATCCAAATTCTGGTACAAAATTCTCTGGAATGTGTCTTGGACAAACCTTTGAAACCGAGCCTCAGAACTGGGAATGTCAGCTGGAGGAGCTGGCTCCTCCCAGAGCAATCCTGCATTCAGAAAGCATCAACCCACATCCTTGATTTTAGGTTTGGAAAATATGGTCACTAGACTCACATATGGAATCTTTGGGTAGCAGAAGATGTGGGTGACCAACGAAGCATCTCTGTTTTCAATGTGACCGCTACATCAGACCCTTTATATCGTCCAGCACTATTTTTGACTGAGTTTTTGCAAAAGGGTTTAAAAACAACAAAAAAATCAGTGATACCTGCCAGAAGTCAAAATAATCAAGGATCCTTGTAAACAGCCCAAACCAGGAGTCAAAATAACAAGGGGAGGCTATTGCTCAGATCACACTTTCTTGTTAGGTGGCCCTCCTGCTCACTGAGACTATGGATGAAGTCCCTAGGGAGTGTGCTATGACCCTGTGCAGTCCATCTTAGCACCTGCTTCTGGCAAGAAAGGAGGCTGGGTCTTCTGTAGACTCTGGGCTGGACGGCAGAAAGCTTGACTGGAGACCCCAGTTCTGCCACACTTCACTTGGGACCACAGAAAGCCACCAACCCTCTCTTCATGTCCCAACAAATGGGCTGGGGGCCACCTGTGGCCTGCCTGTCCCTACCACCAAGTCACTTTCCACTGGTCTAAGATGTGACCCAGGGCGTAGGTGAGATCTGGGGACCCAGTCCCACTGACGTTTGCACCTGGTGGCTGCACCTACCAGGTTGCATGGCCTCAGAATAAAGGGTGGGTGGTGTCCTGCACCTCCAGTGCCATTTGTGGGGGTGTGGTGGGATGCAGGTAGGGTACCTCCAGGACTACATTCCCATCAAGGGCATCACTGCCTGGTCCTACATAGCACCCTACAGAAGAGGACCCCGGGGTCCTTCGTGGAAACATCTGTGTTCATGTTTCTTTCTGGATGGCTGTAGGATTCAGTGGGCCTATGGGGGAGCCGACAACTGGTCCCCAAATGTGGCTGACACAAAAAGGGGCTTTCTTTTTTGGGACGTGAGTTAAACAGCAGCCTCCTGATGCTTGAGTCCAGGGATGGTTTTAGGACTTTTTGGAGAAAACTCTCCCTTTGTTCAGGCAACCTTCATTTTGAGATTTCTGCCCCCTTGGCCTGTGAGAACAAGTCTGCTACAAAATAAAGGTTTGAGTTTTCTCTATTATGTCTAGGAGTCCTATGGGTTCTTCAATCACATTGAAGCCAGCAAGCATGGCCATTAACCAGAAAAATGAAAGACCCTGAAATAGACCCAGGCTGGGAAAACATTCTACATCTTAGAAGAAAATGCAGGCTGTTTCAGGAAGGTCTGCCCCACATAACTGCTTTCAGTGAGGGCCCAAGGGAGGTGGCTTTCCGCGGCCCACCGCCCCCCTCCACGAGCACTCATTTCATGATGATCAGATGCCAGTGAGAGCCCATGTAAACTTCGCCGGAGGCTCATGGATTTTTCCCACCCTTCAAGTGAGATGAATATCAGCCCCAGATGAGTCAGGATGGTCTGATGGAAGCTCCAAGCCAAGTGCCCAGGGATGCCAGAAGGGAATTCCCTCCAGGTGCCCCACCTCCCAAGCCAGGCCCAGAGTGGAAAGACTGCACCCTGCTATTAGATCAGAACCACTTTGGGAATGAAGACACACTCATTTGCCAAAAATAGCCAATGCCTGCATATTTCTGTTTTAAGGCAATGTTACCTTTCCATCTAGCAGACGGAACAGCCCTGGGTCATTCAGAGGAAAAATTAAATTAAGTGCTCTCTTTGGAAACAGCAAACACCCGTGTTCCCTCCCCCACCCCCCACCCCGCCGCTAAAACAAACCAGCTCTTCTTTTATTCCAAGATGACTGGGTTTAGAGTCCTTACTCCCCTTCCTATGTGCAGACAGATGTGGGGTTAGAAACCCTCCTTCTGAGATGCCAGTGGGCAGATCACAAGGAGAAACCTGGCTCCTACAGGGGATAGCACTGTGTGGCCTCCCAGAGACACACAGCTCCCTCTCCCTGCCTTCGGGGACCCATGGACGGTGAGCACACCAAAGGACTTTGGAATAAAATTCCTGAACCTGGAATGTGAGTTCCTGAGACGTGAAATGTATTCAGTGTGGCTTTCTATGCCTCACACAGAAACAACTTTGGGAGGGGCCTCCGAGGGCCTTCCAGGCCTCACTTTGGAACTGGGCATGAAGATCTTTCACCCCAAGCACTCAGGGTGCTCTTCTGTCCAGGTCTCTATAGGATATTCTACCCTCTCTCCCAGACCAAACGCAAGCAGGACTGTCATGCAGCCCAAATGGGGCACAGCAGCCAGGGCAGTCAGCCCTGCATCTGACCCCCATCCCTGTGGGCTTCCACCCACAGCAATAACAATGCTACTGCCCAACTTGGTACCTAACATGCTACTCAGAAGCCACCACCATGCCACTGGCTAATCTTAGGTGACACACAGTAGAGTTAGAAAGGGGCATCCAAGTGTTACAGACAGCAGATTGCCATCCTTGTGGTCACTATGGACAGAGGGTGCTGGCCTAAAGCTGCAGCCAAGGGCGATTAGCACCAGCCAGGCCGGGGTCCCTTGGGCTTCTCTGTGCTGCACCCCATGCCCTGTAGGTCAGGGTGCAAGCAGGATGGCCACAACCAAGGCACTCTGGGCCCAGGAAGCCCATCTACAGCCCTCTGAGGTCCCAAGGGTCATTCCTCCTCACCAAAAAGAGCAGAGGTCTCTGCAAAATACCCCGAGTCCACCCCAAACCCCCCTCCCCCCCACGCGCACACACACACACACACACACACACACACACACACACACACTGTCCTGGAGGCTTGTATTTACAGGCCCGAACTCTGAGGAGGAAGGGAAGGGCAGTGCCTGGACAGCAGCACTGAGGAGGAACCTCCAAATGTCTGCAGAGGAGCAGCACGCTGGAGCCCAGCCTGATTGCTCTGCCAGGGCTCAGACCCCAGCTGGGCTCAGGCTGGGGCTCCAAGACAAAGTGCTTAGCTCTCTGCTCCTCCTTTCCCCGGCAGAACCTGGTTGGAGCACCCACAGCCCTGAGGCGCCACAGACAGGTATGGGCTGGGGCCGCCCAGGCAGGAGAATGATGGGAGGGAACAGGAGAAGTCCAGGGGGTGCAAAGCTCATGGAGAAGCTGGAGGTTTGCTAATTCTGAGCTGGGAACATGGTGGGTGTGAGCAAAGTATTTCCCACAACTTTCTGTCTGGTGTTCCCCGGGGAGGAAACAATGCACATTCTCCGACAGCATTTCCCACTACATCTGCTTTACCACTCCCGAAAAGTTCCAAGTCACAATGTTCCGGTCTCTTGCTACAGAACAGTCTCTGTGAAGCACCAAGCACTGCCACATGCACGGCCACACACACTGGGCCTCTGGCCAGGGGGCCCAACAACCTTCCCTGCTATTCCAAACAAAGGTATCTTGGTAGCAGGGCCAGTCCAGGAGAACACAGGGACTGGAGACACTTGCAGACATCTCTGAAGAAGACTGGGATTCCCAGGCTCTACTTTCCAGTCAGAGAATGTGAAATAGTGAGAGGTCCCCATGTGTCTTCTGCAGGACACAGGATAGGAGGTGTCCCTCCGTGGAGCACATACCTCAAGCAGGCCAAGGGCAGGGCGAACGTGGCCCCAAGGTCCCCTCACGACGGACTTTAGGTGGTGCAGCAGGCTGATGAATCAGGGCTTGCATCTCTGCTTCCAGGACTCTGAGAGGCCCAGAAGGCGGCTCCTGGAGGCAGGGAGAGGGAAATGGGCTCCCCAGGTGGAGTGCTTCTTCTGCCCGGTACAGCTTAAGGCATCCCTCTGAACATCTATGTCCTGAGCCCAGCCAGGCTGCTGGGGCAGAGGCTGGTGGGGAGGCCCTCAGCTTAGGAACATGGCCTGAAAGCAAGTGTCAGTGACCACATCCATGCAGGACGGACCGACCAATTCACCCACAGGCTGGATGCTGAGCTGCACCTGCACTGCTTGTCTCTGTCCCCAGTGTGTCCCTGAACCTAACAGAAAACTCCAGAGTGCAAATCTATGTACAGAATAAGGCGGCAGGAAGGGGGTGTCCTCACTGACCTTGTGGAACATGTCCATCCCTGAGAAAGGGGGGGGGTTCAACACCACTGAATCTCACCTTTGTGGGTATGTCTATTGTGCAATTTATGAATGGTGTTTTTTGAAAATTTTTAGTTTTTTTTTTACAAATTTACTTTGACACCTGAGGTGAAGAAATTGTTGTGTTATTGTTATTGACTTCATAAAGTTCTCTCTTCTTTCTTCTTACAAAAGGGAAAGACACGGCATCAGGAACAGAAGGGCGAGCGTCTGCTCATGGCTGTAGTGGGGGTGGAGGGTCCTCGGGCAGCCCCAGGGAGGGGGCGGGGCCCTGGGCGGGGCTGTGCTGCTGCCGGGGCGGGGCGCGGCCGGGCTCACGGAGAGCTGGCCGGGCTGATGGTGGGGCTGCTGGCGTCCGAGCGGCTGTAGTCGCTGAGGGAGCCGGTCCTCGAGCTCCCGCTGCGCCGCTGCAGCATGCCCGGGTGGAAGTTGGCGTGGCGGCGCGCGTGCTTCGTCAGGTGGTCGCTGCGCATGAAGCGCTTCTCGCAGATGGGACAGCTGAACTTCTTCTCGCCGGTGTGTGTGCGGTAGTGCCGGGCCAGCTCGTCGGAGCGCGCGAACTTCTTGTTGCAGTCCTGCCAGCTGCAGGCGAAGGGCCTCTCACCTGCGGGCGACAGGGGCGGAGCGTCAGTACCCGCCTGGCCCTGCCCTCCTGCAAGCCCGCTCCCCCATGCCCACCCCAGTTGCCTCCCCTCCCTCTGCGACAAACCCATGGGGCAAAGGAATGCCCTGCCAGTGCCCTCCAGCCAGCACCCAAGGAAGGCAGCGGATGAAATGGCAGCATCTCAGGTAATGTGGTGGCGGGGCCCAAGGCCTCTGGTGGTGATGGTGCCAGCCAGGGAGCATGCCACCCAACAGCCTGTGCAGATCCCCTGGCTCTGGCCTGTAGGGAGCTCAGGCCCATCTTCAGAATCAAAGAGTGGGAACCAGGACTAAACGGTTGAAGGGAGGGAGAGGACCCACACTAGCCCTACAGGAACCACACTCCAGAGCCCCACACCCTCGAGGGCCAAGAGACAATTCCCAAACCCAAATGGTCTGCCACCATTCTCACTCCTCCTCAGTTTCCTCATCTGTAACAGGACGCGCCAAGACCAGGTAATTTCCTTCTCTTACAGAAGTTCCAATGCAGCCAACAGGCAACAGCAGAGCAGGAGACTACAACAGGCTCTTGCAGACCCAAGCTTGGAGACAGACAAGGATGGCTACTTAGAACACTCCATGAGAGGGAGGTAACAAAAGTAGGCTGCAATCAGGACCTCCCTACCTCCCTCCCATCCCTTGCTCAGAGCAAGGAACAGGGCCAGCATTTACCTTGGCAAACTCTAAACCACACACACACACACCCCCCTCCAAAAAAACATCAGCTAATCAGAGAGAACCAGCAGAGGCTCCTGGCATCCCAGAATACAGCCCTTATGGCACTGAGGGTGGCCACACAGACACCCTTTCAACTCTTTACCTTCCACTCCCTCCCCAACTCTGGCCCTAAAGCCGACAGCCAGTCCTTGAAGCTGGCCCACCTTTACCTGGAAGAGGAAATCCATACCACCCACCCTAAATGAGCACATCAACCTTAAATATAAATAAACACCCAAGGATGGCCAGATGGCCAATGAAAACCAACAGCATGAAAGGGAA
Organism: Canis lupus baileyi; assembly: GCF_048164855.1. Lineage (NCBI taxonomy): Eukaryota > Metazoa > Chordata > Mammalia > Carnivora > Canidae > Canis > Canis lupus. The sequence continues at coordinate 39,092,018 of NC_132839.1, forward strand.
AAGTCCATGAGCAACAAAACAAGCTTACTCCAGAGGAAAAAGAGTGAAGTCAGGAGACAGAAGAGGATGTCAACCTAAAAATTCTAATTAGTATTCTGAGAAATTTCAGACAAAATTCATGCATAAAGCAAACATGACACCATCAAAAGGAAGTGCAGAGAACAAAAAATAGTATTTAGAAATGGAGAGTATTGTTACCCAAACAAAAATTCCACAGAAAAGCTAGAAATATACTCAAGTAAATATCCCAGAAAAATGGAACAACATCAAAAAAGCTCTAAAACATGAATGTTGCTGTGTTCTCTGTCTCCTAGTAATGCTGAAACTAAGAGCTATATGTGTGATTGTATATGTTGTCATTCATTTTTTTTTTTTTTAAATTTTTATTTACTTATGATAGTCACAGAGAGAGAGAGAGAGAGGCGCAGAGACACAGGCAGAGGGAGAAGCAGGCTCCATGCACCAGGAGCCCGATGTGGGATTCGATCCCGGGTCTCCAGGATCGTGCCCTGGGCCAAAGGCAGGCGCCAAACCGCTGCGCCACCCAGGGATCCCTATGTTGTCATTCATTTTACAGGTTTCTGTTTTTTTGTTTTTGTTTCTGTTTTTTTGGGGAGGAAGAAAGGGTGTTTGTTGGAGGGGGAGATTCAAAATCAAGTAGGAGAGGAAACCATCATTTCCCAAACCTATCTAAAAGTTACAAATGATAGTTCAGAGTTACAGGGAACCAATCCCGGCGATACAATATTTAACTAATTTCAGTTCGTTTAAAAAACAAAACAACAGAAAAAGAGGGAAGAGAACAAATTACCAAAGAAACAAAATGGTATATGTCAGAATAAAAAAACACAGGAGACTAACATGGAATGGGCTAGCACAGAGGTGGGCAGGGTAGTGAGTAAAGGCTCCTGCTGTGAGAAATTCTGCAATGTCAGAACACTGGGTAAAAAGAGACCACAAAACTTCTTAAAGAGGTGAGAAACAAACACCAAGTTACCTGTAAGGGAATAAGGCTGGGACACACACTAGACTTCTCATAAATCACACAGGATTCTAGATGACAAAGAAATAGAGTCTTCTAAGTTTAGCTCTCAAACTGCAGCAAAAATGAGAAAAAAAAAAAAAACCAAAAACAAGAAGTCAAAGAAGTGAGTGAAAAATGAAGAGCGTTCAGGAGAGTGAAGCAGAGACCTGGGGACCACCGAGGCAGGATTCACAGGGGGATAGTTCTAAGAAGAAAGTGAGTTCCATGCATCAGAGGTATGATTAAGAGGCTGAATAAACTTCAGGACACAGTAAAGGCACATACAATTCTTTGGTTAAAAGGAAAAAGAGAGGCAATTAGAAACTCCAGGAAAAATAGAAGACATGCAAAAAACTGGGGTCTAAATTTGAAGCAAACTAAAATGCTACAAGACTATGAGCAATCAGGGAAGAGCTCTGAGCCAAACACTGATTAAGGGGCTTTTTGTATGTTATGTTATTTATCTTTCACAACAACCCCATGAGGCAGCAGGAGGGAATGAAATCCCTGCACAGGCCCTGGCATATGGAAGCAATCCTTTCACAGTCATGGTCATGTGAACCCTAGCACACTAGTTAGTTGTCAGTGTTTAGAATCACTGTTAAAGACAAAACCCATACAACTGACTCATGGCCTCAGTAGAGAATGTAGATTTAAGAAAATGGTAGGAACACACATATGAACAAAGGAAATGTCTAAATGAGGTTAAAGTTATAAGGATAATAAAAAAATTTGAATAATATATCCATCAATTCGGGAGGAGAGGAGGGGAGGGGTAGGAATGAGTTAAATCCTTAAATTTCATGGCAGGGAGATAACAGATCAAATCTAAATATGATACATCAAGAAACAGTAAAAAAAATCGTATAGGTTATTTATGTCAGTAATCACCAAGACAACTAAAATCAGAGCAGTGCTGTGGAGTGAGGCTGCACTGGGAACAGGATTTTTGTTGTTTTAAAAGCTCTTCTATGTTATGTGTCTTTTTAGAATTAAATACATTGTTAATCGGTTCTCAGAGGAAAAAATCTTGTCAACAATAAAGTTTTGAGAAATGATGCATGCTAAGTCCACTCTAGGAATTTCACAATACACAACGGTCACTAAATGTTTGAAAAGTCCAGCATTAAATACAGTGGTTTCATTTCTATGTGACTGTGTGCTGAGTTGAAGAGTTTGGTGTGCCAAGTCTGACGGATGAGGTGTAGACCTATCTTCACAGTGTATTAATGATCCAGCCTCAGGTAAGTACCTCTGTCCTCTGTGGTGGGGTAAAGAGTGCCCCCCTAAAAAGACATCCAAGTCCTAATTCTTTGAACCAAGGAATCCTCAAATCCTTTTTCTTATTTGGAAAAGGGGTCTTTGTAGATATAATTAAGGTAAGGATCTTTAATGAGATCACAATTGTCCTTAGAAAAGAAGGGGAAAGGACATAGAAGAGAAGGCCAAGCAATGACAGAAGAGACTGGAGTGATACATCAAAAGCCAAGGAACACCAAGCATTGTAGACAGCTCCAGAAACTAGGAGAGAGACATGAAATGGATTCCCCCCGCCCCCCCCCCCCCCACCAGGAGAGCTGTCAGAAGGAACAGAGGTCAGCAGAGGAGTGAGCTGCCAACACCTTGATCTTAGACTTCTGCCCTCTAAAACAGTGAGAAAGTGCATTTCTGTTGTTTAAAGTCACCTAGTTTATGGTAATATGTTATGGCAGCCATAGGAAATGAATATACTACCCCATCCCCATAGTGGGGTACACATGGTGATTGTACCATGGGGTCACATGCAACCAGATCGTGGCACTGTGCCTGGCATATGCCAAATGCTTACCCTTGAAATGTTTAAGTTATTATGTTTGCTCTTATCCATTCTTTTTGTCATCTGTGTCTTCTTAAATTTAGGCCTGAGGTGGGAGTAGGGGAGGATGAACCCAAATTCAAAGTCACCTTTGCTTTCTAATAAGCTCTGGGCCCTCACAGGGGGGCTTATCCTTTTTAGGGTCCTTATGCTTGCAGCTCTGGGAGGCATTATAGGGTGTAATTATAGATTAGTTACAATGATGTCAGGGCCGTAGAGAACTACAGCATCCAGTAGGATGGGATGCTGGTACCAAGGAGCCTAGAGCAGCAGAAGGTAGGGAAAGCTCGGGATCACCCCTAGGCCACTCACGGCTCTTGGTCCGTCTGGGCATCAGCAGCTTGGCACTTTTACTGAACATGGATCCAATGACTGGCCTTGGGGACTGGGTCATTATGCAGACAGGGTCCTCCCTGTTTCATCCTTTATACCTCTGTCAGCCCATTCCAGGAGGGCAGATGGCAATAAACTGGTCTATAAACAGATGGAGAAAACACTTATGATTCATGCTGGCAAGGAGCAGCACCAGGGTCTGGCTGGGCTGGCCTCTACATGGTGACATGCAAGCAGCACCCAGGAGGCTAATGAGGAACAGCCAGGAGAATTGAGAACAGGTGGGGGAAAGCAAGCCAGACAGGCAAACAGTCATCCATGACGGTGTTTCTCGTATTTGTAGAGAGGGATCCAAAGACTATTTATGTGGACTATATCCATTGATATTTATCATACTAGAAATTAAACAAAACAATTTAAACTAAAAACTACAGCTATTCCAGTAGCTGTCAGAGGGATGATGTCATCACACATCATGTAGCTTTTGGAATATTCCACTGTATTCTTTTAGAGAAAAAAGAATAATGTTATTATTTTGAAAATAGTTTTGACCTTATGGCTTCCTAGAGGGGTCTCAGGTACCTACAGGTGTCCCTGGGCCTCACTCTTCTAAGGACCGACCTCAAGTTTGGTGTGACTGGGCTGAGTTAGTATACAGGGAGCACACCCAGACTGGAGCAGGTCCAGGCCCTACGAGAAGTTGGCCCAGACTCAATGAACCCTAGCATCCCTTCTGCTGGGCTTAAATTCTGCATCTGCTTCCTCTTGGGCATGTGATAGATAGGCAGCAATAGTACCACAGGGTCATCATAAGGGGAGTGCTCAGTCTAGCTCAGAAGTGACCTGATGGAGGATTCCAGAACCCTGATAAGAGCTCAGCCCCCTGCAGCCTCCTGCCTGAAGCCTAAGCCTGGCATGGGCCCCCTCCAATCCCCTGGCCCTCTCTTTACAATGAAGGGAGGGCTGCACGGGACCAGGATTAGGGCTGTGGGGCTGAACGGTGAGAGGGCCTTGGGAGGGGAAGGCGGAGTGAGATGAAGGGTACTAGGTACACAGGGAGGTAGGGAAGGAGAGAAGCTAGGGGAAGGTCGGGGTCAAGGGGGGGGGGAGCTGGGGGAGGGGCCTGCAGGTGCCAGGCTGTGAGGGCCAGGACTCTGGGCCTCGGGATAACTGGCCTATATAGGGCATGGTGCTGTTAGTGCATAGTAAGGGAGGGGCAGCTGGGCAGCAGGGGCGCCAAGGCCAAGGGCTCATAGGCGCAGGGCAGGGGTTACATAAATGTTCTCTGGCGCTGCAGTGAGGCTGTGAGAGTGATTGCCTCATCTTATCAGGGAACACTGCGTCCCACATGCTCCTCTTGCCCAAGCCACAGGCCTGGGCTGGGACAGCTTGTTCCTCCCAGAAGCTACAAGAGGCCAGACTGGGAGCACAGGGGCTTTCCTACCGCCTGAGCCCCTGACTGGGCACCCAGCCCTGGGCCCTGCCCCCGCCCCCTTCCAGCACCCTGCAGGTACTGCTTGGGAAGTGTGCATGTTTTAGCTCATGCCCTGAGCTCAGGCTCCTGCCACAGGGAGACTCCATCCAGCTCTGACTCCTGTCCAAAGGGCATGCTCCCAATTATCTCAATTGCTCCAACCAGTTCTGGCCAAACTGCCAACTCCTACAGGTGAGTGGGTCCCTCTTGGCTCCAACAGCACCTGCACATGGCAGTTCTTTTCTATCTGGGGGCCTCTTGTGGGCAGTCTGGGGGGTCCTTTTGTATTGCCTCCCAGTGCTTCACATGGAGCCAGGACCAGAATAAAGTCTGTAGACTAAAGCCTTTTCTGCCTGTGGGCAGTTAAGTGCCTTGCCCTGTTGGCCCCCCAGCCTCCTGCTGGCTCTTCTCAGCTCAGGCTGGCTATACCAGCCAGGGCTCTAGGAAGGCTTGCTGAGCTCCCCTCTGTGGGAGAAAGAAGGGAGGGGATGCAGCTCTGAACAGAAGGCCCCCAGAGAGAAGGGCAGATGGATCCATCGACTGAAATCACATGAACGGACCTCAGTGAGCACAAGGAATCCACATGGGTATGTGTGTGGGGAGTTGATGGTTCTGAAGGGCAGGGCTGGTCAGAGATTCAGAGGGAAGCACAAAGAAAGGTTTCCACAGAGATACAGCTTTTCCCAGGCTCCCAGGCCCCAGCACCCAGGTCCTGGCTATTCACTGCCAGCAAATGAGCTGTCATTCATCAACAGATAGCTCTGATCTGCGGCCACTGGCATGTGGCCACCTCCAGCTCCCCACTTCAACACTGCCATGTTTCTCACTTCAGGGAATCCCTCCTGCTCACCCTCCCACTCTGGGGCAGCTTGGCAGGCGGCCAGCCACTGGAGCCAATCAGCTGCCAGCCTCCAAGGAAACCCAGGTCCACAGGCAGACTCCAGGTCAGCAGAAAGGCTTGTCCCCTGTGGCAGAAAGCAGATTTTCCTTTCATCCAGAGGTCACTGGTTACTCCACTCATTACTGAAAATGTCCGTGGTTTACAGACCCCCATGGAGCTGTCGTGAAGATGCTTTACCTCCTAGGAAGCCCCAGCTGGAAGCCCTTACCCACGGTGGTACAGCAGGAGAGAGGTGAGGCCCAGCAGGAGGGAGAGGTGCCACTCAGTGGGGACCCCTCTTTCCCTGGGACTCTGCCTGTAGCAGGAGAGGTGCTTTCTGAATGGAAGCCACCGCTAAAGTGGTCAGCCCCTGCCCTACCCCACATCCCTGCTCATTTATTGATGGCTTCAGGGGCTGTCATCCTGTCTGTTCCTTCTTACAGTTACCTAAGGTTTAAATGGGCACATACTTGCCCATGTGAGAGACACTGTTATCACTGGTTGGAAGGGGGGGGGGTTGCTCCTGGGCCCCTGAGCCCCCTGAGAGGGGCTCTCATGAGCAAGCCACTGGCAAATGACCATGGTGGGAACCACTGGTTACACACTGAAGCCCCACACCAGTGAGTATTCATCTTTGCTGGAACTGCCACCACCACCACCACCACCAACCCCCCCCCCCACCCCCCCGCCTTGCCCCTGCCCCAGGGCACCCTGGTCTCCTGCTGCTGTTATGGGGTATAGGAGTGTTGCTAATCACATGCTGCCTTACACTCATTCTTGCAGGAGCCAGAGGTGGCAGGATATAAAGAGAGGTTGAAGACTATGACATATAGCCTTGGGGACATAGTTAAAACAAAATCTACCTTTCTACAATCGATACAAGTGTATTTTTAAAGTAGGTGTTTTTGGTGTTGCCTTGCTTTGTTTTGGAGTAGGGTAATTTGATCCTAAAATTCCTACAGAGAAACAAACAAATAGAAATAGTGAGGAAAACTAATAAAGAATGATGTGGACCATCAGATATTCAACATACTGCCACATAAGGTGATAATTGACCAATGGACAGGAGAAATGCCAGAACTAAACCCTAAAACAGTGGGAAACATTTAGTGTAAATGAACATCTCATATGGGTGGAGGGGAGAGGGTCTAAAAAAATGTTTAAGGACAGCTAAGTAGCATCTGGAAAGAAAGTAAGGACCATGCTAGGTAGAAGTTCTTTCTATGAATCAAACTCCAGTAGCCATAAATGAAGAGACTGATAAATTTGACTACAAAAGTATAAAATACTTCTCCAAGGACAAAGCCACCAGAAGCAAAGGTAGAAGATAAATGACAATCCAAGGAAAAAATATTTGCAGCTCACACCAGGAAGCCCTACTTTCTGATACATAAAGAGGGTGCAGAAGAGGAAAAACCAACACCTAACAGAAATATGGGCAAAGGCTGTAAGGTAGTTGGTAAAAAGAACACAAAGGACTCCCAGCATCTGCAGAGATGCTCAGCCTCACCCATCAGAATGCCAATGCAAACTAAACTCCACTGAAACCCTATTTTTTTACCTATTAGGCAGCGAAGCTGCAGGAACACGAACTACTCTCACACTCACCAATGGAAGTACACATTGCCCCAACTTCTACGGAGGACAACTTGGCGATACTACTCATAGTTACAAATGTGTACCACCTTTGATGCCACAAAACAACTTTTGGGAACCTATTCTATACACATCCCTGCACAGCTACAAAATGGAATATGTGCCTAATTATTCAAGGCAGCAAAAGCCTCAAAACAACTCACATCCTTCCATGGGGGCCTGTTAATAATAAGTCAATTCTGGAACGCCCATATAATGGAATACTCTGAACAAGTGGAATGGATTCCTTCTGAACTGACAGGGGGAGATCTCTAAAGTGGTACTGTTGAGGGAAGAAAGTGAGGTTTGGAGCAGAATGTGTAAAATAGAATAAACGGTGTGTGTACACCTATGTATCTGCGCATTTGTGCAGAAACATACATAAGAAAGTCAGAACGGAGATGACCTGGTGACGGAGGGCTGGGAGGCTGGAGGGAAATCTTGAAAACGGCTTCAATTTCTTGGATTTCAAAACACGCTAACATATTTATTACCTATTCAAAAAATCAAAAACAAGAATCCACAGCAAATTAGGAAACACTAGACACAAATAATGCAAAATTTCAAACAGGAGTTGAAGGAACAATATTCTATGCCTTCCTGGCCAGGCACACTCACATCACATGGGGCCTGGCATATCCCTCAGCATATTCCAAATGCAATCCTGAAAGCTCCCCTTAAAATAGATCCTCCTGGGAATGGGGGAGGGGGCAAGGGAGCTCCCTGGAAGAGGGGAAACTCAAAACTGGTGAGGAGGCCCAATCTACCTTGCTGGCAGGGGTTTCTGGGGCAGGACTTCCAGGGCTCAAGTCCATGGGTTTTACTGCTAGTTGTTTTGTTGGAGGGTGCTCCCTGATAGTTTCACAGACCTGGTGTGACTTAGAAGGCAAGGGGGAAGAAGGTGAGCAGCAGCAGACTCAGATCTGTAACTGTAGGTGTGAGAGGCCCCTCCAGCCTCCTAGATACCACGTGCCGGGGCCACCCTCCTACGACTGGAGGGCAGAGAACCGGCCTCCAAGGATGTGCCAGGTGCGCCAGGTGAGTTAGCCACTGTCAGGATGCAGGCCATACATTCAAGGCAGGAGAACCAGTGCCCTGGTCCCCTCTGCCAGGGGCTGGTAAGGAGGTGGGAACTAGGGGACGGTGTGGGCTTCTAGGAAAGGGTTTGCTCTTGGACTGAAAGAAGAAGGAAGGAAGGAAGGAAGGAAGGAAGGAAGGAAGGAAGGAAGGAAGGAAGGAAGGGAGGGAGGGAGGGAGGGAGGGAGGGAGGGAGGAAGGGAGGAAGGGAGGGAAGGAAGGGAAGGGAGGGAAGGGACGGAAGGGACGGAAGGGAGGGAGGGAGGGAGGGAGGGAGGAAGGAAGGGGGGGGGTTGGGTGTGTGTGGGGGGCCGGGGCAAAAAAGCCTCAGGCAGGCTGTGTGGAGCTGTGACATCTGGGGTGGCACCAGGGAGGTCTGCAGGGACTTGTGGAGAAGCCAAGGTGCTCCTAGATACAGACAATCCAACCTGAGGCCACGCACACCACCCCCTCCCCAAAGAAACGAAACTCATCAAGGTCAGCCAGGGCCCCAGGGGAGGGTGCGGGGCAGAGAGAACTGCTGCCCTACTCACCACCCCAAGGCCCCATGCCCACACCCAGGACTCTCTAGGCAACCAAGGGAGGGGCCCTTCTCTGGAGAGCCTTGGGCAACCATTCTGTTCCACTTCCTCTTCCTGTGTCTCCCCACCACCCTTGCCCCAGCCTTCATTTCCTCACCCTCTGCCTCTCCCCGCTGCCTCCTGGGTGGGCCTGGCCCACAGGGACCCAGCCTGGCCACAGCTGCCCCAGAGGCGAGGAAAATGCACAGCACAGGCATCTGCAAGCACAGAGCTTCACAGGTACGCAGTTTTGACTTTGGACAGACGGAAGCTCATGTAACTCTATCCTGAAGGACAGAAGGGCGTCAAGATGAAACCTGTCTCTGAGATGGGGGCTAAGGGTGGAATGTCAAAATAACTTCACCAAGGCCACACACCCAGAATGGCTGGGCCCTCTGTGTCTAAATTTCACTTAGAAGGAAGACATTACCACAGCCTCTCCCTGCTGTGGAGCAGGAACTGCTATGGCAAGCTGCTCAGGTTGACCCCAGCAATTAGCGTCCTTGGGTCCTTGGTGGGGGTGGGGAGGAGCAGAAGAGGGAGCATCTTGGCCAAGGGCCTATCTCACAGATGAAGGCCCTGATGCCCAGCACACAATGGTGTGAATGAAGTGCCACCCTCGGTACCCTGAGGCTCCCAGCTTCCCAGGGAAGGGAGTTCCCCAGCATCATCCCTCACCCAGTCAAGTAGCACTGGGCCACTCTACCTGCTGGGGGCCTTGACAGGTAGTCACCAGCCTTCTGTGGCATGTGGCCATACCTAACATGTGGATGAACCGGGTAGCTCTTCTACAAGAGGCCCTGCTTGCCTGCCTACCTGCCTGAGAAGGACTGAGCACTGTGAGGCAGCAGACTCAAAATAATGGAGCTAAGAAGTGGCCCTGGGGAGCAGAGGCTCTTCCCCTAAACCAGCACCTACACTTGGCCTGCTCCTGGTACCCAAAGCAGCAGCCAGTTTCCCTCAGGGGGAAAAGAAAAAAAGTAAGTCACAAGGTTTCAAAGAGAACATAGCAAAACAAGGTATTTGTCAGAGCTGGTTTCATAAAGCAAATAAATCAGAATAAAAACAAGCCATTTTTCTCTAGTCCTAAAATGCTTTTGGCTTTTGAGGGAGCTGAGGCAAAAAAAAAAAAAAAAAGGCAAAAAAAGCCAGTCACTGACCTACCTTTTCTAGAACAGCTGAAAATGCCAAGTAACTGCTTCAGACACTCAGGGAAGAGCCCAGAAAGCTCCTGGGGCCTCTCCATCAGTAGCCCAGGTCACTAGATCCACTACAGCTTCAGCCACTTGGAGTGATTTATACCTGGTATGTTCTAGGAAAACTGTTTTGTTCAAAAAACCACCTGCAGAGAACAGGATACTACACAGTAAGCAAGAGAGGCCTTGCTCCTCAGTAAATCTGAGTAATGTTGCCAGAAAGGAGGTGACCACTTGCCATCCTCACCAGCCAGCCCTCTCCCCACCTGCAGAAACCTACACTGTTGTGTAGAAAGAAGAACATTCCCAGGGCTGTTTCAGGTTCAGGGCAGAGTCCAGCCCCTTCCCCATCCCAGGGCCTGCCCATTGCTTCTCTGAGCCGATCCCTTCCCCCACCCGTCCTGTCTCATGCTCAACCCCGTTCCTCTGCCTAACCTTGAACAGGTCACTAAGGGAGCTGACCCGGAGTGTACCGTCCAGGAAGGGAAGCAGATGCCACTCTGTACTCTAATCCCTACTGGCTCCCAGAGTGTCCTCTTCTTCAAGTGACAGCTCTGCAGGGGACTCTATGACCCAGGGCTACCCTGGGTTAGCCTGATGCCAAGGGAGGGCCAGCAAAAGCTGGAACAAGCTGCCCAGGCTAGGGAGATCCTGAGGTGGGATGTCAGTGGCTTGGTGCTCCTTGCTGTCACCCCTAAGGTCACCGGAACCAGGCTTCAGGTGTCAAAAGGTAAGGAGACAAAGAATGGGTTAGCATGGAGGCTGCCTAGCTGTCCCTTTCTGAAGTCTCAGAAGCCACAGACAAGGGTCCACATATAAGTAGTCCTATTAGCACAGACCAATCAAGAAAACAAACTGCCGAGCCACTGAGCCCCACTGTTCCCAATGCCTGCAGGAAATGCACATGCTACATAGCCAGAACGGCAGGAAGGAAACACATCTATTATCATGAGAAGATGGGATTCATGTGTGATAGTCCTTTCTGCATTCCTGTACTTTCCAACTGAGCTGCATTTCATGTTATCTCATGAAATGGGATGTATACATGTCTCTCTATACAGGTGTATTTAAGTAGACATATTATAAACCTTTGTCACAAAATAGTAACAGCTCACCCACGGTCCAGCTCAGGAACTGGACATGCTTCCATAGGACTCAGCACCTCTGGCCTCTGGTGAGGGAGTAGCACTAACTGACATGCATGAGTGCATGTGCCTAGAAAGGTCAAAAGAGCACATGCCAGAAATTTCACAAAGGTGTTTTCCCCCCTTTTGCTTAGGGTTACAAAACACATTTGAAAATTTCCGTTCCCAAGGTCCCATTTAAAACAGCAATAATAAAATACTAGTAATTTCTGCCAGCAGGCAGCCAGAAGCCACCCCACACAAAGGCTCTAGAGGTCCCCCACCCCCTTCACACACACACACACACACACACACACACACACACACCCCGAAGGGACATGGATAGAGGTATATGAGCTCCCACTCCCACTTCCAGATCCTGTACCTCAACAGTCCCAGGTGACCAAATGTGATGAGTGGACTCAAGTGAGGTGCCTCAAAGGTTTCTCATCTATTCTGATGGTCACACCACTGTCTCCAAAGGGGACCCAGGAACACTTTCCATGGACTGAACAGTGAGTGACTCCTGTCAAGCTCCCTGATCCCCGCCCTCCCTTTCCTTTGCCATCTCAAAGGGAGCATTCCCCTGCTTTGGGAGCCAGAATGCTGTCACCTGCTCTGTTCTGGGAGTATGTGATCTACTGCACACACAGCCGTGACAACTGCAGACAACCAAAGAATGACATTTCAGTTGTTTTTTTTCTGAAGTTTCCTCAAACAAGGACAAGGACATGAGTTTGGAACCTACAATTAAGGATTCAGGTTTATTTACTCGATAAAAATGTTCTTCATTTGAGACTGATCACAAGTAAAGGAAGCTCATATTCAGAATATATAAAGAACTCTTAAATCTCAAGAGTAAGCAAGCATCTGATTTTTAAAAACAAGCAAAAGATCTGCACTCAACCAAACAAGATATACAGAGGGCAAACAACTACATGAAAAGGTGCTCAATATCATCATTAAGGAAATGCAAAATAAAGCAATGAGGTGGCACCATACATTTAGGAGAATAGGTAAATTCCCAAAAAACCAACAGTACTAAAAGCCGGTGGAGCCACTGGAACTCTTGTTCGCTGCTGCTGAGAACGTGGCGCAGTCATTTGGTAAGACAGTTCAGCAGTTTCTTACAAAGTTAAAAACACAACCCAGCAACCCCAGCCCTAGGCATCTACCAAATGGAAGAGCCATCCACAAATGTTTATAGCAGATTTATTCATACTCAGAGAAAATTAGAAGTAAGCTCTTTCTACAGGTAAATGGATAAACAAATTGCAGTATACCCATACAATGGAATACTATTCAATGATGATGAAGAAGGAGCCACTAATTCACAGACACCAAAATGGTTGAATCTTAAGTGCATTTTGCAAAAAGAAAGAAGCTAGATCCAAAAGTCTATATATTGTGTGACTCCACTCATGTGACATTCTGTCAAAGGCAAAAAAAACTGTAAGGACAGAAGTGGCTGACCTCAAAAGAGAACTTTTAGGGCTATGGAACTGTCTGCCTGGTACTGGGTTGGTGAATACAAGACTTTGCATTGGTCAAAACCCATAGAACTATACATCACAGACTGCACTATACAGTATGCAAACTTTGAGCATGTGAAGGAGGTTGGGGGATCCCAGCATGGAATGCAGACCGTGACCACACACTCTGACCACATCACAAATGTATGATGTGGCCTCTGGGAAGGGGGTGGGCAAAAGCAGCTGACCTAAGTAACTTGGGAAAATGTTTTGATTGGAAACTGGAAGACTACAGACATAAGTAACTGTACTTAAACACTGCTCTAGTTTCTCATGAGATATAAATAGCTATGAAACTGCTTCACGTGTTTGCTGGGACTGAACGAACAGGTGGCCACGTTGTGGATGGTGGGAGCCAGCATCTCACTGCTGGAGAGGGGAGGTTATAGATCAGTGGGGAGCGGAAACGAGTCCTTCTTCAGGGGCTGCTCCAGAACCTGAGACATCTGTGTGAATGCATGCTTTGCTTAATGAATGAATGCATGTATAGCTCCACACAGAGGGCCCAAGAGAGAAAGTATTAAAGTTATGTGTGTAAATGGGCTGGGACACAGGTCTCCTGGGTCCATCCACCGTGAGGGGCCAGAAGTAGCGACATCCCAAGAGCAGGGAGAACACCCAGCACCCAGATCATGGTTTCTAGATATCATTCTCAAGCAAAAGGAAATCAGGGTTCCTTAGAGAAATGGATGATGCTAGGGCCAGAGCAGGAAAAAATACAAGATAAACCTGATTTCTTAATGTCACAAAGCAAGGAAGTGCACAAAAAACCAATCTGACTGAGATGTGTCAAAGGCACATGGGAGCCAACCTGCCAGGATTCCTGGCCAGTGCTAGAACAACTGAGCAGCAAAATGAAGTATCACTGGCAATCACGTGGATAACGTTCTCCCACTGATATGACATGAGAAGGGCATTTCACCTCTGTGCTATTTCTCCCCAAAAACCATAAACCCAGTGTCATCATGCGAAAAACATCAGAGAAATGCAAACTAAGGGACAGTCTACAAAATATCTAGCCACTACGCTTCAAAACCATCAAGGTCATGGAAATATTAAGAAACTGTCATAACCACAGGAGCCTGAGAAGACATGACAACTATAGTTCAGGTAATAAAATTACAGAAAACCCATTTCATTCACATTTTGTGATCAGTACAGCTGGGATCATGCAGCTCATTTCTAAGTAGTAAGTCAGTTACTGCTTAGCTAGTACAAATGGCTGATACAGCCTCACTTGTTAGGGAAAAAAGTAAATGATGGAGAAAGCACATGATTTCTGAGGTTCCTCAAATGCTTTGGGAGCACTGGCTCATGTGGTGGTCACCTCTGCCAGCTGGACCCTTCTCTGATCAATGCACAGGACAATTGCACAGGAGTCACTCAGCAACCGTGACAGTGACAACAGAGTGTCAACTGGTCCAGCAATCATTCTTCATGTCCTCTTTCCCCAGACAACATGACTTAAGTTTGCAGTGGCAATGCACCAGGTAAAGACGGTTCCTTTCCGACTCCCTTGCAGCTAGGATTGGCTTTGTGAACTGACTATGTCCAATGAGTTCTGGATATGTCAAGGGATAAACCTTGTTATGATAAAGAGGACCATGTGCCTGGTGCCCTTCTTCCTGCCTGGAGAGTGCTCCCAGGTTGTAGGAGCAGCAGCTGTCATGTGATCCTGGGTGGAAAGCACAGTCTAATTCACATGTCTACAATAACTAAAGAGAAAGAGATGATGAGCCTTTCTGGTGGCATCCTGGAGCTGCTACACCAGCCCTGGATATCTACTTTGGGACCCGTGACCAGAGTAAGAAACCTAAACCTACCAACCTTAGGTTTAGACCTTCTTCCTTCCCACGGTTTCAGTTGCTTCCAGATTATTCCTCACTGTAACACTGGCTACAGTGCCAATTCCTGGGTTACATCATTGGACAAAAACCAAAGGAGGCTGCTGGAAGCCTGGGGGCTGGACAATTGAGTCCGTGCAGAGGTAGGAGCCTACATGGGAAGGGAATCTCCTGCTGAGGAGGGACGTACTCATCTTACCCTCTCGTCTCTCCCTGAACCTCCCTGCACTGGCCCACATGCCAAACAGGAACTCTGGATAAACAGCAGATCACTACCTTCCCATCCCCAGATCCCTCTAAAATGAAAGGAAAGGGATTTTAAAGGACTAAGTGAAAGGGAAAAGAGAGAACAATAGTAATTTGGAAGCTGGAAATTAGAGGGATGGCTGAGAAAACAAAGAAGCATGTTACTATGGAGGATGTGACCTCCCAAAAGGCTCATGAGGGTCCAGTGGGGCCAGGAGAGGGAGCACCCAAACTAAAGAAGCAACAGACATACCACAGCCTTCTGTATACTGCACAGACAGCTGCCTGCCTTTTCCATACCTGCCAAAGAATAACTTACTATTGGGTGGGTCAGAGCGGTGGAGGCTCTGGGCTGGAGACCCCAGATATGGCTCATGGCAGGCAGGGCAGCCTCTCAGATGGCGGCCCAAGGACCAGCTTGCCCGCTCCATGCTGCCACTCCCAGCCCTCTCCCCACCTCTCTCCACCCGGCCATCCGAGTGCTGCAGCCAAAACTACACCCCACAGGCAGGGACCGAAAGTCACAGAGCCTGTCTGTGCACCAGTCCTGGCCTTTGGGCGGTATCCCCAGAAACCAGGGACAATCAGACAGAGGACAGCCTCTGACCAGGGCTGTGGGGTGAGAGATCCAAACCAGCAAGCAGAAAAAGGCGATCCAGAGGTTGCAGAGGCCATCCGATGTCAGGAGAAGAAAACTTCCAGAGCTATCTGTCATCCCCAGAGGTAAGACATGGCACCCACGAACCAAAGACTGCTCCTTGAAAAACCGCAATTCGGGGGCTCCTGAGAGGCTCAGTTGGTTAAGAGTCTGACCCTTCGTTTCAGCTCAGATCACGATCCTGTGGTAGTGGGACTGAGGCCCACATCAGGCTCTGTGCTCAGCGTGGGGTTTGCTTCAGATTATCTTTCCCACTTTCTCTCTCTCAAATACATAATACCTTAAAAAAAAAAAAAAAAAAAAACAGCAATTCAGAAACCTGAGTCTGAAAGTAAAGACACAGTGGGGGATATGGCAGAGGTTAAAATCTCCATTTCGGGAGTGTAAGAGAAAATGGAGAAAGTCTCACAGAAAACTGAGCAAAAGACAAGTAAGTGGATGATGGGAAGGAGAAGGTAAGATAATGGAAGGATCAGCCAAGAATTCCAAGTCCATATAAAAGGAACCGGGGGGGGGGGGAATCCCTGGGTGGCTCAGCGGTTTAGCGCCCTGCCTTTGGCCCAGGGTATGATCCTGGAGACCCTGGATCGAGTCCCATGTCAGGCTCCCTGCATGGAGCCTGCTTCTCCCTCTGCCTGTGTCTCTGCCCACTCCACACCCCCCCCACACGTCTCTCATGAATAAATAAAAAATAAATAAATAAAAGGAACCCAGAGAGCACCCAGAACACAGAAAGTGGGCCATGAACCAGAGGATGTGCAAGAATGAGTCCCAGAAGCCAAGGGTACCAGTGGCCACACCAAAGGGCACACTGCAGGAAACAGAGCCTTGGGTCCAGCACTTCCACCACAACTAATCAGATGAGAAGCAAGACACTTCCAGACACCTATGTCTCCAAGATACGGCCTCCACACCTTCACCAGAAAGCAGAGGCATGCATTCCAGGACACAGGGCCTGAAGGTGGGGGGAGGGGGGGGTGTCTCAGGACAGTAGGAATGGGCAGTCGAGGAAGCTACCAGGGGTCTGGAGCACAGTCCTCCACACCAGTGAGAGCCACATGGTGACAAGTGAAGGACAACAGCACTAATAAAACCAGGCAAAAGGAACAACTATTAATTCAACGGAAATTAAAAATGGGACACCAGGGTCACCACCAACTAGCATCCAGTTAGTCCTGGCCATCTGTCAACATTGAACGCTGACCTAATGCAAAATACCCCACCATCCTAGTGTGGCGGGGGTGACAGGGAGCTCACTTCTCATCTGCCACCATGGGAAGTCAACACAGGATGTTCAAAGCTGAAATGCAAGCAGAGCCCCCAGGAGCATGCAGTTGAGAGCTAGGATGGTAAATCCCAAAAGAGGTGGGTAAAGCCAACAGCACCTGCCTCTGGCAGAGGGCACGGGACGGAAGGGCACAGCCAGGCACCTGTTTATCACAAAATGTGCATGAGGCTTGGTCCTTAGGCTACATGTGCTATGTGGTGCATTACTCTACTACATTTTCAAAAACAATCTGCAAAATGGGACAGACATTTGTGGTAGCCAAGCCCTTCCATGCAGAACCACTTTGCTATGCCCACCGCCCCTTTAGAGCTGTGTGAGGGTGTGGGCCCTGCCAGCATCCAAGGGGTATGGGTGTAGCACCCGCTTTGCTCCTCCCTGGTCCCATGGACCAGAGGAAAGCCTTTACTGGGCAGCTGGGCCTCCTCCCTTGCCTCCTGTTGCCCCAGTACCAGTTGGGACTGTCTTTGTTACTGCTGCTTTTGATTCTGATAAGAACTTGTGTCCAGAATAGTCAGGCACTGGGTACCTTCTTTCACCTCAATGAAGTACTGCCACGGGGGCTGGGGGTGGGGGGTGGCCCACACCACTTCCCAAGTCTAACTAGTCCTCTGGGGTGACTTGAGGCTGGCTTTCTTTATTCCATATTTAATTAGTGTTATTCTGCCATTAGATACACTGGACTTTCATTTTAAAATGTGTGGCACTGAAATATTAATGGATAAAATGTTATGATGTCTGGGATTTCCTTGAAAACATTGAGGGGGATGCAGGGGATGTTGGAGATGTGGGCATCTATTACATGCTCTGCTCAAGTGGGGTGTCAGCCCAACGCTCTTCTGACTGTACAGATGTGGGGTGCCACCATATGCTGTAGCCCAGCCTGAGGGCTCCTCTGCTCACTGGATCTCATCCCTCTTTTGGCTCTCCCAAAGCCAGCTCAACATACCACAGGCTACTCTCTGCCTGCCCTCTCATGGGCAGGCTGACACCCTGCAGGCCTGGCCAGGGCCCTGGACTCCCCACTGTAACTTGTCTACACGGGCCCTGTGCTCGCTCCCACAGCTTGGGGAGCAGAGTGCACAGGGCAGGGATCGGGCCTGGCCAGGGCCTTCCAGTCTGACTCTGTCTCCTGGGCCTCCCTGTGGCCAAGCACCACGTCTGATCCCAGACTGTGCATGTCCACTTGATCCTGAAGTCCGGGAGCTCTGGGGAGTTCCTGGCTCCCAGGGGGCTGTGAACTAGGCAAGGCTGCTAGGGTGTTTCTAAGCAGCAGCCTGGTTTCTGTTTGAAAGGAGAAAGAGCTTCAGAGAAGAGTCCTTCTTCTCTGCTGCATGTTAGCACCCTGTGGGTGCTGGGCCTTTGGCAAGAAAGGGGAGGGGGAGAGGGGGTCTGCTGCTGGCCAAGGGCCCTCCTAGGTCCCCCACCTGGGGCGGGGCAGGACTTGAGCTGCCCCACACCTCCTGCCAGATCACTGTGGGAACTCTGGCCACAAACACCGCAGCCCCCCTTCCTGGCAGCTATTCTTGGTCTGTGTCTCCCTTTGGGGGGAGGATAAGGGTGGAAATGATCAGAAGCTAAAATTAGCAAATGGCAAACAATTGAGGCCAGGAATCTGAGGTCAGCTGAGGATAACGGTTTGTTTTTTTGTGGCCCTGAGGTTGTTTGAGCAATAAAGGGAATTGAAAATGAAAACAAATCTGGAAGCAGCCCAACCCCTGCTGGGACCAAGGCAGACACTGGGTCAGCGGGGGTAGACCAGGCCAGATGGCAGGGACTTTGCTCAGCCGAGAGACCCTTCCAGGGCTCCCCTCCCCCCACAGGACTTCCGGCTGTTGGCCTTTGAGCTCACCTTCCCCAGCCAGGAGGACATCTACAACTGCGAGCTACAGAAGGCTCCAAAGGGTTCCCCAGGCACTAGTCTGGTTTTGAATTCCACTCCTGGGAGGGCCAGCATTAGCAGTCATGAAAACCCAGAAACTGTGCCATATAACCAGGGCTACAAGACTCTGCTCTGGTTCTGCAGGCTCTTGCCTTTTAACATAACCCAGGAAAACCCCCCAAGTGACAAGACAAGCCAGCCAATCTAGTCCCTCCATCTACAATCCTTCCTCCTCTGGAAGGCCCATCTACACACTCCCCAGGAGACACTACACGACAGCAGGGCGTGGCTACGAAGGTAGGGCCCTGGGCCCCAGGTCAGACGAGACAACAGTTGTGACTCCTTCCTGCCCCGAGGTGGGCCAGCTGCAGATAGGGCAGGGGAGGATGGCCCTGCCACAACACCACTCCATGGTCTGGGGGCCACCTGCCCCCAAGAACTCCAAGCAGCCACTCAGGAGGTCCCACTGCCCAGTGGTCTTGGGATTCTGTCTTGATGCTCATAGCCTGGGACCTGGAAACAACGTCCTCCCTCTATTCCTAAGGGTGTTCAGCTTGGCCTTGTGATACACAGGACTTAATACAACCTTTTACTCAAGCACACAGGAGCCCAGAGAGCCTGGGGAGCCAGAGCCCAAGCCCTAAGGATGGGACTCCTGTCTCCGGACACAGCAGGTACCCAGAGGCTTTTCCACGGGGCTGGCCGGACCAGGGACTGGAGCCACAGTAAGTGACACCAACCTGCACATATGCGCTAATCTCAACAGTCACCAAAGCTGCTACAAGACCTGTCCCCAAGCCACACCTAGGCCAAGCAGGATTCGCACAGCATGAGCCTGACCAGGCTCTCCTCATTGTCAGGTTCAGAATGACACTCTACTGTGGGGACTGGCCTTGGCTGCATTTTTATCTCCAGCGAGCTCAGGCCAGAGCCCAGCTGGCCACCACCCTGGCCATCAGGTCTATGCACTGAGCGGGACTGAGGATGCTGGGAAGCATAGGAATTTAGGGGGCAGCACTGTGAAGTCCAGGGCTGTCTTTTCTTGTCCTTGGCCCTTAGGGCAGGTGGAGGGCCCCAGGTGGACTCTGGGGCTGACAAGAGGGATGGGAACCCCTGGGCCCAGCTGGAGCCCTAAAGATGAGAAGAGCTCCCACAGCTGCCTTTCCAGGCCAGGTGCTGCTACAGAAAAACTCACCTTTCCCTGACCTGAAGATCTCAAGACCCTTGCTGTCTAAGGCCACATCACACACCCTATAGCCCTGAGAGCCCGGAGGCTCAGGACAGTCTGAGGGTTTAAAAAAAAAAAAAAAAAAACGTTTGAAGGTCCCGGGGTAATGAGCGGGTCTGGTGCTTGGGTTATGTCTACTCTATACAACCAGCTACCTCGGTTCAGGATGAAACCCTTTTGGGGATCTCCTAACCCTGTCCCTGCCAGGGTGCCAGACTCGCTGCGCTCAGGAGTGGCTGTGGATGTTGGGTTCATTCTCCCTTTCTAGAAGGCAATGTGACCTTAACTGCACGTGCCCCTACTTGCTCCCAGGAGTTCATGCTATGATAGTAATAAAGATGAGTCCACTGCAGATGGCCACCAGTCCTGGGATATTCCAGAAGAGCAAGTCACTGGAGCTAGGACAGCCACCAACCCCAGGGCCTATTTAGGACACCAGAGACCACCGGGAAAGGCCAGGTCAAAAAGCCAGTCAGCAACTCACGGATAGGATTGTGACAGAATGTTACAGTGGGAAAAATAAAGGACATAAAATGACTTCCATGAGGCAATCCTGAGTTTTATACTAAAACACAGAGACAAAAATGATAACCGTGGTATTTGTGGGTGGGTGAGATGAAAGTTAATGCTATTCCTTCTTTTTACTCTTTCTCTTAATACTTGTTTCCCAAATCCTCTTTATGAACATGCTCAGCTTTTATAATCAGAAATGAAAATGAATGTGGTACACCCAAATCAGTCCTTGGGCAAGCCAACTTCTGGTGAGAAACAGAAACACACATCTACCCGTCCCCAAGCACCTGAACCCAGGCCACACTACTGGTGGAGTACACATTTTCTGACTGTTGACTAGGCCCAACTCAGAAGCTGCCACCAGTCCAGGGATGGCAGATTTGGGTCATCTGGAAAGCCAAGTCATCCCTGGAGATGCTGTGGGATTCTCCACTTGGATGGCCACCAATGTCCCTGGTCAGCATCCTGATTCTTACCGTCACTACCATGTTCTCACAGAAAGGCCAGAAAAAGCTAGGCTCCTCATCTATTCCAAACTGCTATAGCCCCAAAGTACCCTGGGCCCTGGGTGTCAGCCAGGGTTCTGGCCTGGCCACAGGGCCTCCTCTGAAGCCTGTTGAGGGGGCTGTGCCCAGACCAAAGTCACTCTGTGGATCCTTTGATGTCAGACCTGGGGGGGGGGGGGGGTGGCTGACACACCAAACCGCATTCTCTAAACACTGTGTGGGTGAAACAGGTGCAAAGCACCAAGCCCTAGGCCTCATTTCTTTTACCCCACTTCCTGGGGGACACAGTTCCCGACACCTCAAGTTTAAGCATCTGACAAAAACAGAACCTAAGAGGAGCATCCGTACCCAGAATCTCACACACTTCACACAGGGATCTTTAATGAGATGAAGTTCTCAGGGTCAGTTCCCTGTGACCCAGATGGAGGCGCCCAGGACAGGTTCTGAACAGTGGGCCCATGTGACTTGTGGGATGAGATGGGGGGCGGGGGCCTGTCCAGGGACCTGGTTCTAGCCCTGCTCTCCCCTCCCTGAGCCAGGATCCCCGGAGTCAGGATCTCCAAACTGGTATGCCTACTTCCCCACTGTGACTTGGGCAGACTCTTTCCCTTCCTAGCTTATAATTTGCATAATGGCTTAAAAACAAAGACCACATACCACACCACCCTCCAAGTTCTAGGAGGTCAGGGGAATTCTCTGTAGGGGCTTTGCTTGGTGGAAAAGAGCCACATCATCCACAGAAATGTTCACAAGTTCTGCAAGAGGTCCGCAGAGAATTTGGCAGTTTCAGCAACCCTCCAAGTGCTTCTGGTTCAGCCAAGGACACATGGTGGATCACTTGTTCTACTGTCTAGCTTCATGTGGAATTCCAGGGACATCTGAACTCACCTGCTTTTTGTTAATTCACCCCAACTTTGCACTGGAAGGAGGGGTGCTGGAAGCTGTGACACCACTCCCCGCCCGCCGCCCCTGGAGTCCTCCAGCACCCCAGGAGAGAGAGATCTGAGGCTACCTCAAGCACCCCTGCTCCTGACTCTCATCCTCCTGGTTCAGAGACAGTTGTACAGGCCCAGCCCACCCCCACCCCTCAGGGGCCTGGCAAGCACCCAGTTCCTCCTCACCACTTGCTAGGCCCCACAAAGTAGGCACCCCTTGTACACTCACATAGCAAGAAACCTGTGGAAGTATCAGATATGATGCAGCTGAGCAGAGGCTGGGCACTGCTGGCACCAGGTCAGGGGCCTGGAGACTCAGGCCCGGGATGAGTCAAGTGTACTTTTGATCCCTGGCTCCCCGACCATTTACCAGTCAACCCACAAGAGAGCCGCTACTCCCACTACAGCCCAGCAAGGCACATGCTTTCCACATGGGCCACGCCAGTGGGCAGCCCAGCTGCTGTCAGCCCATCCCAGCTCTGGGAAAACAGTGTCAAAGACAGGACCTGTCCAAGTAAGGAAAGCATTGGGCAGCATCTCCGTGGGTCCCAGGCATCCCCCAGAAAGAATTACAGTCACGGACCATGACTCTCCAAACTCAGGCATCAGAAAGCCCCAGCAAGCAGGGACAGTGGGCCCACAGGGAATACAGCATCCCACCCCACCCACATCTGCACTCACCGCTTCCCAAGACAGCATTAGCCCTCCACAAACAGCCCTGGATGATGCTAGCACTGACATCAGTAGCTTAGGCTGCAGCCAGAGCCCCAGGCACAGAACCTGGCATGTGGCTTCAGTCTCCAGCTCCCAAGAACAAAGCTGTCAGGGCCCCGGGGCAGCAGGCCATGTGCTGCCTTCATGGTCTGCCATATCATGGACGCCAGGAGGGGCTTCATGGGGCTGAGTGTCAGTGGTTCACTGGAGGTGAGAACAGGGCCACAGCAACAGTGCTCTCTTGGAGGTAAAAACCACGAATACCACTTAATCTTTCCTTGAGTTTCTCTATATTTTCTGAATTGTTTGCAGTTAACGTATCACTTTCAGTAAAAATGTGCGTGCATGTGCCACATGTGACATTTTTCTTCCCAGAAAGCACTCAGGTTAGGCTGACACATCCAGACCCTTGAGTCCCACTGTTATTTCAACACAAGAGCAAGTTAAAGGTAGTAGGAGGGGCTGCCTGTCACGTTTGCTTCTGCTGCGGGCTTTCTCTTCTTACACTTGACCGCTTCTGTGGTCATCTCAACAAGAGCTAAGCCACATGTCCCACATGCCAGTCCTGTGCATCTTCCACTTTCTTCCACAAGCAGGAAAACCTGGGCTGGGTCCTGCTTTCCTCAATAGACGACAGGAGCCCAGGATGAGAAGAAGCTGCCAAAGTCGAGCCAGATCCTCCAGGGGTGGGAATAACCAAGCAGGAGGCACCATACGTGGAAACGCATGAGGACCAGCATCACCCTCAGAGAAGGCAGGCAGGTGCCGGCCCCAGGAATGTACCATCTGGGAGAAGCCAACTAAATGCCTGCATGTTCCGCCAAAGCCACCTGTGAGGGGACATGCAGCAACCACAGCACCCCAGAGGCTAGGGGACATAGAGAGCAGAAGGTGCCAGCCACCATGACACCAATTTTTCTTCTCCCCTTCATTTCCCAATCACATGGCCTCCCCCTCTCCCTCCCTCTCCTTTTCTGGTGCTCCCCACCCTAATTCAGATTCCAAGGCTCTCCTTGCCAAGGCCACTCCCCTTCCCTGTGACAAGGCCCCCAGCCCTCCCTCAGACTCCACCTTTGCTCCCCACCCCTACCCTAATGATGGGGCAGATCTTCCCTGCTCCCACACCACCCATGGTCCCCCTCCACACTAGCCCCTCCACTACACAAGCCTTGCTCAGAGCCTTGAAACAACCCCCCCCCCCCAACCCATAAGCAGCAGGGACACTTCCCAGACCACCAGTCAGTCTAGCCTGGTGTCATAGAAACCAGTTCCCTGGTGGCCCTGGACTCCCAGGTGGTTCCCAGACTCAGCTGCAAAGCCTTCTCCTTGGAAGCCTTTGTGCTGCCAGCACAGCATAGCTCTGCCCCCCAGGGACACCTGCTGATACCCAGAAGGGTGTTCAAGCCCCACCTCCTTGCCTAACTAACCTAGTTTCTTACGCCCACAAATACTCCTACCTACTGAGCCTGGCAACCTGACACAGACCTGACCCCACCACAGCCCCAGCTAAAGGCCAATGGCAGGGGACATGAGATTCCTACCCAGAGCCCCTCCTCCTGTGCCTGCCCCCCACCCCAGGTCACCCACCCAGACCACCAATCCAATCTGCACCTCCCTGACCTGGCTGCTGACTCCCAACTCTGACTGCATGGGGCCGGGGTGCAGAGCAGGGGGCAAAGGTGAGCCAGCCCAACTACCGAATGCTTGGCATGTCCCTGTCTAGAAACTGAATGGTTTTGAGGCGCAGGTGGTGTTTTCATTTCTTCTTCCAGTTGAAGATGATGTCTTTGAAAGAGAAAAGGAGGTATGGAAGTAAACCACTGTGACAGAGCAGGCCACTGCCTCATGGGAGGCCTATCCCAGAGCAGAGGCTGTGGTTGTGGGGGAGGCCATGGGAGGCTTTGAGCCCCCATCCTGGAAGCCGCCAAGACCCTGAGAGGCCAGGGGACCAGGTAGGACATGAGGAAAAAGAAGAGAAAGGAAAGGTAGCTGTGGCATCAGCAGCAGCAGGACAGAGGTATGGGAACACCCAGCACAGCCTGGGGGACACCACACAGAGCCACACTGTGACTTGGGGAAGGCCAGAGCAGGGCCAGGTGTGCAGGTCTCCCACAGCCTCGAGAGATAGGCCAGGCCCACTAAGGGAGGGAGGACAGCTCGGCTCTTAACTTGGGGTGGGGAAGGAAAGTTCCAAGTGTCAGAAAAAGGAACAGGGAGCTTACCAGAACCACAGATGGGTGATCTTCCCAGAAACAACAGTCAAGATCATCGACTCGCTGTTCTGTGCAGAACAGGTCTGGATTCCCATGGGGACAGACTGGAGACCCATGAGGGGCACTGGGCAGTGGGGACATGGGTCAGGGTTGGGGCTCATGCTGGGCGCACACGGGCACTCTGGTGTCATATCCTCTCTGCACACAAGCTCCATCTGAGCTCTGGGGATGTCATGAGAAATGTCTGCCCTCTGTTATTCCCTTTAGAACTGGGATCAGAGCATGTTTATCAGAGTGTTATTACTGTCAGCGGAGGAAAACTTTACCCATAGGGCAGCCCAAGTGATGAGCTGGTGGGAGCAGGGTGGGGAGAGCTGGAGACCCCAAGGAGGCTGGCCCATTATAAATGGGTGGTGTGAGTAGAATTTCATGTGGCTAAAAACATTTGAAGACCTTCCACCAGGTTGGCTGAGCAGACATCCTGGGGTGGAACTGGGCTCTGGTCCAGTACTGCTGTGGTCAGTCCTGTGACAGAGACATTCCCACCCACCCCCAGTCACAGAGATAGGGTGCTGGCACATCTGAGCACAGCTGCCTCGGGCTGTGGGTGGCCCAACACACCAGCCAAATGGGGTGCTGCCCATCTGGGGACATCGGGGTACAGCCAGTCACTGGTGAAAGGCAGCCACAGAAGCAGCTCACCTCTCTGACTCTCCTCACACTCACTAAAGTGTTTCCTTTCACTTCCTGTGTGCCCCCTCGTCACACATTGCTAGGCACACAGTGGTCACCTGGGCCTGGATCTGCCCCCACCCCCAGTACTTTCTGAGAAGGTGTCTGAAGGAGGGAAAGACCTGGTCGAGTGGGGTGGGTGGACCAAGGGTGAAGAGGAGGTTGGAGTGAGGAAAGCAGATCTCCCCAACCCAGGCCAAGAGAAGCATATGGATGGGGCCACGTGGCACTGGCCTTACAGATTCCCAAGTTTTCCCTTCAAGGGGCAGAAGGACCAGCCAGAGCAGGACTCATGTGGCACTCAGGGAATGAGTGACAAAACCCCACGCCCCACATCCTCCACCCCAACACTATCCTCTGACACCCCACAAATACAGCTTTACACACCAGTCCAGTGTGTGCCACTGGCTGGGCCAACCCGACTCCCATACCTGCCAACCCATTGCTTT
Organism: Canis lupus baileyi; assembly: GCF_048164855.1. Lineage (NCBI taxonomy): Eukaryota > Metazoa > Chordata > Mammalia > Carnivora > Canidae > Canis > Canis lupus. The sequence goes on from NC_132839.1 coordinate 39,117,913, forward strand.
GACCCCTGGCCACCTTCTCTCTCCCCTCTTGATAGCCCAGTGCTTCTCAGCCAGTCTGAAGGGTGGGTTAAGACCCTGCTGCCCACTGTCTTGTGACCTTATGTGCCTCTTATCTGCCCCCCCACTCTGCCCCTTGCTCTGGCCAGGGTCTCATTACTACCTCTGCTTGCTGGACTCATGGAGCCCTCACCCAATCACCCTCGATTAAAGCCTGGGCAGGTAGGGTGGCACCCCTCTGAAAGGCAAAAGGACTCTGACTACAGACCCCAGAGGCCCCAACTCCCTGGCCCAGCCCCAAGGGTTAACCTGCCCCCAGCCTCTGCCTTGGGGGCTTAACCCCATTCATGATGCTTCCTTCCCCCTCCAAGTCACTGAAGTACAGAGGCAGGACCTATGCCAGCCTGTGAGGGGATGGGGACAACACAGCCAATCTCACTGGGGGCTGTCTTCAGGGTGTGTGGACTGTACCCAGGAGGGCTCAGTGATAAAAGGTGCCATAGCCCAAACCCCTCCAACCCCTACCAGCAATCCTCCCCAGCTCTGTTCTGCACTGGAATCCATGGGATTAGGATGAAGGAAAGATTCTACTGCTTTCAGGGAAAAAACAAAAAACAAACCAAAAAAAAAAAAAACCCTGTAAACTCAAGGACCAGGACTCATTCCCCACATTCTTAGGACAAATCCTGTGACCACCAAGTTTGGCCCTGGGGAAGAATGTGGAATGAAAGCCCAGTCCTCCAAGACTTTCCCTTCTTACTAGTGGCAACAGACCCCTCAGACCAGGCTCCTGAGAAGGGGGCAACCTCATCACCCTACCATGGATCCAGCTCATGATGGTGGGGCGACAGCATCCTACCCTAAGAGGCAAAGGTCACCAGCTAGGGCACTAAGGAACCATGTCTGGTGAGTACCTGGGCTGCTGCTAGTTCCTGGCCTGCTTGTTCCCAACATCCCCAACCCCTTCCATGGACTGGATGCATGGAAAATTCTGAGTCATGGCCCATCTCAGGTGGCAATGGCCTGAGAATTCAGGTGAAGGCAATGATAAAGACACTCAGGAGACCATTCCGCTGACACCCCAGCCCTTAACTGAGGGGTGAGACCAGGTGCCAGCTGGCCGCCAGGTATAGGCTGCCAGCAGGACCAATTTGGAGGTGCTCCCATCTGCATGAGCAGGGCTGGAGGGTAAGTCCTGCCTTGGAGCCAAAGGGAGGGCTCTGGACCGCAAGGGCCCCAAGTGGTAACCTGAGGTAGTCAGGAAGTATAGCTGGGTATTTGCCCAAAAGGCTTGGGGAGCGTCTTTGTTCATTCTGTCACCAAATAACACCAGCAGGGTATCTTACAAAGAGCAGAAATGTATTTCTCACAGTTCTAGGACAGGAAGTCCAAGATCAAGGCTCCAGCATGGTCAGGTTCTGGGAAGGCCCTCTCCTTGGTTCCTAGCTAGTGCCTTCTCACTGTGTCCTTACAAGGAGTAAGGGACAAGGGAGCTCTCCAGAGCCTCTTTTATAAGGGCACTTATAAAGTCATGAGGGCTCATGACCTAATCACCTCCCCAAAGACCCACCTCCAAATATCAACACATAGGGCATCAGTTTCAACCTGAGAATCCTGGGAGACACAAACATTCAAACAATAGCAGGGAGAATCTCCAACGGTCAATGTCATCCCTGAGAGCCAGTCATTTGTGCCACAAGTTACTGAACCAGGAATGAGCCAATTGGTCTGCCTAGTGTGACCTGTTTCACTAAGAGGAGGGAGACATTATTACACAAAAATGCAGCCAGAAGAAAAGGAGGTGCAGAGAGTATAGTGCAAGGTATCTCCCCAACGAAGAGACATTAAAGCAGGATAACTGCCCGGAGCACCCCGGAGGGCCCAGGGCCCCCAGGGGCGACTCTGCCATCCAGAAAAACTGAGAAGGCAGATCCTAAGGCCCTTCCCAAGCTGATTCAGGAACCAGAAGACACCAATTCTGTGCTTGGGAGCCCAAGGTGCCCTTGGGTTTTTTGTCAGTCCTTTGCAAGGCTCTGTCTTCCATGGAGTCACTGCAGTCAAGAGTCAGAACATCTAAAACCCAGAGGGCACACTCGGCACCCAAGGCTGGCCAGTCTCCATCAGGGGTAGTGTAAGCAGGAAAGTTACCCAGGTCATTTCCTCGTGGTTGGAAATTTCCTTAACCCATGAAACCTCGTTCATCCTACTGTGGTCCAGGATGCAGCTAGCACAGGTGGGCAAGCAGCCCTGCGAGAGCTCATGGGTGCTCAGGTCACCCAGTGGCCCAAGTGCCTCCCCATTCTGGACCCCAAAGAAGGCTGGATGCCTTTCCACACCAGGGAGCAGCCTACAGGCACCCCCCACCCTCCCATTCAGGATGCTGTTTGGGATAGCACAGGTTACCAACACCAGGTCTGCAGGAATCTCTTCTAGAGGCAGAGCCTGTCCAGACTTTCTGCACAGACAGCCCTGGCTTTTTCCCCTCCACCCCTGTGAGAAGGGCAGGGCGCCAGCCTGTCTCTGCACTTTGAAGGACATCTGAACGTGGCCACCACAGACCTGGCACGGTTTCGCAGGGTGACATCGAGTGGACACCTATAGCAGCTACACCTGATACACCTGAGCCAGCAGGTCCTGCGAGGGGTCTCACCACAGCCTACCACATGAGCAGAGCACAGAAACAGCACAGGAAGAGCCCCCAGTGGCCTCTCCTGTCTGAGCAGAGGCCCTGGTCCATGGGAGACCCAGGAGCCTCCCCGCCCCCCACACCATTCACAAATACCCTCTAGAACAAGGAGATGCCAGAAGAGAGTAAGGCAGGCCATGCTGGTGTCCAAGTGTTATCTCAGAATAGATGCCCTCGGCCCTTATATTCATTCAAAATATTCACCTCAGACCACACAGGAAGCATCTTGATGCCAAACACACTCACACAAGATGAAAAGCAAGCAGGAAAGGGGTATGAAACTGTGGTCCAACAGCTGAAAAGCCAGCCTCAAGAATGCTTTCATGCTTTCCTCTAGGAAACAATTCTAATATCTGCAAACATAGGATTGCTGCCTCCCCCCCAGAAAAAAAGAAAGGGGGGAAAAATCCACAGATTGCCCAAAGCTCATGAAAGCAATTACTCCTGCAAACAAGAAGCAGAATGCTGAAACCAGAGAAGCCCAGGAAAGTTACAAAAATAGCAAATATGAGTCCTGAGTGGGATTCCCAGGCTGTGTGCGCCTAAGCCACTGTGACACCAGAGCCCAGCACCCTCTACTCAAAGGAGCTGCCAGGAACATGGGGTGAAGATAGTCTCCTTGCAAGCAGGATTTCTGCTGTCTTCGGGCTGTACACCCAGGCTGTCAGCTACCCAACTCCTCACGTCATGGCACTAGGGCCTCCCCAAAGACTTCAGGCTTCTGGAAGTCTCACCGAGAGCACACACCTGCACTCAGAAAGTCCTTCCCTTGAGGTGGAGTCACGCGGCAGAACTGGCATAGCCCTGGTCACCGTGATACTGTCTGACACTGTGGAGGGGAGAAGCTGCTAGCCCTGTGCCATCCAGACCTGCTCTGGTGCCCAGGGATAAGGTCTTTCACCTCAAGGTTCTAGTTCAGCTGCTTCTGCACTTTAAAAAAAACCATTAGGCCAGGTACAGCTGGCTGGGACCCGGGAAGGCTCCGTTACCTGGTAACAGAGGAGGCTCACCTGCAATGGGGCCACCACTCCCCAGGCTGAGCACAGCTATCCCAAGCTACAGATCTCCATAGCAACAAGATGCTCCAGGAACCTCACCTTCTGCAGCGACCAGTTCTGCAGCTCCACTTCTTCCTCCCACAACCCAACACGGACAGTTTAGGGACAGGGGAGTGGAGGCTGGGGCACGGCTGGGGCCATGCTGTTGGGGAGGCTCACCCCACATGTGGTGCCAGAGCATGGGAGCATGAGCTGGCACCTGCTTCAAAAAAGTAGTTCTAGGGATGCCTGGGTAGCTCAGCAGTTGAGAGTCTGCCTTTGGCTCAGGGTGTGATCCCGGAGTCCTGGGATGAGTCCCACATTGGGCTCCCTGCAGGGAGCCTGCTTCTCCCTCTGCCTGTATCTCTGCCTCTCTGTGTCTCTCATGAATAAATAAATAAAATCTTAAAAAAAAAAAAGTAGCTCTAAACGATCTGTTGTTGGTTTTTCTTTTCTTCCCCAAAAGAGAAGGCAACAAAAATGTTCATTCAGGTCCCCGTGAGCATCACCGCAGTGGGTGAAGCTTTGCTCCGGTAGGTTCAACACGCAGACACACACCACACACACACACACACACACACATACATACACACACGCACGCGCGCATACGCGTACAAAGCCCACCCCCATACAACCCAGATGTATACAGCACAGGACACATTCACACGCTGCACAGACCACACCACTCCCGCACCTCCTACCCCACCCCATGCACTCACTTGCCTCCTCTCCTCCAAGGTCAAGCACGCCCCAACCTGCTCTAGGCAGAACAGTGACTGGCTCAATCTGTTCTCACTCCAAAGCCCTCACTCCTCAACAACATTCCATTTTGTCTCTCTGTCTGAATGACACACAAAGCGTATCAGGCAAAAAGGACTTTGTCTGCTAAAAACACTGAGAGGCCCCAGAAGGAGCTGCTTGGAACACAGCATAAACTTCAACAGGCCTGGGAGGAGAGAAGGACCATGGGGTGGGGCTCCGGGGCCAAAGCCCAAATTGTTAGTTACAGCTTACAGAGGGCACAGAGGCACTGGGTTTTTGACAGAACTCCCAAACAGATTAGGGCTCTGGACTTCCAACATTGCATTTGATGCATTTTGATGCATTTTAATACCTTTAATTTGTGTCTTTTCTCCAACATTATAAAAAAAAGTAAATTCTTCACACACACAAAAATCAAATTCTGCATCCTTGAAAATGGTTCCTTACAAAGGAAGAAAGGATGACAAGAAGGCTTCTTGGTGCCCAGGGAGGAAGGCTCTCCAGCACCTCACTGAGAATCTGGAAAAGCTGAAAGGCACAGTGCATGAACAAGTAACACCAGAAGCTCACCACAAAATAAGTGCAACAAATAAAGATATTCCCTTCAGTTTGGGGTTGGGGGACTCCCCCCCACCCCGCCCCGCCCCGTGGTGATAGCAACAGGTGTTGACATGGAAGCCAGAGGAGGGAGGGGCTGCAGGGCAGCCTTGCCCAACCCAGCAAGAATTCAGCCTATGTAGAGAGAGGGGAACCAAGTGGCCCTATGCACTCACAATGAAAAAGGGACCCTGGATACAGGACTGGGTGCTAACTGTGGGGCGGCTTAAAGGACATACCACCCCCCAGGGGCCTGCCTGGCCAGCATTCGTGGAGACAGCCAGCAGGGTGGCAGGAGGCCCTGACCTAGCACATCCAGCCCAACCTACATGGCAGTTACTGTTTAACAGCAAACACCAAAGTGTTACCTTGTACCAAGGCATAAAACTAGTTCACACCTTGGCCTCCCAGGAGAATCTGGCACTGGGCAGAGAGAGCCGTGCTTGGGCTCAGAAAGACTTACAGGACTGTCAGATAACTTCCAGAGATCCAGTTATGGGGATCTGAACACCCGGAGATAAGACAAGCATCTCCCCCAAATTTTCCATACAATTCAATCAACTTCAAAGCCAACAGGATATCCCCATGTGGCATTTACATAAGAGCTCCCCTTCCTGGACCAGTGCCAGTGCTCCCCTCCCTGTCCCCCAGGGCAGACCAGCTGTCTGCGGTGGGGGCCCTCTGTGCCACCCCCGCCCTGCCTCTCTGCAGCTTAAAAGAAAAAGTCAATGAATCACACTGGAAGAAACATTCCTCCTGTAAATGGAATATAAATGTTTATTAAGAAATTATAGGAACCGGGTCAGGCATTTTGGTATCTTAGTCACTCCAGCTAATTAAAGAAAAAAAATCAAAACAGAACAGCATCCCAGAAACTTGAGACCTTGAGAACTTTTCTTGCCACAAGCACTGCCCCAGCTCTGCCAGTTGCCAAGGTGACCCAGTGTTTACCTCCCATCCTGTAGGAGGTGGCTGACTGAGCAGAACAGCCCAGCAGGCAATCTTGCTGTGAAAGGCTGCCAGGGCATCCCCAGGGGTGTGAGGAGGAAGCCAAGGCCACCCCACGGGCTCTCCAGGGCTGAGCCAGGGCTAGAACACCAGGGAGAGGTATCTTCACCAGCTCTCTAGCCCCTGCGGCCCTACCCCCAGCACACCTCTTGCCTTAGTCCTGGGGGCTAGAAACCCCTGAGGACAGGTGAAAGATATGCTTAGATCCTAGGATCCAGAAGGGAGAGGAAAAGGGGGAACAGGGAGAAGAGGAGGGGGAGGGGAGGGGAGGGGAGAGGAAGTAGAAGGGGAAAGAAAGGAGAGACAGAGGAGGGGGAAGGGGAGGAAGGAGAGGAGCAGAGAGGAAAGGAGAGAAGTAGGGGAAAGGGAGTGGGGAGGAGGACAAGAGAAGGGGAGGAGGGACAGGAGGAGAGGGGAAAGGAGAGAAGTAGGGAAAAGGAGAAGGGGAAAGGGAGGGGGAGGAGGACAGGAGAAGGGGAAGGAGGGACAGGCGGAGGAGGAGAAGGGAAGGGAGAAAAGGAAGGGGAAAAGAGCAGAAGGGGGATGGGGAGAGGAAGACTAGGGAAGGGGGAGGGGCAAGAGAATGGGGAGGAAAGGAGGGGAGAAAGGGAAAGAAGGAGAGGGAAAGGAGGAGGAGCAGGGAGGGCGGGGGAGGAGGAAGAGGGGAGGAGGAGGAGAGTATGAGAAGTGAGGGCACACCAGGCTGCACACTTCGCTGGCTAGCTAAATGGCTTCCATTCCCCTGGCTTTAGCCAGGCGGCCATCCCAGGCTATCTGCCCCCGTGGAAAAGGTCAAGGGCACAATGGCTTGAGAAGGAAGACTCCACCAGGAATGCACACCCTCCAGCCTGGCACCAGAGTCCCCACTCTACCTAAAAGACAGACCTGCCCGGCACACACTGCTCCTTTCTTCTATGCTCTTGCAAGACACTGGCCTCAATGTGAAACAGCCCCACTGTGGGTCATGGAGAAAAATCCATCCCTGCTACACCTGGGATGGCTTTTGTGCCACCTGGCCAGATGCCTTGTGACTGGCTTACTTCCAAACGAACAATCTCTTGAGCTTTGGCAGATGGCTGACAATGCACACGCTCATGCGTGCGTGTACACACACACACACACACATACACACACACACAAGTATCTGTCTTCCGAGGCCACATGCAGTGCTGAATGTAGGACGGGAGGGCTTGAGTATGGGAAGGAGTTTAAATGCTCAGCTCAGATTCAGGGAGACAAGTGAGATCAGGGAAAGGAAAATGAAAGTGGAAGTTTTTCAAAGTTTAAAGTTAGCATACTTTAAAATGAGACAACCTGTCCAAAGCAAAATGCTAACACGTAACACCCACTAATCAATAGGGAAGGACAGCTTCAAATCAGAACCTAGAAGAAGCCGAGGAAGCTGAATTTCTTGCAAGACCCAAAGGCCTGACAGTAACTCAGCACAACCACTTTTGTGCTCACCAACAGGGCAACAGAATAGCTGTGACAGTAGATGCTGGTCAGTTGGACCACTGACCGCCCACAAGGAAGGCATGGCATAAAATACTAAGAATACATATCATGATAAAAGACAGCATCCTGCAAAGCCCCTCGAACCTTCCTGATAATCCCCTGATGCATAAGGCCAAGCAGCAAGGTAATCTTAGAAAGCAGGACACGCCATGCAAGCAGCCAAAAAGGAGCACTCTGGAAAAGACAAGGAAGCCTTAGGAAACTGCCCTTACTTAGCACACAGGGCTGCAAGGAGCCAGAAGTCCCTGGTGGGTCCCTGCACTGCTGTGAGGGGCCGTCTCCCCCCACCACACCACACCATTCAGATGGCAACTGACGAACAAGCACCAGGGAGTGAGGTCCTCAGGAGAACCAGGCAAGATCTCTGTGATAGGTCGAGGGGCCCTACCCTACCAAGGCCAGTTGGCACACCTGCCAGAGATGACCACAGATGGAGACATGGGGTAACCAATGACCAGCAGACAGACCAAAGGTGGCGGGTCGGTCCGGGGAACGAGGACAACAGGCAGTGCAGAGTGTAAACCAAGACAACAGAGTGACTGCGAAGTAGCAGGACTTCCCATCACTTGTTACAATGGCAACTATGTAATTAGCTCACATGTATTATTTCTCTTCCAAGGAGAACATGCTGGAGTTTGATACTGATAAGATATTCAAGGTGCACCATGGTGCCAATGCCTTGTTTCCAGAGCCTTCCCCTGATCCCAGACACGGTTTTGAACAAGCAGCCCAGGCGATGGCCCAAGCAGAATATCATGGGGTGCTAAGGATACTCCGGGGTACCTGGGCCCTGCTCCTTTCCCCTAAGAGCGGAGCTCCAAGCTCACTTACGCCTCTTCTGTTTCCTCTCTTTCCCAACACTTCCTTGCAGAAACCTCTATTCTTGATCTGCCATTTACTAACTTCTATCTCTAGCCTCAAACCAAGTTCCCTTTATCCTTTGTGTGTGGGTATTTATACCATAAAAGACAGTAAAAGCTCAGGAGTTTACAGGGGTGGAAATTCCTGGCTATATCACAAATATAGGCTACACATACTTGAGGATAATGACCTCAGGTTGACTTAATGCAAAAGCGTCAGGAGGCCACAAAGGGGTCCTTGACCACCAGCCAAGATGCCTGGCCATCGCCTTGCTGATGATGCCTCTACGGTGGTCCTGGGTGGGGGGCAAGAAGCCTCCTGAGCTCCTCTGAGCCCACTCCCTCCTCTCCCCATTCCCAAGCTTCCTTCCAATTGGCCCATGTTTGCAGGAGACAGGCATGTGCCAGAACTCCACTCTCAGAAGCTCCTGGGATAGGAGCCCAAGGCAGACACTGAGCCACGTGCTCCCTGGTGAATGATTTTTAATTTGCCACCCCCCCCCCCCCATTCCCTGCAAAGCTCTTTCATGATGTACCCTGGGCTCTAGTTCCAAGGAGACGAGCTTGTACCCTGTGCTCAGAGACCATGGGTCACTCACCCATTCAGGGAAAGCCACACCCCTGTGGCAGCAGCACAGGGACATTTAATCTGAGGCATCAGGCCTCAGCACTCTTCCAAACAGGTCACCTTGGGACAGACTGGCCAATCGCCATGGAGTGTGGCCAAGTTCCTGGTTAGCAAGTGTTTTTGTGTGATGAACTTCAAAAAAGAAGAACAATAAACAGATAACCCCCCAACATAGCCTCCCCCACAACCCCCCAAAAAACCAAACATTCTGTTTGTGTAGAATGTTAGTCAAAACCATGGACTGGTCAAGGCTGCTTGCTCCCACCATGCACACAACGCCCAACAGCAAACAGTGCCAACACCCAGGTCATGGGTCAGGAGGGGAACGGGAACTGGGTAGAAGGCGCACGTGTGCTAGGGCATTAACAGGGGCAAGGCAGGTGGCAAGGGAGATGACCAGTCTCTTTGCCGTGGCCTAGCTACAGCTGAGGGACTCCATGTCTCCAAGAAGCCTGACTTGCACCCAGCTGATCCACAAATGCTGGAAGATGGGGTAGAGGGTGGACTCTAAGATCAAACTGAATAAATGAACCAGAATCACAGGTCTCACATAAACATGTTCCAGATTTAGACACAAAACAAACAGGAGAGCACGTTTGCATGTATGCATGTGTTTATGTGCAGCCAATTGGCAGAGCTTCTGGTTGCGTGAGGATTTCTGTGTTACATCCTGTGCCTAGCACCAAATCACTGCCAAAAGAGTAGAAAGTTAGCATCTGGGTCTCCGTTAGATTGACTTAGAGCAGGGGAGAGGGCCTCCTGAGCTCAGGGTCCCACCCTGCAGGCCTTGGCAGCCAAACTCCCAACACCCTCCCATCCCAGACCCACCACAGCAGCTTCTTCAAAATTGCTAAGGCTGGAGACAGCATTCCAAAGTTTCTTTCCATTTTAATGGGAAGCCGACTTATCAAGAAAATAATCCCACTTGGGGCTATGAAAGGGAAGTAAAACAGGCTCAGGTGTGTGGGCTTGGATCAGTATTGGTTTTTTTCTGGAAAGCAAGCAGAGACGCACCAGGTCCTTGAGGGTATCACTGGCTGCAGGCCCCACCCAAGTCTGGAGGATGGGTCATCTGGGGCCATACACCCAGGGTGGAGGCCAGTGGGCTAACTAAAACAAACAAAACCAGGCTATAAATACCATCTGGAAACATTTTCATTCAAAGTAAAATTAGGGTATGTCGTTTGTTTGGGAAAGGCGCACCTAAGACTTGGCTGAGCTATCCTTGGACTTTAAAAGGACTTTAAAGCAGGATCCAGAAATCCCAGTGCTTGTCCAGTCAATGGAAGATGAAACGGAAACATATCAGGTGGACCAGATCAAAGGGGGTTGAATAAAGGTGAACAGACACCACACCTGCACCAGCCAGGCACCTGGCTATACATACAGGACCAGCAGCACCCTAGCCCTCCAAAAACCCAGCCTCAAAGTGTCACCCTATTGGTTACTTATTATCAAGAGGAGAATGTCCTATCTTTATAGTGAAGAAACCTGGCAGACATCGCCTTAACCACATACGTGATCCAGCAACCAGACAACCTGACATCAGGTGCTCCCACTATCGTGTATGGAAATGACCAACATTCCCTGTGTCACCAAAATGTTTCAGTTGGACCTAATCAGGGGGAAGCAACCAGACAAATCCCAGATTGTGTGATGCTCTACAAGACAACTGGTCTGGATCTCTAAAATGCTAATGCAACAAAAGGCCACAAGATATTCCAGACTAAAGGAAACTAAAGGGACAGGCCAACCCACTGCAATGTGTCATTAACTGGGCCCTGCATCCTATAAGGGACCTTTTGTGGATCATTAGGGAAACTGATTATGGACTGTACACATACATAATACATGCTATTTAAAGGAGGAGAGAAAGGGAAGGGAGAAAATACGGTACTTAAAAAAAAAGGAGGAAGGGAAAAAAGGATAAAAAAAAGTGACAGAATATTTAACTGATGAGTCTAGGAGAATGTATGAGCATTCACTGTATTTCAGAATAAGAATCTCTGTGTTTGGGGGGGGGGGGAAGAGCTAATAAGAATTTGTGTGCTGGGACACACATATTTCTAATACCATGAGGCACTGCTCACCTGTCATGCCCTAGAACACAGGTCCAGACAGGAGTAGCAGTCAGACCAGCAGCAGTGGGTATACCTGAACTCAGAAGTGGGGCTGCCCAGGCACTAAACTTCAGCTTCCCTCTCATGTGCGGTGTGACCTTAGGCATATTTCTTAACCCATCTGAATCCTGGCATCCTTTTTTAAAGACTAGTAATAATAATAGTGCCTATCTCATCGGGTCCTGTGAAGATTAAACAGCTTACTGGAAATTAATGCAAACAGAACAATGCCTGTCCCTAGCAGTCTGCAAGTATTAGATACAACAATGAGAGCTGAGTGTATCATTCTAGAAGTTTTCACTTTGAAAAGCAGTTTAAGTGCTTTCTTAAAGCATAAACCAGACATACTTTAACAGTGCCGTGATACCTCAAGATCGCTGGTATAAAGGGCAGTTACAGAATGCAGGCCTCAAGGACTATTGCGGGCGGGGGGGGGGGGGGGGGAACGACACACCCATCCACAAACAGTCCCACATTTGTTTCAGTGCTGTTTGGTTTTGTTGGGTTTCTTGAGTTATATATTTAAATACACAGGCATATACACATGCATACAGTATTAATAACTTGTTGGTTTCTTTCCTTCCTTGCCTGTAAGCCACTATCAACACATCTCTCCCTTCCCCTTTCGATTTGCTACATCTAGGAACCCAACGACCAACTTGATTCAGAGTGAGGTCAGGGCAGACAGGCCCTCACAGTGTCTGGGCTGTCGTGAGCTGGTTTCAGTGAGAGGACTCTCACAGCACCTCCTCTGAGTTTCAGATTTGAACCCCTACATACAGAACCTCTGGCTGAGAAGTGTGGTCCTTATCAGCCTATCCACACAGAGGGGTCTCCAGCCCTCTTTTAGCCAGGGGAGGGAGGGTTTCAAATGGCATCATACCAGCTTCCCTCCCAGGGCCAACAGCCATGAGGCACAGGGGTAGCAGGCAGGGTGGGCACACCTAACTGCTGCAGGGGCTGAGCCCTCACCCAGGCTAGGGTAGAGGGTAAGCCATGGAAGGCTAGCAGGAGAGCCAGGCATGACGTGTGAGAGTACTTGTGATTTTCTTAGTGTTGTTTTAAATGTTCCCAATATGATGATCCCACATGTATAAAAGGAGAACTGGGAGAAGTTTAAAAAAAAAAAAAAACAGCAACACAGCAGGAACCTCAGTACTGGGGAGACCAAGGCCTCCACCTATTTCCTTTAAAAACGTAACATGCCATAATAAAAACAAACAAACAAAAAAACGTAACATGCCTTTTAAGTCAATACAGTAACTTCCCAGGGCATTTAAACGCTGTCTACAGGACCATCAGTAACACTGCCAGGTCTCGAGCTTATGGAAATGCCAGCTGCTCTGCACCAAGACACACACCAGAGTGCACTGCTGCAGGCATTAAATAATAAAAAAAGGGGGGGGGGAAGGCAACGTAGCTCTCATCACAGACAGATCAGAGGCTCAACAAGTTGTGTATGCTACAGCCACACAGCCACACCTTAGAGTACCACACAGCCAGGAGAAAGAATGAAGGTGCCTCAATTAAACCCCTGCCTGGAACAAAAGCCTGTGGTAGAATGTATTTGCTATGATCCTACATTTGTATTTTTCACATGTCTGTGAAGATGCACATGCAAGCATACATGCAAGTCCATTAAGAGGGTCTGGGAAGAGACGTGCCAACTTGAGGTGACAGTGGTTCGCCAGAGGAAGGGAAGGCTGGCACATTCTGTCTACATATTTGTGCACTACTTGAAGAGTTTCACTAGGCCCTACTGGCAGCCTGGGGCTGTGAAGGGGCAGGGAGCAGGGCTGAATGTATCCTGAACAAAGTGCTGGCTCCCTGCCAACCTGGCTTTGCCCTGGGTAAAGGAGATCCCAGTCGCTCAGCTCACTCTTCACTCGACAGGCTGCTGGTCCAAGGCAGCTGCACTGGGGAGCACCTGGGAAGGGTCCAGGTGGCAAGCAGTGTGGTTGAAACCAGGCTCTACAGTCAGAGTCTGTGTTGGGGGAGGAAGCCTAAATACCGGGCCCCAATATCTCACTGATGATCAAATCCCTTGTTCTGTGGCTCAAGATAAACTTCACTAACCCCACCCGAATTATTACAGGAAATGGCTGAATGCAATGTTACTCGACTTCCACCCCAACCCCAAAGAGGGCTAGGTGACCAGGGATATGTCTCTTTCGAGGCCTGCAGGAAGGAGGGGCCGTGCACAGACAGCACAGTGGCTCTCTATCCAGTCAGGCCCCCCAGAGCTGCTAAAATGGGCCCAGCCCAGGAAGCACACAATTGGATGTTTTAGCTTGAGGGGCTACAGGGAAAATAGAGCACAGAGGCATTCTGAAAACAATTCTTTGTGGGAACAAATAGGTAGGAATGTATTCAAGGCATCTCTGCCAAGAAAGACTGAGTGGGCCATTCTGCTGGAGGCCCGCCAAGCGCCACCACACCAGACAACAAGCAGGAATCTCTACGTGAATGATCTGCCCTCAGAAGGCCCTACGCCTTTCTTTCTGAAAGTTCTGAATGTTCACATCAAAGCCCTTCAGCCACCAAGGAAATAGGTTCCTGGTCTTATGACTCCCCAAGGCAAGACTTAGCAAATTTCCAGATCTGGGTTGGGAAGTTCTGATTAGCCAAATAATAAGTGGCTTAAAAAAATAAAAAAATAGTGGGTTGAAATGCAAAAATGTTAAGTCTTTGTTTCATCGAGTTTTCTATAACATCAACAATTACCTAAATGTGACAGGGCAATCAGTCCCCAAGTCACTGGCACTCTTTTGCATTCAGGGAGTGGGTGTGGGAGATTGCAGCAGAGTCAGGGAAGGCCAAGTCTCCCCCAGAGTCAAGGTTGAGTTTTGTACTTCCCAAAGTGTTCTCAAACTCACAGCCTCATTTCCCACAGATCTTCCAAGTGGCCAGGGGAGACATCACCAAGCTGCAGGGAGGTCTGGGGACCCGTCCTTGGCCACAGTGCTAGACAGAGCAGGCTGTGAATTGCCTTTTTGACTAAAGTGGTTTTGATATTCACCCCCCTGCCATGAGATCAGTATGGGTGGGTGGGATGGTGGTGGTGGCGGTTCCCAGTGGAGTAGAAGGCCTCGCATGAGACCCTCCCCCCCCAAAAAAAGCTGCTGGGAGCCCACAAACCAAACCAGGGCTACCTCAGAACCAAAGTCTGCTGCTCAGGTTCTCCCAGGGTAGCCTGGCCTCTCAGTCCCCCACTGTGGCCTGTGGGCTACCCTTGTATCCTCTATGACCACCAGCTAATTATGTTCTGCACACCTGGCACAGGCTCCCTAGAAGAGCCCTCCAGCAGAAGCTGAACCAGACACCCCCCAGAGGCAGGTTCGTGGTTCATAATCAGATTTACCTGGGGCACCATTTAAACTGTATGTTGGGCGGATGGTCAGTATCTGGAACTGGAAATCTACATCTGCAAGGGCTCCCAAAGAAACCTGTACGCTCCTGACTCGGAGGTCTACATCTGCTCTGGAGGTAGGGCCTCGAGTTTCTGCACACCCGGAGGGTGAGGCCGGCTCCTTGCTCTTAGACACAGCACACTGCAGTCGGTGTTGGTTTCCATCCTCTCCTGTTGCTTCAGGTTTCAAAGCACCCCAGAGAGACTGGGTTCCACCCCACTGGGGGAGGCCCGGGTTCCCATTGCCTCTGCCCAATCCTCTGGCCTAGACCTGCTCAGGAACACTAGAGCCTGAACCAGGGGGCGAGCCAAGCCAGAGGCTACCCTCCAGCTCAGGCCCCATCCAAGCCTGCCCCGCCCTCGACAGCGAGCCCCGCCCTCGGCCAGCCCCTCCGCGGTTCTCCAACACCGCAGCGGGGCGGAGGATCCACTGGGAAACAGGCTGGAGGGGCGTCCAATCATTCAATTACCCGTCCAATACTGGCCTCGGCCCCCAGGGCGGCCCTCAAGCCACGCCCCACGCACTGCCCCCGCCTCCGTAATCTGGCAGCTCCAGGATCCTTGCCTAGCTTGGCCCCGCCTTCACCGCCACACCCACCCTTGCACTACAGTTCCCAAGCAGAACCAATATGCCTACACTCACCCCACCCCCTATCTCGGTCCACACACCCTTAATTCGTACTCACAAAGAGCAGAAAAGGCCCCGCCATTCACCCTCGACGCCCCCACCCCCACCAGCCACGCGATTCGGGGCGGCCACGGCAAGGACCAGAACCGCGGGGGCAGCCTCCGAGGTCAAGGTTGGTCTGAAATCCGCCGGCCTTGACACTTGCAGACCTCGGGACAGCTCCGTTCCAAATTCGCCAAAAGAAGGGGGTCTTTCAGCTCCAGGGTCTTAGGACTGCGGTTTTTGAGTCAGTCTTTTAGTCAGCTTCTTTACTGTTTTATAAATGTAAAATCTAAGTCATTGGTAACAAAGTAACTGTATTCGGGTTTTTAACCTGGTCCAAAGGTGGAAAAATTAAGTGTAACAAGAGTTAGCGCGAGCCCTGAGGAAAGACACATTTCTTTCAAACCAAACTAGGAGAGAAAGGTGTGCCATCCATTAAAACACAGCTCCCAAGTTTGTGCTTAAAAAAAAAAATATATATATATATATATATATATATATATATACGAAAAACCACCAAAAACGAGGTTCCGGGCCCGTGCGAAGGGGAGGTCTGCCCCGGGGTCGGAGGCCGGCGACGGTGCGCTGAGGCCGCCGCTCCCGCGCAGGTGCCGCCCGCGCGCCCCCGACGCCGGTGGGTGAGAGCAGGGCGGAGAAGAGGGCGGTGCGCAGGACCGGGCAGGCGAGGGGGCCAGCGCCCCGAGGCCGAGGAGCCCCCTTGGGTTGGGCGCGCCCCCGCCGGCCGGATGGGCGGGGCTCCCACAAAGAGCCTCGGGCGGAGAACCCGGACCGGCCCCCGCTGGCTCTGGCTTCGACAAGTTAAACCTCAGAGCGCTGGAAAAATTACAGGAAGAGGAGAGCGAAGAATGTGCCGAGTGGCTGGAGGGAGCCCTGTCCCCGCGTGAACTTCGCCCGCCGCTCGCCCGGGCCGAGCCGGGCCGGGCCGGGCCGGGCGGGCGGGCCCCTCCCCTCCCCTCCCCTCCCCTCCCCTCCCGAGCGCGCGCGCGCCCGCCGCCCGCGGGGGAGGGGCCGGGGCCAGGGCACCCCCGCCCGCGCGGCCCCCAGGCGCCCCCGCCGCCCGCCTCCCCAGAGCAGCACGTGCGGCCCCCACTCGGCGCGCCCACACCTGCCCGCGCCGTCCCCCAGCCCCCGCGGGGTCCACGCCCGCAGCCCGGATGACGACATCCGCCCCCGCGGCCCCGCCCGAGAGCGCCCGGGGAGGGGGCGTGCCCGGCGGGGGCGCGGTCGCCCGGCGGGCGCCGGCTCCCGGCTCCCGGCTCCCGGCTCCCAGCTCCCGGAGCCGCCTCGCCCGGCGCGCGGGGCAGCCGGCAGGACCCCGTGGCGGGAGAAGGGGCGAGGCCGCGGCCACCCCGGGCCCGACCGTCCCTCGAGCCCCGCCGGCGGCCCGGGGGCGTGGCGCGGTGGCCCGGTGGCGCGGTGGCGCGGTGGCGCGGTGGCCCGGAGGCCGGCGCCGTCCCCGTCCGCGCGCTCGGGGCGCCCGGGCGGCCCTACTGACCTGTGTGAGTTCTCAGGTGCGCCTTGAGGTGCGAGGACTTGCCGTAAACTTTCTCGCAGCCCGCGTAGTGGCACTTGTGCTTTCTCTGCGGGGACTCGAGGTCGGCGCGACTTCGGCCCCGCCGGCCTCTTTGTCTGAGGCCGGGCTCGCCGCTCCCCGCGGGCCCCGGCTCCCGCTCGGGCTCCAGCCCCGCCTCGAGCTCGGCCTCGGGCTCGCTCCACGCGGGGCTGAGGGGCGCGGCCGCCGCACCGCCGCCGCCGGGGGAGGCGGGCTCGGGGGCGGGCGGCGGCGCCGGCGGCAGGCGGCAGGGGGTCCTCGCCTTCCGGGCCGCGGCGCCCTCTCTGCGCTCCGCCGGGGAGGGCGCCGGCGCCTGCTGGTTGAGGTCCGCCAGGATCCGCGCCACCACGAAGAGCGAGGCGCTGTCCTTGCCGTCGCGGCGCTCCTCGACGCGGGGCAGCGTGGCGGCGACAGCGGCGGCCGCGCCCTCGGGTCCGGACTGCGGCCCCTCCCGCGGCCCGTGCACGACCGCGCGGCTCGACATGGACACGAGGCACTCGGCGGCGAAGTGGTCCACATAGGCGGCGGCTGCCATGCTGCGGGATCCGGCCGGCGGCCCGGCGGCACTGCTGGTCGCGGCGAGTCGTCAGCGGCGCATCCGCACCCACGGCCTCGGGAGAGCGGGCGGGGGGCGGGGGGCGGGGGGCGGGGGCGCGGCGCGCCCTCTCCGCGGGCTGGGCTGGGCGCGCAGCCGCCTCTGCCGTCACCCGCGCGGCTCCGCGTCCGCGAGGCGCCGGCCCGGCCGGGCACCGAGGAGTGAGCGCATGGGGGGCGCGGGCCAGTGGGATCCCCGCGCGGCGCCAGGGGCGGCCTGTCCTAAGGATGCCGAGCGGCGACGTTAGGGACTCCCTCGCCGAGCCGCGGCCGCAGCCTCGCCGCGCATTGTGGCGGGCGGGACAGCCGCCGTGCGCGCCGCGGCTCGGTGTGGGCGGCCCGGCCCCGGGGGTGGGCGGGGCCGGGGCCACATCTGGACCCGACGTCAGCCCCCAGCCACATCCTGGCGGCGCAGGTTACAGGCGGCGGCGGCCGCGGGGCCAGCGCGCGCGCGCGGAGGGGGCGGGAACCCCAGAGCGCGCGTCGTCGGGAGCGAGCGACCGCGCGCCCACGCCCGGGGAGGGGGCGTGGCCTAGGGCAGCACGGGCGGACGCCATTGGCTCGTCGGTGGGCGGCCGGACCAACCCGAGCGGCGAGAGGGGCCGACCCGCCCCGGGGCCTGCGCGCGCCAATGGGCGTGCCCTCGTGGCCCGCGGGAGGAGGAGCGGAAATTTGAGCCGGGAGCCGGGCACGCGGACGCAGGACGTCCGAGGGCGGCGGGCCGGGGCGTGGCTGCGCAGGGACCGCTCTCGCCCTGCCGCCCACCCCTCCTCCCAACGGCGGGGAGACCGCGGGACGTTTTCCTGCCGGGCTTCCATACGGTGACATCCTGGAGCCCGGGAGTGGAAGCGAGCGCTCGGGAGGGCGCCCCTTTGTCCCTCCATCCCCGCCTGTGAGGGGCGCCAGGGACGGGCGCGCCTCGGCGGGGCTCGCCTCCCCTTCTCTCTTTCCTACCACCGCGACGTGGGCGCGGCGAGGAGGCGTGTCCGCTCCGCTGGGCGCGGGGCTGCCGGCCTGGCCCGGGGGCGGAACCACGCCTCGTGCCCCCCCCGCCGCCGCAGGGTTTCTAGGTGGCCGCGCCTCGAGACGCGAGCGCTCGCCCTCTCCTTGCTCTTCCTCTGCTGAGCTCCCGGCCTCGGGGCGGCCCGGCTGGGAGCGAGGTCACGGCTGGGGCGGGGCCGCTCCCGCAGGAAGGACTGACAGCGTCCCCGTCTGGTCCCGGGCGGCCGGGGACCCGGAGGGGATCGCGCTGGTGGGGAGCCGGGCTCCGGCGGAGCCTGACGACCGGCCCCGGGCTGGTGGATAACCTGGCAACGTGGGTGACGTGCCCACCGCCTCTCGTGCTTGCAGGAGTGAACTACGTGCCGGTGCAGCCGGCGCCGCTGTTCAGGGAACGCGGGGCCCCTTCCTTCTCGCCCCAGGCCTGCTGCCAATTTCTCTCGGCTGCCTCCTCCCGCCGCGGTGGGAAGGCTTCAAACGCCACCAGCTGCGAGGCCCCCGCCCACCGCGCCCCACCCACCCGCCGTCTGGGCCTCGCGGAGCGAATACCCCGGGCCGTCCAGTCCGCGTCCTCATGGCCCTGGCCCTTCCACTGGCCCCGACCGCCACCGGCGCCCCCGCCTTCACCCCCTCGGCCCCACCATCCTTCTACAGGCCTAGCCCTCGTGGGAGGAACCAGTGTACAGCTTCCCACTGCCTCGGGATGGGCGCAGCAAGCTCCTTTCCGGACCCTCGCCGGCAGCCCCAGGACTGGAAGGCAGCGCCTGGGACTGCAGCCCCTGGGCGGTTTGCCTTCGTGGACGGATCGCACGTGTCAGCCGACGGACCGCGCGGGGAACCTGCTGGGTGGCAGCAGCCGAGACGCTCGAGACGCTGGAACCGCGTGGACCTGGGTGGGGTGGAGGGTAGGCAGCGTTATCCTGCGCGCAAAATTAGGAGCGGCCATTTCCCACCGAATTAATTTGAGGCCTGGTGAGAAAAAAACGTTTTTCCAGGTAACGAAGAAGGAACTGAGAGAGGTGTTCTCTGTGGCGTGTCACGGTGAAGAGCGAGCGCCCTCGGTGTTGGTAACTGACACCCTACGCTTACCTCTCCCTGATCAAGCCGGTGCCCTCTGGGAAGTCCGCAGGAGTGCTTCCCTGGGGTGGGCTCCGTAAGGGCCATCTGGGTCAGATCCCTCCAGGAGGGTCTCCTGACAGGAAGGAGTCGTTCTGCCCGGCAGATTGTGTTGATGACGTTTAAGAGGTTTGTGTCCTGACCAAATAATGATTCAGAGTGTTCCCGTAGTCCTGCCACATGCCACAGTCACTTGGTTAAAGTTGGAGCTGGCCCTTCCCGGACTTACCGGCATCCATCCCCTGCCTGTTCCTCTCCTGCTGCAGTACCCCAGCCTGCACACGCACACTGGCCGTCCTCCCACAAGCATGCACTATTCTAGGCACTGGGCCACAGCCATGGGCAAGACACCTGCCCTGGGTGAGGGCAGGCTGGCCTGGGTCGAGGTCCTCTGCACTGCCACGCACCCCACCCCATCCACAGCCCAAAGCTGTCCTTAGGCCTCTCTGGGGGTGCTGAGTGCAGTCTCCCTAAGGGTTTCAGCTGTGCCCTGTGGCATTCTGGATGCAAAACTCAGTTCCCTGGTTGGTTTCTCAAGCGTTTGATGATCGTTCACTGAAAGCCTCAGACCCTGCAGCCTTTACCACGTAGAAGTATGTTCCAGTATCCAGAGATGCATTTCTCCTCCCCAGAGCTGTGAGTAGTCCGCGTTTTTCTTTTTATGTGGTATTCTGGCAGAGGTAGCTTATGTATAAACGAGGGTGGGTGGGGATCAAGTGTCAGATGGAAGGAACAGAATATACAAAAACAGAGTAGGGAAGATCAGATGAGAACAAGTAGATGGAGATGTGTCTGGGAGTAAAGAGGTTCAAGACTGAAAAGGTAGCTAGGGTTTCTGGTAAAGGTGGTGAACTTCTGGAGCCTCCTGAAACTTCTGGAGCCTAAAGAAAGTAAAAGGAAGCATCTTGGGTTGGGAGACACCAGGCACAATTGACCATAATTGTGGTCATAATAAATGACCATAATAATTCCTGTTATTGCCATAACAGGAACAGGGGGATTAAATGAACTTAAAGATATTGGATACTGAGACCAGCCCCTGCACCCCTCTTGGCATTTCAGATCGCAGGGGCCAGGAGACAAAGGGTGTTTTCTGGAGCATCAGACCGGGCCAAGGGAAATACCTCAACTTTCTGGCATCTGTGGTTACCCAGCTAAGTCGGATCACCCCAAGGAGAGGCCACTGATAATGAGCCCCACACATGTGTACAGAGCTTCTAATCAGTCTTTCACAGGAAGCCACAGCTGACCTAGCATCTCAGGAAACCAGGGGGGGCGGGGGCATGAAATCTAGAGCCCCAATGGCTTTTTAAAAAGCAACTTGGAAGAAACAGAGACTATATAGAGAGAAGTATATGTCAACATAAACTACTAATAATGTCATCAGAGAAATTAAGATACTGCCACCCATGAAGGCAGGACACCTATAAAGAAACATTCAGAGAACAAACAAAATTTAACATAAGATAGCAGAAAGGATTTAGGAAGGGGGAACAAGATAAAGTTGAGGAAATCCCTATGAAAGTAGAACAAGGGGTGCCTGAGTGGCTCAGTCAGTTGAGCACCTGGCTCCTGATTTCAGCTGAGGTCGTGATCTTGGTCCATGCTCAGGACGGAGTCTTTTTGTCCCTTTCTCTCTACCCGTCCCCTGTTGGTATTCTTTTTCTCTCTCTAAAATAGATAAAATCTCAAAAAAAAAAAAAAAAACAAAAAAACAAAAAAACAAAAAACAAAGAAAGTAGAACAAAAAAGAATGCCAGAAATGGGAAATAGAGAAAAAATTAGAGGAGCATCCAGGAAGTCCATTGATGAAATAACAGGAACCCGGAATGAATGATCAGAGAAAACACAGGGGGTGGGTGGAGTCATCAATGAATTAATCCAAGAAAAGTCTCCACTACTGAAGAATGTGTGTTGAAAGGGCCCTCAGGGAGCCCAGCTCATTGGAAAAAAATAGTCCTATCCTCAAGGAGATTGCTGTTGAAGTTCAAAATAATGGAGACAAGAAGCGTCCTGACAATAGAAGCAGGTCACATAGAGATTGTCAGGAGTCAGAATGGTTGTGGGCTTCCCCACAGCAACAAGTAGACCAGGCAAGGGGCAAAGCCTTGGGAAATCTAAAGTAAAATTACTTTCCCGTGTTTACCCAGACAGTACAAACCAAATATTTTTAGATGCAGGAGGTCTCACAAAATTTGCCTTCCAAAATAAATAAATAAATAAAAAATGCCTTCCATACATCCTTTCTCGTAGTAGGAAGCTACCAGAGATAATGCTTCCAAAATGAAGAATTCAGTCAACAAAGAGGGAGGCATGTGGTCCAGGAAGTCTTCCACACAGGAAGGAGAGAAGCACAGAGGGCGAACAGACCAAGCTGGGGTAAGTCAGACGCCCTGGGGACACCTCTCCACCAGGTGAAAAGGTAGAATCCCTGTATCACTCAGGAGAGGCTGGGGCATGCTGCAGTACAAACAACTTGCAAATCTCAGAGGTTTATTTCTGGCCATGCTACGAGTCCATAGTGAGGCACCCAGGGACAGGGAGGTTGATGGGGCAGCCACTGTCTAGAACATGCTGGTCATCATGGCAGAGGGACAGTGAGAGCACTGACCCAGAGGTGTCACTCACATAAAATCTACCTTCCCCCTCCCCAAGTGGGCCTGACCCACTTTCAGGAGCCTTTTAAATCTGGACCTAGAGGCCAGGGACATGGAAATCTGAGCCTGAAGGGTGGCAGGGATTTGAGGTGAGGGGGATTCTGCAGTGTCCAGTTTCAGGTCCAGGACCTCTGGAGGAGGCTCAGTGGTCCTTGCATGTGTGTGGTTCATGTGTGGCTGGCTCATACAGTTCTTTTTAGTCTAGAAACCTATGACCTAAAGATAAATTGTCTGTTCCGCACTCCCGCGTAGCACTCCTAGCCCCAATACACAATCCAAATGCACAGGGGGTAGAAAGGGACAGAAAAACACAACAAACACTCTGATTCAGAAAGTGGAGGAGTGGAAGAGTCCCTGTAAACAGTGTCTATAGCAAACCTAAAATTGTGCCAGACAGGTATTTTCCCCTACCCAGAAGTGAGGATATTCCTGGAGTCATTTGAGTCCATGCAATCGAGGAAGGCCTGGCCAGTGCATTTTTCTTTGGACTCTCACTTCACCCTAAGGGGTTCTTCACCTTCATCTTCCCTGTCTCCTTCTCCTCCTCATTTGTGCTCTCTCTCTCTCTCTTTCTCTCAAATAAAATCTTAAAACACACACACACAGGGGCACCTGGGTGGCTCAGTGGTTGAGCATCTGCCTTGGGCTCAAGGTGTGATCCTGGGGTTCCAGGTCAAGTCCCACATCAGGCTCTCCATGGGGAGCCTGCTTCTCCCTCTGCCTATATCTGCCTCTCTTTATGTGTCTCTCATGAATAAATAAAATCTTAAAAAAAAAAAGAACATTGATATAAACACAGGCAAGACAATAAATACAGTCCATGCCTCTCATTTAAAACCAGGACAGATATGAGAGGCATTTTAAATGTGATTCCTAAAAAAAAATAAAATAAAAAATAAATAATAAATAATAAATAAATAAATAAATAAATAAATAAGATTCCTTAAGATACATAGGCTCTAGAGCAAACAGTAAGTTTCAACCATTTCCAACCATATAAGAACACAATGAAATGCACATTTCGATGTTCACTGCTACATGACCCTTTGGTGAAAATATCATAACCAAGGAAGAATTATAAAATATTCTGCAATGACAGTAAAACAGTAGCTATAGTGTATTTATACAGCATTAGATATATACTTAAAGGGTTTTTAATGCCTTCAAACTTGAGAACACCAAACATACAGAGGGACAATATCAACTCACAAAGTCACAGGTCTGCAAATGTCAGTTCACTAACTTGTGCATATTTTAATTTGTATTTCTTCCTTCTGTGTCCTCCTTATCTGTGGTGTATCTCATGACTCTTCTGGACAATCCTTTTGGTAGCTTTCCTCTGCTATTTAGACACCCTGGGTCAACACTTGGATACATTTAGTGGCCTGACTGCTAGGGCTTTGCCACTGATGGTATACCGTTCTGACCCACATCAAAAGGCTGAAACTCATTGATTTTTTTTTTAAGATAAAGTATTCTCATTTTAAATATTACTAACTGATTAAATTAAAATATAATTGACTTCTTACCTAATCTGTTTGATTCTGGTCAGCTACATTGTCAATAGCCACTTTCTGGTGCATTTTGGTAAATGCTATTCTCTCTAAACTTAATTGCAAGTTCTTTGAGCCTCTTGATCTTTGATGGTATAGTAATATCCTTAAGTCTCTTTTCTCTGATTCTTCCAAGTTCTCCCAGGTCCTCCCAGGTGATGATTTCCCAAACATTCTACCCCTGGACACATGATGGCCATCCTTCTAGCCTCCACTGTCAGGTTTCTCACTGCCTACTCATTAAAACTTAAGCGAATGCCACAAATCTTATTTTCTTTGCAGCAACACCCCACACGTGGTTACTATTCTCTCAGTCCAGAGCAGCTAAGTTATGGTATAGTAACAAATGATTCCAAAAACTCTGTGGCTTCAAATAACAAACGTTTAATTCTCAGCACATCAAGAGTTATCTGGGGGACTGCTCTGGGTTATGATCAGTCTCACCCCAGCATCCAGATCAATGGGACAACCATGCCCTGGAATACTGACAGTTTGTGTTAATAATGGTCACAAGGACTGCTGGCCCACAGGGAGCCAGGTGCAGACCCAAGATGTCCCCAGAAGACAAGGAGCTGAGAGCTATTCAGTGAAGCATTAACAGTTGCCACAAACCTGTGACTTCCACAAAATGTGACTTCTGAGGATACTAAGAAAACTGGCAAAGAGTTTGGGGGTTGAATTAATGGTAAGTACATAGAAACAAAAAAGAAAGCAATCAAGAGCTCCAAAGAAAACAAAAGGAGTCCATTGTAGTTGACCACTTGGCTCAGTTACAGAGGGTATTTTCATGAGATTTAAAAACATGGAGCATTGCTCTAATGAACTGTTCTATGTCACTTTAATGGCCCTTTTTTTTTTTTTTTTTTTTTTTTTTTTTTTACACACAGAGGCAGAGACAATAGACAGAGGGAGAAGCAAGCAGCCCAGTGCGGGACTTGATCCCGGATCACTCCCTGAGCCAAAGGCAGACAATCAGCCACTGAGCCACCCGGGTGTCCCTCTAATGGAGATTTTTGAGGAGTACACACGGGCAGAGGAGGCAAGAGGAAAGGAAACTAAGTCCACAACTACATATGGGGCGATAACTGACAGCACCCCAAACTGAAAGCCCAAGAGGTAGCAATATGATCATGCTGTGACAGACAAAGTTCTAAGATGGCCCCAACATTCTAGTCCCCAGTCTACATATACTTCTCCCCATAATCAAATGCTAATGCAGGTATTTCTGTAAAGGCATTTTACAGATACGATTAAAGCCCAAATCAGTTGACCTCAAGACGGGGAGGTTATCTAGTAGGCCTGACCCAATTACATGAGCCGATTTATCTGGGTCTAGGGGTCAGAGATGGGAGATCAAAGAGATTGGAAGCATGGGATTCAAATTGGGATTTGAGGTGGGAGAAGTTTTACATTGCTGGCTTTGAAGATGGAGGAGAGACTACATGGCCGGAAACATGGGTGTCTCAGAATGGCCTCCAGATGACGGCCAATTGAAACTGGGACCTCAGCCTTATGACTGCAGAGAACAAACTTCAACCACAGTCATTGGGTTGGAAGAGGGCCCTGGGCTCTAGTACAGAACATGACCTGGGTGGTACTTTGATTTTGGCCTCATTAGAAGCTGAGCGGAAAACCCAGCTGCCCCATTCCTGGACTTCTGACCTACAGAACTGCCAGATCATAAATGGATGATTCAAGCTGCTAAACCTGTGGTAATCTGCTACACAATAGAAAATTTATGCATGCCCTGTTTGAGTTACAGAAATTGGGGAAAGAGGCAAGAGGGATTATTTCTGGGGAAGGGGAAGAAAGGGAAGTTGAGGGGTTACTGTTTCATAACAAACCTTGAGCCTATAAGGTATCTGCATATATAACTTTAAGGAATAATCCCAATTAAAAGATGTGTTAGACTACGAGCACTCAGCTACCAGTTGCTGTAGACTGAATGCTTGTGTCTCTCCGCACCAAATTCATAGGTTGAAACCTAACCCCTCAGGTGAAGGTATTAAGGGTTGGGGCTTTGGGGAGGTGATTGGGTTATGAGGGTGGAGGCCCCCTCCCCATAAATGGGCCTAGTACCCTCATAGAAGAGACCCCAGAGAGCTCCTTTGCCCCTTCTGTGTTGTGAAGACCCAGTGCTATGTGAGCTTCGTATCTATGAACCAGGAAGTGGGTTATCACAAGACACAAAATCCTTGGCACTTTGATCTGGGACTTCCAGCCTCCAAAACTTTGAGAAATAAATGTCTGTTGTTATAAACCACCGAGTCTATGGTATTCTGTTACAGCAGCCCAGATGGACTAAAACACCCATAAAATCTATCCCCAATTTCTACAGCAGTGACTGACCACAGTCCTCACACTCCTGCACAGTTACATGTGACCCCGTGACCAAGTTCTGAGTGAGGGAATAGAAGTGGAGGGGCAGTGAGCTGCTTCTGCACTGGGGCCTTTAAGAGGATGGGTTCTTTTTTTTTTTTTTTTTTTTTTTTTTTTTTTTTAAGAGGATGGGTTCTGTCCTGCATGTTCTCTTTCCCCTTCTGCCAACTGGGTGATTATGACAACAAAGCCCTTGGGGATGATGGAGCCACCAAAGAGAAGAGATTGGGACCTAGAAACCTGACCAGCAGTGCTCTCCTGAATGGTGACTGAATTTGAGCCACAGTTTGGGGCCTACCTATTACTGGGGCTGAGCTTGCCCTAACTAATATAAAAGTGGAAGTGAGAGGAGGGAAGTGAAACAAAAACAAGAAAACAAGGTATAGGAAGAAGGGGTTTGATGCCAGGCAAAGCGAGGGCTGTGCTTTGTTCTGCAGTGTTATTCTCTAGGATTGGTTTCTTGGTGGCAGCCAGGCTGTGGGTTGCCAAGTCTGGGCATCTATCATCTTCCCTACTTCTTCCCAGGGCAGCCACTGCCTCTAAGTCCTGCATCTACTCACAAGCCATGGCCCAGAGTTGGGCTGAGGGTGGCTGGGATTTATCCAGGATCCCCTCGTGATTTCCTGATGCTAAGGCCCTCCACCCATAGAAAGCAAGCAGTATCCTCTTCATGCAGCCCAGGGGTCACTCGTAGACTCCCACCTGCTCCTATCGCCTGACTTAGCCACAGTATCATAAAGAATTCTTGCTCCAGAGAGACTTTCACCCTGAGCCATTGCAGTACTCAAGTTTGACCATTTCAGAATCGGATGGTTGGATGGATGAGAAACTTCTGACCCAAACCTCATCATAGTCGTTGATGGCTTGTTTCATGAAAAGGAGAACAAGCCATTCTCTGTTGTATGACATGGGGGTGGGGTAGAAAGCTGTTTTCATGTCCCATCTCCCAGTGGTCCTTGAGTACAAAATAATTCATCAGGTCCTAAATGATGAAAGCTGGCTTCACATCTGGTGCATGCTTACACAGCAGAAGATTAAAACCAGAAATGCTTCTGAGACCAGCCATCGAAAGACCGAAGAGATATTTAGTGTCTGCAACAAATGTAGGAGGAAAGCATGTTAAAATGATGGATGGTCCCTTCCAGGCTTGCTGGAACAGATGGCTCCCACTCGTAAACGTGGCAACCGACATGGGATTCCACTTTCCTTCCTGATAATCTGGGAGGATCTCTGTTGCCATGATAATTGCCTATTCTGTATGTCACCTCCCAGTCTTGCCCCTTGGTCGTCTACTGTTCATAATCTGTGATCCTCTCCCTGGGTGGGTGTTCAGGGTCAAATGCTTCATTTCATCCTTTGGACATGAGTCTGATGTTTCTTCCAAGCCCCGGCCAGTAACAAGAAGCCCCAAACTTTGGGAACACTTCAGAACTCCCCTGACACGTTGACACACATGGAAATGCTACAAGGAAGGTGTCATTCCTTCCTATTTCACAGGGGAGAAAACTGAGCCTCTGTCAGCTTGAGAGACATCCTCCAGGACATGTGTAGCAAGATGCACAGCCTAGAGTGTCAGCACAAGTTGGTGCTCCCAGCCTATGGGAAGCTAGCTAATTAATGTGGGGATTTATCAAATCAATTAAATTAGAGCAGGGCTGGTCCATTCTAGGCTCTCATGGAAATCCTGTCTAATGAGTATTCTCGTTAATGGGATTGGGAGGATTTGCAATAGACAATATAGGATAAGGCTTTCTTTAATTCTTGGCTGTCTGCATGTAGGACTTAGTGAAGAACAGAAGGGTGGTAAGGTTTAGCTGACAGTATACAAAATGAAGCAGTATTCTTTTATGCTAGTACTCTAGATGATATTGCTTAGGCATCATAAAATCACAGAAAAGGGGGCTGGAGACAATCTGCTGAGTCATGCCCACCTGATTCACAGGTGAGCTTTTGGGACACATGGGTCCCCTTCTGAGGGGACAGGGAATATCCATCCATCATCCACACCTGCCATATGTTCTACTGGTTTTTTTCTAGGCTTTGGGTTTCCTAGGTAGGATAGTATATCAAGAAGGTCGGTAGCTTTTATACCTGGTTTTAGAGTTAAATTAGTTGATTTTAAATGTCTTCCAACTGTAGCATGAGTTGGTTCTTTCTGTGTGAGCCTCTTTGAGCTTCCTAATTTGGTATTTGGTATGTAACTTCTTTCAGGTAAAACAGCTAGCTGTGCAACTTGGGCTATTGCTCTTTCAGGAAGAAAGAAATGTTTCTCCCCGCTCTTACCCCAGCGCCCCCTCGCCCCGCAGAAAAGGAAAGGAGAAGTTGAAGATGAATTTGTTTTAATCTCATTAAGGTAACTTGAGAGCAGCCAAGAGGCTGCCATCTCTGACCAGAAATCACTTCCTGGAAATCCAGAAATAGTTTCCACTGGGATCTGCTGCCTAAGCCCTTTTGAGGAGTGTGCCTTGGGTTTGGTGGGTGACCATGAGGTAGGCCCCTTGAAGGCTCCCTTCCAAGCAGAGGAAGATGGCCCTGAACAGTAGTCTACTTTACTTCCTCTCTATGCCCAGTACTCAGGTGTACAGCCCTTCAGGAAACAGGTGCCCAGGGGATGGAGGGGTTCCTCATCCACATTCTGTTGTTGCCTTGAAGTCCCCCCTTAATGACCTTTATCTGCCTCAATGCCATTGGGAGGCAGTAACTGTGGGACTGAGAAATCTGGGCTCTAGCGCTGCAGTCCATACTCCCAGGCTGGCCAAGTGGGAGAGGCAGCCCATTTGCAGACACATTCCAGAGATGCACACACACTTCTACCCACAGCACCTGTACTGCATGCTGGTGACGCAAAGGTCCACGTGGTGCAGGAGCTGCCTCTGCTCTTGCAGAGGCCTACAGTGCCAGCCAGGAGGGACCAGGGATGCCCTGAGCCTCCAGGACAGAGCCAAGCTAAAGGCAGCTGACACTTGAAAGCAGAAATTGTTGCAGTATTGCAAAGCTGTTTAAATATTGTTGCAACAAGAGTGTAGTTGTGGTTTTTTTTTTTTAATGGCCTCAAAGTTTTTGACACCCCTCTCATTGGATCTGGCCAGCTCTTGACTACTTTAATGCATAGAATAGGGTGGAAGGGAAGCTTTGTGTCTTCTGATGCCAGATATAAAAGCCAGTCAGAAAAAAAAAAAAAAAAAAAAAAAAAGCCAGTCAGCTTCTACCTTGGCTCTCTTGAAGAAGACTTTCCTATGCTCCCTCTTAGAGCCCTCAGCTTCCATAGAAGAAATCCATCTGCCCTGACCTGTGGGTGATTCCCACCACAGTGCCAGGCATGTCAATGAAGAAGCATCTTGGCAGCTGGCCCCCAGGTCCTCTAACCTTCCAGACCTTCCAGCCAAGACCCCAAACATTGGTGAAGCAGAAAGAAACCATCCCTTCCAGGACCCATCAAAATTCTTACCCACAAAAGCAATGGTTGTTGCTTTAGAGCATTATGTTGGGGGTTGTTTGTCACACAGCAATAGTAACTGGAACAAGCATGGTTTCTTTAACCTAAGAAATGACTCACCTAGTGCCCAAAGAAAAATGATCTCTTTCAATCCTGGGAAAGAGGAAACCAATGATGGTAGCCTTAGCTCTGAGGTCTGGACTATGGGTAAGGGTAAAGTGTAAAGGGTTTTCCATGGTAAAAGGGGACTTACTCCATGTTTGAGGGGCTCACTTGAGACTTGCCTGGTGCTCACAGCTGCCTAGTGGGTGCATTCAGGGACACCAAGTGGTGAGTTCTTTGCCTCCTCAGAGCCTCCCCTGACAAAATGGGTGCAGGCCATTGTTCTGGATGCTTGTTTCCATGCCACCCTTTGATCTGGAACTTGAGTCATTTAGGATCCTTGAAGTCCAGCCTCCTCCTGAATGAATGAGTATGACCTTCCTAGGCCTGGCCTCTCTGACACATTCTCCAAAATTCCATGCTTCCACAGCTTCTCTCTCATAACATTATTTGATTTGAAAAACACCAAAAAGCTGATTATTGATATTCTCTCCAGGAAAAGAACCATTTCTTTGCTCTTCTGCCAATGCTTGCCTCTACAGACAGGTTTTCTCTATTTACTTGTTGTGACAGCTGTTGCTAATTATTTACTGTATTGATCAGCTCTTGCTGTGAAACAAGGTAGCCCCAAACTTGGTGGCTCAGTATAACAATGAACATTTGCTATGACTCATGGTTTCTGTGGATTTGGGAGTGGCTAAGCTGGGAGGTTCTGGCGGGGGGTCTCTCTCATGAGACTGTAGTCACAACGTTGGGACTGCGGTCATCTGAAGACCTGACTGGGGCTGGAGAATCTGCCTCATAGTGGTTCGCCCACATGGCTGGCACGTCGGTAACAGTTGTCTGTTCCTTCCCACTTGGTCCTTTCCAGAGTGTCCTGACAACATGGCAGCCAGCTTCCCCAACCTGGAGCATGGGGTCTAGAGCGAGAGCCAAGTGACAGCTAGCCTTTGTCTGAAGTCCCTTCTGCCACCTCCAGATCATTGGCTCTTCTGCGACTTGCTATGTTGGGCCCAGAGTCAAAGGGAGAGGGGTAGGGGTGGTGGAGATTAAGCTCTATCTTTTGAAGGGAGAAATGTCCAAAAATTTGAGGACATCCTGCAATTTTATGCTAAGCAGCAAGATAACTGGCTAAAAGAGGGCATTTCTGACCCTCCCCTGAAGCGAATGGAGATTAGTTATATGGAAGCAGAAGTTGTTGGGTGAGACTTGCCAGAAGTTTTGTAAGAATGGGAAGAAACAGATGGCATTTGCCCTATGCCTCTTCCTCCTGCTGACTGCTGGGGATGTAAATGTGATGGTTTGTGCTCTAGCAGCCATTTTATGAATATGAGCCAACCCCAATGCTGGAAGGCATATGCTACAAATCAAAGAGAAAACTAAATGGAACTTGAGTCCCTAGTGACAATCATGGAACCTCCCATAATTTACTCAAATTGTCTAATGCTGAACTTATTTTATAGGGAGGGGAACTAGCAGTTCTTGATATTTATGCCAGGTTTACTAATAGATGAACACAGACCATAACCAATAAATTCATTATTGTTCTTTCTTCAAGCCTGGCTTGCATAGGACTCATCATTGTATTTCTGGACCCTCCTCTTACATGTTCTTCTGCAAATTGGGTGGCCTTCTTGGTATCTGTAAGTTAAGTTGCTGAAGGAACTGATTGATTCAGATAATCAAAATAATCCATTTAGGCACAGCCTCTCATGTCAGACTAAGCCATAGGTCACCTAAGGATGGAGAAGTTTGAAGTCTGGGCCCTCTCCTGATCTACTCACCTGTGGCCTCTGGGAATAGGTAACAATGTGCTGATTTCTGCCTAGGGAGGAGGGCTTTGGGGAATGGGAAGTGGCTGTGCTCCATTGTGGGAGAGAGAGGCTGCACCAGGGGAGCTCTGAATCTGCCACCATGTCAGAGGTCCAGGTCCGCCCCCACAGGACCCTCACTTCATTCAACAAGCCAAGTCACCTTCATTTTTATGACCTGACATCCGGAGTCAGACAGCAATACTTCCCAACCAGAGTCCATGGATTGGGGCAATCAGAAGGCCTACTCAGATTCAAGAGGAGGAGACATGGACTCCACTTATTGATGGGGAAGTAGAAAGGTTCTAGAAGAACACATGGAATGGGAGACATTACCATGGCATTCTTTAGGAAGTACAACCCACCACAGAGAGTATGTGTGCCTGAGGCCCTTCACTGCTAAAATTGGAAGGTATCTCCTTCTAACACAGTTCACAGGACATGGGAGAGGCCTGAATGCCATGGCTCAATCCCCTTCCTTCCTTTCAGGAAACCAAAGTTCTTTTTGAAAAAGGGATATTTTTGTTCTTTTTCAAGATAAGCTGTAATTTTACAAGTGCCAAGGTGAGATATGCTTCCCCTACAGAACATGGGCTGTGTGGAACTGGGCCCATCAGGGGAGGGATTACTGTGGTTGAAGAATTAGCTCCTAAGATTGCATGGCCCTTCCCGAGGGAGGTGCTGAAAGTGACCCCGACTCAGAGCCTTGCTCCCCCTGGAAATGTCCCCCAAGGGCCTCTGATGCAGAGGTAGGGGGGAAGAATCCTAAAATCTCTGACTTTCCCAGCCTCCCCTGGTGCTGGGCATGCCTCATGACTCCATTGGGACCAATGGGATCTTAGGACCCATGGAGAGAACTACCATGGTCAAGAAACCCCACACAGGGACAGGTGAACCCTTGTCACCTTCTTTAGAATCTGCCAAAAGCTTGAAGAGCCCCCATATCTACTTACTTCTGAGCTGCTTTTATGAGAGGAAATGGAGCTCTTCTCTTCCTGAAGCAGTCTGAGTTGAGTTTTCTGGGACACACAGACTCACTCCAGTGTGATTCCTGGACCAGGCACGGCCTGTCTGCAAGGAAGCAGAGCCCTTGGGAGGCCTGGGTGGGGGTGGGGGGCAAGTCCTGGGGAAGGACTATAGTTGGATTAGTGCCCTTAGAAGAAGAGAAAGAAATCGGAGAGAGTTCTTTTTGACTCTGACTACCACAGCAAGAAGGTGGCCATCTATAAGCCAGGAAGAGAATTCTCATGAGACGCCAACACCTAGATCTCGGACTTCCAGCTTCCAGAACAGTGAGAAATAAATGTCTGTTGTTTGAACCACCCAGTTGATGGTATTTGGTTATAGCAGTCAGAGCTGCCTGAGATTCCCTGTGATGCTGGAATCATTATCCCATCGCACAGGGGGAAGGCATCTCTGAGAGGTACAGTGGGCCACACGAAGGCCACATCCAGGGCCTAGGTTAGAGCCCTGTTCAGATTCCAAGACCAGTTTATAAAGTTAGAAATGCCTTAGGCTGCAAGTAACAAAACCCAGCCAACAGTCACATAGAATAGAGGTCTCCTACAACAAGATGCCAGGAGGTTGGCTTTCCCAGGGCTGGGAGAAGCCGCTCAAGGGTGCTGACAAGGGCCCAGCTCCTTCTCCCTGACCGTCTGCCCTCCTTTAACGTTGGTGTTCTGCTGTAGAGACAATGGCTACAGCTTCAGGTCCCCAGTTAGGGCTAGAAGCCGGGGGAGGGTGTTGGGAGCACATGACTCGTTTTCTCTGTGTAGCAACTTTCCCAGAAGACTTCTGCTTCACTTTACTCAGCCGTGTCAACAATAAGGGAGACTGAGGAAGCAAGTCTCTGACTTCCCTGTTCTTGTGGCAGGAGGCAGCCTGGGACAGGGGCCCAGGATGCCCAGCGTCAGCCCCCCCCAGCCTCTTGTTACAGATCCTGTTTTCTGATTCAGAGTGTTTGCCAACTTGGGACAGTCGGGGGAGCTCATTCAAATTTGCCATCCTCTGCGAGGTTTAATTGGATACCTAACAAATGAGCATGCTCTGATATGTGGGTGCTTATTTTCCTAGTGGGAAGGGGTAGAGAATGAAATGTTCCCAAATCCCCACCTCTGCCCTCCTCCAGATTTCCAGGGTTTTCTTTTTTTTTTAATAATAAATTTATTTTTTATTGATGTTCAATTTGCC
Source organism: Canis lupus baileyi (assembly GCF_048164855.1). NCBI lineage: Eukaryota > Metazoa > Chordata > Mammalia > Carnivora > Canidae > Canis > Canis lupus. The sequence goes on from NC_132839.1 coordinate 39,151,612, forward strand.
AACATACAGAATAACACCCAGTGCTCATCCCATCAAGTGCCCTCCTCAGTGCCCGACACCCATTCACCCAACCCCCCGCCCTCCTCCCCTTCCACCACTCCTAGTTTGTTTCCCAGAGTTAGGAGTCTTCATGTTCTGTCTCCCTTTCTGATATTTCCTACCCATTTCTTCTCCCTTATTTCCAGGGTTTTCTTGATGAGGGTTGCTGGCTTGTTCGTCAGAGAGCTGTTGGGGACCCGGGATTGTCAAGTTTACCATGAGCTTGGATGAGGCAGCTGTAACCCCACAGAGCCTTCTTATAAAGGCAGACAAGGGATCCCCTGGATCTAAAGGGAGAACACCCTCTGGTCCTCCCTCCAGCTATGCCCTATGCTTCTAGCTTATCCCACTAAGATGAATGGTCCTGCATAGGATCACCCTAAAGCAGACCATTCACTTGGAGGGAAGTTCTTTGTACATAGTTGTTTCCTGGTTCAAGGCACAGCCCCGCACACCCGGCTCCTCACGTGCTCTTACTGTCCTGTTGGTTTACCTTGTGGTTTCCCTACGCTGCTCATATCACATCAAGGCCTCACCAGCCACTCCCTGTGGGCATGTGGGCACCCTTGCCTTTGTGACCAGTGTAACTCAGATCCCTTCAGGTTAGCTGGAGACACATACAGAGTTGAACATCTCTCCTGAAAGCCAGAGAAGCTGCAGTGTTCTCATGTGCAGTACAGTCATAAAGTTAATTTAGGTCCAGGAGTGTTGGTTGATTGTAGGCATGGAGGTTGGTTGATTGTGCTTCTGGGCTAAGTACCCAGGGGGCCAAAATGCAGAAGGAACTCCTGGCTGGAATGCCAAACCCTGTGCAGACAGAAGACAGCAAAATTTGGAAGAGCATGAAGGGGCATTCAGGGAAGCTGAGGTGTGTGCAAGGCTGAGTTTGTAGGGTTAGTGGGAGTTTGTGGGTCCCCTTGGGGACAGAGGGAATTCAGGTGTGATAGGAGAGACAGCCCAAGATCAGCAAGGTATGCTCCCAGGTGGAGGACGGTGCTCTAGGACTCACCTGATGCTTGCTGATGGCATGGGCCCCAAGTGGGGCAAGGGCAGACAGTCTTGTTACACTGGCCACAGGTGCAAAGGCAAGAGCCTGAGTGGAAGGCTCCCAGGGGAGTCGGTGTGCTGACCCAGGCAGCTAGATGTGCTGACCCTGGTGCAGAGGGGGCACAGGAGGGAGAAAGAAGGTTGAGATGCTCAGAAAGGGCAAGGGGAAAAGGAGTGAGGAGTGGGAGGAACCTCAGGGATGGCCTAGAGAAACACACCTTGAGGGGATGGATCCTTCAAGCCCAGGCTCTGCTGTGTGGTGCTAGGAATCTCATGAACCTCTCTGAGGCTGCTTCCCCATCTAAACAGCGCAAAAACACCTGCTGTGAGCGGAGCATCAGATAATGTGCTATTTCCATGTGGGTATGGCGTCTGCCACGCGGCAGGTGCGCATACCACGGCAGTTATCTTCCCTCCTTCAAATCTGGGGTCACCGTTAGTCACCAGGTGACCTGGAGACCTCTTTCATCAGGTAAGGTCAGCCCTCTCCCTCCGCTTGAGACCCCAGGGAATCCGAGTCTGACCGTGACTCTGGCTGTGGCCCCAGCAAGGGCAGCATTTGCACCGAGCAGCCTCAAGGCCCCTGGGCGGTGGCACGGGGAGCAGATGCTGGCAGCTGCTGCTCACCCCACAATGTGGCTTTTGTCAGCCCGGGTGGCAGTGGAGCCCGGGAAGGATCTGTGCTAGGGACAATTCCTGGGACTCGCCGAGCGCGGCTGAGAGTGCTCAACAAAGCAGCCGGTAGCTGCTGCAGAGAGGCTCGGGGCAATTGCTTTTGTTATGCAAACAAAGGAGGAGGTTCCCAGCAATCTCCCCCGCCCCCCCTCGACTGCTAACTGTGATGCAGATGAAGTAAGGTCTCCAGGCCCCCACCCGCCCTCCCAGAACTCGTCCTGCTCCTCCCCACCAACCTCCCCAGTGAGGCCGGGTGAGCCTGCCTGGGCTGTGTGGGCCTGGACCCAGCTCTCATGGGGACTCTCAGTCCAGCCAGGAGGTGACAGGACCAAAGAAAAGAAGCAGAGGCAGAAGGACATTACCTCAATTTGTGCAACCAGCCGGGAAGAATGAGACCAGGCAGCTGGGAGAGGCCCCTCTGAGCAGGCGCCACTCAGGCTGAGCTGGCCAAGCTGGGGACAGTGTCTGGACTTGACAGACTTGGTGGCAGAGGGACTGTGGGTCCCCTGGTTCCAGGGGCAGGCTGGCTGGTGTGAGGAGGGCCCATCCCTGAGTTCACGGGCACTCAGAGCTTGAAGGGGGTTCCGGGGCTGCACCTGCCTGCCCAAAAGACAGATGCTACAGTGATTTGGCAGATTTCCAAATTTCTCCAAGCCTCAGTTTCCTTGTGCATAGAAGTGAAGGGGGAACAGAGGACTAGTGAGGACAAAGCACATTGACAAGTCCTTGAAACAGGCAGTGACATTACTCTATGGACTCAACTGCCTGGATGTTAATACTTTGCTGAGGGCAAAAGGCAGTCTTAGCCCCACCCCCAGGATCCTGTAAGCCTACTTAAACGTATAAAAATTCCTTTAGAAATTTCCTTTATCTCTACCCACCAAGATCCATGTTGGCAATCATCCCCCAAGCACATGGCCCACCAATATACATCTGAAGGGTCTCATGACTCAGGTTTTATTAGCCGGTAATAAGTGACCTTTTCCCAACAATAGCTAGCTCCCTCAAGGTCCTGGAAACCTTGCTTCCAAAATTATTTAGAGAGTAAGCTATCCCCAAACCCCTCCTAACTCCCAGGTATATAATCAGCCACCCCTCACAGGTCCAGAGCAGCAGCTTTTCCTACCCATGGGTCCTGTCCCGGGGCTTTAATAAAACCATGATTTTGCATCAAATGCGTCTCAAGAATTCTTTCTTGGTCGTCGGCTCGGCTCCGGACCTCACGCCACCAAACCTCACCTTTATTCCAAAACTTCATCAGAAGGAAGAGAGTAATAACCTCCTGCACAGGGTTGTGGAGAGACAAACAAGATAATCCAGACACGATGTCAGGTCAGGGCCGGCACATTATAGGCATGCAATGGGTAATGATGATGGACAGCAGTTTGGCAACATTTACCAAGCTTATAAACTCACACACTCATTTCCCAATAATGCTATTTCTAGGGATTTATTCTACAAATATTCTCCCATGTGCAAAATGACATATGTTCAAGCTTATTCTTCAAAGATTTGTTTGTAGCAGCCAGAGGTTAGAAACAGCCCAACTGTCCATTTGCAAGGGTTGGTTGTATGGTCCATGCATATAACAGAGTCCTCTTCAGCTTAAACACGAATGTGGGTGCTCCCATGTACCGACCCTGGGGACTGCACAGGGCCTGGGAGGGGTGGACCAGGCACCCTGCACAGCAGCACCCTAGGAAAGGAGTGGGGTTGAGTGGAGCAGGAGCCCCAGCTGCACTGGGCCCAGGGAAGAGGCAAGTGTGCCAGGAAGAGTGGTGTGCAGGCCCCAGGTGGTGGCAGTTATGCACACATACACACACACCTGGAGGCAGACATTCACTCTTGCAAAAAAAAAAAAACAAAAAAAAAAAACGAACCCAGCTTAGAGGGAGGTGGTTTACACAGCTCAGCAGTGCTGGAGTAACACAACCAGTCACCATAGCAACAAGCAGCAGTTGTAATTTGCAGAAGGCGGCTGCACCTAGCACACCAGGGAAAAACTACAGGCCCCCTGCAGGGCTGCCTTGGGGCCAGGACTCTGTAGCCCTGGGAGTGCCCTTGGCCCCATCCCTTGAGTCCTGGGCCTCAGTCTCCCCATCTGTAAAATGAAGACACACATGCACCTCTATGCCTGGGAGGAGAGAAAGAGTAAAAGGCTGGGTAGGAGCACAGCACGCTCTAGTGTGGGCCCAGGGCTCTACTGATGCAAAGGCTGTTAGCCTCCCACGGCAGGCCCAGAGAGACAGCTCTGTCCCCTCTCTGTTCACCATTGCCCTCCTTAGAGTCGGCTGTGTGCAGCTCTGAATTTCTACCACCAAAGTATCTTCCAGATAAATAAATAATGACTACAGAAGAGGAAGAAGGCAGATTGTGTTTCCTTTGGGCAGGAAAGCGGCCCAGGGGGTCCTCTTTAAGAACACAGGTGCGAGGGATCCCTGGGTGGCGCAGCGGTTTGGCGCCTGCCTTTGGCCCGGGGCACGATCCTGGAGACCCGGGATCGAATCCCACGTCGGGCTCCCGGTGCATGGAGCCTGCTTCTCCCTCTGCCTGTGTCTCTGCCTCTCTCTCTCTCTCTGTGACTATCATAAAAAAAAAAAAAAAAAAGAACACAGGTGCGAGTCCCCTGCTTTCCAAGCTTCCTGCCCCTGCTCCCCTCCCCCAGCCCTTCCAGAAACTGCACTCATCCTACCACCCCTGTCTCCCCCAGGAAGGGACCGCCCAGACCACTGGCCTTGCCTCAGGGTGTGAAACCAAGCTCCCAAGGGCCATCTGTGGCTACGCTGGGTGGGCTCAGCACCATCCAGACTTGACCATGCCAGGAGGGGCAGCAAGTGATCCCTGACATCTATGTGTGGCAATCCCAGCCCAGCGGGCCTCCCCCGCCCCGTCCCCCCCTCCATGTCCCCTGTCTAGGATGCACAAGGCTCCTTTTTCCCTGTTGAGACTGGCCTACAGATGGATACAGGGAGCAAGAGCAAGCAGGGATGGTGGTGAGCTTTGTGGAGGGGAGGAGCCCAGAAGGGCCTCTGTCTATGCTTCCTCCTCATTTGCTGCCTGGCAGGGTGCAGGCCAGGCTGACTCCAGGTGGTGGTCCCCGACACCCTCTTCCTTACCACAATCTCACCAATACCCCTCAACTTACTCATCAGGCCTGTCCCCACTTCCCCTCAAGACCCCACTCTCTCCGCCTTGCTGCGCTCCTGCAAGTGCTAGGGGCTGCAGTTAGGACAAGCCGGCTCCGGTGGTCAGCAGCTTAGTTCTCAGACTGGGAGCAGGAGGGCAGGGAGGGTGAGCTGCACTCAGTATGCAGCAGTCACTACTTTAAATCACCTTTAAAAAATGGTTAAGTACAAGAGGATGATGAATAGCATAGAAAACCCATGTGACATTCTACGTAAATGAACCTTATGCAGGTGGGTTGGCAGGATGCCCTCTTGGATCTTATTTGTTCTCAGGTATTTGGAGGGTGGTGGGTTTGGGGAAAAGTCTGAGATCCCCCCCATAGTGTGAATTGGCATCCCCAAGCACAAACACCTGTGCTAGCACATGATCCCCAGTCACCTCAGACATACTTTTGTCTTCTGCCAAGGGATTTCAGGGTTGGGCAGAGTGGTTTTGAGTGGGGAGGCTCTGAAGGAGTCTGAGGTCCCCTACTTATTCTCTAAAGCCCCTCTTCCAGCCAGATGGGTCTGGGCAAGGTGCGGGGCCCTGGGGCCCTGGGGCCCTGGCATAAGCGAGCCCTTGGCACAGTGATTCCTGTGGACCTGACTTAGGGGCTGCCCACAGTCATGTGAGGGGTATGGCCTCTCTATGCTGTATAGTAAATAACCAAATATATCCCCTGTGGTCTTGAGCAAACCAAGAATATCTGGCCTGGCCTAATGACAGAAATATTGTGAGAAATTAAGCCTCTGTCATTTAGATATCAATTCTATTTTTAGGTTGAACCTGTTTAAGGATTATGTTTCTTTCATCCTCAGTGTCCACTCTCACTGTTCTCCTGCGGGCACTTTGAAGCTTTTGGGACAAATGTGCAACCAGGTTTTGGTGGCCTTGTGTGAGATCCAAGGGAACAGGCTGAGACCCCTGCTCAGCTAGATGCTTCCAGCTCCATATGCCCAACTAGCCTTGGAGAATTTCCTCCATTTCTCGATGTCTTTCCTCCACCCCCAGGTTCTGTCGCTCACCTGGGTCCTAGGGCTAATGATGCTCTAGGCCTTCTGATTTTGCCTTGACAGTGGGCATTGTAGAGGGAACAAGGTGCCAGAAGCTTCTCTACTCGCATCTGACAGAGAAATCCCTGGGACCCCACAGCAACAGGGCCCAGAAATGAGTGTGCTCCATCTCACCTCTGCGCCAGGGACCAGGCGGAATACCAACTCTGAACTGGGCTGTGGAGGCTATGGCCACCCTGGCACGCATGGCCCGGCCACTTCGAGGCTGGTCAAGAGCCTGTCCTGCCACTGCTCCCCTGCCCACTCAGTGTCCAGGACACCACCCACCTCCGCCTGGTGGGTGGCCAGGCTGCCTCACACTCCTAGAGAAGAGCCAGTGACTCCATTGGCATAGGGAGCTCTGCACCTTGAGTGCTTTGTGCATGACCCTGCTTTTCTCCCCCAGCAGCCTCTGCTGGACAGATGAGAAAGAACAGTGGCCCAGAAAGGTGACAGGTGGCTCCCCTGGCCACTTCCCTGCTGTTGACTCCAACCTTTCCTCCGTCCTCCAGGTACTCAAGTGACCTCACCTGATACCATAACTTCCCTTCTCTGGGAAAGAGTCCCGGTGTCCTGCTCTGCAGAACTCATTCCTGGTGAGCTGGACTCAAGGCTGGGTTCAGGATCATTGAGCGACCCTCCAGTGAGACTGCATGTTACACTTGGCATGATGTACCACTTCTCCCAGCCTTCACACACCCTGTTCCCTGGCCTGGGCCCATGACACACTCCCTGGACATCATTTTTCTTTCCTGGGTGCTTGCTTGGCCTTCCTGGTCTCCCAGCAACCTGTGCAGTCCTACAGAGCTGTTTTTATTCATTTGCCCAACCAGCTTCCTATTAAGGCTATGGACTTCTTGGGAGCCACACTGGGCACAAGAGACCCAGCAGAGAGCTCACAGCATCTGGTGAGGGTCTGCCCACTGCCTCTGCCCCACGGTGCCCCCCACCCTCCCATCAAGCCCACAGAAAGACCCAGACCGGGCAGTGGGGAGGAGGTAGGGGTGGGGAGATGATTTCCAAGCCCAGAAGCTGTTCCTCACTTACCTTTCCCTGAGAATAGGGAGGTAGCCCTGAGAGTTCCTGTGGAGCCTGATAAGAGGCTGAGTGTCAGGAGCCCTCAGAGCTGGGTGGAGGCCTTTCTGCAGCACTCTAGGCAAGTCCACCTCAGCCATGATTCCCACCCACTTATCCACAGAACTGAAACGGGTTAAAATCTTGGGAGATTCGGGGGCACCTGGGTGGCTCAGTGATTGAGCGGCTGCCTTTGGCTGAGGTCGTGATCCCAAGGTCCTGGGTTTGAGTCCCACATCGGGCTCCCCACAGGGAGCCTGTTTCTCCCTCTGCCTATGTCTCTGCCTCTCTCTGTGTGTCTATCATGAATAAATAAGTAAAATCTTAAAAAAAAAAAAGTCTTGGGAGGATCAGGCCTGGTTAAAAAGGCCCTTTGCCATTTTTTTTTTTTAACAGTTTAATGTAAATCCAACTCAAAAAGAAAACAAACTTATCTGAGGGTATTTTTCCCTAAATTAATTAATTAAATTGCTGTGTCAATCGAAAAGAAGAAGCAAAACAGACATCCCTCAGGATTTGTTTCTTGAATACTTGAGTGAATGAAAGCAATGCTCCTACTAGGCCTTGTCATGGATAACCCCAGGCTCTGGATGTTCCCTCCAAATGGCCTCATCTGGTAGGGACCAGCTGAAGGCCTGATAGCATCTCCTGGTGGGTCTGGAGGTCAGTCAAGTCCCTACGGACCATGTGAGTGCAGGGTCTCCGGCTGCAAGGTCCCAGAAGAATTGTGCAGCTGGGCGGTGGCAGCAGATGGGCTGTCCCCTCCTGTCCACGCAGTGTGGCGACCCCCACCAGGCAGGGGATGGTCGGTTCCTTCGGGCTGAGGGGCCTCTGCTTCTCGCTGATCAGGCCAAGTTACTCAGAGGAGAAGCATCTCCCTTCGCCCCCAGTGCTCTACTTGAAGAGGATGCTCAGGCAACTGTGATCACAGGTGTCCCCCAGCACCTCATCCTCCAAGGGAAGAACTGAGGAGGGTCGCCCTGCTCAGGGTTGCAACAAATCCTGGCTCCCAACTCTGGCCCAACCCCCATGTTCTGCCTCACAGGGACTGAAGGGGAGCAGGCTGTGCAGAAGGCCTGTGTTCTGGAGGCTGCCAGGGGTAAGGGTGAGAGGTAGGACATGCATCTTCCCTTCTGGACACACATTTCATCTGTACCTTGATTCGGTCATAGCGAGGAGCCGCCACGGGCAATGCTTCCCTGGCCCAGAAGGAAGATGGCCCTGGGTGAAGGCAAACCCCTTCTCCAGTGCCAGCTTCTGGAAACTCTGGAGCATCTCACATGACAAGGCCTGACTGCTGACCACCTGCTCTTTGGCGAGGCCCCCGCCAGCCCCAGCCAGTGCCGTAATGTCAGGATCTGGGGCTCCACAAACCAAACTTTATTTTGAAAAGGGATGAGAATAGGGTCATCCATATTTCATTTTGTCAATTGAGGGTGTTGCCCCCAAACAACCTCTATCTACTATCATCATTTCATTTAAAACACAAAAAAAAAAGGATGTTTTTATGTCTGAAAAAAAGCCTTATATTAAAAAAAACGGATACATTCAGCTTCATAAAAATTGACTAGGCTGCCCTTGGCTTCTTATTTTATGGACATCGGGGCTCTGTGAGGGGCCCCAGAGGCAGGCTGGGTTGGTCAGGCGGCAGAGAGGCCTAGTGATGCCAGGGCACCCTGCAGGCCCTGCTAGTGAGGGGGGTCTGGCTGCCAGTCTCTTGTTCCCAGTCCCAGGTTTCATCAGAAGCAGCCGGGCCAGCCTAGGTGTCTCTTGGAGAGCCCCTGGCCCCGGGGCTCTGGGGGCTGTTCAGGGTGCATCGTCCGTCTCAGGCATCTCTGGCCTCCATGGCCAGCATGGCTGGCTGGCCAGGCCTGCCCCAGATGCACGCGGGTGTGCCGAGCCAGCTACCGCACAGAGCTGCCTTGTGGACCTCCGCCGGGCAGACAAGCACGTGACAGCGGAGGGTGTGCCCCGACGCCTTCCTTCTGATCGGGACTCTGCATCCTCACATCGGGCTCCATGCAGCTGGAGCCTGGCCAGCCAGGGTTTGGGGGATCATGGAAACAGAAGAAAACAGAGTTGTAAAACAAGCGAAGGTCTCTTGTCTACCCAGCATGCTCGAACTGGGCTCCTTCTGGGGTCTGCCTGGCACCTAGGCCCCAACTTTTATCCCTGTCACTGGCCTCTTCTCCCCGAGAGGGCCTCTGAGCCCAGCATTCACAGAGCCTTGGCCTGAAGGCACAGAGAGGAGCTTTGGCTCTCTCTAGCTAAGGTGCCCACTGGGGCAGAGCCACGACCAGGGCCTGCCCCCACACACTCCCCTTTCCTTCCCAGTCCACAAGAAGGTTCTGACATCCGGCTTCCAGTCTGGGCCTGCCTGGCTGCAGGGAGGAAGGGGAGCCCCTGAACTCCCGAGTTTAGCCACCCACAGGTGAGCATCAAGCGTGCGGCTTTTACACAAAACAGAAAAGAGCAAGAAGGCTCTGCCCATGTCCACATGGAGCCCACAGACCTGCTAGAAGACCCTCACAAACTAAAAAACAAAACAACAAAAAATATTCAAACAAGAAAGCAGAGGCTCTGCCCCAGACCTGGTGTGTATGCCCGTCATTGTGTTCCTCTCCTTCCCAAACTCCTGTGGCCCTCCCCACAGGCTAGCGGTCTGTAGGCCCAGGGACATACTTACACACTCATTCAGAGCCTCTGCCCCTTTTAGGCCTTGTGGCACTAGGTATGCGGCAGTTCCCTGCCAAATGCCCCCACCTGCTTCCTGTGCCTTCCTGGGCCTCTGCACACCGCATACCTCTTCTCTGTGGTGGGGAGTGGGAGCGAAGGGAGCAGGCGGGGCCTGGGTCAGGGTTACTTCCTTGAGCTTACAGGGGAGTGTAGGGTGCTCCATCTGAGCCTGGGTCCAGGGTGACTGAAGATGCGAGGGAGTCACAGTGAATAGATAGAAGTGTTTCATCAGCAAAGTGTCCAGCTTGACTCATCACTTTCCCCCATGAGGATGCAGAGGGGTAGATGCTTCCTGATGTTCCACCCCACAGGCCTGAAGGGTACTCTAGCCCCATAGATTTCAGATCTGTCCCCTCCACTGGCATTACTGCCTGAGCTGGGGGCCATGAGTCTCCCTGCCTCCTTCTACTTGTGCTAACGTGGAGGTCAGGCCCTGCTGCTTGTCTGAGGTTCTGTGTGCCTGATGACAGATCAGCTCCAGTGAGGTACCTCAGGAACTGGCTCCCATCTCCTGAACCCTCCTTGTGTTGTTCCCCTTATTTGCAAGGCACATTAATTTCTCTTGGTGGTCCTCACCTTGTGCCCTTACACTCTCCCACTTCCTCCAGGTTTGAGAAGGGACCTCCTCTCTTTGTCCCCACCTCTCCCTTCTCTCCACCTCTGGAGAGCAGAATAGGTTGCTCACCCCTTGACATTTGCTCTTTCCTTGCTGTTTGAGGTCTATTTTGATTTAGGTCCTCCTCCTCCTCTCACCAAGGACTCAGGGATCAGTCCAGCCATTCTACCCTCACCTCCCTTGCCAGGGCCTGGTGACCTGTCTTGCTAATGAAAGGTAAACAAAAATCTGCTGGGAGTCCCTGGGTAAGACTTCCTCCCTGATAAAATAGACCCACAGAAAGAAATGCTCTAGCACCAGCTCTTGCTGAACTTTGCCATGTCAGGATGTCACAACTTTTACCAGGTGAGGGTGAAGCCACAACCTGGGGAGGGCTGTGCAGGGCATATGGCACTTGCTGTGACCCTTGCTTCTCCCTGCACTTTCTGTCATGAGCTGCTCTGTTCCAGCTGCTCCGTGCTGCTTGAGCCTTGGGTCTTTGCCACTCACAGCCAAGTGTACCTCTCACCCCCTGCAGAGTCCCCCCAGGCCCTACCAGGGTCAGTCCACCATGTTACACTCAGCACCCCACCATGTATCTCTGGAGGGTGAGGGTTATCTCTTACCCAGTGCCATGCTCCCCCTGCCCCCCTGCCCCCATGTGCTGGCTGCAGACCAGATATATCCAGAGTGTTCAACAGAGTTGGCTGAAACAATGCATTTCTTATAAAACATCCATGGGTGAACCTGCCTGTTTTGTTGTGCAATATCCTTAAGGTCCATGAGGTATTAGATTTCTGAACTAGGAAAACATTTCTCTCCCTCTTGAGATTAATTAACAGCTTCTATTACAGGCTTACAGTCTCTTATGCACGATTCCAGAAATCTAAATATTTCTGAAAACCAAGTCTTTTTCCATAAGTTAGTGACAAAGTCATTTGGTGGTAAAACCTGACCCAGGCAGATATAAGAATAATTAAAATCTCAGAGTGAATATTTATATATTTCACCACAGAAAAAATGAATATGGTTGGTAATGGTTTGCTGCTGCCGATCCTGTTAGAATATTACTTAATATATAGTATATACACATTACTAATGGCCTAAAATTCAAATATTCTGAATTCAGGAAAACATCCTCCCCTCAGGCCTTCTGATAAGGAATCATGGGACTGTGTTAGAAAGCAAGAGCTTTGCAATATACCTTATTTTCCTTTTTTGCCCTGGCTGCCAAGAAAGTCAAATTGAAATAATTAAACTTATTTACAGCAACTAGTTTTTGTCTAAAATTTCTTAGTATAGTTATTCTGTCCTTTTATAACTTGTCTTAAAAAATTATCTGAGCAATATAGCTTTCTTGAATTTGCGTCTTTTATTTTAGCTGGCTTCACATTATTATTTTTAAGGTGAAATGAATATAAATTTATTGCAAATGAGTGAATCCAGAGGATTCTGCGGACTAATGGGACAGATGGTCCCTAATGTCCCTGTCTGCCTTCCTGCCTCTGAGGGGATATGGATGGGGATGGGGCTGACATGATTATGGATTCTCTCTATGCCTCACCACATGCCCAGGGCAGACAACAGACACCTCCCTGCCATCCCCGATGACCTCCATCCTTGGTGGCTTCTCAGTCAATCCATTCACTCTTGACATACATCCAGCCACCATCCAGATGCAAGGACAGCCCCCTCAGATCAGTGCAGCAGATAGCTCATTGTAGATTTGCATTGTTGACAAGCTTCTCCTGAATACTCCCATCAGATTCATCCTCCTAGGGAAACTCAAAAATAATGTTTGCACAAGTCATACATTAGGAGTCAATTTTCATATAAAATTATTTGTACAAATATATACGTAATAAAATACATGTGCTTATTTACTACAATAATAATGAAGACAATTGCTAAATGATGAGGATTATGGATGACTTTTTTTTACTTGTCATTATATTCTAAATTTTCATGATGAGTATTACTTTTGTAATAACAATAGAAATACAAGTTTACTTTTAATCCCCTTTGCAAATACTATCATAGAGCAGTTTCTTAGCGTATGGTAGCTTTTTCCTAATCAAAAGTTTCGCTGTACCTTCATAAAACACTTTCACATGGATATGCCAGAAATCTATCTTAAAATGCAATCCAACTACACAAAAATTACTATAGTCAAGTTTCTGAGACTGTCTCCTTTATCGGGTCCCATTTTTAAAAACTGGCTAAAGCTTTGTTTACATGATGTCAAAGCAGTCAGATAATTCAATAATCCCAATGGAAATAAGCAGGCTTGCACTTCCTGATATGACAGAGCAACAGGCAGTAGCCGAGACTTCCTGCTGTAAGCATGTTGAAAACCAGGGGAAAAAAATGAAATGACTATTTGCAGATATTGGACAACAGGCAATGTAGCAATGTGATCTCACAGAGAAGCTAAATAAATAACATGAGCCCTGTAATCTACCTGGCTTCCTGCCTGCAGACATTTACTGGACCCTAGTGCAGAGAGGGAACCCCAGCAGAGAATAGCAGTCTCATTGAGCTGAGGAAACAAAATTGTGGTTTTGGAGGCTGAGGAAGCTAGACTTTGTGGGGGTAGAAAACTTGGTAGGAGGGATCCAAGCAGGAAAGTTTTTGGATGAACACCAGTATGACCTGCAAAGGTGAATAGGACTAACAGAGAAGAAGTACAGGTACAGTTGCCAGAGCTCACACAGAGTTGGGAGGCACTTCAGTTCTGTCCAGTTAAGAGTGGGGAGTCTTTAACTGAACACCAAATTATTCAATAGAAACCCCAGAAAGGCCACATCTTAAGAATACAGCAGAAATAACCCTGGGTAAAGGCTTAGCAAAGTTTAAAAACAAGTCTTAAAAGATTCAAGTTGGTATACAAAGGAACTAAATGCTTATCAAAACAAAATGCAACGCTCTATAAAGGAAGACAACAAAATCCAGACATTAAACAATATAATAATCTCAAGTCTACCATTAAATAAAATTTATTAGACATGCAAAAAGGTGGGGAAATATAACCCGTAACCAAAAGAAAAATGATTCAATAGCAACAGACTAAGAAATAACAGAGATGATAGAATTAGCAGTCAGAGGTTTTTTTAAAGATTTTATTTATTTATTTGACACGGAGAGAGAGTGCACAAGTGCATAACTAGGGTGAGCAGCAGAGGGAGAGGGAGAAAAAGGCTTTCCACTGAGCAGGGAGCCCGATGTGGGGCTTGATCTCAGGACCCTGGGATCATGACCTGAGCTGAAGGCAGATACTTAACTGACTGAGCCATCCAGGCTTCCCAGCAGTCAATAATTTTAAAAAAGCTCTTACAGGCTCTCTGCGTGGAGCCTGTTTCTCCCTCTGCCTATGTCTCTGCCTCTCTCTTTCTCTCATGAATAAATAAATAAAATCTAAAAAAAAAAAAAAAGAAACCACAGAGAATAGAAGGATGTGGTACAGTACTGAAAAAAAAAAAAAAAAAACTGTTCACCCAGAATCTATATCTAAGGAAAATATCCTTCAAGAACAAAAGTGAAATAAAAACATTGCAAAGTTAAGGAAGACTAAGATAATTTGTTACCAATAGACCTGCCTTTAAAAAAGAAAAAATTATGAAGGAAAAATTTTAAATGGGACAGAAATGATGCTGGGGAACACTTGAAGGATCGGGAATTAAGGAAAAACACAGAAGCAGCAAATATCTGAGTAAATATAAAAGACTAGTTTGATGTCTTTAAATTCTTTAAAACATGCATAACCACTGAGCATATAGGATGTAACACTGTCTTATGAGATTTTTAAGTAGGTAGATGTAATACATATGGTAACGATAGCATTAAGGAGAAAGGTAAAGAACCTACATGATGGTAAGATTTTAAAATTCCACTCAATTGATAAAATATTAATTCTATGTATATGTTGAAAAGTTAAGAATGCGCATTGTAATACATATTACATGTATTTAATGTGATAAATTTTTAATTTTATTTTTTATATTTTTAAATATGATACTATAGTAAGATAAAAGTAAATGGATGCAAAATGATCTACCATGCAAATGCTAATAATAAAATTGGAGTGGATATACAAATATCAGGAAAGTAGACATCATAGCAATGATAAAAGGTCATTACAGCAAGAAAATATGAGTCTTAACTATGTATGCATCTAACAAGAGAACTTTGAATAAATGAAGTGAAAATTGATAAAACTGAAGAAATGGCCATACATAATTATAATTTGAGATTTCAACACTCCTTTCTCAATAATCAATAGAACAAGAAGAACAGAAAATCAGTAAGCATTTAGAAGAATTAAACACCACTATTTAGCAAAGATATCTAAATGATATTTATAGAATACTCCAGCAATATCAGAACACAAATTCTTATTTTTCTGTGCACTTGGAACATTCACCAAAATAGAGCATGTCCTGTGTCATAAGATAACCTTAACAAATTTAAAAGAATTTAAATAATTCAAATCATATTCTCTGACAAAAATGGAATTAAAATGGAAATCAGTAACAAAAATATAACTGGAAAATCAACAAACACTTATAAATTAACACTTCTAAATAATCCAGGTGACAAGAGAATGTCTCAAGGGAAATTAGAAAAATATTTTTTAAAGAAATTGAAAATACAATATGTTCAAATTTGGAAGATACACTTAAAGCACTGGTTAGAGGAAATCTTATAGCACTTAATGCTTTTATTAGAAAAGAAAAACATTCACATCAAAAATCTAAGTTTCTACCTTAGTAAAATGACAAAGTAGAGGAAAACACATGAAAAGCAAGCAGAAGCAAAGAAAGAGAAGAAATCAGTGAAACTGAAAACAGAAAAGTAATAGAGAAAATCAATGAACAGAAAGATGATCCTTTTAAAAGGTCAATAAAATTCATTAGCTTATAGCCAAACTTTCTCTTTCTTTCTCATACACACACACACACACACACACACACACACACACACAAAGAGTGAGAAAGAACAAATAACTTATATCAGTTCTTAAAAAGGCAGTATCACTACACTCCCCACAGACATTATGAGGGAATTCTATGAATAGCTCTATGCAAATAAATATGATAGTTTATACAAAATGAACCAACTCTTTGAAAGCTATAAACTATCAAATACACCCAAGGAGAAACAGACAACCTGAATAGTTCTAAGTCTTTTGGAGAAATTTAATTTGCAGTTAAAAAAAAATTTTTTTTTTGGAAAAGTAATCTTCAGATCCAAAAGGTTTCATTGATAGCTTCTACTAACCATTTAGAGAAGAAATAACAACAAGTGTTACACAATCCCTTTATACTTTAATTCTTTATACTAAAAGAATAAAATAGGAGGAGAAATTTCTCAACCCAATTTATAAGGCCAGTATTACCTTGATACTAAAACCAAACAATAATACAGGAAAAGCAAACTACAGACTGCAATGCCTCACAAAAATAGATGCAAATAATCTCAAGAAAATATTGACAAATAGAATTCAGAGGTATATTTTTTAAATTACATCATTCCTAAGAGGTGTTTGTCCCAGGAGTACAAGGCTGGTTCAATACTCGAAAATCAATCCGTATAATTTACCATACTAACATATTAAAAAAGAAACACTATATGACCATATCAATTGATGCAGAAAATATTTTAAAATTTCTAACAGCCATTTATGATTAAAAATTTTTCCACAAAGTAGCACTAGGAGGAACTTCCCTAATTTGATAAAGGGCACTTATTAAAAAAAAAAACTACAGTTAACATCATATTTAATTATAAAAGACTGAATGTATCCTCCTACCGTCAGGAACAGGACCAAGATATCTGCTCTTACCACTCCTATTCAACATTGTATTGGAAGTAGTAGCCAGTGCAATGAGGCAAGAAAAAGAAATGAAGTCTTACAGATTTCATAAGAAGATATAAAACTGTCCTTTTCACAGGCAGCATGTTTATCTACAGACATAATTCTAAGGAATATGCAAGAAAAGATCCTAGATTTAGTAAATTATTAATAAATTAGTTTTTCAGGGTTTCAGGATAAAAGACCAACATGTAAAAATCAATTGCATTTTTTACATAGTAGTAATGAACAATTAACAAGCAATTTTTTAAAAAACCATATATTGTAGCTCCAAAAATGATATATGTGCTATAAATATAACAACATATATTCATATTTATATGCTGATAACTATAAAATATTGATGAAAGAAATAAAACATATCTATATATAGATATATAAGGTTATACCATCCTCATGAATTACAAGACTCAATAATATAGTCTCTATGTCAATTTTCCCAGAATTGATCTTTAGATTCAATACTATTCCTATAAAAATCTCAGCAAGTCTTTATTTTTGTATATGTAGACAAGACAATTCTAAAATTTATATGGAAAGTAAAAGAAGCTAGAATACCCAAAAGAATTTTGAAAAATAAGAATAAAATTCAAGGATCCACACTACTTGGTTTTGAGACTTCCTGTAGAGATATAGCAGTCAAGACAGCATGTTACTGGTGAAGGGATAGACAGATCAGTGGAATAGATTAGGGACTCTAGAAATAAACCTACATAAACTTGACCAATTGAATTGAGATTTAATTCATATACCATAAAATCTATCATTTATTTTTTTTAGAAGATTTTATTTATTTATTTGAGAGAGAGCAAGTGAGCAGGGAGGAGATGCAGAGGGAGAGACAGGCAGACTTCATGCTGAGTGCAGAGCCAGATGCAGGGCTCAATTTCACAACCCTGAGATCATGACCTAAGCTGAAATCAATACTCAGATGCTTAAACAACTGAGCCACCCACCATTTTATTTTTTTTTATTTTTTATTTTTTTAAATTTTTATTTATTTATGATAGTCACAGAGAAAGAAAGAGAGAGGCAGAGACATAGGCAGAGGGAGAAGCAGGCTCCATGCACCGGGAGCCCGATGTGGGATTCGATCCCGGGTCTCCAGGATCGCGCCCTGGGCCAAAGGCAGGCGCCAAACCGCTGCGCCACCCAGGGATCCCCACCCACCATTTTAAAGTGTCATTTTAAAAAATTTTAAAAATATATTAACAAGGTTGTGCAAACATCATCACTATTTTGTTCCAGAATATTTTCATCATCCCTAAAAAAACCTGTACCCCTTATCAGTGACTCCTCATTCCTCCATCCACCAGTCCCTGGAAACCACAAATTTCCTTTATGTCTCTATGGATTTGCCTATGCTGGACATTTCATATAAATGAAAACATAATACATAATACATAAACTAGACTTTTTTTAGTCTGGTTTCTTTCACTTAGCTAAATTTTTTTAAAGATTCATTCATGTTGTCACATGTATCAGTACTTAATTCCTTTTTATGGTCAAATAATAATCCATTGTATAGATATACCACATTTTGTGTATTCATTCATCAGCTGGTGGACATTTGGGTTGATTCTACTTAGGCTATTTGAATAATTCAGCTATAAACATTAGTGTACGAGTTTTTTTGTTTTAAGATTTTATTTATTTATTCATGAGAGACACAGAGAGAGAGAGAGGCACAGGCACAGACACAGGCAGAGGGAGAAGCAGGCTCCACGCAGAGAGCCTGACATGGGACTCAATCCTGGGTCTCCAGGATCATACCCTGGACTGAAGGCGGCGCTAAACCACTGAGCCACCCGGGCTGCCCAGTGTACAAGTTTTTGTGTGCACATATGTTTTCATTTTTGGGGGGGCTATATTTATAAGTGGAATTGCTGGATTATATGGTGACTATATATTTAACTGTTTGAGGAACTGCCAAATAGTTTTCTAAAGCATCTGTGCCATTTATCACTACCAGTAGCAGTGTATGAATGTTCTAATATCTCAACATCCTTGCCATCTTTTGTTCTTATTTGTCTGGGATATTTGATTATGGCCACCCTAGTGGGCTTGAAGTGGTATCTCATTGTGGTTTTGATTTACAGGTCTCTGCTGACTAATAATGTTGAGTATTTTTTCCTTGCTTTTATTGATCATTTGCATTTATTTCATATATTTGTATATTTGGGAAAAAGCTCAAATCCTTTGCCCATAGTTTAATTAATTGGGATTTTTTTTTGTCATTGCGTTGTAAGAGTATATGCTATACATATTCTGGATAGTTGACATCTATCAAATATATGATGTACAAACTTTTCTTCAATTCTTTTTTTTTTTTTTTACCTTTCTCCAATTCTGTGGGCTATCTTTTCACTTTGTGATATTGTCATATGAAACACAAAAGTTCTCAATTTTGATAAGGTCCAATTTATCTATTTTCTTTCATTGCTTGTGCTTTACATGTTTTGTATAGAAGAAACCATTGTCTAATCCAAGGTGATAGAGATATACAACTATGTTTTCTTCCAAGAGCTTTATAATTTAAGCCATGACATTTAGATCTTTGATACGTTTTAAGTTAATTTTTGTAAATGGTATGAGATAGGGATACAAATTCATTCTTGTGCATATGAGTATTCAACTGCCTCAGTACATTTATTGAAAAAAATATTATTTCCCCACTAAGTTGTCTTGGAATCTTTGTTTAAAACAAATTGCTCATAAGTGTGTAGGCTTATTTCTTGACTATCAATTCTATTACATTAATCTATGTATCTATCACTGTTCCAGACTTACATAATGTTGGTTACTGGCTTTATAGTAAGTTTTAAAATTGGAAACTGTAAATTCCCTCAACTTTGTTCTTCTTTATGAAGATTATTTTATTTATTTCAGGTTTGTTGTATTTCCCTATGAATTTTAGGACCAGCTTATCAATTGCAGAAAGACTAGCTGGGATTTTGATAAGGTTTTGATGAATCTGCAGGTCAATCTGGAGAATATGGTCATCTTAGTAATGTCAAGTCTTCCAACCAATGAATGTGTGATATCTTCCCACTTATTTAGATCTCCTTTAATTTCTCTCAATGAAGTTTTGTAGTTTTCAATGAAGAAATATTGCACTTTTATCATTAAACTTATTCCTAAGTATTTTTATATGATTATAAGTTGAATTGTTTTATGAACTTTCTTTTTGGTAGTGTGCAAGAATGCAATTGATTTTGTATATTGATCTTGTCTCCTACAAACTTGCTGAGCTTATTATTAGTTGTAATAGTTCTTTAGTGAATTCCTTATGATTTTCTCTATATAACATCATATGCAAATAGAGATAGTTTAACTTTTTATTTTTAATCTGGATGCCTTGTCTTTTGTTTCTTTTTCTTGCTTCATTTCCCTGGCTAGAACCCAGATTATAATGTTGAAGACAAGGGATCAGAGTACATATCCTTGTTTTCTTCCTTATCTTAGGAAGTAAGCATCCAGTCTTTCATCATTAACTGTGATGTTAGCTGTGGGTTTTTTTTTAACTTATTTATTTGAGAGGCGGGGACGAACAGAGGGAGAGAATCTTCAAGCAGACTCCCCACTGAACACAAAGCCCAATGTGGGGCTCCATCTCATGACCCATGAGATCATGACCTGAGCAGAAACCAAGAGTTGGACCCTCAAGTAACTGAGGGTTCATTATTTCCTTCCTCTGCTTGACTTGTGTTTAGTTTTCTCTTCTTTTTTTTTTTTTAAGATTTTTTATTTATTTATTCATAGAGACCGAGAGAGAGAGAGAGAGAGAGAGAGAGAGGCAGAGACACAGGCAGAGGGAGAAGCAGGCTCCATGCAGGGAGCCCGACGTGGGACTCGATTCTGGGTCTCCAGGATCAGGCTCTGGGCTGCAGGAGGCACTAAACCGCTGCGCCACCAGCGCTGCCCTTAGTTTTCTCTTCTTTTCCTACTTTCTTTTTTTTTTTTTTCCTTTTTTTTTTTGTTTTTGTTTTTTTTTTTTTTTTCCTACTTTCATAAGGTGGAAGTTTGGGTTTTCTAACTGGAGATCTTTCTTATTAAATATAAGTATTTATAGCTATAAATTTCCCTTTCAACTCTGGTTTCATTGCATCTATAAGTTTAGGTATCATTTGCTTTCATTTGATTGATCTCTGGGCATTTTTTAATATTCTTTTTGATGTCTGACACTTTGGATACTTAGGAGTATTTTGTTTTGTTTCCATATATTTGTGATCTTATCAAATTTTCTTCCAAATATTTTTTTGACAGGTGTGCAAAGGCAATTCAATGAAGAAAGGATAGTTGTTTCAACAAATGGTGATGTAACAACTAGACATTCATATACAAAAAAATAAACCTGAACCTAATCCTTATATGTAATCAAAATGTATTGAATATTTAACATGAATCTAAATGTAAACTACAGTACTATAAACATTTTAGGTATAAACAAAGGAGAATATCTGCATGACCTGTCATTTAAGCAGAAAGTTCTTAGACTTGACACTAAAACATAATACATTAAAAAAAATACAGAAATTGGAGTTCACCAAAATTTATAAATTTTACTTTATATAAAGCACTTAAAAAATTGTCCTTTCTAAACCATCCTCAGTCCTTTCTGCATCAGGAATTTCAATCATTGAATCTATTCAATTTAGAACTTTATTGTAAGCTCACAATTTGTTCTCCAACTTGTGTGTCATTTTTTTCTACTCCACTCGGTGGCTGAGCCAAACAGTGGCTTGAGAGGACTTCCCCAAGCCACCATAGATAAATACACAGCCTAAATAAAAATAAGTTCTTATATTCTCAACCAACTTCAATACAATTTCCCCAGTGTCCACTTCCAACCAATTGCCACCTCCAGGCTATGCCTGTGCAGAAAGTCTCGAGTTGTCCCAGTTTCTTTGGAGGTCTTAGAAGACATGCAATGGAATACTAGAAGGCATTACTAAAAGAATGAAAAGACAAGCTACCTAATGATAGAAGATATTGCAATTGATATATCTGACATATATCCGGAATATATAAAGAAGACTCAAAACTCAACATTAAGAAACCAATATCCCAGTTTTTAAAAATTGGCAATACCAAGCATTGGAGAGGATGCAGAGCAACAGAAGCTCTCATTTATTGCTAGTGGGAATGTAAAATTGGACAACCACCGTGAAAAACAGTCTAGTATATTTATATAAATGTAAGCCTTTTACATTTACCATATGACCCAGCAATCCCACTTGTAGGTATTTTCCCTAAAGAAGAAACACTTATATTTACACCTGTATGCAAATTTATGTAGCATGTTTTATAGTTACCCAAAACTGGAAGCAACCCAATGTCCATGAATGGGTAGGCATCTGTACAATGGAATACTTCTCAACAATAAAAAGGTAGAATTACTGATTCATGCAACAACGTTATTGAACCTCAAAGACATTATGCTAGGTAAAAGAAACCAATGTGACATGTTACATATTTTGATTCTATGTGTATGGCATTCTAGAAATGACAAAACTATGGATAAAGAGAACAGATCAAGGATTTCCCAGAGTTAGGTGTTGGTGGGGTGGGCTGAGGTGGGGGGAGAGTATTGCTACAAAAAACAGCATAAGGGAGTTTGGCGGGGGTAGGGGGAAGATGGCACTGTTCTGTATTCTGATTGAGGTGGTGGTTACGTGAACCTACACATGTATTAAAACTCATAGGACTGTACGCCAAAGAAAGAAAAGGCCTTTTTAGTGTGTGTTAATTTTAAAAAACACTATAAATCTGAAAAATAAATACTGGATGGGCTTAACAGAAGATGAGATACAGCAGAAGTAAAGGCAGTTAACATGAACAGAAGGTACTCGAAGGATCCAGACTAAGGCACAGAGAGGAAAATGACTGAAGAAAATGAATACATGCCCTCCCTCACCTGTGGAACAATATCTCGGGGGTGAAACTTAGCTCTAACTGAAGTCCTCAAAAAGGGCATAGGCAGATAAAATATATGAAGAAAGGCTAAAAGCATTTCAAATATCATGAAAAACATAAACACATAAATCTGAAGAGTTTAATGAGACCTAAGAAGAATCAGCACAAAGACAATCACAGCAAAGATCATTTTATTCAAATCACTAAAAATTGGTGTTGAAGAGAACATCTTAAAATCAGCAAGCAATAAAAGACATATTCTATATGAAGAACAAAGATAATAATGACCGTTGGAAACAATGCAGGGCAGAAGACAACTAAAAGGTGTCCTTAAAGTGCTGGAAAAAGGGAGCTTTTCACATTTAGGCATTCAAAATATTTCCTCAGAAGAAAATTGGCTGTTTACAACAACAGTATCGGTGTATAAACGGATTTGCAACTTACGTGAAAGTCATATATCTCATTACAATAGAGTGGAAAAATAACAAGATGACAAGGAATAGAGGAGAAAATAAAAATATGCAGTTGTAAGGTTTACATTTATGTAAGCAAGTAATTATTTGTTGAGTTAATGATGGATTTGTGAATCTAAAGCAACTAGTAGTAAAAGGGTAAAGATAACAGATAATAGCTTGTAAGCTAAAAGAGAAGATAAAAACGGAATATTTAAAAATATACAACCCTAAAAAATGCAGGAAAGGAAAAAAAAGGAACAAATAGATAAAAAGAAGATAAATAGCAAGATGGCAAATTTTAAGCCAGCCTTATCAATAATCTTAAAAAAGTAAGGAACTAAATGAAAAGGCAGACGACATTGTACTGAATTTTAAAAACATCCAAATAATATGTTATTTATAAAAGGTACACTTTTAATATAAACCCCAGAAAGATAAACAGTGAAAGGATGGAAAAAATATGTATCATGTAAACACTAATTATAGATAATATGAATTGATTCATCAATAACAGCTAAAGTAGACTTCAGATAGAGAAATCTTACTAGAGGTAAGAAGAAGCACTTCATGTTATATATGCTGCCAAAGCAAGCACAGTAGCATTAAATATTAACAAATGCATCCATTCATCAAAAAGACAATCAACTGCCATGAACTCAATTATGTCTCCCCAAAATTCAGATGTTGAACTCCTAGGCCCCACCCAGTGGTGATCTATCTGGATAGGATCTTCAAAAGGCAATTAAGTTTAAATGAGGCCATAAAGGTGGGGTCCTAATGCAATAGGATCTTCTAAGAAGAAAAAGAGACCATGCAGCATTCTCACTCTCTTTCTTCTTGTGTGCAGAGGAAGACTATGGGAGAACACAGTCAGAAGGCAGCCATCAAGTCAAGGAGAGAGGCTTCTCCAGAAACCAAACCCTGCTGGACCTTGATCTTGGACTTTCTAGACTTCATAATCAATTTCTATTGCTAAATCCACCCAGTCTATGGTTATTTGTTAGGGCAGCCAGAACAGACTAAGACACCATCTTAAATGCACATGTGCATAATAAGAAAGCTTCAAAATAAACAAGGCAAAAACAGAACTGGAAAGAGAGGTAGACAAACCCATTATTAGAGTGGGACATTTCATCACACAATACCTAGGAAGTCAGCAAGGATACGGAGAACTTGAACAACACTATCAACCGACTTGACCTAATGGACATTTAATCCCACAACTGCAAGCAGCGCATTAGTTTTACATGGGGCATTCACCAAAGCAGAGCATATGCTAGATCATAAAACAGATCTCAATACATTTAAAAGGGTTGGACATACTACAAGGAATATCTTCAGACCATGGTGGAATTAAAGATGTCTGGATATTTCCCAAGTATTTGTAAGTCAAACAAAATCCTCCTAGAAATTCCATGGATCAAAGAAAAAATAATGAGGAGAGTTAAAGAGACTTTCGAATGGCATGACTGTGAAAACATAACCCTATCAAAAACCTCAGGATACAGTTAGAGTTCAGGGGGAAATATACAGCTTTAAGTGCTTGTAGGGGAAGGAGAAAGGTAGGTAAGAGCTGTGTTTGAGGCACGCTGAGGCCACATTTGAGGGAGGCAGTGGGACATAGTAAGGGATCAGGCATCAGGTCCTGAGCAAACAAAGGGAGTCAGAGAAGGAAGTCAGTGCCTGATGGGAGAGCAGGGTTGGAGGCCTGAGCTCCTCCACCGCCAGTACAATTCCCTCGACTGTACTTTCTGCCTGAAAATGGAATAATGCTTTCTGATGCTCACTGCTACCCAAATGCCCAGAGAATCCTGAACAGCAGTTTGCTGGCTCTGGGAGAGAGAGGTGAGACCTGAGGGGAGACAGGCAGCTGAGTTCTGGAGGTGCAGGGACTCTGACACCCAGCCCCAGAATCTGTCTCAATCTCCATGGCCTCCCTCCTGGAACTGGCTACCTCAGCTCTCTCCTTCTGGGTTCTCCGAGTGGGGGCAGGACGGGCTGCTGTGTTCTGACCTCGCAGTGAAATCTGAATAATTGATGCCGCGGTCTAATGTTTCACCCAATTGTCATAAAGCAAGAAACACAAGCCCAGTGTGTAGCAAATGAGGCTCTGGACAAAGGGCTGTTTTCATCGCCCCCTTTCCCCCAACCTCCAGCACATGATCTGTGACAATCGTCCTGTGTTCTCCCACCCCTCCCCAGGGGAGCCGAGGGAGGGACTATTGGGGAGGTAGCTCCCCCAAGATTCGGAGGAGGGCTGCCTCCCTGCCCCCACCTTGGCATGCATGATCTGGAGAGAGTGCCCAGCTGTTGCTGGATACTCACTTGGCACCACCTTCTCTCTGCTGAGAGCTGGTGCAAGGTCTCTATAAATATAAAGCTCTCACCCAAAGAAACAGTGCCAGTGGTCCCCAGGGACCTTCAGGCTTCCATGTGCTGTGGTGGGTGAGTATATGGAGAAAGGAGTAGGGGACATCCTAGAGATTCCCTGAGCTCCAGGCACAAGGGAGACACTGCCCAACCCTGTGTAGATTTCTGGTGCTCAGGGCCTCGGACTCATTTGTCACACCCCGAGGGGGAGAAAAAGCACACCATATGAACTGCAAATACGCAGTTCTGTGAGCAGGGAACAGATGACAATTAGACCTCTTCTGAGCTGACACCCAAGGCCATGACAGCATGTCTAGGCCACCACCGTGGGGATTGCATGGGGGTATTGGTGCCAATCTGGTCACGGTTGGAACTGCAGAAACAGAGCTGGGGGTTGAGATGCAGCTGAATTCCCTGCAAGGTTTCCCAAATCACTCATACTTGGTATCTTGGAAAAATCCCAGACATCCTTGGTTAGCTCAGGTTAACCCAGCACCCTCTCCAAGTGAACAGGACCAGGTCCTGAAGTCATTTGTAGGTTGGGGCACCTTATCCTGATGAAATAATTTAGTGGAAGTTAATAAGGTGAGATACGCTAGCCAAGTGTCGGGAACATGCTGGCCACCATGCTCGGGTTTATGGTAGTGAGAAAAAGCCTGCAGACTGGGAGGGCAGATCTGAGGGCAGGCAGCAGGATTTACAGGCCCTGCCCTAAATAAAAGTGCAAGGCAGGCCCTTTGTTCAAAAAGCAGGGGAAAGTGGGATCCCTGGGTGGCGCAGCGGTTTAGTGCCTGCCTTTGGCCCAGGGCATGATCCTGGAGACCCGGGATCGAATCCCACGTCGGGCTCCCTGCTTGGAGCCTGCTTCTCTGTGTCTCTGCCTCTCTCTCTCTCTCTCTCACTGTGTGCCTATCATTAAAAAAAAAAAAAAAAAAAAAAAAAAAAAGCAGGGGAAAGTGCTTTCCTTTCTTCCATAGTCTGTCTCTTAACTTGTCATAATTTCTGAGATTTTCTATTTAATACTGCGCTCCCTTGGGCTCCAGGATACTTGTGTGGGGAATACAGACCCGCACATAATCCCAGGGCTCTGTTCTACACATCACTGCATATGCCTGACCTGTGTCCTCTACCATGTGGCTCAGGTCACTGAGCACTGGGCAGGGGAGCGGGAGGTTGAGAACCCTTTCTGGGGAGGCAGCTGGAGGCAAACCCCCCCACTCCTACACACGCTCCACTGTCCTACTGACTTTACTTACAAAACACACATTCAAGAATAAAACTGTTAAGAATTTTAGGTGGTGGCGGCACCTGGGTGGCTCAGTTGGGTAAGTGCCTGCCTTTGGCTCAGGTCATGATCTCGGGGTCCTGGGTTTAAGTTCTGCATCAAACTCCCTGCTTAGTGTCTGCTTCTGCCTCTGCCCCTCCCTCCACTTGTGCTCTCTCTCTCTCTTTCTCAAATAAATAAGTAAAATCTTAAAAAAAAAAAAAAAAGAATTTTGGGTGGTGACCACAGAACCTTGAACCTCAAGCATGATTCCCCCTTTCTGAGCACCAGGCTTGTGTACTTGTGGCTTGCACCTGGAACTGGCTGTGCCTGCAAGGGCCTTTCTCCCACCTTTCTAAGGCCAATAAAGTGCTGGGGATTCTGCCTGCGGTACTATTGCAGAACTGGACGGTCTGGGTCAAGCCTTCACCCCTCTAGCCTGAAGCTGCCACACCAGTGCCAAGAATCAGAATGAGAGGCAGAAGGAAAGCAGTGTTGAACTGAAAACCAGAATGGAGGATGAGGTGCTCTGTGAAGACCGGATCCCTTCTTCAAAGCCCACTCCCAGCTGGGGGAACAAGACCACTCACGGTTCACAGCCAAGCCCTTCCATGGGCATTGTCTTTACCTAAGATGATGCCTTCAGGAGCCAATGACTACCTGTGCCACTGGTACAGAGGTCAATCCCCATCCTCCATTGGGGACAGCACTGGAGGCTGCAGGACTCCTGCAGGATCTGCTGAGGCCTTGGGCTCAATGGCATCCTGGGTCCTTCTCCCCCTCTGCCCAATCCGGCTCTCCTCATTTCCTTACACTCACCTGGTATATCTCCGAGGAAGAAGACCCCAAATGGGATCATTTGCCAACAGCTGGCACCAAGGATCACAAGTAGTAGATAGAGCATGCTGTAGCCAAGGGGGGGTTTGCCTTTTCATGGGGGTGGGGAGCTGAGGCATTTTAAGGAATAGGACCTGCCAGCTGGTGTAAGAGAGCTAAGGGTAGGAAAACATAGTAATCTCTTTGATATCACAATAGAAACATATTTATAGGTATGTCTCCTGAGGGAGGGAAACAAATGCAAAATTAAACTATTGGGACTACACCAAAATAAAAAGCTTTTGCACAGCAAAGGAAACAATCAACAGAACAAAAAGACAATCTATTGAATGGGAGAAGATATTTGCAAATGCTATATCTGATCAGGAGTTAATAATCCAAAATATATAAAGTTCTTATATATTTCAACACCAAAAATCCCCCCAACAAACCCAAATGATCCAATTAAAAAATGGATGAAGCCAGGAACAGACATTTTTCTAAGCAAGACATAAAGGTGGTCAATAGACACATGAAAAGGTGCTCAACATCATTCATCATCAGGGAAATACAAATCAGAACCACAGTGAGCTATCACATCACACCTGTCAGAATGGCTAAAATCAACAACACAAGAAACAACAGGTGTTGGCAAGGATGTGGAGAAAAGGAACCCTCTTGCACTGTTGGTGGGAATGCAAACTGGTACAACCACTGTGGGAACCAGTATGGAAGTTCCACAAAAAATTAAAAATAGGGGATCCCTGGGTGGCTCAGCGGTTTGGCGCCTGCCTTTGGCCCAGGGCGCGATCCTGGAACCCCGGGATCGAGTCCCACGTCGGGCTCCTGGCATGGAGCCTGCTTCTCCCTCCTCCTCTCTCTCTCTCTCTCTCTCTCTCTCTCTCTCCCTCTCTCTGTCTATCATAAGTAAATAAATAAATATTAAAAAAAATTAAAAATAGAATTCCCATATGATCCAGCAATTCTACTGCTGGGTATTTACCCCAAGAAAATGAAAACACTAATTCGAAAAGATATTTGCACCTCTATGTTTATTGCAGCATTATTTGCAATAACCAAGATATGGAAGCAACCCAGTGTCCATCAATAGATGAATGGATAAAGAAGATGTGATATAGATATACAATGAAATATTACTCAGTCATAAAAAAAGAATGAAATATTGCCATTTGTGACAACATGGATGAATCTAGAAGTATAATACTAAGTGAAATAAGTCAGTCAGAGAGGGGATCCCTGGGTGGCTCAGCAGTTTAGTGCCTGCCTTCTGCCCAGGGCATGGTCCTGGAGACCCGGGATCGAGCCCCATGTCAGACTCCCTGAATGGAGCCTGCTTCTCCCTCTGCCTGTGTCTCTGCCTCTCTCTCTCTCTGTGTCTCATGAATAAATAAATAACATCTTTTTAAAAAAAGTCAGAGAACCACAAATATCATCTGATTTCACTTATATGTAGAATTTAAGAAACAAAATGAAGAAAGAAAATAGAGACAAACAAAAAAACAGACTTTTAACTACAGGGAATGCACTGATGGTCACCAGAGGGGAGTGGGAGGGAAGATGGGTGAAATAAGTGATGGAGATTAAGGAGGGAACCTGTTGTAACGAGTGATGTATGGAAGTGTTGAATCACTATATTGTACACTTGAAACTGATATAACTGTATGTTAATTATACTTGAATTAAAAAAAACCTTTACTCTGGTAAACTAATAACTATACATTATGAAAAATTGTCCTTCCTTACTAATCTTGGAACAGTGACCTACCTGTTGTCAATACATTATCATTTTATGGAAACAATAGATCTATAAATATAAATTATTTCTTCAGTAATAATTATTCTAACACATAGAAAAACTATGAGAAAGTACTGAAAATGTGATTTTATAGAAAAATGATGAATATTTTCCCCCGGGAGTAACAGGTTGTGCTATGACAGTAAACATGAGGGAGAATGCATACATGGACGATTACTTGAGTATTTAAGCACTTAGTAATTGCCAACAATTTTTGCTGCTGATGTATTATTTAAAATTATATACTTGTATATACATTATATCTCTCTCCAAGTCTATGTCTTCAAGAAGTTGAAAATCTAATTTGGATTTATATTTTATGCAAAAGAAAAAATATTTTTAAAAGATTTTATTTATTTATTCATGAGACACAGAGAGAGAGGCAGAGACACAGGCGGAGGGAGAAGCAGGCTCCATCCAGGGAGCCCGATGCGGGATCACGCCCTGAGCCGAAGGCAGATGCTCAACTGCTGAGCCACCCAGGTGCCCCCAAAGAAAATATTTTTTAAAAAAGAGAGAAAGAAAGACAAGATAAAGGAATATGGGTCTGGGAGGGGCAGGCTGCTCTGAATACCACTGGTTGTAGAAGAGACAATGACGGGCCAATTCTACCCCAAATGTGAAAGCCAGAGGGCCTCCCTGGAGCAATCTGGGGGACTTTAGCTTCTGTCAAAGGGATAGAGGAGGGGATGGACAGTGCAGAAGATGAGGCTCAGAAGTTTCTTGTAGGAGTGGTGGAATTCTCAACCTTGACCTTGATGGGTGTCCTTTGCAAGGTCATGGCCACAGGATCCTGAGACCTGGGGTGGGGAGGTCTGCGTTAGGTTCAGATGAGAACTTGCAACTTCAGATACCTGTGAACACGTGAGCCTGCAGAAGTGCCCTGCCCCCACTCCCATCTGCTGGGAGATCACACAATGGACCCAAGCTTGGCAGGTGTCCAACAAGACAGTGCTTGCTCCTTCAGAATCCACTTCCACACTCCCTCTGGGCAGCCTGACTGGCAGGGTTAAATCCCACTACAGCCCAACTAGGGAGGTGTGAAGGAGAAGCATTTTTTTATTGAGTTTTGTTTTGTTTTGTTTTTATTATGGTAAAACACACAAAACATAAAAGCTACCATCTTAACCATTTTTAAGTGCAGAGTTCAGTGGCATAAGTACATTCATATTGTTGTACAACCACCACTCCCGTCACCTCCAGAACACTCTTCAGCTTGCAAAGCTGAAACTCTGCACCCATTAAATGCTAACTCCCCATTATCCCCTCTTCCCAGCCCCTGGCAACCCTCATTCTACTTTCTGACTCTATAAATTCGACTACTCTAATGCCTCATGTAAGTGAGATCAGGCTATTTGTATTTGCCCTTCTGTGTCTGGTTTATTTCACTGAGCATCATGCCCTCAGGCTTCACCCACATTGTAGCAGGGATCAGAATGGGAGAGGAGGGGGTTTATGCCAAAGGAGCTGCAGGCCCAGGCTGAACCTGGCAGGCCAATAGAAGGTACCTGGAACTGGTTTCTGAGGGTGCAGGAGCAAGGAAGGCAGAACATGGGAAGAGGGGGAGCCCATCAATTTCTAGATTATGGAACTTCCCGCCCTGGCAAGAATCCTAGGAACCGGGATCCCTGGGTGGCGCAGCGGTCTGGAGCCTGCCTTCGCCCCAGGGCGCAATCCTGGAGACCCGGGATCGAATCCCACGTCGGGCTCCCGGTGCATGGTGCCTGCTTCTCCCTCTGCCTATGTCTCTGCCTCTCTCTCTCT
Organism: Canis lupus baileyi; assembly: GCF_048164855.1. Taxonomy (NCBI): domain Eukaryota; kingdom Metazoa; phylum Chordata; class Mammalia; order Carnivora; family Canidae; genus Canis; species Canis lupus. The sequence goes on from NC_132839.1 coordinate 39,182,268, forward strand.
CTCTCTCTGTGACTATCATAAATAAATAAAAATGAAAAAAAAAAAAGAAAAGAATCCTAGGAACCACTGCTAACATGTGATGGCTCACAGTGTGTGCAGACATATACCAGAACCGTGTGGATGGAACCAAAGGCTCAGAATAAGGCCAGAAAACCCAGGAGGGGTGGAAGGACCCCCCCCCCCCCCACACACACACCTGCATTTACCAACATGACAAAGAGAGTGCTGTTGAGGGGACATGAGGCATTGCTGAGAAGCTCAGTGCTGGTGACCTCTGCAGGCCAGGGCTGACAGTGGGGGTTGCTATGTTAGCAATGTGGACAACAGGGTCACAAAGGAATAGAGGACAGATAACAGGGCTTAACCATTAGAAGCAAGGTGGATGCATTTCTTAGTAAGTGGCAAGATGGAACAGCAACTGGGGGCCCTGTTGTACAGATAGCCTAGGAGATGGTTCTAGGACATGGCATCTATTGAGGTGAGCTGGATGGTCAATACTATGGTAAGGCACTGCTTAATCTGTGCAATAAATAATACTAATGATGATTGATCAGATGGCGGACAACAGCCAAATCATGGTGTCTTGGCTGTTTTCTGCCCCTGAGTCAGTTATCAGATCCAGAATCCAGACCGAGAGAGAAGCCAGTTCTGTGCGGAAGGACCTGAACTTCATGGCAGGTGTGTGCAGTAGTTACTCCTCTTGGCTTCCCCCAGCAGAATCCTAGCCTTTCACTTGGGCGATCATGTGTATGAGAATGGGGGCCACTCGGGACTTTTCAGGATTCTTGAACACAGGGTCTGAATTGTTATTGATGAGTGATGACCAGGGAGTCACCACGGCGGTGGGGGAGAAATAGGTAGGACCAGTTCTCAGGACAGGTGCCATGTGGCCCACTGGGTCATTTCCCCACTTCCAGATTGGATCATTGGGATGCAGCTCCTTGGCAGTGAGCAGAACCCCCACATGGTTCCTTAACCTATGGGGTAAGAACTACCAGGGTGGTGAGGGCTAAGTGAAATCCTCTGAAATTGCCCCCACCCAACCAGCCAAGCTATATTAAAATAGTTCCACTCCAAAGGGATGGCAGAGATTAGTGCCACAGTAAAAAAAACCCAGTAATTCAGGAGCGGTGGTCTCTATCATATCCTTATTTAGTTCACAAGTCTGGATCCTACAAAAATGAAATATGATGACAGATTATAGTGGGTGTATGGATGGAATTGTGTCCTCCATCCCCGCTCTCCCCGCTCCCAACTTCTGAGGTCAAAGCCCTAACTCTCAAGCTGACTGTATTTGGACATCCGTTTTGGAAAGAGATAGAGGTCAAATGAGGTCATGAGGGTGGGACTCTGGTCCCATAAAACTGGTGTCCTTCTCAGAAGAGGAAGAGACGGCAGAGATTTCTCTGTCTCCACTTGTGTGCACATGAGGACAGTGAGAAGACAGTCATGTGCAACCCAAAGAGATCTCACCAGAAACCAATTCCGACAGCACCTTGATTTGGCGGGCTCCTGTCTTCAGAGTGTGAGAAAATAAGTGTGTCATGTAAGTCAACGAGCTAGCGCCCTCCTGTCATGGCAGCCTGAGCAGAGCGATGCAGCAGGCTCTACAAGCCTCACCAAGCAGTGGGCTGTGTCGAATGCCGCCTCTGGGGTAGAGCCGATTAATAGTGTTTGGGGTGTGGCGCCAGGCATCCATCAGAGAACGTCCTCTTTTCCATCCTTGCAGAAAGGGGGATCAGAAGCAGTTTGCATTCGTGTTGGGCGAGAATGCACATGTATCCAAAGCAGCTTGTGTAGTCTGGCCATTTCATGAACAGATAGTTCATGTACAGTGAATTCTGCCTACAAATGGCCTGGCCTCCAGGCTTGTTGGCATTGATTTGGTAGTTTTTGGCTGGTCTGAAAAAAAAATGGGATAAAGTCACTGACGCCAAGGTGGTCGAGGGAGACCGCAGAGATGAGAGACGTGCTGGGGCCAAAGGAGGATAAAGGGGTCCAGTGGGGCCTGCCCACTAGAACCAGGCTCTGGTGAGAAGAACAGGTGCCAGAGCAAGTCAGCCTGTGAGTGTCTGAGCACCCGTGGTAGGCAGCGGCGGGGACCCTGGTCTGGCAGAGGAGCAGTCCATGTACCATCCCAGGCCTGGTGGAGATTGACTCACTTTGCAGATCAACTGGACAGACCCCAGGAATTTTGGGGGACAGGCTTGGGTGGGGGGTGTTGAGTGTGATTCCTGGGTGGAGCCTCAGCAGCCAGGGTAACAATTTTGAGCCCAAAGGAAGTGGGGCCCAGCCTCTGCAGGCTCCAGAGCCCCATGTCAGAGCACAGGCCCTGTGGGCAGGGTTCTGGGAGGACTCACCCTGCTCAGCGGCACCCAGAGCCCACACCAGACAGCTGGAGAAATGGCCTGGGATCGCAGGAAGCCTGTTACTGACCCTGAGGGATTCACGAAGCCCTGGGGCTCATGTTCCATGGGCCCCCCTCTGCTGTCAGCCCAGATTTGACTCTGCTGCCTGTAAATGTCCGGATGTGAACTGCAGCCCCTCTGCTCCACAAACCCTCACATGACATCCCCAACGCAGTGGATAGTACAGACAGGCTGGGGCTTGCACCTGAGGCACTAGCTGTGCACTGTGCACTCCTGTCCCAACCCCCACCCCAGGCCTCCCAGCTCCCTGTTCCTGTGAGACTGGTAGTGTGCATCCCCAAGGCCCCAGCCCTGGCCCTCCCCTGCTCTGCAGTTGCCTCAGAACATTCTGTCTTCACTCAGGCCCTTGGGACCCTGCTTCCACCCTGGGGTCCATCCAGCCATCACTCCTTCCAAAGGGCAACTCCAAAGCCAGATGTTAGAATAATAAAAATGCTTCCACCTTGCTCCTTTGGGAGCAAATCGGGAGGTGGGGGCAAGCATGTGGCAACCTCCCTGAATCAATAGGCCAGCCCCAACCTCCAAGCCTTGTGACTCGGAGAAACGGGGGTGATGAGGTCAACTATGTAGCAGCTCCTCCACTTGCCCCTTGGCCCCCAGCTGTGCAGTCTCCTAAACATGCTCCTCACTGACCTGAGGCACAGAGGGAGGCAGGGGCTGTGATCCACTCACCTTACTTGCCAGCCCTGGGAGTGGTGTGAGTCTTGGGCTCTTGGGTACTCCCAAGGGTGCCCACTGGCTTCCTGTTAGGCATCTGGCTGATGCCCCATTCAGTAAGGTGCAGTGAGGAGCAGAGAGTATCCACTCATCATCTGCCAGGCCTGTGAGGGGTCTAGTCTCCCATCTCAGGGCCTGGATGGGTAAGACCTGCTAGGAGAGACCAGGCAGGGGCAGACAGAGGGCCGGTCTGCAAACCTTACCAGCTGCCTTGCAAATGGAGGGCTCCAGGCCCTGGACCATGCTGTACACCTAACATACCTTTCCATTGTCTGCTTTACAAGGAGATCTTCCAAATTTTGAGTCAAGATTAGGAGAGTGAATAAAATTATGTTTCCTTAATATTAGCTTTTGCCCTTTTACACATCAGTGAAAGTTCATTGGTCTAAAAGATGTGGGAGGCTATGCAAACCTGTTTTCTCAGCAATGTTCTGGACAGAACATTGAGGCTCAGAGTGGCTGTATTAGGCAGAGACCAGATCACTAGAGCAGATAGACCTTTGTGGCCTGAGTATCTCTGGAAAGAAGAGGCCTAATGTGATGGAGAAAGGGTCACACACCCCAGGTTTCTAGGGGAGAGTGCTGGGGGGCAGAATTAGCGGGTTTCTTAGGGGAGGGGAGTGGTTGCAGTGTCTTGCACTTGCACAAAGGACAGAAATGTGACCCCAGAGATGCAAAAGGGAGATAAGACTTGCGTCAGAGGAGAGAAGTCCATATAGGTCCTGGCCCAGCAAATGGTGGTGAGCGAGAGTCCTCTCCCCTTTCTGTGAGCACAGGCTTCAGGGTGTGGGACCATCTTGTTCTCTTCTTCTCTAAGGTATTATGGTCTGACCAGGTGTAGGAGGCAGTTCCAGCCCCACGGAAGCTCAGGATGGAAGCCTGGTCCATCTCATGGTGTCTGGGGTGGGATGGGCAGGTCTCAATCCCTGGTCCAAGGAGGCTAGCCTCATCCCCTGGGAGGGTGGTATAACTTCTGTAAATCGAAGTTTTCTGGCTTAGAAAGTGAGAATACAACCACATGTACTTCGCAGGGTTTCATGAGGAGGAAGCAGGGTAATACAGGTAAGGTTCTCTGCTGCTGTAGTAGAAATTGGATGGTAGGGCCTCCAAGCCCAGTTGGAGGCCATGGTCAGAGTGTGCAGGCCTGGGTAGGCCACTCCAGAATAGCCAAGAGCACTTGGGCTTAAAGGGACCATCTGATGAGGCTTGCAGCTTGGAGGTCAGGAGCCCATACAGGACCTGCATGGCTTCCCAGAAGATAGAACGCCAGACTAGCTAGCAGAAGCTTAAAACAGAATCAATCCAGCCTAGTTCTGAACCCCAAAGAGTCTCCTCCCCTTGGGGCAGGAGCAGCATGGCGGCTTCTCTGCATGCTCACCTCCTGAACAAAAGTGAAGCTCCTCCTGCGGCACGCAGCTCCCCAGCTCCTTTTCCCATGGGGGCAGACCCATGACAGAGGGCTTCCCTGGAAACTACCAGAGCCAAGGAGGGAGGAAGCCCTGGGGCAGGAAGCATGGGACTCCTGTGGCCCAGCCACACCCAAGTCGGTGCCCTTTACAGCCTGGATCCTGTCCAGCCCTCTACTAAAAGCCACCCCCTTCCCTAGCATAGTGGTTTACTTTTTTCTCTTTAATTGCCAGTAATAGGCCAGCCTTCTGCAGAGGCTTCCTGAAGGCTGCCCTTTACATCTCCAAGTCCCAAAACTTTGGCCTGGCAGCAAAGTCTCTTACCATCTGGGCCTGCCTGGCTCTGCCAAACTATCACCTCCCTCCTGGTCCCCACATCCCCCCTGTGCGGGCCGGTCTCCGCACTGCTCCCATACTTTCCTAGTCAGGAGTCTCAGAGCTCCAATTAGTACTGGGCTCCTTCAGAGAGATGGGAATCATGGATGAATCCCAGGCCTCTCAAGCCATGCCCCCAACTCGTGGGGTCCCCACCACAACTAATATGCCATGTGATCCTCCAAACTGGGTTTGGCATTATAATTAGCTCCATTTTCACTTGAGCTTTCTGAAACCAAAGCCATACGGCTGGTAGGTTGGAGCTTGGATCGAAACCCAAGCCAGCCAGGGTCTTCCTGGTAGCCCAAAGCAATGATAGCCCATCCTGTCCCTTGCTCTCAGGCCAGCTGGGCCACATTTGGGCCTCCTCACCAAGCTTTACAATCTGGAAAGAGGTCCATTTGCTTGGGTTTGTCTCTCCCCACCAGAAGCTGGGCTGGGTTTGGGGAAGCAGAGACCGCCAGGCTGTGGCCCTCCACTCCTTCACTCTACTGTGAGTTGAAGGCCTCCGTATGGCACAGACAAAGGGAACCAGGGAAAGGATAAAGTAAAGGTTTTCAAAGAGGGCTCCCTCACCTTTTGACACAACAGATGCCTGAGCCAGGTACACAGTAGGTACTTTACTATCCTTACAACAGATCATTGCCAGGAGGAGCATGCCTAACTCTGGGTCCCATGTGGCCACAAAGAGCGAAGCATCCAGCCCTGCCTAGAACCTCCTTACCTGCTTTTCTTCCACAACCCCATGGGCTGAGTGCCAGCACCATTCCTGCCCAGAGAACACCTGCCCACTGTGTGCTTCCGGGAGCCAGCTTTTACCCCTATACTAAACCATCATCCTGAGCAGGCCCTTGGCCTTAGCCAGGTTGTAAAACCAATTTTCTCAGCAGCCTGCTATCACAAGAATTAAGAACCATTGAGGTAGTTTGTAAACATGGCTGCATTTCTGAACATCCATTCCCAAGACTGAAGTGGTTTTAGTGTCTCCTGAGGATGATTAAACAAGCTTCTTACCTCCACCAAATTCAAGTCCCTGCCCTGTGAGTCTATTAATATGCACCTTAGGAACTTCACAGTACCATCAAAGGAGAGGACAATCTCTGCCAAGGTCCCAACACCCAGTGGAACTGGTGAGTTCAAAGGCGTTCCTGCCCTATTCTGACCATGTGAAGTCCCCATGCCCAGAGAATACAAGCGTACACATCACCTATTCTGCTGGGTGGAGAATTTCAAGGTAAAACCAGGGCCATTGTGTTAAATTGGTGCCCAATGTCCCAGCAGTGGTGTGTTAGCTCTCTCTCCATATCCACTCTTCATGCTCTCTCTCCATGTCTGCCCTTCATGCTCTCCTCAGCAGTCCAAAGGTCTAGGAGCATGAGAACTATGTTTCCTACACTCCCTTGCAGTCCTGCCCCTGGGAAGCCCTGGAAGGAGGTAACAGGTGGGAAACAAGAAGAGACTCCTTTACTGCTGGCTGTAGCTTCCATGGTGGAAGTGGGTGATACACCCTGCAGGGCCACTGACAGTGGCCCCAGCAGCATGAGCACAGAAGGATGGGGGTGCTGTATGGCTCCTGCTCAGGGCTGAGTTGGCGCCTCCCAGTATAGGTGCAGAACAGAAATGGCTCCAGATCTCCAAGTAGCACCTTCTCCCCCTATTTCCTCTTCCAGCCTTTCCAGCACCTTTATCACCAATGCCTGGCACTAAGGCCCCTCTGCCTAAAATAACTGGAGTGGATTCTGTTTCTGGCTGGAAATTCACTGGCAATAGAGCTGTTTGCCAATTAGGTGTTTCCAGATCTGGGCATGAAACCAGCTGGCTCCCGGCTCCCCCTACTGTCACCGTAGCCCGGGCCTTTCCTGTTTCCTGTCCAATCCTGGAGCTGGACCAAGCCTTGTCCTCTCACCCCAGTAGGAATCATGTTCATCCTGCCCACCTCCAGCCCCTGTGGAATCACAGACTCACCCTAGCTCAGGAGGCCCCTGGTCAGGAGGAAGGAACATGCAATGCTCAGGGACATTCTGTGACAGTCTTCCTGGAGTCATTCTGGATCTGAGACCCCAGTATTTATACCCTTCCAGGTTCCTGGGGATCCCAGAGCTCTCCTGACTTCAACATGGCACGCACTCCCATTGTTTTGGTTCTCTTCTCGAGATTCCTTTTCCATGGTTTCCAGGAAACCCTATGCCCGTTCTCCCACTTATTCTCCTGATCCCCTAACTCATCCCTCTTCCTCACAGCTTATTTCTGATGAAAACATCGAGATCACTGTGTGGCCCCAAGAGCTGTAGCTTCCTCTTCATTGATAACAGCATTCTCAGGAAGGTGACTGGTCACCTTTTCCACCTTCCCAGGAGATCCAAAGACACTACCAGACAGCCCCTGAATGCTTCTGTTGCATATTGCTGCATGGTCCACCACCCCAAAAGTGACCTATTATTTCTTGTAATTCTATGAGCTGCATGCAGTAAACACATAGAATGGACTGAGTTAGCTTTTCTTAACTGTGCTGTTCTCAGCTGGCATTGGCAGCCAGGCTGAGCTGGAAGGCCCAAGCAGGCTCTCTTCACTTATCTAGTGCCTTGGTGGTCTTCTGCGTTGCCTGTCTAGGTGGTTAGCTTGTGCTTCCTCACAGCATGGTGGCCTGAGAGCACTTGGACTTCTTAGGGGACATGGAAAGGTATGTGCATGTCCTCCAGGGAGCTGAGGGCATGGGCAGGGCCACAGGTAAAGGGAGAAAATGCTATTTTCTCAATTCCTGAGCCAGCAGCAGGGCCCACACTGTAGTCCCAGGGAGCTCAGTCTGATGCATGTGCCTGAGCTGCTGCTCTCTGAGCTTTCCCCTGATCCCATGGGCTCCTGTGCATCACAACGATGACGTTGATGGGAACAACAGTGCCCAGGAGATGACCAGCAGTGGAGACAGCACCCCCGGGAGGGGAGGAAACCACAGGTACAGGTAAGGTGGTGGCAGCATTGACAGACTCTCCTTGATCAAACTCTAGCCAAGCTCCACTGAGCCCACTTCTCAACGGGGCCTTCACCTGGGCCTATAAAAACTGTTTGTCAGCGCAAATGATTTTGTCTCCTCACCCTCCCTCCCCTCCCCACACACCAAGAGACTTGAACAAACACTAGCAGACTTTCTAATAGCCTTGGGTCGCATCTCTAGGATGACAACTGCAAACCTTCAAGTTTCTGCCCGAGAAGGCTCCATGCTGCCAGGAGAATTTACTGTTTGTTCCAGCCAAAACTTGGTGATAGGCAGATAGGCCCCTGAACCCTCCTTTTAGAGCAGCTACTTCAGAAAGCTTACAATTAGAGTCCTTTCTTTGCCCTTTGAGATGTAAATCTTTTATCATCCAGAACGGTCTCTTGGAAATGCAAGCACTCAAGAGCTAACTCTCCCTCCTAGTCCCGTCCTATGAGAGGCAAGAGCCTGAACCTGGTGGATGGGCCCATGCTCAAAGTGGCTCCACCGTCTCCCATCATATAGATATAAGGAGGTCTGGTTTCCTCTGGATGAGCAGGTGGCCTAGCCCCTTCCACCAGCACGCTCGAGCCTTTGAAACATCTCCTGCCTTTTGTCTCTGGGAAGCTGAGGAGAGTTCCCACTGGGCTCTCCTGCCTATTGGAATAATTATTATGAAATAAAATCTTTCCTACTGTTCTAACTAGAATCCAGCTTTGGTTATCTTGGCCAGAGGCAAGAGGCCAGGGCTAGGTGGGGGGTCTCACCTACAGTGTTTCCTGTGTGTGTTCCAGGAAAGTCTGGGCCATCTAGGCTGTGCTGGCATGTCACCATTCTGAGTTTTGAGGAGCCTTGCTAAGGGTCAGTGATGCATTGCAATGATGCTGTTTTGTCTTTGGTGGTGGCCACAGAACCAAAGGCATCAGGGTAGACTGAGTCTCCAGATGTGTGTTTCCTGAGCCTCCTGGAGCTTGGCCCCCTGAAGCACAGTAAGGCACAGATGACAGAGCCCTCATGCTCTTACAAAATGTTTCTAAGATTAATATGCAATTTTCCAATTAACTAATATGCAGTTTTAACTTTTTTCTTTTTTTTGCTAAGAGGAAGACTTTTCAGGACTGGACTACACCCCTCCAGGACCAATGAGTGTCCTCCTGAACTGATCTGAATTGGGTCTGTAACTCAAGGCGCGCTTAGAGGAGGGCCAAGGTCATAGGCACAGCAGCCAGATTCAGGACAAGCCTATGTGCGAGCTTCAGGGACAGACCCCTCTCCCTCTACCAGACTCCTCCCAGGGGGCTTCAACCTTCACCTTCTGAGCAGAAAGACCAGCCTTAAGGGGCAAGTACCAGGTGAGGGCAGAGGGCATGGGGTCAATCAGAGCAAACTGGGGTGGGAACCATGGGGCCACCACCCCTCGTGGACGTAGCACGGGTTTCTGTCATCTGAGAAAGGGTTGGGGACCGCAAATGACTGTGGAAACTAGATGTACATGTGGGGGATGCCAGGACCACCAGGGTGAGCTCATATGAAGTGGGGACGCAGAGTTCTGGAGGAGGGACAGCCCTGCGGTGTGTGTGCATGTACATGTGTATAAGTATTGGGTTGTGTGTGTGTGGGTGCATCTGTGGGGGTTATGGTGTGTGTGTGCACGTGTACATATGTGTTGGTGTGGCTGTGTAAGTGTGGATGGGTGTCTGTGTGTGTGCGGGCACAGTGCAGCTTCTGCATGGGGTGGTGGGCAGTTGGACTCAGGGGTCTGGGAAGGGCAAGAAAAGAGGTGTACAGGCAGGCAGCAGCCTTGGGAATGGGACAGCTGGGAGGTCAGGATGGGACAGGAGGAGTCCCTGGGAAGCCTGGAGTGACCTGCTGGCTCTGCCACAGAGGCTAGACTTTAAACACATGCCCAGCGGCCACTGCACCAGTGGCCTCAAGTTCCTGAAATTTAGCCTTCTGAGGAGAATAGGATGTGTCCCAGTTGGGGTGTGGGAGTGGACAGGGAGACTGACCAGAAGGCCTTCTGCAAGGAGGAGAACCAGATCTGGGCCTTTGGTCGGTAGCATGGCCCTCGGACCCTTACCATGAAGACCTACAGATCCTCAGGACACCAGATACGGCGGGCCCTCCCCAAAATGCAAACACAAAACATGCATCTCTGCTGAAATGAAAGCAGCTCCTTTCTAGACCTGCCATCTTCTGCACACACTCTCTGTAGCTGCCTCTCCCCCAGCGGCCTGCCTGCGGGGCTCCCTGGCAGGGTCTGCTCTGTCTCCTTGGTGGCCCAGCTCTGCCCTTGAGAGCAGCAGCCTCAGTCTCTGGTGTCCTCGAGAGCCCTGTGATGAAGAGCTGTGTCCTACCCCTGGGGGGCTGCTCTGCTCCTTGGACCGCTGGGGGTGGAGGCCCTCTGTGTAGGCGTGTCACTCACCAGGAGGACACAGGCCACATGACGAAGGCATGAGAAGCCCGAGCCCTGTGGTCCCTATGAAAGGACGCCCTTCTCTGTCCAAAGGGAATCATTCTGGGGTCTTGGAAACAGTCCCACGCAAGCAAACCTCTCTGTGGCCTGTCACACAGACAACCCACCAGGCAGACGGCGAGCAGGCTGAGGGCTCAGACCCAGCTGCATGCAACAGCCTTGCGTGTTTTTCTCTTCTTGTGGTTTCTCCTTGGGGTTAAGCAATGTTTCAATTCTCGGCATAACGACCCAGCGGCCTCCTTCTGAGGTGTCAACCAGTCTGATCAGTGGGGGACTGGAGGGGAGGTGTGATGGGGGATGGATGGGGTCTCTGCACTAGCCGTTGGGTCCCCAGGCTCCTTCAAAGCCTGTTAACAGTGAAGGAATGAGAAGCCCCAGTGTTCCCCAAAGGTACCTGGGTGGAGGGCTCTCCCTGCCGAGGAGTGTTCTAGAAAGATTAGGACACAGTGAATGCCAAATGCAGCGGGCACCTCTCCTGGGATAGACATTTATCACTGATCACACAGCCCTGGTGTCTTGACTAGAGAAGGCCCCTGGCTCTGGGCCAGCAGCCCCTCTCCTATGGCTGGTTTGGGGGTGCCCCAACATCCTGGGTTCCTGGAAGTCAACCCCCAGTTCTCCTATCTCTCTTGTCCTTCCCCAGGCACCCCCAGCTGACCCCATTGCCTCCTCTGAGGGCCACAAGGGAGTCGCTTCAGGTGCCAGGTGTTCGCCACCTGCTGACTCATTTCTGAGACCCTAGAGGTCACTGGAAGGCCCCAGCAAGCTGTAAGTGGGACTGGAGTCCAGGACCCATGATTCGAATTTCCTCACACTATCAGAGGGCTACTCTGCACAGCCCTGAGCTGGTCTGAGTGGGCTCCCACATCAGGAAAGGACACCACTCTTGACCAGGGAAGCAACTCTTGACCCTGCGGCCCAGGGCCTTCACACAGGCTGCCTGGAGCCTCCACGTGCTGGGCCATCCTATGGGGTCTCCAGATTGCTGACCCTCCTGCTGCCTGACCGACCCCATGTTGCCCAGCTGAGGGTCCCCGTGGGGCCTCACTGCAGTTGCCCCCCAACATCCCAGCCCACTCCCAAGGGGTGGGCCATGCTGTGTCCTGAATCAACTCCAACAGCCTGTGTTCACTTTCATAGCTTCCCCTGCAGCGTAGGCAGCCTTTTGCCCCTAACCATGGTCTCTGGAGACTCTTTTGCCCTCCTGAGCAGAGTGACGCAGCTAGCCAGTGCTTTCCCCTTTCCAACTCCTTGACTGTGCACCCAGTCTGGAGCCATTGCAGAGAGGAAGGCCCAGAGAGTGCTCTAACACAGCAGAGCCTGAACCCCTGCCCAGCTCTTGTTAGGAGAGGACCACAGGCAGTTTCCCAAAGCCTCTTCCCACTGGGTGCCTGGACTTCGCAGCTGGATGTATTCCTGAGGGCTGCCCTGGGCCCTCAGAGCCCCAGGAGTGTGGGCTTGTGGCCCTGGCTTCCTCTGGCTCCTCACTCCCCTGTACTCTGAGAGTGCAAATCTCCTCCCCAAGGGAGTGGGCACAGCCCATCAGTGCCCTGAATGTGTTTTTTCCGTGCTTGTGTGGGCCTCCAGAAGCTACTTTGTCATCCTCTTCTCCGCAGAAGGGAAGAGAGAAGATAGGGAAGGCTCTCCAGGTGAAAATCTCCAGCCTCCCAGCTCAGATCGGATCTCCAGGATCAGTTACTCTGTAATGAGGCAGCGTGAAGGGCACTTCCTGAGATGGGCATTCGCTCCCTGTGTCTTTGACAGTCTGCCTCCTGTACTGTCATATGTGGGACACAGCAGGGCTTCACCTCCCTGCAGGGCTAGGGGGGCCCTCACCCCAGGATTCCGTCCAGGATGGGGTGCCACACTGGAGGCTGGCGAACCATCCTGTGGGCTCCCTGAAGCTGCCACCACCCCTTCCCCAGGCTCAGGACCTCACAGCCACTGTCTACCTCCTGCTCTAAGCCAGAAAGTTCTGCAACCTACTTCCCAGGATTCTTCTTCTGGATCCTAAGTCCATAACTAAATTGAAACCTCACTCTGCTAAGTACACATTTCCTCAAGGTGGCCATAGAAGGGGGGATGAGGAAGGGGCCACTGGGAGCCTAGGTGCTGCTCAAATAGATCCCATGGGTGCCAGGGTTGCAGGGCCCTCCTGGAAAGACCGTGTCTGGGCCACAACTGAGGGTGCCTGCCCCAGCCGTGACTGGGAGCCAGAGTGGGAACAGAAGAGAGGCCAGTTCAGGAAGCTGCAACCTCAGCTGGGTTTCAGTTCAGCCCATGTTTGCGGAACCCCGGCTTTGTGCCAGGACCAATGCTCAGCACTGGGAAGATGCCAAGAGGAACAGCAGAGTGGTTAGGGGAGACGCAAGGGAACTGCTCCCCAGTGCCCTGGCTGTCGGGTGGTGAAGGCAGAAGGAGATTCTCAAGGCAGGTAACGCTGCTCCTCTGGGGAAGGAAATGGTGAGGGGCGGAGGTGGGGGTGGAGGCGGGGATAGCTGCACAGGGGAGGCGGGCAGCAGGACAGTTGTTGGACTAGGCAGGGGTCTGAGCTTGAGCATCCCGCAAGCAGGAATGTTGCCAGGTCCCAAAGCGAGGGATGACAAGCTAAGGCTGAGGTTCTGGAAGATGGCACCACAGTGGTGGCAGTGTTTGCAGGCAGATTGCCAAGGCCTTCCAGCAGGATCGATCCACGCCCCGAGCTGTGGAGTTAGTGCAGCAAGTCCCGTTAAGGGGCACAGGAATTCCCAGCTCAAGGCAGGAGATCCAGGATAATGGTAAAACCTGGAGAGGACATTTACCTTTACAGATAGAAATGCAACTCCAGGTTTTCATGTGTGTGAGTGAGCGATGCATCATACACGAGAGGACATATTACAGGATAAAACATTTTCACAGTCTCCAAGGTCTCCATGCTTACGTCAGATTTTCTAGAGTAAGAGGAATTCTGCAACAAATTCACTCATGATTTAGGTCTTTTGTAAATAGCCAATTCGAGCTGGCTTTCTACAAAACAGGAACTGAGGGTAAGAAAGCCACATTGGGGTTTCCAGGAGTGGGAGGGTGGGGTGCCACTGCACAGCCCAGGGCATTGTTGGATGCCCCCTTTGCCTCTCCTCTGGTTCTCGCATTGGTGTGGAGCACCTTTCTCTGAAGGTGGGCAGAGTTTACATCTCTGCAAAATGAGCTGGGATTCGTACTCCTGGGGGAGGGGGCTCTGGTCGCTCTGGCTTGGGTCAGATGCCCATCCCGGGACAGATCCAATGGGGCTGGTGTGGGGCAAAGTCACACTGCAGATTTTGCTCTTTTTACAGCAGAATTATTTTTTTCCCCAAACAAAATCCTTTCTGAAACTGTAAATATGCCAGAGGCATCCCCAAGAGGGGAGACAGGTGACACAGAAGAGATCAGTGTTCTCCGTGCTCGCCTCCCCCTTCCCTCGCTGAACCCAGAACAAACCTTCAGAGACAGTTCAAAATGCAAGCAGATGTCTCATGCCTAACACAAGCTCTTCCTCCTACCCACCTTCTCCCCCGGCACACACCTCCTGAGTCCCAGGGTGCACACCCACCTCTCCAAGGTCTGCGAGGACCTTGAGGGCTGGGAGTAGGAGCTTAGAAATCAGAAATTTCAGCTTTTGGCCATGCATGGAGAGTTTGGGTGATAAACTGAGTCAAGAGTAAGTCCAGGGCATTAGCTTACCATGCCTCCACCCCTGCCCCTTCCAGAAGCTTCCCTCTGCCCAGACTCCTCAGGTCAAGGGACTGACTCTGTGCTGCACAGACTATTGTCAAAGGTCCTGTGGTTTCCCACTGTGAGTGGCCTGTGCAGGTCCTTTCATATCCCAGCAGATTTACAGAGGAACAACACGCCAAGGAGCCAAAGGGAAATGAGACAAGCAGTATTGGTCCCTCTGCTGTGTGTCAGATCACTTAACTCAATCTTATTAGTCCCTACAGTAAGCTGGGTCTTAATAAATGAATAACCAGAGCCTGACTAGGCCAAGTCCCCAAGGTCACAGAATCAGTAGATATCAGAGCAGGAAGTTCACACACGATCTCTAAGGTTCTAAAGCCCTCTCTGCACTATGTTGTCCAGAGGAGCAGAAACTGTCAGTGACCGGTGGAGGACCAGAACCCTGGGTCCTCATCTCCCATCCATGGTCACCATGCCCACATGGTGAGCACGTGTTATGGGTTAGCTGATACTAACCACATCTCTCCCTGTTTATAATCCTAAAAGAGACCCAGTGCTGTGGAGACTTGTCACCTGCCCAGGCAGGGAGTTTGGGCCCCTGTCTACTTGGTCTTCTGCTTGCCAAATACCTTCTAACAGCTCTCTGCACGTGGCACGCCCTTCCTTGCCCTGGTGCCTTGAACTGTGCTGTTCCCACTATGCCAGCAACCTCTCCCCCTATGCTGCTGAATTAACTCCCCCCAAGATGGCATGTCTCAGTGTCTCTGGGTACCTGCAGCTCACAACAGCAGCTTCTCAGAGTGCCCTTCCCCTCTGTAACCCTGGCCATGCCCCACACTCCCCTGGGTTAGCATGATGTTTGGGCCTGCCATGGACCAAATGGGCTACTGTGGCTTAAAATGTCCTCCCAGATTCATATGTTGGATCCTGAACTCCCAGTGTGTCAGAAAGTGATAATATTTGGAGATGGGGCCTTTACAAAGGCCATTAAGGTAAAATGAGTCATTATGGTGGGCCTTACCTAATCTGACTGGTGTCCTCAAAGGAAGAGGAGATTAGGAACAGACATACAGGAAAGGAAGGCCGTGCGAAGACACAGTGAGAAGTTGGCCATCTCCAAGAATCCAAGGAGAGAGGTCTTGAAAGAAACCAACCCTGATGGTGCCTTGATCTTGGACTTATGGCCTTCAAAATTGCGAGAAAATACATTTCTGTTATCTAAGCCTCCCAGTCAGTGCTACTTTGTTATGGTAGCCCTAGGAGACTACTAGACAAGAAAACATTTAGAAGGTTCCAGCAGGGAAGAAAGACAACAGTTCATTGACTAAAGTGTAAGCAAAGGTGACTAAGAGCACCTCCCAAAAGGCACCTGCCCACACTTCACACACTGCCTGGTTTTCCCTAGGGCTGGGCCAGCTGAGATTCCGTGTGGGTATGAAGCCCTCAGATAACACCATGCCTGCTAGTCACAGGCCCCACTTTGAGGAATAAACCTATAGACAGCTCAGTGTCCTAGAAAGGGACCTCTGTCAAATTGCTAAGCAGGATGCTCTTACACCTGATCTGATGGTTGCTTATAGTTGGCCACAATCTCACTGAGACCTTCAGACTTATCTGCAACCCACAGATGAAGAATGAGAGGGTGGGGGTGGCTTGATGGGGTCCCTCAGCTACAACAGACAGGCTGGTGGGAGCTGCCAGGTACTGTGTCCAGGGTACAAAGGCACAAAGGATGGGGAGGCAGCTTGGGGTTGGGGCATGAAGAACTGGGTGGAGCCTGTTCCAATGCCAAGAAGCCAGGGCCCTTGAGTAAATCGTGTCATCTTTCTTGGTCTCAACCCTGCCTGCCTTGCAGAATTGAGGTGACAACATGGACAAGGCAACTGGAGGGAAAATCCCTAAAAAGACTACAAATTACCTTTTAAATGTTTGTTTCTCCTGTTCCCTGGTAGAGCAGTTGTCCAAGTTAGCAAAAGAATCAACACAGACTATGACAACGAAATCCAAGGCACGGTCGGTGCCCTCATTTTGAATCCTGCAAGTGACACATGTCATGGCTGCCACTCCTCAGGGTCATAGCAGCTGGGAGGCTCCCCTGACCCTCCAGATCCAGCAGCAAAGCTGATGTGATCTACTTGGCCTGTGCTGGGCCACGCACAGGGCATACAGAGGCACAAAGTCCTGGTCTTAACTGCTGGGAGGGACTCTGGTTTGGAAGATATCCAGGATGACCATCCATCTGGTTTTCCTGGGGGCTGAAAGGGCTCCTGGTCTCAAGAGTTCAGTTCTAAAACTGCGAAAGTCCAGGACAAATGCACAGAATATCCCAGAAGCAGCTGGCCTGGAAGAATGGTGAATGGCCCACCCAAGGCTCAGTTTTGGCACCCACAAAACATATTTCCAGGGCTGGTACTGTCCTGAGGATGTGTTACATGTTCTGAACCTGCAGCCTGTATATGCTGCTGCTTCTCTCACAGATCCAGGAATCAAGGAGTGGATGTGGGAGAGGCTTCTTGCAGTATACACCTTCACCAAGTGTTTGCTTCTCACCTCTGCAACTTGGAGAGCTATTGGCCTGATAGGCTTGGTCTCAGTTCCCCAGGGAGAAAAGTCTCAGTCCCCAGGGAGGAAGCAAAGTTCCACTGAATCAGAAATTGAGGCCAAGAGATGGCTACCTTGGAATCTTCATGCTCCTGGGCCAATGGGCAAAGAAGGGGGTGTTACCAGCTGGGGGTTCCAACCTGATTACCAAGGACTGCTGCTACAAGTGGAGGGCAAGGAGGACAGGTCGAGAAGCCCATAGAGTCTCCAGGGTATCTCTTAGTACTTCCTGTCCAATAATGGAGTCAATGAGAAGGTGCAACAACAACAGGCCAGAGACAGACCCTTCCCAAATAAAGCTCTGAACAACCTCACCAGGTAAAGAACCCACATAGGTACAGACAGGGGCAAAGGAGGCCCAGAATGGCTGAGGAACACAGGAAGTCCTAGGTCAGGTCTTAAGGCCAAGGCCAACAGATCTCAAGACTAGTTACAAAAATGAAAACTAGCTGCTATGGCACATGTTTTTTCTTGCTAGGGGCCTGTAGAGTTTTCTTTTCCTTTCCCTATTTTTAAAAATTTTTGGTAAATGTCTCAGTCATTCTAATATAAATACAGAAAAGTACATAAATTATAAGTGTACAGCCAGGAGCACACAAGTGAACATATTTGAGCAACAGCACCCAGATCACGAAACAGAACATAGTATCCCAGATGCTCTTCCTGTACCACCCCCCCCAAGGCCTACTGCATCATCCCATCCTAACACCGTATAGCCGTTTTACCTCTTTTGAACTTTATATGCGTGGACTCATATAGTCTATTCTCTAACTTAGGGCCAGTGGGGGATCCTTGGGTGGCGCAGCGGTTTGGCGCCTGCCTTTGGCCCAGGGCGCAATCCTGGAGACCAGGGATTGAATCCCACACCGGGCTCCCAGTGCGTGGAGCCTGCTTCTCCCTCTGCCTGTGTCTCTGCCTCTCTCTCTCTCTCTCTGTGACTATCATAAATAAATAAAAATTAAAAAAAAAAAGAGCAAAATAACTTAGGGCCAGTGGGCCATAGGAGTGAGTAATACCCTTGTTTTCCAAAGTGATTGCATCAAGTCACACTCCCCCCGAGTCTACCCCAAGCTGTGTGTGAGAGTTCTGCTTTCTCCACACCCTCAGCAATGCTGGGGATTCATTTTCATTTTACCCTTTCTGATGGGTGAGTGGTGGTGTTGCACTGTAGCTTTTTCTTCCTTCTCATCCTCCCTCCCTCTGGTGTCCCTTCCTTCTCTTTGACAGCTTTATTGAGATACAATGCATCCATTTAAAGGATACAATTCAATGGGTTTTAGCATATTCACAGAATTGTGCTGTCATCACTACTATCAATTCTAGAATGTTTTCATCAACCTCAGAAGAATCCCATTATCTTCTAGCTGTCACCCTGACACCCAATTTGGCCCAGCACCTGGCAGCTACTCATCTGGTTGTCTCTAGATTTGCCTATTCCAGACTTCTAATAGAAGTTAAATTATGTAACAGTCTTTTTTTTTTATTTTTATTTATTTATGATAGTCACAGAGAGAGAGAGAGAGGGGCAGAGACACAGGTAGAGGGAGAAGCAGGCTCCATGCACCGGGAGCCCGATGTGGGATTCGATCCCGGGTCTCCGGGATCGCGCCCTGGGCCAAAGGCAGGCGCCAAACCGCTGCGCCACCCAGGGATCCCCGTAACAGTCTTTTGTGGCAGGTTTCTTCCAGTTGGCACACTTTCAAGTTTCATCCATGTTGTAGGATGCATCAGTACTTCCTTTTTATGGTCAAATAATATTCTATGGTACGGATATCCCACATTTTATTTATCCATTCACCAGTTGAAGGACATTTGAGTTGTTTCTACTTTCCAACTATTAAGAATAATGCTGATACGAACATTCACATACGAGTTTTTCTCTGAGTTTATAGTTTCATTTCTCCTGGGTCCATACCTAGAAGTGGAATTGCTGGGCTATATGGTAACTATGTTTCCCTTTTGAGGGATTTCCATATTGCTTTCCTAAGCTTATTAATTAATGATGCCAGGAATCTACTTTCAAAGTACATGGGTCTGTATTCTCTGTAATCTCACCATTATTTGTTAATACTTATATTTTTGATTATAGCCATCCTAATATGTGGGAAGTGGTACTCCATTGTGGTTTTGATATATTGTAGTTTAGTTGGTGTTTCCTTGATGACTAATGAGCTTGAGCACCTCATACGTTTATCAGCAACTAGAACCTACTCTTTTGTGAAGCGCCCACTCAAATCTTTTTTTTAAATTAATTAATTAATTAATTAAATCTTATGAAAGTCATAGAGAGAAGGTAGAGACATAGACAGAGAGAGAAATAGGCTCCTTGCAGGGAGCCCAATGTGGGACTTGATCCCAGAACTCTGAGATCACTCCCTGAGCCAAAGGCAGACGATCAACCACTGAGCCACCCAGGTGTCCCCCACTCAAATCTTCAACTTTTTTTTTTTTTTTTTCCGTGCTGGGATGCCTGCCATTTCTTATTGATTTCTAGAAGCTTTTTATATATTCTAGATATGAGTCTTTTGTGTGTGGCAAATATCTTTTTCCAGTTGTAGCTTGCCTTTTCACTCTCTTAATGGAATCTTTTGAATGTACGTATGTTCTTAATTTTAATTTTCAAATAATTCCATTTTTTTCTTCCTCTCTTCCTCATTCTCTTTTTCCTCATTTTCCTCCTCTTTGTATGCCTCTGGCTTTTTGTAATCTCTTCAGGGAGGTCATAAATCATGCTGACATTCTTTGTAGACACCAGTTTTCCATAATGGTTGAGTGCAGTGGCAACTGTCTATCCCAAAATCTAACCGTTCAACAGTGTTCCCTCCCAGGCAACCATGGGTGGTGATTGAGTAATTATAATGCCACCACATACCACAGATCACTGGGGTCTTGTTTTCCACTGGCGATGAGCCCATTTCTGCCTTCACACTCAAACAGCTGAACAATGCCATTGCAGGAACCTAAGTAAGAGGGCTTGTTTCTTGAATCAGTACTGAGATAGTCTGGGTCCAGTCGGGAAGATAGAAATCACTTTAGATATTTCACACAGAGGCAATTCATAGAGAGAACTGGTTACAGAGGTGTTGGAAGGATGCACGAGTAAAAGGGAGAAAGAAGGATAGAGAACTAAAGGAAGCAGGGGTGATTCCTAGAGATAAGAAACACTAACACCTCTGGGCTAGAGCCTAGAGCTTGCACTTTCTGCTGTCCTGTGGAAGAAGCTGGTGGTATGAGAGAAGCTGAGATTGATGGTTCTAGATCTAGAATGGGGCATCTTCTTGTTCAGGACTACAACACTTTTTTAAAAAGATTTTTCTTCTTAAGTGATCTCTACACCCAACGTGGGGCTCAAACCCACAATCCCAAGATCAAGAGTCATGCTCTACCAACTGAGCTAGTCAGACACCCCTGAGACTGTGACTTCTGATAAAGGTGCTCCCTTTGCCAGAGCTGCTGGGGTCTATAATCACCCAGGCCCTGTGCTACAACTGCCATCCTATCAGAGCAGATGCTTTCTCTCTTGCTTTCTGAGCTCCTGCTCTGCCTCTTGTGTTAGATCCTATAGCAGGACCTAACACAGAGACAGTAGGCACAGAGCCTGGAAAATGCAGATCACTTGGGAACCCCAGAGCAGAGCTCAAGAGGGTGGCATGGGCTGGGACCACAGACACTGGGCAGCACAGTTCACCTGCTCTAGCTCCATTGGTCTGCTTTCAGCAGCGCTACTGGAACATCCTCTGCACTTTTTTACTTGGCTGCTTCCGCCCCCCCCCCCCCCCCGCCCCATGTATGGTTCACAGGCCACTTTCTCAGGGAGTCTTTGCTGTGCTGTCTTGGCCTGCTGATTTCTGCACATCTTCCTCTTTGGGATGAGCTTCTTGAGAGAAGACAATGTATCTGATTGAGTCTCAGGTCATGAACCCAGTGTATGTTTGAGTGCATGAGTGAATTAAAAATGAAATAGTGACAGGCCTGCCCTCAGGTAAACTGTAGAGAGTAGATTGAAGGGCTTTTCTCTCTGGACATACCTTTTCCATGCTTCCAAGATCCCAGAGCTCACCTGCCCCTAGTGCCCTTCATGTCTGGCCCCTACCCCTGGTGTTTAAGGATTTTATAACTGGCACCATGTTGTCAGAGACACATTCCCAAACATTGTGGCATTACACAGCTATTTATAGTCAAGGCTATTTAAAGCCAAGGGTTTATGGAAAAATAGTTATGAGTTTGAACAAATTTGGATATTTTGGATTTAAGCAGATTAAACACGATTCTTTACCACAGCATTTCTCAGATCTTTAATTCCCTAACATGACTCTCTAGGAATAGGACACATCAGCCAAACTCCCCAGACTTATATGGCCACAAAGGTCTTCTTTTTTTAGGAATATCAAGCAGAGTTTGGTAATTAGTAAAATAATACTTTAAATATATTTAATTTATCTATCTTTGAATAGGCAACACACATACACATAGTACAAAACTCAATAGACAAAAGAAGGTACTCAGGAAAAATGTGTCTTGCTTTCCCACCTTCCTCGGGTGGTTCCACCCGAGGCAACCATTGTCAGCAACTTTATGGGCTCTCTTTGTCCTTTGGAAGGAAGAGTTTCTTGGTAGATACCCTAAGGACTACTTGAGATGTAGCATGCTGTTGACCATGAACACAATGGTAGAGCCAACCCATATTCTCCCTTCTTAAAGAACAGGCTTTCTCTGGAGGGGGTGGGAGTGACACCAAGCAGATAATGATGATAAGGAAGAAGGGGATGGAATGGGTGTATTAATTATTTGTTGCTGCATAACCAATCAGAGCCAAGCCTGGCTGCTTGCTTGCTTGCTTTTTTACTTTCTTTATAAATGCAATACTTCTTTTTTTTTTTAAAGATTTTATTTATTACTTGAGAGAGTGAGAGAAAGAGAACACAAGTAGGGGAGGAGAAGTAGAGGGAGAGGGAGAAGCAGACTTCCCACTAAGCAGGGAGCCCAATGAGGGGCTTGATCCTGGGACCCCAAGATCATGACTTGAGCTGAAGGCACATGCTTAACCAACTCAGGACCCAGGTGCTCCTTTATTTTTTTTAAGATTTTATTTATTTATTTGAGACAGAGAGAGAGAAGCACTGAGCATGACCCTGAGATCATGACTTGAGCTGAAGGCAGACGCTTTACCAACTGAGCTACCCAGATGCCCGCTTTTTCACTTCTATTTTATTTTATTTAAGATTTTTATTTATTTATTTGAGACAGAGAGAAGTCTGACTGCTTAAACCAACAGAAATTTATTATCTCCTATAGTTTCCAGGGTCAGAAATCTGGGTGGTTCTGGTTTCACTTCTTTCCAAGAAGTGGTCAAGATGTCAACCAGGGCTGCAGCCATGAGAGGCCATGGGGGCCAGTGGGTCTGCTGCCAAGGTTACTTACGTGATTGTTGGCCTCAGCTGAGTATACTTCTCCATGAGGCTGTTAGGTGTCCTCCTCACATGGCAGCTGACTTCCTCCAGAGTGAGTGATCCAAGAGAGACTAATAAGGAGGGAGCCACAGTACATTTTATGACCTAGTCTTCAGAGTCATACACAGTCACTTCTGGTACATTCCATTTGTTAGCAGCAGGTCACTAAACACAGTCCACACTCAAAAGAAGGGAATCAGTCTCTGTAGTCTAATGGGAAGAATAGCTAAGAATTTGTGGACGTATTTTAAATATGTCTTCAGTGGGTGCAGAGGACCAAGCATGGGGACAGGGAACAGCTGGTGGCTCCTGATCCATTACTAATAATCCTTGTCATCTTGGCAAGTCACTTACTTTCTGGGCTTCAGTCTCAGGCTATTTGGAGATGGTGACATCATATTCTGTTGCAGGGCCAGTGGCTCAATGTGACAGGGAGGCAGAGAGAAACAGAGTCAAGGGTGTTGGCTTTGGAATCAAGTCCCTGCTGCACTACTTCCTCTCTCTGAGCCTTGGTTTCCCCCACCTGTATCATTACCTGCCTCCCAGGGTGGTGGTGAAATGAACTGAGGTATGTATGTGCAGGTATGGGCTCAGCTGAGTTCAAACTGAACAAGTCCAGAGGCATCTGTTTGCTGGAGAAGCCAAGAGGTATGAGAAGGCTCTGTGTGTAATCCAACCAATGATGAACAAGCTTCAGGAAAAGGTTCCTACCCTCCATCACGTGCAGGTTCTGTGACCCATGTGAAGCTGACCCCCACCTTCATTATTTTCCCCAGCTAGGCCACATTCTGGAAATATGACCAATATTTTGCATCTAGAGGAGGTATTCAGCTACTCTTGTGATTAAAACTATCACCCCCAGACCAAAGTCAAGAGCATGCTTTGTTCATCATGGTCCCCACTGCTGAGTGTTATGTATTATGTGGGCACATGGTCTGGCTCAAGCCCTGGTGGCTTAGAGACCATGGAAACCACACTTAGAGAGCACATGGGAACTGGGATCCCATCTGTGGGGAGAATTCCCAGCTCAGGACTGGATGCCCCAGCCTGAGAATCAATGTTCTGTGGCATTATATGAAGTCCATAAAACTTGCTAAAAAAATACCAACTGGAAATCAATTGGTAACCCAGCCTCACTGAGCATCCAATTTCCTAAGGCTTTAGAATTTTTTCTGGAAGAAAAGTGCATATTAGTGGCAAGGAGCTAGTAAGGTTCTTGCTTCTCTGACAGCCAGCGCTTGGTCTGGGGGCTTCCTTTAAAGCAGTTTTAGAAACACAGAGTTGCGGGTTCATTATTGCTGGAGACTAGAAACATGTGCAAGAAGCTTCCCTTAAGAATGTGTAATTGTGCTCACAGCTCCTTGTAGAATTCCTATCAGAGAGGCTGGACCAACTTTGAACCTCCCAGTCCTGAGTTTACCTTCTCACTGGGAACAGTTAGCTTGAAAGTGTGGCTGGTCTATTGCAATAAGCCAGATACTCCAAGGTCTGTGTGACTCCTCTTAGACCAAGCAGCACACCTCCTGTGAGGGAAAAGAACATGGAATAGCCTGCAAATCCCTCTTTTTTTTGCAAGCATGCCATTTTGTTTTTACTGTTTTTAAAACAAAATAGAGAGAAACCACATCTCAGTGCCCCATTAAGCCCAAGATTTTAAGTTGTCTGTCACCAATGAGCACAACCTTTGCCCAAAAGGAGGAGTGAGAGGTGGGGGTGGGACACTCCTCTATCCTATGACCCCAAGGCATGGTGTGGATGCAGATGGACCCTCTGCCAATTGGCCCCAGGCTGCATGAGTGGTCCTGGTCCTGAGCATGGGGATGGAACTGAGGGTTAGAGGGTCCCACCTTCATGCAGAAGGAAGAACGGCATGGCATGGATCTAGGTGGTATTGGCACACCAGTGGTTATGGGAAAATAGGGAAAGCCATTGCCTGGTGTCTACCTATTGGCATTCTCTGAGCTCTGTCTCACTGGATGAGCATAGGAGCCCACTTTGATATATCAGACCCAGAGCCCCACCCCCACAGGTACAAGGTTGGCCAGAATCATAAGTAAAGAAGCACTGGCATCCAAATGAGAGCTGTTGGGTTCAGTATCCCAACCACAGAACCCCCATATGGAGCTGGAGAAAGGAGGCGAATGCTGAGCTCTGCTGGATTTCAGAAGCACAGCCGGTCAGAGGGTGGGCTGGCCACATAAGACCTTCCACCAGGGGGCAGAAGAGCAAAGCTGAAAGATTGATGCATAATTAGACCAAGTCCATTCAAGACCAATTTAGGGCCAGGAAACTTCAAACACCTTGGGATGAAGGGCCCAATGCTACAGTTGGAGAACAAATCAGGACTGCAAAGGAGAGGAGGAGCGTATCTGCCAGCCCTGGAACATCTGCCGGCCCTTGGAACAAGATCAAATATGGCATCACAGCTCAGAGCCAGCAACGCAGGCTTGGGGTGGGGAGCATAGAAACTGCAGGTTTTCCTTGGTTTCTTTTTTTTTTTTTTTTAAGATTTTCTTTATTTATTCATGAGAGACAGAGAGAGAGAGAGAGAGAGAGAGAGAGGGAGAGGCAGAAACACAGGCAACGGGAGAAGCATGCTCCATGCAAGGGGCCCGATGTGGGACCTGATCCCCGGACTCCAGGATCACACCCTGAACTGAAGGCAGATGCTCAACCGCTGAGCCACCCAGCGTCCCTCCTTGGTTTCTTAATATCAAACCCCTTACATGGGAGGGCAGGAACCATACACCCAACAGAGGCCTCCTTGCAGCCTATAAGGAGACTGTATGTCCTAATTTCCTTCTGTCCTGGCTGGTAGATCACAGGGTGGACAGCTGTGATTGCCTTACCAGATCTAGAATTCTGTAGACCCTAACATGAGTGGGGCAAATTGAAGCATCACCCCTGACCTGCCACGACTCAGGGAAGGGTGGTTTAGACATCTTTGGTTGTTGTACCGGTTATCTCTTGCTGCATAATAAACCACCCCAAAGCAGTGGCATAAAACAAATATCAGGTATTTTGCTACTGAATCTGGAATGGATTAGGCTCAGCCAGGCATTCTGAGGCTTCTGCTGATGGCTGCCTATATGAACACCAATATTCCACTTTTTCTAAACAGGCTAAAGAAACAATTCTTAAAAACTTGAAATCTTCTAATTTTTAACTAATTTAAAAACTCCAGGAGCTCCCCAAGAGCAGCCCAGGGGTAGCCAGCTTATGCCTCTGCCTGACTTTGCAAGGTCAATTTGGAATGGCCAAGGCAGATAAGGCATTCCTGGAGCTTCTGCTTAGTATGCTGGTGCCTTGTCTGAGGTGTTCAGGGCCTGGCAGGGGTGAAGGATGGGGTGGTAAAGGAGTGAGGTAAAAGGTCTTCCCAGAGATGCATGGCAGAGCATGTGGGCAGCAGATACAGGGATGAGATGACAGCTAAGGGAGGCCCACAGAGCAAAGAAGATTTTTGTAGTCCACCCTCTTATTTTTCCTATGAAAACCCACTCTTTGCAACGTTCCCAGAAAAGCACACCTTCGTGAAAGATCCTGAGCCCAGCCACACTGAGGGGTAAGTAGTTGCTGAAGCCTAACATAACTCTCTCACCCACGGACAGTTGTCCTTTACCAGGGGCAAAAACTGCAGTCAAAAGTGCAAAGTTTTCATAGTAACATCTCAAATTGATAAGTGAGCATCAGGTAGGGTGTGAGGTGATGGTCTTAACCAAGCCTGTGAATTTCTGCATCATCATCATCATCATCATCAACATCATAAGCACTAACACCATCATCACTGCCACCATCATCACCATCACCTACCATCATCACTGTGACTACCATCATCATCACCATCATCCATCATCATCATCACCACTATGATCACTACCACCATCATCATCACTACCATCATCATCACCAACACCACCACCACCATTACCATTATCATCACCATCACTATCATCATCACCATCACCATCATCATCACCATGATTAACACCACCACCATCACCATCACCACCACCATCCCTACCAGCATCATTGTCACCATCCCCATCATCACCATCACTTACCACCACCATTTCCATAATCATCATTGCCATTATTATCAACACCACCACTACCATCATCACCTCATAATAACAATATCCCATCTTAGCTTCAAGTGGAAGAAAGACATTTCCTGCTTATGCCATATCTACCATTGTGTATGGCCTTGGAGAGCATTCACAGACCCCAGTGGCTTCTGTGATGCCCCTATCAGCCACATGATGAAAGGCTCAGGGAGACACTACAGAGTGAGTCAGGCCTGTTCATACTGGCCTGAGTTACCAAGCACCTGCTATGTGGCAGGCCAAGGGTAGAAGCTGCACCTTCCTCCTCAAGCCCCTAGTTGGGTCTCCAAAGCCAATCCCCTTTCCTTCTCTTGTTGTCTTGCTATCTGGAGGACATGGTCCTCTTTCTTTATCTTGCTCTGCCTGGTCCTCCTACCTCTCAGCTTCCCTCCCAGCAACTGCCTTAGTAGATGTCCAAAACATTTTCAATAAATAAGCAAATGTCCATTGCACATATGTGACTCTCACAGAGTAGGCATCAGGCAATTGTCTGGCCACCAGTCTTCCTTCTCTCACTTGGTGGTGCCACCATAAGTCCCCTTCATTATGGCAAGTGTTGAGGGCACTCATGACACATGCAAGATAATTCCATGAAGGATACTATCCATGGTAGTCTTCAGGTGGACCATGGCATGAGGCCATGTTGCAGGTCATGGGGTGTGAAGTTCAACATGACCTAAACAGGCTCAGTGTTCTCAACTATAGAATGGGTTGCTTGGATTTTTAAATGCAGTTATACACTTAAAAATTATATTTATCTTCTCAAAGTGCTAACAGAGTGGAAGTCATATTCTTTTTCTCGGTGTAATGGGGAGGGAAATTGAGGCTCTGAAGGGAGAAAGAAGATACATTCTTATCTCAATTTTCTTGATGAGTTGTCATGGGAACTTGGAGCTGCCTTGAGCTTCTCCAGAGCACAGATTTCTCGGTTGTACAATGAGGACATTGTGTGAAAATCATCTAGTGTTCCTCTGAGATGCAGGACAGCACCACCAGCCTATTGACATTTCCCCAGCAAAGCCTGCAATGTTGCGGATTGGTGGCATCTTGAGGACTCACCAGTACAGATGTTCCTTCACTAAATTGCAGTGGACACAGCCCCCAAACTTAGCAGGGGCCACAGAGTCTGCCTGGAGATGAAGGAACAAAGAGCAAGTAATCATAGAAATTGTCATTTCTAACCTGCTGCCCGTCTACTGTGACATGTGTATGATGAGTACTGACATACCACTTTACAACATACTGAAATTGTTACGAGAACAAAGTAAGATAGATATGAAGGCAATGTTCACTTTGCAGATGCAAAAAATGACCTTCAAAACAATTAAAAGCCACCCTGAGACCACCACACAGGCGACAATGATGCAGTTGAATCCTGACTCCCAGTTATGTTTCCTTGTGGTACAGGCAGTCAGCAAGGGCAGGAAGGTGAAGGGTGACTGGAAGACATTTTTTACCTCCTTAGTCCAACCTACCTCTGGGCCTAAAGCCACATTCTCTAGAATGCTACTTCTTTCCCATCCTACACAAAATGGAGAATTCTTTAAGGGTTATCAGTCCCTTACACTCTACTGAGAATAAAATCTCCACACTGTATTTGACCATGACTAGGTAGTGAGGATGTGTAGAAAGGAGAGAAGGATACTATTGAAGCATGAATCATTGTCCAAGAAGGGCCAAATGGGTAGTCTACTGCGGTAAACAGGGAAGAGCCAAGAAAGGAAGACATAAGACAAATTGCTCATAAGTATTTCTTGTACAAGAACACAACTTAGTTTTACACTTTTATGGGATGAAATATATGCCCCCATAAATTCATATGTTGAAGTTGTAACCCCCCAGTACCCCACAATGTGATTATATTTGGAGATAGAGACTTTAAAGAGGTATTTAAGGTAAAGTTAGGGTAGGCCCTAATCACATTTGACAAGTGTCCTTATAAGAAGAAATTAGGACATAGATAGGCATAGAAGAAAGACCATGTGAAGACTTAGGGAGAAGGCAATAATCTACATGCTAAGGAGAGAGGCCTTGAAGAAACCAACTCTGCTGGCACCTTGATCTTCAACTTCTAACCTCCAGAACTGTGAGAGAATAAACTTCTTTTGTCTAAGCTACTCATTTTAAGATATTTTGCTATGGCAGACCACACAAACTAATATACATGCCAACAAAGTTTGTCTCTTCTGATTAACTCAGCAACATAAGTCACTGAGTTTCCATCATTGCCATGGATGCCAGGGAGCTCAGAGCTACGTGATTCATTATAGTGACCATATAGCCTAGACTGAATCTACACATTTTGGGGATATGTGCCCTGTCCAGTATAACCAACTGAGGAACACTCAGAAGTGAGGGTGTGATGATGAGTCTGCTGTGGGCTGGGATGATCGTCTCACTTCAGAATTGACTATGCCACAGCTCAGAACTCTTTATGGCCATTTTGCCTAACCTATGCCTCATTTTGCTGATCTGGAGAGAGTTATCTATTGACCCAGTACAGAGCTCCAGTCTTCAGCCTATCCTGTTCCACAGGCTGATACCTGGCTAACTTCATCTGTAACCAGAATTAAAGAGGATGTATCTATAAGCCCCACATGGATCCCCTGGGTACGGTATGTGTCTGCTCTACATACATCCCAACCCAATAGTAGGCCTTCTGGCAGGATCAGCCTCAAGTTCAAACAGGGTAAGAAGTACCCACCCCAAACTCCATTCTCTACTGTGGGGTGATTCCAAGGGTGCTGAGAAGGGTTTAGCATCTTTCACCATACCTCTGAGCCTATTGGCTAGATTCCCACATTCAGCAATAGGTCTTCACTCCTTGGAAGGAAGTCTGGGATGGTCTAAAGCTTCCCCAAGAAGGGCCATACTCTAAAATATTGGAATTGCCAATATGTGTGTGCTTTGGGAATAGCCGAGCACCCCTACTCACGTCCCTCTCACTCAGTGGTAGATAAGGGACATTTATCTTTACCTGACTATGGCCTAAAACTCCTCCGTGTTAGCAAGGAATCCCGCCCCCCCCCCCATGGTGGGAGTGTAATGGGAGGTGACTTCTGAAGCCAAAGTACCAACACCATCCTTCCTCACCTCCTGACCTACCCAGCAGAGCACATGCCAGTGACCCAGGTTCAGGCACTTGGATGCTCCTATGTGGGGCTTGGACTCATGGTGAGAGGTGAGATCTTGAAGGAATGGTGAGAACTTATGCACAGAGAGGGCATCAGGCTGTTCTAAAAGTTAGCAGCAACACCCCCGACAGGCCATTCTGGTAGCATGGCTGTGAATGTGGTTCTTGCTCCAATGCCTCTTGGTTCCTGGATGTTTTTCAAGCTGGGTTTTGCAGCCTTACCTCCCAGCCTTCTTCTAGTAAAGGCCTTTTCTGCTGAGTCATTCCAGTTGATTTGTATTGCCTGCCACCAGGCTTTAGTTATTGGACTGGAGCCAAGAGGGGAGGTGGGGCTAGTCCCCAAGGAGAGCCAGCATGGTCTTAAAAGTCACTTGCCTCATGTGAGCCTGTGCAGTCATCAAGCAATGGATAGGGACTCTATCCTCAGTAAATGGGAGTGAAACTCTAGAGTTTCAGGGGAATCTGGAGGCTCAAAGTCCTCAAGTTCCAATATCCCATCCCAAGTGTCAGGGCCCCATCCCTTTCCTTGGACCCTGACTTTTGCTGATTTTCTCAGGGAGGAGAGGAATTATACACCAAAGAAGCTCCTGAACCTGCCTAATGTGTACTAGCAGGAATGAAAGTGTGCCTGGGAGTCAGTCCTGAGGGTGCTGGACTAAGAGGACAATTAAATAAGCTGGATAAGAGAGATTTGTTGATACGAGGTCCTTCAGCCATAGTAGTATAACACTGTGGAATGTGTCCTAGGATGATTCCCTCTGGGATGGCTCTTGGAAGCTGGAAAAGAAGCAATGGCCCACTGGTGAGGGGAGCACTAACATTGTTGAGAAAGCTTAACAGTGGCTGTCCTTCACAGGCCAGGCTGAAGCTAGGAAACACTGTCCTACAGCAGGGCTTCCAGGAGCAATGGAGATGACAACCCTACAATAGCATTTAGGTGTAGCACTTGCTTCTTCAAGATTGGTGTAATTACCATAATGGACTGTAAGGTCAGAATGAGGGGAAAAGGGGTGAGTATTCTACTTTTCAGAGACACAGGTAATGGAGACAGTCTATAGAACAGGACATTCCTAGGGGCAAAATAGATGGGCACTGCTTAATAAACATAATCAAAAGGGTTGGGAATGGATTCATAGCCAAATGTCCATCAGCTGATGAATGGATAGACAAATGTGGCATATTCATATGGTAGAATATTATCCATTGAAAGGAATGACGTACTGACACTGCTACAACGTGGATGAACCTCAAAAACATCATGATGAGTGAAAGATGCCAGTCTTGAAAGGTCACGCATTGTATGATTCCATGTGTATGAAATGTCCAATATTCTGGCAAGTACAGAAACAAGTAGATTAATAGTTGCTGGGGGTGGTGGGAGCTAGTGGAGGTTGTTGTAAGGGCTGAATTGAGCCTGACTGCTAGGAAGTATGAATTTCTTTTTGGGGTGACGGAAATGTTCTAGAGTTAGATAGTGCTCATGGTTACACAACCTGGTGCATATGCTAAAAACCACTGAATTGTATACTTTAAAACAGTGAATTTCATGTTATATGAATTGTATCTCAAAAAAGGATGTATTCACAGAAGACTATGGTAGGTCACATCCTTTGCCCATTTTCCACACCAGACCCAGAACCCACTGAATAAAGAGGAGACTGAGCTCTGCAAGGAAGAATTTTGCAATGCCACGGTGAGTGCCAGACAGCAGCAGTTCTTCTAGTCTGTCTCTTAAAGAATCTGTGGTGTTCTACTTGGATAACCACACCTTGGAAAAGAGGAATTAACCAGATTTTCAAGGCCAATTGGATATGGTTCAAGCCAATACTGGTATTCAAAGTGCCATCATGCCCTTCCTGTTAGGACATCAGGTAAAAAATGTATTCTTGGCCTAGATCCATCACACAGTGGCCCAAGGTAAGGATATGCATGTACTCATGGGCACTGAGGGGTTGCTTCACTGATTGGTCAGGAGCCTAGAAGGGGTTCAAGGACAAGGAGGCCTAGGGAAGAGGCATGTGGTTGGACATATAGAGTGGCCACAGAGCACAAGGTCCTTTGTAACCACTCAGGAGAGGCACTAAATCACCAAATGGACAGGAGAATTTGACTAGTGGATATGCTCATGAGTCTTGTACAGTGGAGAATGCAGAATGGAGGGAGCAACCACACTGGGGACCATGCATGTCTCATTCTCAATTTTGATAGAAACCTTTATCATTACTCTCATTTCTTTTCATGATACTGTAGAGAATGTGTTGTGATATTGAGCACCTTCTCATGTATCTATTGGCCATGTGTATATCTTATTTAGAAAAATGTGTGTTCAAATCCTTTGCCTATTTTTAAAACTGTTTTAGTTTCTGTGCTGTTGAGTTATGTGTGTATATTTCACATAGTAGCACCTTCTAGATATATGGTTTGCCAGTGTTTTCTTCCATTTCATAGTTTGCTTTTTCCTTTAGTTTGTTTTTTCCTTGGCTATGTAGAAGCTTTCTTATTATTTTATTTTTTAGGAGTTTTGCATGGTTTATTTTTAAAATTCACTTTATTGAAAACAAAAACAGTTCACATATTTTTCACATGCCCTACACCTTGCCTCTGGCAACCACCTATCTGTTCTCTGTCTCTGTGACCTTGGTGTGATTCGTTCATTTGTTTGTTTACTTTTAGATTCCACATATTAGAGAGATCAACGTTTGTCTTTCTCTGACTTAATTTATTATTATCTAACATAATGCCCTCAAGGTGTATCCATGTTGTCACAAAGGACAAGAGCTCATGCATTTTTATGACTAAATAATATTCCATTGTGTATACCTACCACATTTTCTTGCTTTATTCATCCATCATTGGACACTTAGGTTGTTTCCACATCTTGGTTATTGTGAATAAGCATGGAGGTACAGATATCTTTTGAAGTTAGTATTTTCATTTTCTTTGGATGAATACCCAGAAGTGGAATTGCTGGATCATATGGCTGTTCTATTTGTAATTTTTTTTGAGGAACCTCCATTTATTTTCCATAGTGGCTGCATCATTTTGCATTTCCACAATTAGTATCAAGTCTCCCTTTTCTCCACATCCTTGCCAATACTTGTTATTTCTAATATTTTTGATAGCAGTCATTCTAACAGGTATGAGGTGATATCTCATTGTAGTTTTGATTTTCATTTCCCTGATGATGAGTGATGTAGAGAGCACCTTTTCATGAACTTGTTGGCCATCTATACATCTTTAGAATAATGTCTATTCAGATCTTGGGCCCATATTTCAGTCACACTGTTTGTTTCTTTGCTGTTGAGCTTTATGAGTTCTTCTATTTTGGCTATTAGCCCCTTATCAGATATACAACTTGCAAATATTTCTCCCATTCAATAGGTTGTCTTGTCATTCTATTGATGGTTTCCTTGGCTGTGCAGAGTTTCTTAGTTTGATGTAGTCCTTTCTGCTTTTGCTTTAGTTTTCAGACTCAAAACTTTATTCCTAAGACCTATATCAAGGAGCTTAGTGCCTTTGTTTTCTTCTAGGAGTTTTATGGTTTCAGGTCTTAACATTTACATCTTTAAGCATTTTAAATTAATGTTTGCGTGTGGTGTAAGAAAGTGGTCCAGTTTCCTTCTTTTGCATGTGGCAGCCCAGTTTTCTTAACATTATTTGTTGAAGAGACTGCTTCTTTCCCACTGTATTTTCTTGGTTCCTTTGTTGTAGATTAATTCCATTGGAATTTTGAATCTGAATATTGCTTTGGGTAGTATGGACATTTTAAAGATATTAATTCTTCCAATCCATGAGCACATATCTTTCCATTTATTTGTGTCTTTTAAAAATTTTTCATTAATGTCTTGTAGTTTTCAAGACGTATAGGTCTTTCACCTCCTTGGTTAAGTTTATTGCTATGTATTTTATTCTTTATGTTGCAATTGTAAATTGTTTTTCTAGTTTTCCTTTCTGATAGTTCATTATTAGTGTATAAAAATGCAACAGACTTCTGTGAATTGATTTTGTATCCTGTAACTTTAGTGAAATCATGCATTAGTTCCAGCAGTTTTCTGATGGGGCCTTTATGGTTTTCTATATACGTTATCTGCAAATAGTGACAGTTTTACTTTTTCTTTTTACTTTGGATGCCTTCCATTTTTTCTTCTTGCCTAATTGCTGTGGCTAGGACTTCCAATCCTAAGGTTAATAAAAGTGGTGAGAGTGGGCATCTTTGTCCTTTCCTGACCTTAAAGAAAATGCTTTCAGGTTTTCACCATTGAATATGATGTTAGCAGTGAGCTTGCCATCTAAAGCCTTTACTACACCGAGGTACACTTCTGGTACACTTCTATATTCGCTCTCTTGAAAGTTTTTTTTTATCATAGATGGATGTTAAATTTTGTCAAATACCTTCTCTATATCCATTGAGATCAGTTGATTTTATCCTTCTTTTTGTTAATATGGTGTATCACATTGACCAGTTTGAAGATGTTAAACCATCCTTGCATCCCTGGAATAAATCTCTCTTGATCATAGGGCCACTGAAAGTGATCATGATCATCCACTACGATCTTTTTAATGTATTGTTGAGTTCAGTTTGCTAATATTTTGTTGAGGATTTTTGCAACTATGTTTATCAGGATGTTGGCCTGTAACTTTCTTTTCTTGTGGCATCTTTTTCTGGATTTGGTATCGGGTAATGCTGACCTTGTAAACTTAGTTTGGAAGAGCAACCCTTTTATTTTTGAAAGAGTTTGAAAAGATTGGTATTAATTCTTCTTTGAATGCTTGGTGAATTTACCGTGAAACCATGTGGTCTTGGACTTTTGTTGATTGGGAAATTTTTGATTACTGATTCAATCTCCTTACTAGTAGTCTATTCAGATTTTCTACTTCGTCATGATTCAGTCTTGATAGATTGTATTTTCTAGGAACCTATCCATTTCTTTCAGTTTGCCACTATTCTCATTCTTAAAAGATATTTTCCCTGGGTAGAAATATTATTTCAGGCATATTTCATTTGAAACCCTTTTCCTAAAGTAAATCTCACATAGTAGTCCAACAAGTAAGGCAGGGGAAAAAAAAAAGAGCTTTCCTCATTGAAGCAGGGGTGGGAGGTCCAGAACTCTTTTTGCTCAACCTGCCTCTCACCATAATCAATCTTAAGCTCCTCCTGGAAATGCTAGGGAGGATACTGTTACAAATCAATTTACAAATCACCTTAATACTGCCTTGGCCCTGAGGAAATCCAAAGGGCAGCATTGGTTGTATCCATAATGCTCTGTTCAGAGGGAAGAGTCTTTGAGTCTGAGGCAGGAGGGGCTCTTCTGGCTCAAAGGGGCCAGTGGTACTGTGGGGCAATAAATGAATTCTTATACCCATGGCAACAACAGTGGGCAATGAACTGTTGTGCAGGTACATGCTACTCAAAAGCTCCTGGCCCAGGAGGCAAGTGAGTTTTGAAGTTCAGTACCTGTTCTGCTCTCCTGACTGGGTCCTTGGGTTGGATTAGGTCACCTTTTTCTAATTCACACAAAGATTCTATATAGGCCAACAGTGGCCCTATGCTCAAGATGAAATGTCATAATCACTCTACCTGCCTTTCTGAGCTCAGTCTCTACATTTATTGGGCCTTTTTGTGATCTTGCAGACTTCACTGTAATTCTGATCCCAAAAAGGGACCCCCTTGATGGGGGACCTGGGTGTTCAGGCCTACAAGAGAACTTCCTTATGGACGATAAACAAATTGGTGTCTGGCTTCTATAATTTAGCATCTTACATAGCAGTGTGTGTGTGTGTGTGTGTGTGTGTGTGTGTGTGAGAGAGAGAGAGAGAGAGAGAGAGACAGACAGACAGACAGACACAGACAGAGACAGAGAGAGAGCATGTGTTAGCCTCCTTGGACCCTACTTGATTCCATGAACTGAAGACTTGACCTTGGGCTCTCAGTCCTGAAATCCCCTGGAGGTTCTTGGGAGATGCACCCAGCTTTCTGCATTCAAGATCTCTATGCCATCTTCCACTGCTATAGTGACAAAGCTCAGGTTGAAAACCAGCCAACAAAAGAACACAC
Source organism: Canis lupus baileyi (assembly GCF_048164855.1). Taxonomy (NCBI): domain Eukaryota; kingdom Metazoa; phylum Chordata; class Mammalia; order Carnivora; family Canidae; genus Canis; species Canis lupus. The sequence goes on from NC_132839.1 coordinate 39,217,680, forward strand.
TGCCAGCAGGACTTAATACTCCCTGTCAGTCTTCAGGGCTGTGGGGAGCAAGCAGGCTGTGGTGATGGGAAAACACACATTGTTTGGGGGCGTTGCAGATACAGTACAGATTATTTTTAGCAAATTGTTCTGACTTAGTGAAAAACCTGAAAGATAGTGTTGATAATCATCCTTATTTTAGTGCCACAGATGGCACTGCTATAATTAGACACTTGTTTCTGGGTGATTCTGCTGTTCCCATAAGGAGACACCTTGCCTGGTGCAGAGATATATCACTGAAGGTTGTCTTCATTTTTTAATTTAGGGCTCAAGTTTTTACTCATTACCCTTAAGTATTAACAATATTTGTGAGAAAAAATAAATTATTCATATGTCTCTTATGCTAATATTAGCCTGAACATAAATGAGAGGTTTGGGCCTTTCTTTTTCCTCTGATCCTAGTGACAACCAGGAATTATCCCCTGCTGCCTGCTTTTTCTCCTCAGAGGTACTTCCTGGGCCCTCAGCCAAGCCAGACTCCCTGTTATCTCATTTCACCCTGCACTTTATCTCATATCAGTGTTTTTCACTTGTAATTGTATTTATCTGTAAGACACTTGGACTAATATCTATCCACCCCACCCCCTGGACCATAAGCTCCACAGGGAAGAGACTAAGGCCTCTCCTCTTCACTGTCCTTTCCCCAGTACTTTGGATGAGGACATCAGTGAGAAGCTAGAATGAATGGGAAAGCCACGACCAGAGATGAGCAGTGGAAAACTCACGGCTCCAGCAGTCTTCACTCTTCACCCCCTTGTGGGATCACCATGCTGGCCAAGCCTTTGGCCAATATTGGGCCTATCTCTGTGCACTTTGATTGTCTTCTCCAAAAAGTAATAAAGCATGTACAACTTGTAGCAAAGAGATATCATGAGACTTTTAATAAGGAATGTGAATTGAGAGAAGATGGAAGAGGGGGAAGTAAGTATGAGTTGATGGTTCTATTATGAAAATTAGGGTTGGAGTGGGGGGAGGGGAAGAAGGAGAACTGGAATTTCACTAGGAGCCTAACTTTTTTGGTAACAGGTGTCTCCTTCACAGCCACAGCCAGAATCATGGACTTGCCTACGTAGTAAGTGTCCAACCAATGCATCTCCCATTATTACTTGTGGAAGCAGTCTCCATGATGGCCCCCAAAGACCCCACCTCCTGGCATGCACACCAGTGTGTAGAATTCTTCCACACAGCACCAGGGGCTGAAACAACATGGCATAAGTGATGGTGTGACATTTCTGAGATGAGGTGGTATTTTAGCACTATGGCTTCCTTCTTGGTTGAGCTGTCTGTCCATCTCCGGCTCTCTCAGTCTCTCTCTGTGATGGCTTATTCTGGGAGAAGCCCTTTTGTGAGCAGCCATTTGGAGATGCCCATGTGGTGAGGAACTGAAACCTCCCATCAACAGCCATGAGTGTGAATGAACAGCAGAGCACATCTTCTAGTACCCGTCAAGCCTCCAGAGACAACTGCCCTGGGCAGCTGCATGACTTCAACCCCTTCCCAGAAACTATATCCGATGATGCATGTTTGTTGCTTTAAACTGTTTAGTTTTGTGGTTATTTGTTATGCAGCAATAGAGAATTCATACTCTAGCCAACTACATCTCTGCCTCCCGGCGCTGCTGAGTCAGGCTGGAAGCTTGCCCCACCCTGCTAGGTGCTTCCAGAAGTCTGCCCTTCTCTCTTCTTCCATCTTTCTGCCCCTCTCACCAGCTCCCCATTCATCTGAAGACCAGCCCTCTGGCCCTAACTCAATAGTTACCGGGAGAGGCCAACATAGATTAAGGAAATCGATCTTTCCTTTAAGGGAAAAGGGCAAGGTTATAGCGACCTGAGTGCCAGATAACCCTAGGGGATGTTCTAATTCTGACCCATGGCCTGAGAAGGAAACTTGACCTTGCTTTCTCCTCCCCTATACTGGCTTACTCTCATTTCCTATAAGGAGGGAGGTGCTCAGTCAAATTTCTCTCCCCTCCATCCTTCCAATCCCACTCCAAGGGAGCCTTGCCACATCTTATTTTCTCCACACTACCTGAGGACCATCACTTTCTTAGTTCGGTCATGAAATCATCCCTCTGCACCAGCACCAGTGGCTGGTATTTTTTGGAGGCCAAATATTCCATCAACAAATCCAACTGTTGTGGTTTGATAAGAATTCCTACAGAAGAGAGAAGGGCTGATAATGGCTTCTCAGGCCTCGGATTTCTGCCTCCAGGGATTTGCCAGACTGGTTTCTTCTATTTGTTAAATACCCCAATTCATCAGAGCCTCCTGGATTCTCCTGCTGCTGACCATGTCTCACTCCTGTCTCCACATCCTGTTCTGTAACACACCAGCTAAAACAGTGGTCAAGTGGTAGGAATGTCCTTTTCCTTTTCCAATTAATTTTTTTTAGTTTGTAAAAATGATCTTGGCATGTGCTGTATAATAGAAATAATTTAGTTTCACAGTGAAATGCAGCCAATCTTTCCTGGGCTCTCTCATCCAACAGTCCCACTCCCAGGCTCATTGTTTTCAAGTTGTTTTTTTTTTTTTAATTTACTTCTTAATAAATAAGGAAATCTGCCTCTTTTTAAATAATTATATTTTGATGATATTTGTTGAATTTCTATTATAATTGTGGAAGATTTGACACTCATCTACTGTGCTCCCACTTCCCTTACCCATCAGCCTAATATATCTTTATATTATAATTTTGGGTTAATTAATAGTCAGTGTTTACATTATTACCAGGATTATCACTAATCACACAGCCAAACAATGTATAATGAATATGTTCCTTTCTCATGATCTACCCCTCCACACCAGAGATAAATGCTTCCTCTTACTATTTTCAATGTCTTACTAATACAATGTATTACTATTACTTACTATTTTCAATAGCTAACTTGTACCCAAATACTTCTATATTTTCATCAAATACCTATCAATAGTTGTTTCAAATGCCCTAACACATCAGATAATCTGGATGATCCCCCCATTCCTTGGATGCCTCCTTCTCAGTCCTCTGACCTTCTGCTCAGATATGAGCAGTTGTTCTCTTGGTCTATGTTACAAATTATTACCTTGGGGCTTCTCTTGGCTTCTCTGTCAGGCTGGGTCCTTCACTTCCAGTGCCCCAGGTCCTCCTCTTTCTTGGTTTATATGTTTGTTTTGCTGGAACATATCCTGCAGTATCTTTCCGAGAAAGGCTATACAGAAGGTAAAAAGCTTTAAAAATGTTGCATGCCTAGAAATACTTTTATACCACTTCATACTTCCAAGATAATCGGCTAGATGTAGAAATCTAAGTTGAAAATAATTTTCCACCAAAATTTCAAAGGCATAATTCCATTTATCTTCCAGTGCTACTGTTGTGAAGTCTACTATCATTCTAACTCTTAAACCTTTGTATGTTTTATATATCTCTCCCCTCAATCCTCAGTTTCTAGGATTTTCTCTTTTTTAAAAAAAAAAAAAAGATTTTATTTATTCATTCATGAGAGAGAGGCAGAGACACAGGCAGAAGGAGAAGCAGCCTCCCCACAAGGAGCCCGACATGGGACTCGATCCCGGACCCCAGGATCACACCCTGAGCCAAAGGCAGACACACAACTGCTGAGCTACCCAGGTATCCCTAGGATTTTCTCTTGATCCTTGAAGCTTTCATATTTTACAAGGATATATATACCTTGGTGCAGAATTTTAAAAGTTCACAGTCCTGGTGTTTGATGAGCTCTTTCTATTTGAAGTCTCCAGCTTTTAGTTGGCAATTTCCTTATATTATTTCTTTGAAATATCTTTGTTTTCTGTATTCTCTCTTCTTGTAACTCCAATTAGTAGGACACTGAATGAGCACACTGAATGATCTGGACCTAACTTCTAGTTGTAGTTACTCTCTTGTCAAATGCTTTGCCTTTTTAAATTAAATTAATTAATTAATTAATTTTTAATTTTTAAATTTATTTTACAGAGAGACAATGAGAGAGAGAGAGAGACAGAGAACAGGTGGAGAGGGGCAGAGGGAAAGGGAGAGAGAGAATCTCAAGCAGACTCCATGCTGAGCAGGGATCCCAATGAGGGACTTGATCCCATGATCCTGAGATCATGACCTAAACCAAAATCAAGAGTTAACCAACTGAGTCACACAGGTGTTCTTCTTTGCCTTTTTTTAAAAAAGAGATTTCGTTGACAACTCCACTTCTACCTCATGTATTAGAAACCCTCTTTCTTATGCTCTGATGACCCCTTCCTTACAGAATCCTGATATTTTCTCTCCTATACAGTATCTATGTCATCTCCCTGAGGATATTTATGATAGGAATTTTATTTTGAGCTTCTGTTCTGCTCCCTTCTCTCTAAGTCCTACAAGTACATTTCTTCTGTTTGTTGTTTGTTTAACTCCATGCTGGTAGCATCACTCACATGTTCAGGGATCCTTGGCAATCTGTTCATAGCTGAGAGTGAGGCACTGAAGAGCTCTTTGAAGATTTTGGGGGAGGAGAGAATTTTAGACTGGTAGGTGGAACAGATTTCTTTGTCAGGGAACCCTCACATGTAAGCATTTTTAGGTTGTTTCCTAGGGATATATACCCTTCCAGGGGCACATACATTATGCTGCCAGCTTCCTGGGAATAGAGTTGGGGAGTGGCTCTTGGGGGTCTTCTCATTATAAAGTCTTTCTTTTTATATTCCATCCCCTTTCCAGCCCAGAATCTCACCCCTGCCTCCTGTTCTCCTCCGGTCCCTGAGCCCAGAGCCACTCCTCTCCAATTTCTTTAGAGAACAAACCTCTAAGCTTGTCTGGAGACTGCTTTGGAGGGTCTTGGGATCCAACTGGCTTCCTAGACAGAATTCAAATCAATCTTTCTTTTTTGCTTCCCTACATCATCCCACTTCCTATGGTGACAATTGCCTCTCATTGCCCAGGCTTCTGGGTTCCACTGATTCTTGGCAACATAGCCCCTGCCCCCATTCTTGCAGGGCCTCAGGTCCTGGGTCCCTCCTGTTCCATTCCTTACATCTCAATCAACTTAACTGGAAAATATGGATGAGTGGTTCCCAGCCCCCAGGGTTGCTGCAAGGAGAAATGAGTTCATCGTAGTGCCACCACTATTATGATTAGAATTGTTAGAGCAGCCCTTTGGGCAAACTCTGTCTCCTAGTGCATGTTCTGTTTTGCCTACATAGGCCCTGGAAGAGGAGCCAGGCCCAGGAAGAGGAGCCAAGCCCAGGGATGATACGAAGTGCTCAAGCTGAGTGTGTAGAGCCATGGAAAGCTGGTCCCCTCCACGTGCTGCCAGCTTCTGCTAACCCACACAGGATCCAGTCACCAGCCAAGCATGGCACCAAGGGGCATATGAACTTGGCTGTTTCATGTTCTCCCTGCGGCTTTGCTCAGTCTCCTCCCTCCAACCCACAAACAGAAATGTGCACAAATGAAAAATAACAATGGTAATCATGCGAGATGGCAGCTGAAACCTGTACAGCTAATGACAGTTTGAGAGAAGGTTGAGCAGCTCTATGCCATCTGCCCACCTACTTTTCAAATTACTTTTACCCACCTTCGAAATTATGTCTGACTTTAGTGGGAATAATTACCAGAGTGATAAGGATGTGAGTGTGCACCATGTGAAGGAAGGTAAGTCTTGCAGTGTGGCCTTTGCCGTGCTTTTGGGGGTTTAACCCTTGAAACGAGAAGCGTCTCCTTTCTGCTGCAGCAGGCTCCTGGCAGAGGGCAGACCTTGGTGACCAAGAGCAGCCAAGTGTGATGCAGGTTCGCCCACCTCCTATCTCTGGCCAGGGCTGCTGGGACATGAAGATTTGGATTTGGTTGGAATTGTGCCCGAAGATTTGCCTGCAGCCTCAAATGCTCAAAGGTCTGGCTGGACACATGGACAGGGCCTATTATGTTCCCATAGCTGTGCCCTTTGTAGCTTACATAGTTATGGTGGGCACATGTATTTCTGCCAGATTTCAGGGAAGCCATTAAGATTTCTTTTGGTGACCTGAGCATTGTCAGATGTTTATTTAAAAAAATACAAACTTAATGAACATGTGAAATACATGTTCAAAACATTTGTAGTTAGAGTCTCCTCCCTCTCCCAAGGGGATAGTATTGTAGAAGGTGAAAAAGCAGGGTCTTTGCTTCCCAGGCTGGGAATGGATCAGGGAAGCAGGGGGAGAAGTATGTATGTGTGGGTGTGGGTGTGTGCAATTCTAAAGGAAGAAGGGCCTGAGGCCATTGAGACCCTACCTAGGGCAACAGGGGCTGCACTGTATAGTCCATAACAAGAGAACTGCTTCTGGAAGGGAGAGGCACCTTCTGGAAGGGAATCCTGGGCTGGCCCACTGCACACAGGAGATGCAGAGCCATTCTGGGCATCTTTATGGATCCCTGCAAGGGAAGGAAGTGAAGAAAAATCCAATTCATATTGGGCCTGTAAGAACACCACATGCTGGGGCTGGAGCCTCCACCTCCTTACTCTGGACAGCATCTTTAACCCACTCTGTGCCTCGAGTGGACCTCAGCCCCAGCCATCAGGTTTGATGATCCACCTGGGGGCATCAGCAATGATCCAGGTGAGTACTGTGGTTAGGAATGGGAAGAAAATGAGTCAACTGTGAGAGTGTGTGCAGTCTGGTAGGCTGTCCCTCTGCTACTCCTTCCTGGTGGGACACTGGCTGTGTTGTGCAGTAACCTTTCCACAATGGAAAATAGAGATCCTCCTCATCCCTGGGGAAAAGCAGGGTAGACCCCACTTCCAGCCAGCAGCAGGTACAAGTAGAGCTGGAGAGCGGTGGCAGCCTCCCAAAGGCTGGCTTTGATGGTTTAAAAAACCGAAAATGTGCTTCATGCAAGTGTGAACCATTAATAGGAAGGAAGGAAGGAAGGAAGGAAGGAAGGAAGGAAGGAAGGAAGGAAGGAAGGAAGGTTGGGAAACGCGTCTCCCACCACTTGTTGCAGATCCCAGGCCCCTTCTCTAGATGTCTCAGTCCACTTGGGCTGCAGTAACAAAACACACAGTTCTGGAGGCTGGAAGTCTAAGATCAGGGTGTCAGTACAATCTGGTTCTGATAAGGGCCCTCTTCCGGATTGCAGACAGCCAATTTCTCATCATGTCCTCACGTGGCAGAGTGGCAAGGAAACCCTCTGGGGTCTCTTCTATAAGGGCACTAATCCCATTCATGACTAATCACCTCCCAAAGACCCCACCTCCTAATACCCTCACATTGGGGGTTAGAGCTTCAATATATGAATTTTGAAGAGACACAAACATTGAGTTTGTTTCAGTTTGGGTCGTGATCTCAGGGTCCTGGGATTGAGCCCTGTGTCAGGCTCCCCGCTCAGCAGGGGAGTCAGCTTGAGATTCTCTTTCTCCTTCTCCCTCTGCCTCTCTCCCCCCCAAATAAATAAATAAACCTTTACAATAATAACACCAGAGGAAATTCATGGTGCCAATTTCCATATTTTATGTACCCTTCTGGGAATTGAATTTCATGCTTCTAAACATATACACACAAAGGAGGGGATTCTATGCACACTCTCAGACCTGCTCTTCTTCATGCAACAATACACTGTGAAGCTTGCTCCATATCATAAACCTAAAAGTACCTGTTTTTTAAAATGTATGTAATCTCATAGGAGGGATGTGCTGTGATTTATTTAATTAATATTACTATTGATACTATTTTTTTTTTTCTATTGATACTATTTAAGTAGTTTCCATCCTTTATAATCAAAAAGAATGCTTCCATGAGCCCCTCTGGTAAATGTCCTAATGTGCAGGACATAGTCCTGATGTGGAATTGCTGGGCTGGACCATTTCTAATTCTGACCGACACACCCAAACCCCATCTCAGAGCTTGTCCATCCTGCTCACTCACATAGTCCTTACCAAAGGTTGGAATTGTGCCCGTCTGATAGGTGTCAAGTAGGGCTTCGCTGATGTTTCAGTTTATATTTCTCTTATTGTTAAGTGAGAGATTAAGTGTCTTTTCAAATGTGTTGAAACATTTTCATTTCCTGTGAAGGATTTATATCCATTGCCCATTTTTCAATACAGTTGTTGGATTTTTTTCTTATTAATTTAAAGATTTATTTTATTTGAGGGGGACGGGGGGGCAAAGGGAGAAGGAGAGGAAGAATCTCAAGCTGATTCCCCACTGAGCATGGAGCTGGAAGCGGGGCTTGATCCCATGATCCTGAGATCATGACCTGAGCATAAATCAATAGTTGGATGTTTAACCAACTGAGCCACCCAAATGTCCCTTTCTTATTGATTTATAGCAGTCCTTGGCTTGTGACTTAACTGCATATGTTATTATACATATGGTGCTATTCTTATGTCATAGACATAAATATATCTTATTCTTTTTCATGACTATATGATAATTCCATCCTAAGGATGTGCCATAATTTTATTCTGTTAATCATTTGCCTTTTTATTTTGTTTTACTTTTTTAATATTTTATTTATTTATTCATAAGAAACACACAGAGAGAGGCAGAGACATAAGCAGATGGAGAAGCAGGCTCCTTGTGGGGAGCCCGAAGTGGGGCTTGATCCTGGGACCCCAGGACCAAGCCCTGAGCTGAAGGCAGATGCTCAACCACTGAGCCACCCAGGCATCTCGCCTTTTTGCTTTAATCAGGATGTTTTCTGCCATACAGAAATATCTGGCTCCTATCTAGTAGAATAAATCAATTAGGCTCTTTAAGGCCTCAGAATTTTGTAACAAGATCAAAAAGGTCACCCCTCCAAGATTACAAATGTTTTCTCATTTTCTTCTGGCATTTTTATAGTTTCCATCTTCTTGCATTTAAATCTCCATTCTACCTGGATCCCTTTGGAATGTATTTTAGTGGCAATAGGAACCAGGCACTCAATTTTATTCTTTTCTGGATGGCTAGCCATTCATCCCAGCACGACATTAAGTAGTGAATAACCCACCCATGGAAATAACCCATTTCCCCTACAGGTTGAGATGTCATCTTCAGCACATTCTGGATTCCCATGTGTATCTGGTGGCCCTGCTCTATGAATATCTGCCTGACCCCTTCTGGTCTTCGGACAAGCCAGGCAGACCAGCGAGAAGCTGCCCCGGGTCCCAGACCTTCAGCCTCCCTCACGCTTCTTCCAGGTGGGCCTCCATTCCCAGAAAGTTCCCTTTGAAGCACCATAGCTAGCCAGCATATCTCCATAACGTGATGTTCCCAAGATGGAAGGTGTATAGAACCACTTGGAAGGATGTCTGGCCCACAGCTTTGCACCATGTGGTCAGACCACTGGACCTGACAGCAAACTGCCCCCTCAACACAGTTGCACCCCTTCCCATCATAAGCAGGACAGTCCCAGAACTGGGGACCAGGGCCCGGGCCAGCTTCAAGCTATCCCTGCAGGCCAAGGGAAGGCAATAAGGACAGTGAAGGGGGACATGGGGCAGGTGGGTTACCAGACTCCCTCCCAGAAGGCCAGATAACAGAAAGTGCTGGAGCCAGCCCCAACTTCCAGCCTCCTGACCTCCTCCAGCCTCTTGCAGGACACCACTATTCATATTCAAGCAGCTACTCTGTGCCAGGAGCTGCACTGGATGCCAAGTTAGAGAAGAAAAGCACCGCACAGGCCCGTGGAGGCCAGCGCTCCACAGAGGGCAAGCGGCTTGGAACCTTGCAGGGGCCATGCTCCATCAGCAGAAGCAGTACAGGCACTGAGCACTGACCAGGAGTAGGAGCCCTCAGAAGCTGGGGTGGGGGGGAAGCCCACCGCAGGAGAAAAAGGCAGGTGCAAGCCCGAGGCAGTGGGCAGCTGATGATGTAAGAGCCAAGGCCCAGGCTGCTCCCCACCGCACATACAGCACCTGAGACCCAAACCTGTAAGGGCAGTGGTGCTGTCGGGGACCTGGCTGGGCTCTGGCCAGCTGTTGGGCTCATGCTCCAGTTCTAATTGAACAGTTCTGAGGCTCCATTTTCACATCTACAGAACAGGCATCATGCTGCGACAGCTCCTGACATTGTTGACAAGGGTACCCTTAGGCCCACGTGAATCCTCAGACCAGCGAACACTATTTATTCAGTGGGTATAGACAGAGAGTGGTAAACTGGGCCCATCTACCAGCCAAGTCAGACTCTCCCCGGCCACCCCCCCACGCTCAGCTGGAAAATTTTCTAGGCATTACATTAATTTAATCTTCACAGCAACACTTCAGGAAAAGATTATCTCCATCACAAATTTCTTTTTTTTTTTTAAAGATTTTATTCATTTATTCATGAGAGACATACACACAAAGAGAGAGAGAGAGAGAGAGGCAGACACAGGCAGAGGGGGAAGCGACACCATGCAGGGAGCCCGATGTGGGACTCGATTCCAGGTCTCCAGGATCTCCTGGGCTGCAGGCGGCACTAAACCACTGCACCACCCAGGCTGCCCTCCATCACAAATTTCAATGCGTCCTGTCTCTCTAGGATTTACTGGTACCACAAGGTCCTAAGACACCCCCTCTCCTTCTGGACGATGCTCCAGGATTGGGGGTAAAAATCAAATTGTACCTGGTAACCTCGAAAGGTGAGTCCCTGGCTCCTCTCCCAGGTGAGGTAATAGGCATGCATCAGGTCCCTGACAATCGCTGGCTCCCACTCATGGCTCTTCCTGCAGGAGCGCCCACTGTGACATGGTGCCAGGGGTCCTTGCACAGATTGACCAGTCTGCTGGCCCAACCAGGGAGGCCCCCCTAGGGAGGGCCTGGGGCTGCCCCTCAGGTGCTGTGCTGATCCCTCCATGGACCCCTTGCAAAGAATTCTTCAAATGTAGAAGGTCAGGAAGTGGTCACTTCTTACAGAGCTGCTTTAAATTATTTCAGCTGCATTGAGGTATTTGAGAGTCAGACCAAATAAACATTGGCATCTAAAAAAGGCAAAACAGGGTCATTTGAAATGAAGAAGAAAGCCTTTCCCATATCCGGAAGGTGTGGCCAGACTTCCCAGAGAAGCTGTGCAGGGCTTGCTTTGGTTTTGTGTTTGCCAAGGCACATAGCTCAGACCCTGCTTCAGGAGGGAAGTGTTTTCATTTAACTAAAATGTGAGCTGATCTAAGTTTCCTTCCCCTGATCTGCTTTACCGATGAACCCCTGCAGCTGTCAGACCACTTCTTTAAAAGGCGTGCTTTTCAGGAGAAGGTAACCGATCCCATGACCTGCTTGATGTTATCAACCAGAGAGGACCAAGGCAGGGAGGAGGGATGGTGCTCCCCAGGCTCCCAAGACTGCCTACAGCATCCTCCACACACAGTCTGGGATGCCTCTTCACTTTGGGGCCAGTGCCCAGGAGACACGGGCCCACTTGTCCTAAAGAGTCTCTACCTGGAACAAAATGAGGACATCACCTTTTCCTTCTTCCTAGCGATTCTGGCTCCGAGGGTTAAATCCCATCTTGTAAATTAAACCTGAAGGGAGGTGCATCTGCTGCAACACCCTGTGTGTTGTCCCTCTAGATCCCCAGGAGCATTTCCACCAATGCTGAGCTCCTGCCAACAACAGGGACAGGTCACCCTGGCTTCTCCTGATGCACAGTTGCTATCACACAAGCGGGTGTCCATGGGTAAGTAGTCCCACCATCTGACCCTCACAGCAACCTTGTCTCGGAGGAAGGTCTATACAGTTGAAATAGCTGTCTAGCCCTGAGATGGAGCTATTCCTGCCTGGGATGCCTCATCATCAAACCCAACTGTGGGCAACTGAAAATGCTCTGTGTGACCAAAAAGGCCATGCATCTGGTCAGCCAGTCCCCAAATGCCTGGTCAACTCTGAGTTCCAGAATTAAAACTCCCTGTTCTTTATTCTTTATCCTAGGAAAGCTTCCTGCCTCTGGCAGTTCTCTGGACCCTAGTTGAAGTGGTAAATAAAGTTTGCATCCTCTAAATTATCTTTAAACATTTTCAGCAGTACAAACACCGGCCCCCTCCTTCCACTTCTGCTCAGGCACAGAGCCCTTGCTCATTCATTCATTCATTCATTCATTCAAACATTGCAGACATTGGGGTAAGTTGGCTGATTAACCACATCCAGGTACTTCTCCCTCCCCAGATTCTCTGAAATACCAGAAAGACTATAAAAATAGGTGCTTAGCAGCCCTGGAAAACTAGGAAAAACTGCCATTAGCAGATCGGAACATTGGAGAGTTTCTGGAAGATAGAAAGCAGATGGGCTCAGGTTAGTGGGGAAACCCAACGAAGCAGAGGAGCCCACAATGCCAAGCGGATGGGAAACCATCCTAACCCTAACCACCCCCACCCCTCCAATCTAGAAATGGGAGAAATGGTGGCATGGAGAAGGGAGTCTCGGGACATTGGTAAATGATTACTTGAAGGGTTCCCCCAGCAGCTGAGAGAGTACCCCATTTTTCCTCAGAATAAATCAGAGTGCAGATTTAAAATTGAAGGCAGATTGCTGCAAGGGGGTGTGGGGAGTGTCCCAGGTGAGAGAAGCAGGACCTTGCCCAGGTAACTGCCACCAGAGTGAGAGACACGAGTGACCCCAAGAGGGGTCACGATCTCTTCACATGAGATCAGAGGCTCCAGTAGGCCCTTTGCCCTTGCACATCCCTGCCAGCCTCCATGACCCCAAGTGCCCAGGGGTTCCAGGGTTGCTGTGACCAGAGTAGACAGTCCCTTACAGAAAGGAAGTTTGCTTGTGTTCAAGATATCTTCCACACACAAGAGTGATCAGTCAAGACCAGCAGCTCCCATACATGCTGTACTCACGACTCCTTTCCCCTCTTAAAAATGCTACAGGGCCCTAGAAAGGCCTACTGTATGGGAAAAACCTACTGATATCTACTCTAACAGAAGTTATAGACTGCAGATACATTTTAAATCTTTACTTGTTTTTAAATGATAATAAAGCCAATACATGTTAACACAAATAACACATTTATGAAAATAGCTATCTTTGTCTAAGAATAGCTTATTTAGTAAGATGAATGACATTATTTTATATTTTTTGAAAATCTCACCAATATCTGGCTTAATAGACAACTGGATTCTCACACTTGCATTTCAATCTGTTATGATATCACACATTATCTAGACTCTGGAAAATACCGCCGAACACTCATGACAAAAAAAAATGTCTTTGTGTTCCTCCCAAATAGTTTTTACCTTGTGGACTCCCTGAAAGAGTCCCAGGAACTCTCAGGGATCCACCGACCACACTTTAAGAGCCATCGTCCTGGGACACCTAGGTAGCTCAGCAGTTGAGCTTGAGCATCTGCCTTTGACTCAGGGAGTGATCCTGGAGTGCAGGGATCGAGTCCCACATCGGGCTCCCTTCAAGGAACCTGCTTCTCCTCCCTCTGCCTGTGTCTCTGTCTCTCTCTCTGTGTCTATCATGAATAAATAAATAACATCTTAAAAAAAATAAGAGCCATCATCCTGACACATTTACAAATGGGGTCAGACAACCAAGAATCCCCATACATTTGAAGGAAATCAACAACTTGCCAAGGAAGAACCAGACAGAACGCTGGAGAAAATACAATGACACAGGAATCAGAAGAGGACATTAAAATAAGTGAAACTAATAACCTCAGAGAGGTTCAATAAGATATAAGGACCTGTCCGATGGCAGATGGGCACAGAGCAAACACCAAAAAACTACACTTTTCCTATATGCCCTTATTAACCAGGTAGGAGAGAACATTTGCAAAGGCAACAAAAAACATAAGTCATCTAGGCACAGACTAATCCAAAATTTTGGAAGACCTGCAAGAAGGAGATTTAAAATCATATAAAAGAACATAAATTGAGAAATGTATTGTTTCTGGTGGGAATCCCCAGTATTAAAAGGTGGCAGTTAAATGAGCTGCTCAGCAAGCCCCCACATACATTATACTGGATTGAGTTGGATTTCTCGCAAGCATCAAGAGTTGTAACCAATATGTTCCCTAGGATGGAAGCCACCCCAAACAAAATGACGAGGCAAACGATTGACAACAAGAAGATATCGGCAACATGAATAACGGTCCAATGGCTATGGTACCTAATTTACAAAATTCTTGGAGGATAAGATGAAGAAGACAAAAAAACTTAACGTAAGGGTGTGTGTGTGTGTGTGTGTGTGTGTGTGTGTGTGCGCGCGCGCGCGCGCGCAGAGAGAAAGAAGTTAAAGAATTGACTCATGTGATTGTGGAAACTGAAAAGCCCAAAATCCTGATGGCAGGTTGCCAGAGATCCCAGGGAAGAGTTGATGTTGCACTTTGAGCCTGAAGGCAGTCCACTGGCAGAACTTCTTGTTCGAAGATGTCTTGCCTTTTTTTCTCTGACAGTCTTCGATTTCATGGACACTGCCCACCGACGTCATCTTGGGTAATCTGCTTTCCTCAAAGACTACTAACTTTAGTGTTAATTTCCTCCATAAAATACCTTCACAGCAATATCTAGGATCATGCTTAAGCAACTATCTAGAGCTTCATGGCCCAGCTAAGTTGACCTATAAAATTAATCATCTCAGTTTCTTTCTCAGGTTACCGTCCTGGGATGAGCAGCCGCTCTGCTCCTTATGGTCACTCAGGGCCCCAGGTTCCTCTCAACTTGCAGGGCACTGCGCTGGGCTGGGCTGCTGCCACAGCCAGAGTTTAGGCATCTTGGAGAGGACACAGCCACTCTTTGCAGGCCCAGATATAGAAGTAGCTTCTGTCTGATGCATCCTCTTCCTCTGTGGGTGGGAACATCCTAACGACACACCTATCTGCAAGGCAGCCTGGGAAATGTAGTCCAGTCAGCACTTCCACCCAGCTACATCTGTCTTATCCTAGAAGGAGAGAAAGGATCTTACCTGAAGTGAGCAGTTTCCACTCCCACCTCCCCATCATAAGGAAATATCAATCAAATCTATGAACCACTTCCTTTTCTTATTTTCTGTTTCCTTTCTGAATGGCAAAATTTTTAAAGTTTACAAATAGTAAGTTGTAGGTATCAAGCAGGAGGGTTCTTACTCTATAGCAACAGCCACTTTGTTTTTTTTTAATTTATTTTTTATTGGTGTTCAATTTGCCAACATATAGAATAACATCCAGTGCTCATCCCATCAAGCGCCCCCCTCAGTGCCCGTCACCCAGTCACCCCCACCCCCCACCCACCTCCCTTTCTACCACCCCTTGTTCGTTTCCCAGTTAGGAGTCTCTCATGTTCTGTCACCATCTCTGATATTTCCCACTCACATTTTCTCCTTTCCCTTTTATTCCCTTTCACTATTTTTTATATTCCCCAAATGAATGACAACATATAATGTTTATCCTTCTCCGATTGACTTATTTCACTCAGCATTATACCCTCCAGTTCCATCCACGTCGAAGCAAATGGTGGGTATTTGTCGTTTCTAATGGCTGAGGAATATTCCATTGTAGACATAAACCACATCTTCTTTATCCATTCATCTTTCGATGGACACCGAGGCTCCTTCCACAGTTTGGCTATTGTGGACATTGCTGCTAGAAACATCGGGGTGCAGGTGTCCCAGCGTTTCATTGCATCTGTATCTTTGGGGTAAATCCCCAGCAGTGCAATTGCTGGGTCGTAGGGCACGTCTATTTTTAACTCTTTGAGGAAACTCCACACAGTTTTCCAGAGTGGCTGCACCAGTTCACATTCCCACCAACAGTGCAAGAGGGTTCCCCTTTCTCTACATTCTCCCCAACATTTGTTGTTTCCTGCTTTGTTAATTTTCCCCATTCTCACTGGTGTGAGGTGGTATCTCATTGTGGTTTTGATTTTTATTTCCTGCAACAGCCACTTTGAATAAAAATGGATTTTATTTTGAAGAGCACTCCTAGAATCTTAAAGATGCTAGAGGAACAGGTTGCCAAAACGATCAGGGGTCAAGAGGCCTCTGCAGACCAATGGTAGTAGGAGCAGGCTTGTTCAGATGCTACAGCCAACATGTGACACTGATGCCACAGCTGGACCAAGCCACAGCCAGGCAATTCCACCAGCACCATCACTGTGCATCCTCTTCTAGAACTGGCTCTGGATATCTAGCACCTAGAATTCTCTGCCCACATGTCACCACACCCACTTCCAGGGCTTGCGTGAGCCTCTTCCCCTGATCTGGGGGCATCTCTCTTCCCTACGCCTTGGGCTGAGGGGGACCAAGTGTGCTCGTTTGTGTGTTGGGGTTGGGGAGGTTAATTGTAGAGCCTGGACCTGCAGACTGGGCGTATAGCCATCTCTGCTTCAGAGCATTTCACTAGTTATCTGCCAAAATCTCAAATGCACAGAGCCAATGGTCCCTCTTCTCAGAATCTTCCATTTGTTGCAGAAAAGAACAGAAGTCTTAGTGGAAAAGCAACTCGTGGAACAATATGTATAGAGAAATGGGAAAGCCTAGTTGTTAACTTGCAGATTCTGGCGCCAGGCTTAAATCCGGACTGTGTCACTTAGTAGCTGTGTGATCCTGGGCAAGCTACTTAACCTCTGTGCCTCAGACTCCTCATCTCCAAAAAGTAGAGATGACAGCAGTAGGCCTCACAGAGGTTCACGAGGATGAAACGAGATAATATATGTAAAGTACTGAGCCCAGTGCTCAGCATTTGGTGAACATTCATCATGCATTAGCTCTTCTCATGATATCCTCATCTCCTATCTGTACAGAGCAATTTCCAGGCATCCATGCACGTTGGTGTGTGCCCACCCAGAACTGCACACACTCAGCCATTACCAGTGGTTATCTGGAAGTGGGGGCCGGGGGGGTCTGCGCAGGGAGAAAGGTCAACACGGATCCAGTGTCCTCTTGTGATGGGTCCATTTATGAATTCTTTTAGTTTTCTCTAGCAAGTATTTACCTTTCTCACGCAGGTAAGTGACAGGTAGTAGGAATACAAGCTAGTGAGCAACTCAGCAGGTGGAGCCATCGCCAGGGGACTGGAGGACTCTCCCAGGAGGGGCACCCAGTGTTAGGAGAGGGGTGGGCTGCGGTGCCTCCCAGTGCAGGCCAGACAGCCAGCATTCACCACTCTCCCTCCTTCCGTTGGGCTTTTGCTGCAGGAGGTTGGGGGCCATGAGCAGCCTGGGGCGAGGTGCCAGGTCCATGAACTTAGCTTCCTGTGAACCTGGGAACTGTGGAGGCACAATGCGTTTGCTGAGAGAAGGCAGGCAAGGTGGGGGTGGGGGTGGGGTCAGGCACCAGGACACAAAGGAAGGGGCAGGGCGCTGCTAGTAGGGCCTAAGCCTCAGACCCCTTAGGCCTTGGAGGCAGATGCACGCTTCACCCATCTCGACATTTCTTCCCGGAGGTTGGGCTGGGCCGAGGAAACAGGCGGGGCTGCGACCCTCCACAAATCCTCGGGGCCCTGGCCTCCCCTTCTCTCCTTTCCCTCTCCTTCCCGGCTCCCCGTCCCTCCTCCCCCCTCCTTCCCCCTCGCCCTCCCCCATTCTTCTTGCCCTCCCCTCTAACTGCTCCCTCGCACCCCGCCGCACTTCCCCCTCTCCCCTCTCCCTCCACCGTGGCCCCCTCCCGCCCGCTCCCCGCTCCCCGCTCCCCTGCCCGGGAAGCCGGGTCTGCGGCGGGGGGCAGGGCTGGGGGCTGCTACTCGGGGCGGCGCGCCCCTGCCCGGGTGGGCGCCGGGGCCTGCGCTGGCGGGCGGGAGCGAGGGCATCCGCCAGCGGGAGCGGCCCTGCGCGGGCCTCGCGGGGGGCCAGGGGCCAGATCGGCCCTCCCGCCCGGCTGGGGACTCGGGCACCACCGGGGGAGGCGTACCCCGCTCCCGCCCCCAGTGCCCGGGGACGGGGCTCCGGAGCCGGCCGGTGCGGGGATCCGTGCGCGCTGGGCCGGCGGAGCGGGGACCGCCTTGCCCCGGAGGCCAGGTCGGCTGCGCCCCGGAGCCCGCCCCTCTTCAGACCCCGGCCTCGGGCGGCTCCCGACTGCGGCTCCCCCTGCCCCCTAGTGTCTGCCACCTGCCTCCGCATCCTAGAGTCCCCGCCCTAGAGGCCGCCTTCTGGCCTTTCTCCACAGGGACCCAGGTCCCCTGACCCTGACCATTGTCCGTCTGCCTAGGTGGGGGAACCCCGGCCCTGTCCAGGGGAGCCTCCGAGGTACTGATGCCTCCCAGGCACTTGGCCTCTGTGCCCCTGTGGCAGTCCTCCTGGCGGTGGCCCTGCCGAGAGTTACCCTGCTGCCCACCTGTGCCCACCTGACACTCTAGCAGTCCTGGCACGGCTGCCCCTGTGGGCTGTGCACAGGTCACTGTCCTTGTGCAAGGCCTGGCCAAGGAGCGTGGAAGTGACAGAGCCTTCCAGGCATCGGCCCTTGGATGTCCCAGCAGTGGTCTCCTCCACCCGGATAGATGGTGTCAGGGGGCCCAGTAACTTGCATCCTTGCACTGCCCCACCTTGTCCTGTACACCTCATGAGCTACACAGATGGGTGTCACATTCTACTGTCCCCTAATGCTGTGAACTCTCCTGCTTTGGAGCTCCTCCTGCTGGAGCTGAACTGTCTTCCTGAAAAGCCCTACTCTTTGATCACCTGACCAGGGTTTCACTTTATCCCAGAAGTTTTCTGAGTGGCTCACTGAAATGCTTATCCATCCCCTGGTTCCTTTTGCAGGGTTTGAATCCTGTCTGCTGCCTCTGGGAAGCCCACCTCTGTGAGTGCTGGGGCTAAGGGGAGCTTCTCATCTGAGAAATGCAGCCTGGAGGGGCTCAGCCACATGCAGGGACTCTAGGTTTGAGATTTCACTGTGGGAAGCTGCATTCACTGCGTTGTGGCACGTGCAATATTGGTGTGCATTCAGCAGCAGCACACCGACACCTGGGAGCCTGGGGCCGCCCCCTGCATGAGGCTGAATCCAGAACCCTGGAGCTTAACTGACCGGCCAGCAATTGCTTCCCACCCCAGGCTTGTAGAAGGACTGCCCTTAGCTTGGGAGCCCTCCACATGTCCCCTGTAAATAACTCTTGGATGCTTGGAAGCCTCTCGCAGTGGCAGGTCATGCTGAGGGTGGGGGTGGATAAGGAGGGCTAGCAGAGGATATTGGAAAAGCAATATTTCTTAGCACCTGGGCAAGACGGAGCTCTAGCAAAGAGAGCCTGGTGCTGCTTTCCTGGGCATCCAGGCTTACGGTCAGCCAGAGTTACAGATGAAGGGACTATTCTTCGACATCATAGCTCTCTCTGGGGTAGGTGGGGACAGGAGGGTCCCACCAGGCCACTCCAGGCAGGCCCTCAGCCAGTCAGCACCCAGCTCAACCAAGCATGAGTGCTCTAGAGTGAAAAGAATCTTAAACCCACCGGGCACAGGACTCCCAACCTCTTTCCCATCCCACCTGCAGACCACCTGTTTTGAAAACTTTTATATGTTGAATGGATGGCAATTAAATAGGAAAAAATGACTTGACTTCAGAGTGTGACCCTTAAACAGTTGAGCACGGGGCCCAGAGGCCCCTCTGAGGAGGGAGAAGTGGGGGATCCCCCATTGTCTTCCAGGATACTTCCATGTATTGTGCACCTTCAGAGTTGCGCTCCAACACCCTGTTTGCCAGTAAAGCAGGGGCTGCCAATTCTCTACCCTCAATGACAATGCAGGCTGCACAAAGCTCTAGCAGCTGGCTCTAAGGCTCAAGGACTCTTCAGACAAATCCTCAAACACAAAACCCTGTGGATCTCTCAGTAAACTCAAGGTGCTCAAGGGAAGCAAGGCAGACAGAGGCCCTGCTCATCAGGTTATGAGAAAGATTTCAATTGAGTTTCACTTTGTTTTTATTTGACTTTTTGGTCACAGGCCCTGTTATCACCTTTTAGAATCTTCCTTCCTCCCTATAAACTCCAGCCGAAGTGCAGAAGGTTCTCAGGAAAACCAACGTTGGATAATAAGACCTGGAAGGGCCTTTTTCATGAAGAAATCCTTCTTTAATGTAGGTTTATGGCTGGGCACAGTCTGTGGTTTTATGTAGCAACATCTGATTAAAAGATGCCCAGTGTATCCTGGGGCAGTAGACAAATAATTGCAGTGCTTAATTTTCCCACGTGATGATTAATGAAAGATTTTCTCATTTTGTACATGTGGGAAAGAGGCAACGTTCATATATTTGGCCTTGAAAACTTTTCAGTATTGCCATCCTGACGCAGTGTGACATGGGGCTGGCCCTCCTTGCCACGGTTACTCCAGGCGTTTGAAAACAGAACAAGCTTTTGGTGCCAAAAAGCACAGTGGAGCGTGGAGGCAGGTATTCCCAGCCTATCTTTATGTAACCCAACACACGTACATGGCGAAACAAATATATCTTCCCCACACATTAGATGAACAATGCATCCCGTAAATGAAGATCATTCGTCATTAAAGCTCTCATCATTACTAACATCTTAGACCTGCCACAAGGCTTTTTGCAAGTAAGAGAAGAAAATATTCCTACTTGTACTGCCTCTCCTATGGAAAATTTCCTGTCTCTGACCTTGTAGGGGGCGATCAGAAGGGCCGGCCCCAGGAGACAGGAGAATGTTTAGTAATGAATTTGGCTATGACTTGGCTGTGTTACACTGCAAAGCTCACTGTCCTTCTCTTAGTTTCAATTGCTTTATATGTTAATAGGGAGAAGAATAATTTCCCTTCCTTCTTTTTCCTTCAATTTTTTTTATCATGGAAATTTTTATTCCAGACATAGATGTAGAGAGAATAGGAAAATGAGCCCTCATATACTCCTCACCAGCTTCAACAATGATCACTTCCACTTACTCCTAAAGCTAATCCCTAAACATCAGTGATTTTATCTGTATATATTTAAGAATTACATTGCTTATTTATTGCTGCTGTCTAGCTGCTTGAAACAGCAATAATCTTTTAGATTATGATTCTATGGGTTGTCAATTTGGGCTGGGACTAGCTGAATGGTTCTTCTGTTGGTTTTGTCTGGCTCTCTAACATCTAACAGATGCAGTTAGCTTGAGATCTGATTGGGGCTGGACAGTCTTTGATGGCCTCACTCACATGTCTGGCAGTTAGCCAAAGTGCCTCAGTTGTCTACATGGCCTCTCCAGCAGACTAGCTTGGGCTTGCCCCCATGGTGGCAACATTCTGAGACTTTACAGTGGCAAGAGAGGGCAAGCCCCAATGTGCAAGTACTTTTCAAGCCTCTGCTTGTGTCCTGTTTGCTGATATCCTATTTTCCAAAACAAGTCATGTAGCCAAGCTTGCAATCAATGTGGGAGAGGGGATGGAAATGTACAAGGACTTAGAAACAGGAATAATTCATTGAGAGCCATTACCACAGTGATCTACCACAAGAGTATATTCCTAAAACAGAAGCCCCCCTTTTTAACATAACCACAAGCCCATTATCACAGCCTACACAATTAACTACCCATCTTAATATTGACAATATCCAACTCAGTCTCTAGAGTTGTCCAATTGTCACATAATTATTTCTGTTTTTGTCGTTACTTGTTTATAGTTGGTTTTTTGAATTAGAACCCAAAGAAGCCCACACTTTGCATTTGGAAAAGTCTCTTAAGTCTCTTCAAGTCTATAGATTCTCTGTTCTCTCTCTCTTTGATGTTACCATAATTTATTGAAGAATGTGTGTTGCTTTTCCTTGTCCAGAAGAATTTTCCATATTCTGATTATACTGTTTGCTTCCCTTGGTGTTGTTTAACATGTTCTTCTGTCCTCTGTACTTGTGGTTAGATGCAGGTCATTAGATCAAAGAACCCATCAGACTCCAGTGAATGTTTTTTGGCAATGTTTCATTAGGTGATGTGATGCATTTCCACCAGCAGGTACATAATGTCTAGTTGTATCTCTCCTAGTGATGTTCAGATTAACCAGAGAATTCAAAATGTATTTTCAACACTACCCATCAGAGTCCATTCAATGAATGTACTCAGCAGTAATCATGGCTTTTATCTATTATTTCATTAGGTATTGCAGTGTGAAATTTTCTGGAGTTTGGATGATAACAATTCCATTCATGAGAGTTTTTATCCAGTTGTATTGGCATACAGTATAGATTTAAAGCATGTGCATTAATGATTTGATTTATACATATCTTGAAATGATTACCACAATGTATTTACTTATCATTCATCACCTCATAGCAAGACAAAAAATAAAGAAAAAAATGTTTTTCTTGTTATAAGAACTCTTACAATCTACTCTCTTCACAACTTTTATATATACCATCCAGCAGCATTAACTATAGTCATTGTGTTTTACATTATGTCCCTCATTCATGAGTTTTAAAATCATTTTAGTAGGGCATAAGAAACCAAAATGTAACTCCCAAGGCACAGGAAACAAATGAAAAAATAGATAATTTGGGCAATACGAGACCTAAAAACTTTTGTGTATCAAAGGACACAGTTAACAAACTGAAAAAGCAACCCACAGAATGGGAAAAAATATTTGTAAATCACATGTCTGATAAAGGGGCAACAACCAGAATGATTAATGAACTTCTATAACTCAACAACAAAAATCCAAACAACCTGATTAAAAAATAGGCAGAAAATTTGAATAGACATTTGAATAGACATATGGCATCTCAAAAGATCCCAAAATTCCTGAGAAAAAAGATGAAAGGTAGAGTTATCACACTTTCTGATTTCAAAATATATTATTACAAAGTTGCACCAATCCAAACTGCACGGTATTGGTATAAAAACAGACATATAGATCAATGGAACAGAATAAACAGTTCATAAATAAATCCTCACACATATGGTCAAATAATTTTTGACAAGGACACCAAGACTACAAAATGGGGAAAGGATAGTCTCCTTAACAAATTGTGCTCAGAAAACTGGACATCCATATGCAAAGGAATGAAGTTGGATCCTTATACCATATACAGAAATCAATGCAAAATGGACTAGAGACCTAAATGTAAAACCTG
Source organism: Canis lupus baileyi (assembly GCF_048164855.1). Classification (NCBI taxonomy): domain Eukaryota; kingdom Metazoa; phylum Chordata; class Mammalia; order Carnivora; family Canidae; genus Canis; species Canis lupus. Next base: position 39,240,568 of record NC_132839.1, read on the forward strand.
AAACTATAGAAATACTAGAATAAAACATAGAGGAAAAGCTTCATGACGTTGGATTGACAAAGATTTGTTGACTATGATACCAAAAGCATTGACAACAAAAGCAAAAGTGAACAAATAGGACTATATCAAGCTTAAAAACTTCCGCACAGATAAGGAAACAATCACCCAAGTGGAAAGATGACCTATGTAATAGGAGAAAATGTTTGCAAACCATGTATCTGATGAAGGATTAGTATCCAGAATATATAAGGAAATCCTACAGCTCAGCAGCAACAAAGCCAAGTAACTCAATTTAAAAATGAGCAAAGGACTTGAATAGACATGTCTCCAAAGAAGACATCCAGATGGTGAATAAGATTATGAAAAGATATTCAACATCACTGATCACCAGAGTAGAACAAATCTAAGCCACAATGAAATATCACCTCATGTCCATTAGAATGACCAACATCAAAAAAAATTTAATAATATAGCAATTGTTGGTGAGGATGTGGAGAATTTGGAACTTTATGTACTGATGATGGGAATGTAAAATGGTGTGGCTGCCATGGAAAACATGGATGACATTTCCTCAAATAATTGAAAATAGAATTACCATATGGTCCAGTAATCCCCATTTGGTATATAGCCGAAAGAAGTAAAAACGAGATCTTGGAGAGATATTTGCATTTTCATGTTCATTGCAGCATTATTCACAATAGCTAAGAGGTAGAAGCAAACTAAATACCCATTGATGGATGAATGGATAGAAAAAATGTGGTCTATACATACAATGGAAAATTATTCAGTCTTAAAAAGGAAGGAAATCCTGTTATATGCTATAACATGGATGAAACTTGAGGACATTATGCTAAGTGAAATAAGCCGGTCACAAAAGGACAAAAATTGCATGATTCCACCTATATGAGGGATCTAGAGTAGTCAGCCTCATAGAAACAGAAAGTATGTGGTTACCAGGTGCTGGTAGGTAGGAATAGGGAATTGTTGTTCAGTGGGTACAGAGTTTCAGTTTTGTAAAATGTAAAAGCTTTAGAAATTTGTTGCACAACCATATGCACATAGTTAATGCTAGAGAATTGTACAATTTAAAGTGGTTGTAATGGTAAATTTTATGTTATGGGTTTTTACCACAATAAAAAAAATTAACAGGTAATAGTCTTCAGGCCACAGTTTGCTAGATGGTCTAGCATCCAAAAAAAGGGTTTTGTAATTGAAAGCTTAGAATATTCGAGACACCTGGGTGGTTGAGTCGGTTAAGCAGTTTTCACTCAGGTCTTGATCAGTCCTGGGATCCAGCTCTGTGGTGGGCTCCCCACTCAGCAGGGAGTCTGCTCATCTCTCTCCCTCTGCCCCTCCCCCTTGCTTGTGCGCTCTCTGTCTCTCTCAAATAAATAAATAAAATCTTTAAAAAAAAAAGGAAGTTTAGAATCTTCATCTTCATAATCCATTGTTGGTAATATGTATATTTTAATACTCAAGTTTGACACCTTCTGTAACAGCTTTCTTCCCATATGAACTGTAAGAATTCCGACCATTTCAAGTGGATCGGACTCTTGTGCAGAGATTCATCTTAAACACTCTCTGAAGCGTGAACTCCTATTTATCAATTTGTCACTATAATTGGCATTTCACTGCTTTGGTGGTAATTTTACATGCTGTTTCAACTAGAGCTATCAGACATCGTCCGGACAAGATACATCCAAGACACTAAAACATCCCTGACACAATGTGATGTATAAATAATGTAATTACACACACAGATGTCCTCTTAGTTTATAGTAATGCTACAAGAGTGCCCTATGAACACAGCCATTCTAATAAGTCTTACTTCTTGCAGTTCCCAGTAATGGGCCCAGCTTGCAGAGAGGGGTGGCTGGGAGAAACAAAGGGTCTTGGTGGATGCTGCCCAGTGTGACTGTGATTCCTTGTCTGCTCCATGGGCCTGGGACCTCAGGTAAGAAGGCTCACTACTCCTGTCCAGAGCTCCACTGCCTCAGCTCTGCTGGACCTAATGTTCCAGCCCTGAGCCTCCTGCTTGCCCAGAGGTAGCCCTTCCCTGAGGCCAGGTTGGACAGCTGTTCCCTTCTGCTAGCGAGGAAGGAGGCACTGAGGTTCATCAGGGGTTGAAGGAGTCTAGGTTAACTACAATGGGAGGAAAACCAGGTAGTGCCAAACCCCAGCATGGAGAGCCAGGTCACGTCACCATCTAGCTGAAAATGAGAGCCTGGGTGAACTTGGAATCCTTTCTACCAGTCTGGTTCCTCTGAACACCTTTCTGATCCATATGTTAGGATAACTTCTCCTCCATAGTGGACTCACCTAGAAGAGACAAGATCAAGGGTACTTACTGCAGATGGACCACTTGGCCCCACAGAGCTTTGGTTCTCTGGAGATAGTGAGTGTCTGCTTTGTGGTATTAGGGTGAAACCACGACTAGATAATGGATAGGAAAGCCTGTGCCCCACCTTGTGCTTTGGCTTAGATTTGTATGGCACCTTTGAAGTGGGCTTAATTGTCCCTGCTCCCTGCAACCAAGTCTCCTACATCCTTGCAGAGACCTCTCTGCTCTCTACAGAAATCCACCCATGAATCCAGGAAAACTCATTGCCCTGCGACCCTTGGCCAGCTTGATGGTCCATCCCTTTTGTGAGGCCAAGGGCTGGAGTTTCCCCTACCCACACCCAGCACACCTTTTGGTGTGCCCTGCAAGAGGAAGGTGGGGTCACATCTTCCTGATGTCTGTGCTAGCATTCAAAACACAGGGTTTCTGGTGAGTGACATTAGGCTGCAATGATCCCTGAAAATCGCAGGGTTTTCTGTCTCTCTCCCTCTATCTGCCCCCCTGCAAGGGGATGGAGAGCATATATTCAGGAAGCCTGGCCTGGTGCAAAGATTTTTATCACACCATGGGCTGTTATTTAAAAAAAAATGGCTTGGTGGCAGCAGCAGGGGTATCAGGGAGAATATTGGACTTTTCAGTAATAAACTATGCCATTTATGATTAATGGCCATGGTTCTGTGATACAAAGAGGCTCTCATGGTGCTGGCTGTAAAGGCTTTGGTAGACTCCAGGCATCCCCAGACAGGGTCTAATGTCATTCTTGCTCACCTATGTTTCTTCAATGCCCAGGGGACCGGCAGGAAGCATTTATTAACTAACGTTATTCTAGACACACAGCAGAATTTGTTGTATAAGATTAAATCAAGTTCAAACATTTGATTCCAACATGGCCATTTCCACTATTAGAACTTAGCCTCAACATAATTTTGTGTAGGGTTGAGAAGAAAAATCTAACCCACAGTATTTAGGTTGGACAGTTCCTGCTCAGGGTCAAAATCCCTTCATAACTGGTGAGCCCACACATCTTCATCCTGGGCCAGGTGGCAGGTCTTTCAGGCCTTCCCCTGTCCTAAAGGAGAAGCCAGGCAAAGACTTCACCAGGGACCCAGGGTATAAGGATCCCAGGGGATGATGGAAGGTCCATGAGCTGAGCAGGGTCTCCATAGGTAGGCCGTGACAAACAGGCTAACAAAATGTCCTTTTCCAAGTTTTATGAAAGCTGTTTGGTTGGGGTGTGGGTGGCCATCCTGAGAGGAAGAGAGAAGACACGAGTCAGGTCAGGCTGTCTGGTCACCCAGCTCTGCTGCTCTCTGGTTAAGTAACCCTGTTACATTAGTCAGTTGCACTGGGCATTTTTATTTCTCACCTGTAGAATGAGGGGTAATAAGGGCATTTACTTCCTAGCATTAAAGCAAGGCTTGAGTGAATTAATACATGTAAAGCACTTACATATACTAATTTCATGGTAATATGATGCATGACTGATGCAGGTAAGCATGATGTTAGTGCTAGAATTGATATCTGGGTGAAAAGAGGCTAACTTTCAGCTAGAAGCCCCACATTTCTCATGCATAGCGGTGACCCCTATCACACGGCCCATGGCTCTGAGCCTTGAGCAACTTGGAGGGACAGATGGGTAAGCCCCAGAGACCTTGGAGTCTTGGGGGAAGTGGGAGAGAGCAAGCCCAGTCAGCCTTCCAGAAGGTTCCATGGTGCACTAATGAGGAGGTCACACTGTGGCATTAACTGCCATTATTTCTAAGTCCATATAGTCATGCTCCAGTAAAGTTCCCTGCTGAGTGGATTGGGTTTTTCTCAATGATTCTTCATTGGGTAACCTATCTCCCCTGATGCTGACAAACCAAGTTGGACTCTCATCAAGGGATGGCTGTCTGGGGTTTCCAGCTTAGTAGGGGACAATCCAGCCAGCACTCAGCCCAGAACCTGTGCATGTGAGGGAGCATGTGGGTGTGGGGGTAGAGGGACAGCTGAGAGTAGGGGGAGCCCTGGCTAAAGCAGGGTGTAAGCCAGAGGAATGCGCATGGGGCAGGAATGACATCACTGGGCCTTATGGCTAGCCAGTAATCCCCGCACTCACCCGAGGTCACCACATCCACTTCTCAGACCCTCCCAGAGACATGGCAACACTGGTTCTGAGGAGCTGAGGCTTCAGGTGGTCAGGACAGCACAGCCTGGGCTGAGCTCATCTGAGACATGGCCCAGGACACACACTCAAGCAGCATGGGCGTGGTGACAAGCAGCCGGATCTGAGACCTTGGTTCTCAGCTGCACTCTGAAACATTGCCATTATATGACATGTAGCAAGCCATCTAATCCCTTCAGATCAAGGCTGACTAATTTATGACATCAGAAGGGCCAATCCACTGCTCCTGGGAATAGAAGCAGAACCCCAAGTGAAAGCGTGGCTGGGGGAGTGGGGGGCTCCTGACTAAGTATGAAGCCTCATCTGTGCTGTGCAAAGTTGATTTCCAGGTTCTCTTCTCCCCCAGCAAGCTCAGGATGAACTCTTCCCAGTTGAAACACTGGCTCATTCTTTCAGGCAAGAAGCTTCCAGGGCTGACTTGCTAAGAGACTCTTGTCAGAGGGTGGCTGACAGGCCCCACCTGCTGGCGATGGGGCGTGGGGATGAGCAGCCATGGCTGTGCAGGAGCACCAGCAGGTTGGGCTCTTCATGAATAATAGGGCGCCTCACAGAGCAGTGCCTCCTCATGCCGAACTCCAGTGGGCTCATTTCTTTTTCCTCATTAAATCCTTTTGTTCTACTGATTGGAAAAGTCACATACACATGCACACACACACACAGACAAACTTAAAAGGAAATCAAGGCTAATTTTTGCTCAGTTTTAACTGCTGGTGAGTTATGAGCTTGCTTAGTGGAAAGAAAACTCTGAGGAGCTGTGACCTTATGTTTTGCTTCTGGATGTTTCTAAGTAAGCATGAGGTAGTGGAAGAGGCCCAGAAGGTAGAGTGCCCTGCTCTGTCTTAGCCAAGGAGTGGAGAGTTGCTGCCCTGCCTCATCCTCAGGGTCTTGGCCAACAAAATGAAGGGGTTGCTGGCAGCAGATGATATTCCTTCCACACCATTTCTCCTCCAGGACCTTCTACCCACCTCCCGAGGGCTAGGAGCCCAATGAGGCCAGCTGGGCTGGCCGTAAGTTCCAAACTCCCCGTAAGTTCAGTAGCTTCTCTCTGTTCACATGACAGGACATCCAAGGATTGAGACCAGGATGTCACAGATGTGGATCTGGAGTGAATGGAGGGGAGACAGAATGGAGAAGGCAGGGAAAATGAATGTCCCCTGGTAGCTTCCTTAGGGTGGAGGCCAGCAGTGGGGAAGGCGGAGGCCCAGACTCTCCCTCCCACACCCCCACTGCTCCAGGCCCACTTCACTTTGAGATACTTTGGAAACGGTGCTTCTGGGCAAACCCTCACAGCATGGATCCCCAATTCCCTCCTTATGTAACCTTAGGAAAGTCACAGCAGGAGCTGAGGAGAATCTCCCATCCAGAGGAGGTAGGTATGCAACAGGTGCTCCCCCAGCTACTTCCTGAGGATACCAGTCTGACTGATGCCTGGGTCTTCACTTTCCTGGAGGAGATTTTACAGCTGAGGGCCAGAGTTAATGGTTTGGCCCAAGAAATCAGGTTCTAGAGAAAAAGATGAAAGAAGGGTGCAAGGCGACTGGAAGGCAGAGAAGAGTTTTGAGAGTCATGTTTGATGGGGTCTTCTTCATTAAGGTTTCTGTGGGATGTGATACTAGCCTTCACCCTCCATCCATGAAGAAGTCAGGAAAACCCACCCACCTGTGCTATTCTTAGTATGAGTGCATAGTTTGATGTTGGGGAGATATGATAAGGTACCAAGAATAATTCAAAGGTGCAGAGTGAGCACTCATGGGTGGCTTCTCACACTGAGATTGTTTTATAAGAAGCTCATGGGAAATGCATGAATTCCTGAATGCCACCCTCATGCATACCAAAAGCAATGCACCCTTCCAGGCTAATGACAAGTAAGTTCAATGTGAGGGTACTTATAGTAACAGTGAGTCTTGAGGGTACCACTTGGTACATAGCTGTTGATGCAGGAGCACATAAAGGATCTTGAGGACTGTGTTAATCAGGATGGGCTAGGCGCTACTGTAGGAACAAATAACTGACATGTCAGGCCAGGGTTCAGTATGGTTGGTGGTTGGGGGAGAGGCTGTGGGTAAGAAGCTTCCTTGAGCCTGCCGTGGGGGCTACTCCCCTATTAGACCACCCTCTCATCTCCATTGTCAGAGTCATGTCCATTGGATTTGGCCCCAGGAGGTGATTAATGACTTTGACAAAGAGCTCTCTCTGGGGAGAGACCAATTCAGAAGCTCACTCTCAGCAGGTCTGGAGGAAAGTTACCAGCAAGAAGTGGAGCTAACAGATGCATAGGGAAGGGAGTTGAGGAAAGGGCAGCCCCTGGAGCAAGGCTCAGCATGGGGCAGGGCCAAGGATGCATGCTTATTGGTTTCTTTGTTTTAAAGATTGAGGACTCTGAACATGTTTGAGTGTAGGTAGACCTGATTTAATAGGGTCATGGTAATTAAATAGTGTGAGGAAGGATAATTGCGAGAGTGAAGCTCTTGAGGAGGGCAAGGGCCACAGAGGGACAAGGGAGAGGCTGGCCTTGATGGAAGCAGAAAAGAGAAGATGGCTGATGACAGGACAGGGGAAGGGATACATTTCCTAATTCCCCTGTTTGCTTTACCAACTGAGACGGGAGGCCATCAGGTATGAGATGGCGGGAAGGAGGTTTGCTGAATATTTAAAGGTAGAGGGAAAGTTAGAAATCCTTGATTAAGGGAGGAGGAAGGCAAAGGTACTGGGGGAATGTAGTAGGAATCCAGGCAAGTGAGTGACAGTGTGAGGCCAAATGTAGAAGCAGATTGATTCCAGCATCCTTGGTAACCTGCATCTAAATTCATGAACTCATCACAAACAGTCCATGAGTAAATGTGAGAGGCAGGAGGAAGAGGAGGAGAGGGAGAGAAGGGGAAGGGGAAGGAAAACTACTTTGATCAAGCCTGGATGGTGCTCCAGGAGCCAGGCAAAGCTTTTATCGCAGCATCCCTGTGATGTCAGAGTTGCCCCTGGCTCCCACTGACAAGTGGAAAACACACTTGGAGAGACCAAGCAACTTCCCCCAAGTCAAACAGCCTGCCAGTAACGAGCCCAGGTCAGTTCAGAATCTGTGTCTTAGCCTCTATACTGCCAGCTTTTTGCTCCTATGCACAAAACAATCTGTTTTTGACAGGTATTTTTTTAACCCAAATGAACTGCTCTACAAACTCAGAAAGCAGATTACTTTTTAAAAACTCAATTGCTTCTGGTATCCTCTTTAGAGAGGACCATATCTTCCCCCTGGAAGTTCCATTTCTCCTTAAATTCCCAAAATATCCTCCCAGACTTGGTCATAAAGTTTCTTTGGTAAGAGGGAGGCAGATTTCTACCTTCACTGTATCCGGCCACATGACAGCACCACCGAAGCCCAGGCCAACATAATGGGACACTGCAGACCTAATCTCCCCTGCAGGGGCGCCACAGCCCTGGAAGGGGGGCGTTCCCCACTACCTTAGACCAAGGTGGCCAGGAGCATCACCTGCTGTGCTCCTCATGATCATCCCCCCTCTCCACAGTCACTCTCCTAGAGCTACAGCTCCCAGGGCCCCTTGACCACATGTCTAACTATGCCGAAGTCATAAATTGAGCTACTATGTGTAAAGCTATAGTTTTTATGCAACAAAACTTGGCAAAATATCACAGATGGCTGAATTTAATTACTGTGCGTGTCTGAGTGCGTTGTTGATAGATTGGCATTGTTTGCATGAATAATAAAGTCCTAATTCATAAACTTCTATTTATTCCATAACATTTATTTTTTATACCTATATTTCCTCAAAATCCCTAATTATATTGATATAATAAGATTCTCACAGATTTTACATTCACATGATAGGATGGCAAGTGAGACAACCTTTCTTGAGTCAAAATAGTTCTGTTTAATCCACTTCACCTTGGAGAAACTTCACCCTGCTCGGGCAGTAGCAACTGGTATTACCACTCAAATTCTTAAAGCAATGCTTAGATTTGGAAGCCAACTGCAAAATTTACAAATTATGATAAAATATTGCAGGGGGTCACATGATAAGTTTTTATTAATGTGTAAAACATCACAAAACATTTTAGTACTTTAATTTCATAATGAAAGTTTTCAACACTTACATAGTGGTTTTCGCTCATTCCTACTGTCCTCTTGAAGGGATATTTAGATTCAACACCAAGTATATAGTAAGTAACCATATTACACATACACATTTAAGAGGAGAGGTTTTGTCTTATTGTCTCCAGGTTTCAAATGCTAATCTTCCTGTTTGTTTTGCCTGACAACTTGCTTGCATGGTGGATAGTATTCCTGTGTGTTTGGTGAAAAAAAAAATTTCTGTGGAAATACATTCATTTTTTCTGCAAGGATTTTTCCATTTGCCTCAGCCTTGCACTGCATAGACATTTCCTACCTGTGACCAATTATATGTTAATCTTGGAGATTTCTACATCTCAAGACAGGTATAAATTCAGACTCTAAACCCATGCACAGCAGGATTTTAAGATGGTCCCCAAGACCAACACCTTCTAGTATAAGTCCTCTACTATAATTTTTTCTCCATGACTGTGTGTGCAGAACCTGTAAGTATAAGAGGATGTTACTTCCAAGATTGGGTCACTAATCAGTTGGCTTTGAATTAATCAAGAGACAGACTTATTTTTTTTTTTTTTAAATGAGAGAGACCAGGGGATCCCTGGGTGGCGCAGCGGTTTGGCGCCTGCCTTTGGCCCAGGGCACGATCCTGGAGACCCAGGATCGAATCCCACGTCGGGCTCCCGGTGCATGGAGCCTGCTTCTCCCTCTGCCTATGTCTCTGCCTCTCTCTCTCTCTCTCTGTGGCTATCATAAATAAATAAAAATTAAAAAAAAAATTGAGAGAGACCATCCAATGAGATGATCCTAGGTGGGCATATCTTTTTTTTGGCACTAAACTTTTCTCATTTATTTTCAGAAAGACCCACTGATGGATTATTCTATGGCAACAATATTTAAGAATAGTGATGAGTGGTACACTGGGTAACACACAGAATGAGGAGGAATATGCCCAACTAACCAAATCCTGGCCGGAGCAGAGTGGTCATCAGCACGCCAGAGAAGTTCATGAGTGACGGGAAACAATCAAACCTTGTATTTTTCTTTTCCCTTCACAAACTGGTATAAAATACTAAAAGTAAAAATATCACCAAAAATATATTTAGCAGAAGTGGAGGTGGGGCCAGAAGCTGGGACCCCTCCCACTGCAGGCTGGAGTAGGGCAGGAGGGTTTTATGGACCACATGGCCTTGCAGGGTAGAGGAGAGGGGAGGGCAAAGTGCAGAGGGGGTAGGAAAGGAGAGAAGACAGCTGGAGGCAATGCACTCAGAGGAGTCTTTAAAAGAAGGTGATGCATCAGGGAAACTGTCTCCTGCTGGCCTGGAAGAAAGTAAACTGTGATACTGTGAACTGCCCTTGCAGACCATGTGGCCAGGACCAAGAGTGACTTCAAGAAGTTGAGACAAGTCCCCAGCTGGCCCATAGCTAGCAAGGAAATGGGAACCCAGTCTTACAACCCCAAGAAACTGAATTTTGCCAACAACATGAATATGCCTGAAACAGGACCCCAAGATCCAAATGAGAGCATGACACTTTGATTATGGCCTGGTGAGACCCTGAGCAGAGGACTCATGCTCAGACTCCTGAGCCGCAAAAACTGAAATAAATTTGACTTATCTTAGTCACTGAATTTGTGGTGCTTTGTGACACTGCAATAAAAAAAGTAATATACCACTTGTGGCATAGGCTGGGATTTTGGTTTGTTCTTTGTTTATTTCCCCAAGTCCTCAATAAAAGACTCACTCTTGGAATGCCTGGGTGGCTCAGTGGTTGAGCATCTGCGTTTGGCTCAGGGTGTGATCCTGGGATCCGGGATCGAGTCCCACATTGGGCTCTCTGCGAGGAGCCTGCTTCTCCCTCTGCCTGTGTCTCTGCCTCTCTCTGTGTGTCTCTCATGAATTAATAAATAAACTCTTAAAAAAAAAAAAAAGATTCACTCTTGTGGTGCCTGGGTGGCTCAGTTGGTTGACCAACTGCCTTCAGCTCAGATCATGATCCCAGGGCTCTGGGATCGAGTCCCACATTGGGCTCCCTGATCAGCAGAGAGTCTGCTTCTCCCTCTCCCTGTGCCCTTATCCCCTGTGCATGCTCTCTCTCTCAAATAAAATCTAAAAAAAAAAAAAAAGAGAGAGAGAGAGAGAGAGACTCTCTCTGCGCCAGTGAAAGGAATTTCCACCACTCCATTTCCCTGAGGCTGCAGCCACTAACCAGGGACCTCAGTGAGGGCTTCCTGCCTTCTGAGTGCCATAGCCGCATCCCCTCACTTGGGCCCACCTCTCAGCCTCGGTACTTTCCTCTCCCTACCCAGACATGCAGTATCAGCCCCCCAATTTTTCTGGCCCCTTGAGAGTTTACCTCTTGCCCCTGGCTGCTTAGCACCTTACGTAGATTGGTTGAGTCCTGATTAACCAGCACTGCAGCATGATGGCTACACTGGTGGTTTTCAAGTATGCCCTTGGCCCACGTTGGTCTGTGCTGAGCTTTCTCACCCCACAAACCTGCTCCTGAGGAGATTCTGGAAGGGTTGGGCAGGTGGTTGTAAGAAGGAAGCCCATATGTCAATCCTTGGAGAATCTTTCCCAGGCCATTTCCCTGAGGGAAAAGAGAATGGAGAAGGGATTTCCTCTGGTCTGCAGAAGCCCTGGGCTGCCCTCACTCCTCACATAACCTCAGGGTGGAGTCTCATTCCTACCCAATACCCATCCTCTGAGTTTATCTTACTGAACCCTCCTTGGTTTTGGGGGTCACATTCTAGAGTTACCAGCTGATAGCAGGGTCCTCCTTCTCTGGCCTTGGTCAGCAACTCCCACCCTCTGACATCCAAGCTTCTCCTAATGGCAAGTCAGTGAAGATGGCACCACTGAGCTGTGCAAGGCCTGGCTGGGGTAGTACCCAACATGTCATCCTGCCAAGCAAACGAGGAAGGGAAGCAGAGTTCGGAAGCTCCCTCTAGCCACTGCCCCAGTATCTTGGGCTCAGTGTAAATGTCCTCTGAGAATTCTTCATAATCCCATATCATGTTCTTCTTCCCTAAACTTTTAGGCCAAATGCCTCTGGTTCAAATTATGGCCTTGTTAGTCTCTAAGAGTACATTTCAAGGGAGTGTCAAGTGTTTAGATGATTTCTATGTTTCAAGAAATTTGTCTATTTCTTTTAGGTTATCTAATTAGTTGGCATACAATTGTTCATGGTTTTCTCCTGTAACCTTTTTTTTTTTATCTCTGTAAAAATGATAGCAATGCTCTTCCTTTCAATTGCAATTTTAGATATCTGTATCTTCTTTCCTTTCTCTTTGTCACTCTAACTAATGGGTTGTCAGGTTTGTTGATCTCTCCAAAGAAACAACTTTTAGTTTCACTGATTTTCTCAAATTTTTTCTTATTCTCTACTTTTTTTTTCTCTGCTCTAATATTTATTATTTTCTTTCTTCTGCTAACTGTGGGTTTAGTTCATTTTTCCTTTTCTAGTTCCTTAATGTATAAAGTTAGGTGTTTAATTTTAAGCTATACATTTTCTCCTGAAAACTCCTTTTGATGCATCCCACACATTTTGGTATGTTATAATTCCCTTTTATATATCTCTAAGTATTTTCTAATTTCCCTTGTGATTTCTTCTTTGACCGATTAGTTGTTTGCTAATTTGAGTATATGGTTTAAATTTCTTAGTGAATTTTCCAAGTTTTACTCCAGTTATTGATTTGTTAATTCATCCCATTCTTGTTCGACAAGATACTTTGCATGATATTCATCTTAAAAAAAAAAAATCTGTTGAGATTGGATCTAACATATGGTTTTCCCTAGAGCATGTCCCTTGTACAATTGAAAAGAATGTGTATTCTGCTAACATCAAGTGAGGTGTCCTGTATGTGCCTGTTAGATCTCATGGTTTGTTGTGTTATTCGAGTCCTCTATTCTTTACTTACCTTCTGTATAATTGTTCTGCCTATTGCCAAAAGAAGGTTATTAATATCTCCAAGTATTACTGTAGTACTATTTCTCCCTTCAATTCTGTCAGTGTTTGCTCCATTTATTTGGTGGCTCTAACAGTTGATCCACATATGTTTATATGTTATATCTTTTTAGTGACCTGACTTTTATTACTATAAATATATTATTATATAGTGTCCTTTTAAAACTTGTCTATATTTTGGATAGTAGCATAGTACTCCAGCTCTCTTTTGGTTACTATTTACACAGAATATCTTTTTCCATATTTACACTTTCAATCTGTTTGTGTCTTTGCATATAAAGTCAGTCTCTTGTAGATGGCATAGAATTGGATTATGTTTTGTTTTTGTTTTCTTTTTTCAAGATTTCATCTATTTATGAGAGAGAGAGAGAGAGAGAGAGAGAGGCAGAGACATAGGCAGAGGGAGAAGCAGTCTCTCTGCAGGGAGCTCAGTGAAAGACTCAATCCCAGGACTCTGGGATCAGGACCTGAGCCAAAAGCAGATGTTCAACCACTGAACCACTCAGGTGCCCTGAGTTGGATCATGTTTTTGTTTTTAAATTCATTCTGCCTATTCATTGGAGATTTTATCCTTTCACATTTAAGTGATTATAAACAAGACTTATTCTTGCCATTTTGCTATTTGTTTTCTAGATGTCTCTTAGTTTCTGTGGCCCTTGTTTCCTCCAATATTGACTTTCTTTTTGTTTAGTTAATTTTCTATAGTGGAATTTTAAAATTCCTTTCTCAGTTCCTTTTGTATATGTCATAGATATTTTCTTTGTAGTTACCAAAGGGATTACATTTAATGTGCTAAAGTTATAAAAGCCTAATTTGAATTTATACCAACAAATTCAATAGCATATGAAAACTCTACTCCTATACTCTTTTGTCCCCTTTTTGTGTTATTGATGTCACAAATTATAATTTATACACTCTGTACCAAGTATGACTGACAAATAATTGTTTTTATGCATTTGTCTTTTAAAGCATGTAACCATAAAAAAACCCCAAAATTACAATAGTAATAAACTTTATAATTGCTATGTATTTAACTTTATCAAAATCTTATTTCTTCATAAGACTTCAAGTTACTAATTAAAACCCTTTCACTTCAACATGTAGGACTCCCTTCAGCATTCTTGCAGAGCAGATCTAATGGAATGAATTATGTTTTATCTGGAAATGTCTTCATTTCTCCCTCATTTCTGAAGGACACTTTGGGTGGATAAAGAATTCTCAGTTGGCAGGGTTTTTTTGTTTTGTTTTGTTTTGTTTTTTTGTTTTTTTCTTTTTCAGCACTTTGAATGCATCGGCCATTGTCTTCTGGCTTCCAAAGTTTCTGGTGAGAAATTGGCTAATGATCTTATTGAGCATTGCTTGTCCATATCAAGTCACCTCTCACTTATTTCAAGATTCTCTCATTGTCTTTGTCTTTTGACAGTTTGATTATGATTTGTCTCATTGTGGGTTTCTTTGAGTTTATCTTATTTGAAATTTGCTGAGTATCTTGAATTTACATATTCAAGTCTTTCATCAAATTTAAGAAGTTTTCAGCCATTATTTCCTCAAATATTCTCTCTCTCTCTCTTGCTCTCTCCTCTCCCTCTAGGACTCTAATATTGTGTGTGTTAGCCCTCCTGATGATATCTCATAGGTGTCTAAGGATTTATTCCCTTTTACTCATTCTTTTTTCTTTCTGTTCCTCAGACCTGATGATTTCAGTTGTCCTATCTTATGGTTTGCTGATACTATTTTCTGCATGCTCAAAACTGATTTTGTACCCCTCTAAGTGAATTTTCATTTCAGTTATTGTATTTTTAGCTTTGGAATTTATTTTTGGTTCTTTTTAATAATTTCTATCTTGATTGCTTTCTCATTCTGTCTATATCTTTTTTCCCTGTCTATGTTCCTATCTTCTTTTATCTCCCTGAACATCTTTAAGACAGCTATTTTAAAGTCTTTGTCTAGTAAAGTCCATCATCTGGGCTTCCTCTGGGACAGTTTCTGTCAATTTACTTTACTCCTTTGAATTGGTCATACTTTCTTGCTTCTTCATATACCTTGTGCTTTTTAATCCATTTTTTCTGCTCAAAACTAGACATTTGAATCTTATACTGTGGTAATTCTAGAAATCAGCTTCTCTCACTTTCTAGGACTTTCTGTTCCTGTGTGTGCATTTTATGTTATAGCATATCTCTTTGCTGGGGATCAACCTTAAATGAAAGCTTAAGATTTTCTCAGGGGTCAAGATTCCCTCAAAATCCTAGAGGAGAACACAGGCAACACCATTTTTTAACTCGGCCACAGTAACTTCTTGCAAGATATATCCACGAAGGCAAAAGAAACAAAAGCAAAAATGAACTATTGGGACTTCATCAAGATAAGAAGCTTTTGCACAGCAAAGGATACAGTCAACAAAACTAAAAGACAATCTACAGAATGGGAGAAGATATTTGCAAATGACCCATCAGATAAAGGGCTAGTTTCCAAGATCTATAAAGAACTTATTAAACTCAACAGCAAAGAAACAAACAATCCAATCATGAAATGGGCAAAAGACATGAACAGAAATCTCACAGAGGAAGACATAGACATGGCCAACATGCACATGAGATAATGCTCTGCATCACTTGCCATCAGGGAAATACAAATCAAAACCACAATGAGATCCCACCTCACACCAGTGAGAATGGGGAAAATTAACAAGGCAGGAAACCACAAATGTTGGAGAGGATGTGGAGAAAAGGGAACCCTCTTGCACTGTTGGTGGGAATGTGAAATGGTGTAGCCACTCTGGAAAACTGTGTGGAGGTTCCTCAAAGAGTTAAAAATAGATCTGCTCTATGACCCAGCAATTGCACTGCTGGGGATTTACCCCAAAGATACAGATGCAATGAAACGCTGGGACACCTGCACCCCAATGTTTATAGCAGCAATATCCACAATAGCCAAACTGTGGAAGGAGCCTCGGTGTCCATCGAAAGATGAATGGATAAAGAAGATGTGGTCTATGTATACAATGGAATATTACTCAGCCATTAGAAATGACAAATACCCACCATTTGCTTCAATGTGGATGGAACTGGAAATGCTGAGTGAAATAAGTCAATCGGAGAAGGACAAACATTATATGGTCTCATTCATTTGGGGAATATAAATAATAGTGAAAGGGAATAGAAGGGAAGGGAGAAGAAATGGGTAGGAAATATCAGAAAGGGAGACAGAACATGAAGACTCCTAACTCTGGGAAACGAACTAGGGGTGGTGGAAGGGGAGGAGGGTGGGGGTGGGGGTGAATGGGTGATGGGCACTGAGGGGGGCACTTGACGGGATGAGCACTGGGTGTTATTCTGTATGTTGGTAAATTGAACACCAATAAAAAATAAATTTATTATAAAAAAAAAGATTTTTCTCAGGGGCCTGTGCCTTTCCTTGGGCATGCATGGTGACTTTCTAACCCCCATTCTCCGTATGGTGGTTGTGTTTAAGTGTCCTAGGCCTTAAATGTCTAGATTACCAATTGGAGAAAAACAGAAAAGAAATCAAGTTCTTTTCCTTTAAATGCCTGGAAAATCACTTCATTTGGTGGGTTTTAAAACAATGAGGGCCAGCCTCCATGCCCACACCTCAGTAAACAAATACATTACCAATCAGAACACAGAACTCCAATATATGGAAGACAAGTTATTTATTGTCTGGCTAGATTGGTGGCCAGAAACACTGGGCCTATGTCATCTTTTTCTCATGGTAGAAGGGGTCATTAGATGCCTCACCCCTATGTTATTTGTCTAATCCTGGGGCCTTCGACCAATTTGCTTTCACCTCACAATCAGTCAGAATTCTCTTTTGGTTTTCTTTAGTGTTATTTCCAGGGTTTATGATTGTACTTGGTAGGGAGGAGGAGACAGACACAAGTATAAACCATCTTGTCTAGACAGAAAGTCTGGGTCTGATTATTGTTTTAAGCCACTAAGTTTTGGGGCAATTTATTGCACAGCCAGAGTAACCAGAATGCTCTTTAAGAAAAAAATTTCAAAATATCCCACTAATGCAGATTAAGTAAGCAAAAGCATATAAGCATGTGGCTAGAGCCCTTCTCAGGGCCTTGGGAGTGTCATGGGCAGATGAGGGGCCATGAAGCTGAAGATCCATCAGCTTCCCTGTGGGCCACTGCTCTGTTCCTCATCTTCGAATAGCAGCAGTGAGTTCTTCTTCTGAGGGTCCCTGTGAGGCCTTGCAGATAATTTATAGGAAGCATTGGCACGTGGATGATGCTTGGCAAGTTATTGCCCTCTCTTTGGCTCCATGCAGTTTATTAAGTCTCTCAGTTACATGTGTAATTAGGTATTTTACCCATGGAGTACATTTTACAACTCTGGTGTAATTCCCCATTTTCATTAAGTCGTAGTTTAAGTTGAGACCAATATCACTAAGTGAGAAAGATGAGGGGCTCATTTATAGTCACTGTTATGTGCTTCTAGTACCACTTTTTATCCCATTGAGGTAACATCTTTTTTTTTTTTTTTTTTTAATTTATTTTTTTTATTGGTGTTCAATTTACTAACATACAGAATAACACCCAGTGCCCGTCACCCATTCACTCCCACCCCCCGCCCTCCTCCCCTTCTACCACCCCTAGTTCGTTTCCCAGAGTTAGCAGTCTTTATGTTCTGTCTCCCTTTCTGATATTTCCCACACATTTCTTCTCCCTTCCCTTATTTTCCCTTTCACTATTATTTATATTCCCCAAATGAATGAGAACATATAATGTTTGTCCTTCTCCGACTGACTTACTTCACTCAGCATAATACCCTCCAGTTCCATCCACGTTGAAGCAAATGGTGGGTATTTGTCATTTCTAATAGCTGAGTAATATTCCATTGTATACATAAACCACATCTTCTTTATCCATTCATCTTTCGTTGGACACCGAGGCTCCTTCCACAGTTTGGCTATCGTGGCCATTGCTGCTAGAAACATCGGGGTGCAGGTGTCCCGGCGTTTCATTGCATTTGTATCTTTGGGGTAAATCCCCAACAGTGCAATTGCTGGGTCGTAGGGCAGGTATATTTTTAACTGTTTGAGGAACCTCCACACAGTTTTCCAGAGTGGCTGCACCAGTTCACATTCCCACCAACAGTGTAAGAGGGTTCCCTTTTCTCCGCATCCTCTCCAACATTTGTTGTTTCCTGCCTTGTTAATTTTTCCCATTCTCACTGGTGTGAGGTGGTATCTCATTGTGGTTTTGATTTGTATTTCCCTGATGGCAAGTGATGCAGAGCATTTTCTCATGTGCATGTTGGCCATGTCTATGTCTTCTTCTGTGAGATTTCTGTTCATCTCTTTTGCCCATTTCATGATTGGATTGTTTGTTTCTTTGGTGTTGAGTTTAAGAAGTTCTTTATAGATCTTGGAAACTAGCCCTTTATCTGATATGTCATTTGCAAATATCTTCTCCCATTCTGTAGGTTGTCTTTGAGTTTTGTTGACTGTATCCTTTGCTGTGCAAAAGCTTCTTATCTTGATGAAGTCCCAATAGTTCATTTTTGCTTTTGTTTCTTTTGCCTTCGTGGATGTATCTTGCAAGAAGTTACTATGGCCGAGTTCAAAAAGGGTGTTGCCTGTGTTCTTCTCTAGGATTTTGATGGAATCTTGTCTCACATTTAGATCTTTCATCCATTTTGAGTTTATCTTTGTGTATGGTGAAAGAGAGTGGTCTAGTTTCATTCTTCTGCATGTGGATGTCCAATTTTCCCAGCACCATTTATTGAAGAGACTGTCTTTCTTCCAATGGATAGTCTTTCCTCCTTTATCGAATATTAGTTGCCCATAAAGTTCAGGGTCCACTTCTGGATTCTCTGTTCTGTTCCACTGATCTATGTGTCTGTTTTTGTGCCAGTACCACACTGTCTTGATGACCACAGCTTTGTAGTACAACCTGAAATCTGGCATTGTGATGCCCCCAGATATGGTTTTCTTTTTTAAAATTCCCCTGGCTATTCGGGGTCTTTTCTGATTCCACACAAATCTTAAAATAATTTGTTCTAACTCTCTGAAGAAAGTCCATGGTATTTTGATAGGGATTGCATTAAACGTGTATATTGCCCTGGGTAACATTGACATTTTCACAATATTAATTCTGCCAATCCATGAGCATGGAATATTTTTCCATCTCTTTGTGTCTTCCTCAATTTCTTTCAGAAGTGTTCTATAGTTTTGAGGGTATAGATCCTTTACATCTTTGGTGAGGTTTATTCCTAGGTATCTTATGCTTTTGGGTGCAATTGTAAATGGGATTGACTCCTTAATTTCTCTTTCTTCAGTCTCATTGTTAGTGTATAGAAATGCCACTGACTTCTGGGCATTGATTTTGTATCCTGCCACGCTACCGAATTGCTGTATGAGTTCTAGCAATCTTGGGGTGGAGACTTTTGGGTTTTCTATGTAGAGTATCATGTCATCGGCGAAGAGGGAGAGTTTGACTTCTTCTTTGCCAATTTGAATGCCTTTAATGTCTTTTTGTTGTCTGATTGCTGAGGCTAGGACTTCCAGTACTATGTTGAATAGCAGTGGTGAGAGTGGACATCCCTGTCTTGTTCCTGATCTTAGGGGAAAGGCTCCCAGTGCTTCCCCATTGAGAATGATATTTGCTGTGGGCTTTTCATAGATGGCTTTTAAGATGTCGAGGAATGTTCCCTCTATCCCTACACTCTGAAGAGTTTTGATCAGGAATGGATGCTGTATTTTGTCAAATGCTTTCTCTGCATCCAATGAGAGGATCATATGGTTCTTGGTTTTTCTCTTGCTGATATGATGAATCACATTGATTGTTTTACGGGTGTTGAACCAGCCTTGTGTCCCAGGGATCAATCCTACTTGGTCATGGTGAATAATTTTCTTAATGTACTGTTGGATCCTATTGGCCAGTATCTTGTTGAGAATTTTTGCATCCATGTTCATCAGGGATATTGGTCTGTAATTCTCCTTTTTGGCGGGGTCTTTGTCTGGCTTTGGAATTAAGGTGATGCTGGCTTCATAGAACGAATTTGGAAGTACTCCATCTCTTTCTATCTTTCCAAACAGCTTTAGGAGAATAGGTATGATTTCTTCTTTAAACGTTTGATAAAATTCTCCTGGGAAGCCATCTGGCCCTGGACTCTTGTGTCTTGGGAGGTTTTTGATGACTGCTTCAATTTCCTCCCTGGTTATTGGCCTGTTCAGGTTTTCTATTTCTTCCTGTTCCAGTTTTGGTAGTTTGTGGCTTTCCAGGAATGCGTCCATTTCTTCTAGATTGCCTAATTTATTGGCGTATAGCTGTTCATAATAGGTTTTTAAAATCGTTTGTATTTCCTAGGTGTTGGTAGTGATCTCTCCTTTCTCATTCATGATTTTATTAATTTGAGTCTTCTCTCTCTTCTTTTTAATAAGGCTGGCTAATGGTTTATCTATCTTATTAATTCTTTCAAAGAACCAACTCCTGGTTCTGTTGATCTGTTCCACAGTTCTTCTGGTCTCGATTTCGTTGAGTTCTGCTCGAATCTTTATTAGCTCCCTTCTTCTCTTGGGTGTAGGATCTATTTGCTGTTTTTTCTCTAGCTCCTTTATGTGTAAGGTTAGCTTTTGTATTTGAGTTCTTTCCAGTTTTTGAATGGATGCTTGTATTGCGATGTATTTCCCCCTTAGGACTGCTTTTGCTGCATCCCAAAGATTTTGAACGGTTGTATCTTCATTCTCATTAGTTTCCATGAATCTTTTTAATTCTTCCTTAATTTCCTGGTTGACCCTTTTATCTTTTAGCAGGATGGTCCTTAACCTCCATGTGTTTGAGGTCCTTCCAAACTTCTTGTTGTGATTTAGTTCTAATTTCAAGGCATTATGGTCCGAGAATATGCAGGGGACAATCCCAATCTTTTGGTATCGGTTCAGACCCGATTTGTGACCCAATATGTGGTCTATTCTGGAGAAAGTTCCATGTGCGCTTGAGAAGAATGTGTATTCAGTTGAGTTTGGATGTAAAGTTCTGTAGATATCTGTGAAATCCATCTGGTCCAGTGTATCATTTAAAGCTCTCGTTTCTTTGGAGATGTTTTGCTTAGAAGACCTATCGAGTATAGAAAGAGCTAGATTGAAGTCACCAAGTATAAGTGTATTATTATCTAAGTATTTCTTCACTTTGGTTAATAATTGATTTATATATTTGGCAGCTCCCACATTCGGAGCATATATATTGAGGATTGTTAAGTCCTCTTGTTGAATAGATCCTTTAAGTATGATATAGTGTCCCTCTTCATCTCTCACTACAGTCTTTGGGGTAAATTTTAGTTTATCTGATATAAGGATGGCTACCCCTGCTTTCTTTTGAGGACCATTCGAATGGTAAATGGTTCTCCAACCTTTTATTTTCAGGCTGTAGGTGTCCTTCTGTCTAAAATGAGTCTCTTGTAGACAGCAAATAGATGGGTCCTGCTTTTTTATCCAGTCTGAAACCCTGCGCCTTTTGATGGGGTCATTAAACCCGTTCACATTCAGAGTTACTATTGAGAGATATGAGTTTAGTGTCATCATGATATCTATTCAGTCTTTGTTTTTGTGGACTGTTCCACTGAACTTCTTCTTAAAGGGGAATTTTAAGAGGCCCCCTTAAAATTTCTTGCAGAGCTGGTTTGGAGGTCACATATTCTTTTAGTTGCTGCCTGTCTTGGAAGCTCTTTATCTCTCCTTCCATTTTGAATGAGAGCCTTGCTGGATAAAGTATTCTTGGTTGCATGTTCTTTTCATTTAGGACCCTGAATATATCCTGCCAGCCCTTTCTGGCCTGCCAGGTCTCTGTGGAGAGGTCTGCTGTTACCCTAATACTCCTCCCCATAAAAGTCAGGGATTTCTTGTCTCTTGCTGCTTTAAGGATCTTCTCTTTATCTTTGGAATTTGCAAGCTTCACAATTAAATGTCGAGGTGTTGAACGGTTTTTATTGATTTTAGGGGGGGATCTCTCTATTTCCTGGATCTGAATGCCTGTTTCCCTTCCCAGATTAGGAAAGTTTTCAGCTAGAATTTGTTCAAATACATATTCTGGCCCTCTGTCCCTTTCGGCGCCCTCGGGAACCCCAATTAAACGTAGGTTTTTCTTCCTCAGGCTGTCGTTTATTTCCCTTAATCTATCTTCATGGTCTTTTAATTGTTTGTCTCTTTTTTCCTCAGTTTCCCTCTTTGCTGTCAACTTGTCTTCTAGGTCACTCACTCGTTCTTCCACCTCGTTAACCCTCGTCGTTAGGACTTCTAGTTTGGATTGCATCTCATTCAATTGGTTTTTAATTTCTGCCTGATTAGCTCTAAATTCTGCAGTCATGAAGTCTCTTGAGTCCTTTATACTTTTTTCTAGAGCCACCAGTAGCTGTATAATAGTGCTTCTGAATTGGCTTTCTGACATTGAATTGTAATCCAGATTTTGTAACTCTGTGGGAGAGAGGACTGTTTCTGATTCTTTCTTTTGAGGTGAGGTTTTCCTTCTAGTCATTTTGCTCAGTGCAGAGTGGCCAAAAGCAAGTTGTATTGGGAAAAAGAGAAAAAGAGAGGAGAGAAAGAAGGAAAGAAAAGAGAAAGAGAAAAAAAAAGGGAAGAAAAAGAAAAAAAAAACGAAAAAAAAAAGAAGAAAAAGAGAAAGAAAAAGAAAGGAGAAAAAAAGGGGGTGGGGGAAGGAAACAAATCAAAAAGCAAAACAAAACAAAAACAAAAACAAACAAACAAAAAAAGAACCACCGGGGATTATCTTCTGATTCTGTGTTCTTTAAGTCCCTTGGCTTCTCCTGGAAGTTGTCCGTCTAGCTGGTGTTCTGGGGGAGGGGCCTGTTGTGCTGATTTTCAGGTGTTAGCAGTTGGGGGAGCTGCTGTGCCCCTGCCTGGTGCAGGGCTCGGTGGGGGTTGTTTACCCCGTGAGGCCGCAGGAGGAACAGCCCCAGTGGCGGGGCAGCTCTGGAAACCTGGATTCAGCTCCGGCAGGAACTCCGTCTGCAGGGCCTGGAGGCTCCGGGGCGGGGCCGCTGATGTGCTCAGCTGGGGCAGGAGCGTCCTCGCTGTCCTGGGCCCTCCCGGCCTCTGCCTGTCCCGGGGGAGGCGGGATCCTGGGCTGTGTCCCGGCGCCCTGTGCTCCGGGGCCTGCGCTGTTGGATTCGCGCTCCCGGGCCGCGCAGCCCCCTCCGCGGAGCTGCCGCCCGAGCCCCTCCGAGCTGCTCCTGGAACCGCGCAGGCCCCTCCGCACGGAGCCTCTTCCTCTGCCCGAGCCCCTCCGAGCTGCTCCCGGGGCCGCGCAGCCCCCTCCGCGGAGCCGCCGCCCGAGCCCCTTCAGCTGCTCCGGGTCCCGCCGGGTCCCGCCGTGCGCGCTGCAGCCCTTAGGGAGCTCGGCGCACTCTCCTGGGCGCGCAGTTGCTGTTACTGTCCCCGGGAGCCCGAGGGCATCCCCGCCCTCCTGGGTCCTGCTCCAACTCCCCGCGAGCCCCTTTCCGCCCGGGGAGGTCGGTGCAGCTCCTGCTCCTCCGGGACGGGGCTCTCCTGTCCTGGGGACACTCGCCCCGGCCTCAGCCCGGCTCCTCGCGGGGCCCCTCCCCCTCGGAGGCCTTTGTTCCTTTATTTCTTTTTCCCCGTCTTCCTACCTTGATAGATGCGCGAACTCTTCTCACTGTAGCATTCCAGCTGGTCTCTCTTTAAATCTCAGGCCGAATTCATAGATTTTCAGGATAATTTGAAGGTTTTCTAGGTAGTTTGGTGGAGACAGGTGATTTGGGGACCCTGCTCCTCCGCCATCTTGCTCCTCCCCCCCAGCAGGTAACATCTTTTGTGAAGAAATTCTCTTCCTATTTGGTCAAGCAAATCCCAGACAGAGATTATTGGTTGGAATTGTATTTGACAACATGTCTATAAAAGAAAACTGCAAAACAGTGACATGGCAAGTGAGGGTACACTTCTCAGTAAGTAGAAGCCTGGAGGTATGTGTTCCAGATAGAAATAGTGGCTCTGTGACACCCTCAGGGACACAGGCTCCCACGGACTTTTTGTTCCCACCATTATTTTGTGAACAGCCTTGATCCTCACACTTGAAAATTACCTTCCCCATTTTCAGGTAGCAGTTTGAGAATGTGCTCTGGGCAGACAAAAGGAGAGAGGAAGCAAAGAAAGAAGGGCAGCTTATCAGAGAAGCAAAAGCCCCTTCCTGCCCTCTCCCTTCCCCAGCAGGCTTTTCTTTACTTTGTGCCTCATTGGCCAGAAAGGATTCTCCAACATCATCATGAACGGGAAATGATGCCCATTGAGCTGCTCCAAACATTCAATCTGTTCTGTAATAAAAAGAAAAAGGAAAGCAATGCTGGGGAGGTCATCAGCAGTGTTTGTGCAGTCGGCTTTGACAGTTCCCGTGAGGGTCTAGTGACTTAGTAGGTCTTGAATCCTCCAGGCCAAAGAATCACATATCTCCTTGCTACTCAAGTATGATCCAAAGATGAGCAGCATCAGTACCCCAGGAATTTATTGTAAACTGAATATGAAGATCACCAGGAAACTCATGTGCACAGTACAGATTGACACGCCCTGGTCTATAGCACTTTTTCTCTTGCAAAGGGTGTTACGGGGAGGAGGGTGAGGGGCAGGAGCAGGGCTCCTAAAATCACAAATCAGAAACTGCCTGCTCTGGCTGTCCTGGAGTCCACACTGATTCTACTGATCCCCATCTGAATTTACCTTCTTAGAGCAGTAGAGTACACATGTAAGGGTATAGGCAGTAGGGTGTAGATGGAAGGGTTAGCTGGTAGGCATAGATGGTATAATTCAGGAAGTAGGCATAGACAGTAGAATATAGATGGTGGGGTACAGGCAGTCAATGTCAATAGTAGGGAATAGATGTTAGGTACAGGCAGAAGGTGTAGACAGTGGGGTATAGATGGTAAGGTGAAGACAGTATATGTAGACAGTAGGGTATAAATGGTGGGACACAGGTAGTCAGTCAGTGTAGACAGTAGAGTGTAGATGGTAGGATGCAAGCAGTAGGTGTAGATAGTGGGATGTCACTGTAGGTGTCACTGTGAGGGCCAATAAGAATGGATTGAACGCTGAGAACAAGATAGGGTGCCAATGCTGGGCTGTATACTTTACTGCCATTATATTTTAAATTAATGATTATAAATATAATAATTAACAAATTGAGTCTCTCTATGTACTCTGGTATTTGCTTTCATTTCCTTTTATGTAACCAGCTGAGTAAGTGTGGAATACCATTGGATTGTAATTGGATAGCTGGCTAATCCAGAGTAATACTGGCTAAGATCACAGCCAAATACTGCTTCCTGGAATTGTATAATTACCTTCCTGTTGTCCTCAATGCTATCTGTGGGTCTAATTGATAAATATAAAGATTTCAGACCCAGGTGTCCCTCTTCTTGCTCCTCAAAGTCACCCCTAATATCATCCTGAGTGTGGGGCCCAGCTTGGGAACTGGAACTCACCAGCACTTCTGATGGCCATGGTTCAGGAACCCACCGAAGAGCCCTGGAGTGGCTGTGAACAAGACCAGCCCAGAGCATCAGTGCTGAGGCTGGGCCCCAATTAAACTCTGCTGCCAAGACCAACAGCTGTGTCACTGGACTTCAGGCCTTTCCACATGGGGGATGCCCAGGAGTTACAAGTAGGACAAGAGAGGCGGGGCTCTCAGGACCATGATGGATGCCCCCAATTCAAGGCTCACTTGCTCCTGCTGTGGAGGGAAGATTATGGCTCCCCTTGGGTCATTTGCTCAGAAAATGGCCACCTTGATCATTCCTTGAAATGCCCAAGAAGTAGCCCTGCTTCTGGCATGCTTTCAGTGGGTTTCTTTTCCCTCCTTCTCTCTGGATTTCTATGCTTTCAAAAACATTATGCTATTTCTAAGGCTCCAAGTTTTAGAGATTTGGAGTATTCACAGACATGCCTGAGTTCTTTGGTGCATTCAAAGAAGAGTCTATTGGCATGGTTTCTTCTGTAAAATGCCCATTTCAAGAAACTTCTGGGATTCTATTTTCTCACCCGATGAAGAACAATGCTCTACATGCCAACACTCACATGTCACTTAAGTTATGCCACGTCTTTAAAATGAGCTTTCTTGGGGGCACCTGGTGGGCTCACTTGGTTGAGCATATGACTCTTAATCTCAGGGTCATGACTTCAAGCTCCACATTGGATGTAGAGCCTACTTTAAAAAAATACATTAAAACTTAATGTAAGAGAAAGGAAAAAAGAAAATGAGCTTTCTTGCTACCTTCTTAATAGAACGCAATTACTAGGATCTGTCAAAATTAAAAGGGAGTGTTTTCATGGATTTTGCATAGAAAAAAAATGTGTTGTATTTTTAACTATGCAAACCTCAGGAAGGAGTAGGAGAAAGAAGAGATAACTGAGCCACTTTGAATCACTGGCACTTTGAATCACTGCAGGTATCACCTGGCGGCTTGATGACCCTGTACTTCCTGACTCAGTGGGACCCCCCAGCTCCCTCTTACCTCTTACCAAGCAACAGAGAAAGAAGCCCCTTGGGGACACGGACCACCTCGCAGACTCTTGAGTCCATTTCCCAGCGCCAAATGTGTTGGCATACAGCAGGCACTCAGGGAACACTCACTGATGGGTGGAGATAAGCAGAGAGGTTGCTTGCTAATTGCCAAAACAGATTTGGGAGGAAGTACATCGACTGTAGCAAATTCCCCTACACGGGGGACCTTCCCACAAAAGTGCGTTTTCTCTGGGGCAAATGAAGCTCAAACTTGGGCCCCTCTGTGGTATGGCTCCTGCCAAGGCCCTGCATCTCATTATGCATTTGTAAGTTTGTAGTAGTTTCCTTCAAGAGGGTCCCCCTCATGGTACAAGCTTTGGGCCTCACTAAACCTGGACTTGCCCTTACAAAAGTCCCTAGAAACACAGGGAAGAGAGGCTGAGATGAGTGGTGACCCTGCTGGGACTCAATTAGTTGCACACCTGGATGTCATTGAAAATGTCCTTGGGACCACACTGGCCCTGGCTCTCTCAGGATGAGCAGGAAGAGGGTACACTGACTGGTGGGGGACTGTGACAAGTGTGCCTTATATAATTCTCAGCTAAGAGGAAGTGAGAAAGTGAGAAGAGAGAGAGGTGAGGAGGGGAATAGCTTAGAATGACTCTACTACAGCAAACCAGATCCCCAAACTCCTGTCTGGGGTTCTCCCATGGCACCACACATCCACCTAAGTGGCAGCCAAAGGGTCTTGGCAGAGGGCCTGGAAGGGAGATCTCCATGGCATCGGGCCTTGTTGTCTCATTCCCTATGAGAATAAGGAGAGGTTTGTCCACAGTCCTTTCTGTGCTCCATGGCAACAGATGATAAAGTAAAACAGCAGCCTGTGGGCTATTGTGAGCAGGAAAATATGATTTGATGTATGATATGGTATCATATGATATATGATATGATCTATAATGAGATGTGATATGATACCCTTGAACCTGTTTAGGACAATGGCAAGGTGAGCCCCACATGGCCCTTTCCTTTGGGATTATGTCTGGTGCTAATTGACCCACAAACAGACCTGGAATCCAGCACAAAAAAGGGGCTTGCCTACATTCCCTGTTTTGCACTTGGGTCTTCTGTCAGATGGTGTGATGGGTTGAATTATGTCCCCCACAAAACTCCTATAGGGAAGTCCTGACCTCCAGTCCCTCAGAATGTGACCTTATTTGGTGATATGGTTTATAGAAGTAACCAAGTTAAGATGAGATCATTGGAGAGGGCCCCAATCCAAGGAGTCTGGTGTCCTTATAAGAAGGGGAAATTTGAACACACACACACACACACACACACACACAGACACATGCGAACATGAAGGCAGAGACTGAGGTGATGCTCCTATAAGTTAGGGAATAACAAAGATGGCCAGCAAACCACAGAAGCTAGGAGTGAGGCCTGGAACAGAGTCTCCCTCTTAGTCCCCAGAAGAAATTGACTTGCTGACAAACTGTTGCTGACAAACTTGCTGACAAATTGACTTGCCTCTAGAACTGTTGAGACAACACATTTGTCTCTTTTTTTTTTTTTTTCCTGTTTTTATTGTTGTTGTTTTAAGATTTTATTTATTTATTTGGGAAGAAGAGGGTGGGGGAGCACAGGGGCAGGGGGAGGGGCAGAAGCAGACTCTCCACTGAGCAGGGAGCCTGACTCAGGGCTCAAACCCAGGGCCCAGAGATCATGACCTGAGCTGAAGGCAGACACTTCACCGACTAAGCCCCACAGGCACCCCAACACTTCTGTTGTTGAAACTGCCCAAGTTGTGGTACTTTGCTATGGGAGCCCTGGGAACTGAACAAGATGGGAATGAGGTATACCAGGTATGGGCCCTGTTGTCTCAGGTGAGGAGAACATGGGGGCTGGTGCCCCTGCTAGCCCTGCCTCCCACACTGCTGAATCCACAAGCAATCGTGAATCATTTCAACACCTTCCCTTCCATCCACACCTGCATGGGCCCAGGAGCAGCCTCTAAGATGTGCTGATTTCCTTTCTCCTGACATTTGTTGAATGCTTTCTCTGGTCCAAGCCCCTGTGTTGGAGATTGCAGGTGCAAGGAGTGAGGACAGTGTGGAGCTCTGTGGATGCCAGGTGTGGCCTGGGGAATGCATGTTCTGTGTGGGAACCATGGATGGGAACCAGGTGGGCCATGACTTGGAACCAGAGCACACACAGCTGAGCCAGGGTGGCCTCTGTGCCAACAGACCCTGGGCCATCCACTCCTGCCACGGGTCACTACCTCCACACAGGCAGTCCCACGCTTCATACCTGGTGTGTTCAGACAAAGACCTGTGGGGGTGGAATAGTAAAATATCCCTGATTACACCTGGCCTGCTGGAAATAGACCTGGGCAGGGCCTACCTTGCATGGTAAGCACCTGCTTTCATTTCATTGTTCTCTTTTACAGAAGAAAGGACTTAACATCAACACGAGACTGAACATTCTCTACTTTCAAAGCTGAAATGGAGTGGCCTCATTCCTGTTTGTTTTCTACATATGTGCATCCCAGGTACCGGCATTTCCATTCTCCCCCTCATATTTTAAAGGCTCAACTACAACAGGGAATTACATGCCAAAGCCAGGGTGACTAACAGGCAGGCTATCTCACCTGCCCCCGCACTTGCTAGCCCTGTTTGCACTTCCAAGAAACTGTGATTCTAAAGCACTCTCTTTAGACCCACTAATTCATTCACCTGCTCACTCTTAGCCAACACTGGTTCTGAATTCCCTTTGGCTCCAGGCCAGACTACAGCCGCCCGGAGCTGACACCACATTGGGCTAATGCACGTCCCTCTGGGAAATTGGGAGGCAGAATGGCAAGCAGGTAACATGACCTGGGCTGAGGGCTTGCAGGACACTGTGAAGTTAGGGGACCATGCACAGGGCACCTGAGGGGGACGAGGGGAACTCCTCTGGGGTATTAAGGACTGAATTGTGTCCACTTAAAATTCATATGTTGAAGCCCTAACTTCCAGGGTCTCAGAATTCTGAACTGTATTTAAAGACAGGGCCTTTAAAGAGGGGATTGAGTTAAAATGAGACCCATAAGCTAGGCCCTGATTCAATCTCACTGGTGTCCTTATAAGAAAAGGAGATTCTAACACACAAAGAGACACAGGGGTGCATGCACGCAGGCCAACTAGATGAAGACCCAGCAACAAGAAGGCAATGGTCTACAAGCCATGGAAAGAAGCATCAGGAGAAGCTGACTGAGCCAACATCCTGAGCTGGGACTTGTGGCCTCCAGGACCATGAGAACCACATCTCTGCTGCTTAAGTCACTGGGTCTGTGATATTTGTCATGGCAGCCCAAGCTGACAGAGGCATGGAGTGATTCTGGAAAGGTCTCGTCCTTCCAGGGAAGGCCTGGTTGGGGGCATGTTCTGGCAGAAGGAAGAGGTGTGGGAGTGAAGCTAACCTCTACCTGTCTAGACATCCATGTACACAGAGATAGATGCAGGTCCCCCCTTTATGCCAAATGAACCAATGTTTCCTGTCCTTAGGAACTGGCCACCTCTCCTCACTCTGGACGTGGTAACCCAGAGTGCCTTTGTGCCCTCAGGAGCTAGCAACACCATCGGAAGCCTCCTTTTGGTCAATCCCTGCTCGCAACTGCCTGAACACTTCTGGGAGGTCTCTGGGGAAAATGACTTTTTAAATATTTGCAGATGATGGGGCACCTGGGTAGCTCAGTTGGTGAAACGTCTGCCTTTGGTTCAGGTCATGATCCTGGGGTCCTGGGATCCAGCCCCACATCGGGCTCCATGCTCTGTGGGAGAGTCTCCTTCTGCCTCTGCCCTCTCCCCACTCCCCACTTGTGACCTCTTTCTCTCTCTCTGAAATAAATAAATAAAATCTTTAAAAGAAAACAAAAGAAAAGAATATTCATTCACTGTCATGTGAATCAATAAAAAATTTTTAAACAGTAAAGTGGAAACATCTACCAAAATGTGAAACGACATGCCCTTTAACCCAGCAACTATGGTGCTTATCCTGCACCATATTCATCTATTATGAATAGATCATCACACGTGTAATCAGAGTACACTTACATTGATTATCAGGAGAAAGATGTCAGAGATGTTTAAGTGAAAGAAGCTGGTTTCATTTAGTAGCTCACACAATCCTATTTGGGAAGATTGGTGAATGAAAACCATGAAGATGCAGAAAACATTTCTTGAAGGATTCACAGAAAACTGGTGAACGCCGGATATAGCTCTAGGAAGGAGTTCTTTTCGCTTGAAATTCTTTCTCGATGTTTGATGATTTACTGTGTTCAAGGGTCATTTTTACTTTTTATAAGAATCCACATTTATTAGAAAAACTTAGAAACAAAAAGGTACAAAAAAATAGTGCCACCACCCAGAGATTAATACCACTATCATTTTGGAATTTATCAATTAATTCACTGACAGATTAACTAATATATATTAATTAATTAGCCAATTAAAAAATTAATTTATATGTACATGTACTGGAACCCTGCCCTCTTCTGCAGGCCAGCAGCTCATGCATAGCCACAGCAGAGTGCTCTTGCTGATGATCTTGTTCAACTGGCCTGTCCCCCCATTATTGAGGATGTCCAAGAGCCTCGTCTGTGTTAAATATGGACCTGCTATCAGGCCTCAGCCCGACTCCACACCACCCACCCCACAGGCCTAGAAGAGGACAGGGGTCCATAGCGCGGAGTGCTGTTCAAGTTTTGCCTCTGCTGCTCCCAGAGGACGCTCCTACCTCCCCAGACCCCTCTGCTTCCTTACCTTGTCTTAAGTCAGCCTTGCCCACAATACATCTTCTGGCATTGGCTGCAGGGACACGGTTACATTCACCTTGCTTCTCTCTATTCTTTTCCCCCTCACATATCCAGCAACACCCTCTGTTCTTTGCAAAATCACTCACAAGAAATAAATGTTGAAAACTTTAGAATGGAGTGGCTCAAATTTGTCACTGTGAAAACAGCCACCTGCTGCCTCAAAGCCTTGATGGTAGCAGTGATACACTTAGGCTTTAAACTATGCAGTGATTCACAGTTTACAAGAGACCTCCACATATATTTTTAGGACTTTGTACCCAAGCTGGGAGCTATGGGCTTTTCCAGCTATGGGGAACAAATGGGTGCAGAGTCCCACAGCTGCCACGTGGCAGGGCCCACCGTGGGCCTATGTCAGCTAGCATAGAGCAGGCAGGCTTTCAGGGCAGGGACACTTGTCTCTTGTCCTGTGACAGAGGCAGGTGGGTGGCCAGATGGGCCATAGGGATGACAAGAGTACCTCCTGCCCCCTCAGGCCACTCTCCTGATACAGGTGATGATCCCCAGCTTCCATTTAGGGGCTCAGTTCTAACCCGGCCCCACAGGCTTGTTTTTAATCCTGATTTAGGTTGCTCTGAAATGCAGGACGATTAAGCCTGGGGAATGGGGCAGAAGTAATAACATTTGGGCTTAGTGTGAAGTTAATTCTTTCCATTCTTTGGGGTCTGGAGACACTCGGTGAATGCAGGTTTCTAAGGGCACATTTATCTGGCAAGAGCTCGCTGCTCTCTGCATTTGCAGCGCGCCCCCAGGCAATTCACATGCAGATACAGCCTCCCCTCTGCCCTAGAAAGAACCTTCCTGCCACGCTCTCCCAGCTTCCATCTCGCTCTGAGTGCTTCTGCAATGAGACCTTTCCCTTCATTGGTTCCAAGCCAGCGAAGACTCTCTGCATCCTCATAAAGGAATGTGCACAAAATCTACAGAAAGAGGGAGAAGGAAGGAGAAGGGCAGAGAAGCATAAAAGAGAAAACAGTAGAGTGACAAAAAGACACAGAGAGAAAGGGATTTAGACACACACATCAGCTGGCAAAAATGATGTCCTTGGTGAAAATCAGGGACTCGTTACTGATGCCAGACACCCAGACGTGGTGAACAGGTAGATGGACAGCAGACACTGCCGATCAGTTACACAGTTGATCTTTGTATCTGGCTTGTTTCAGGTGTCTTCCAACATAGAGGCAGGTACTCCTGACCTCTTTGGCAGGAAGCTCTATCAGACTGCCCGGTAAATCCTTACATTGATTTCCCCGCTGGCAGAAGGTAAGCCCCTTGAGGCCATGGATCGTGTCTTTAGGGATGAAATTGAGCTGGTAGTTTCTAAAACTGGAAGACATCGGATCACGAAGGCTCACTCATTGTTTCTGAAACAATCCCTCCTGTCACCATCCCAAGTTCGGCGACTCAGCCCACAATTCCTGGAGCAGAAAGATGAGATTGAGGGCTGTGAGTGAGCAGGAAAGCAGGCAGAGGCAGCCCCTCAGGCCAGTGAGGATTTGGGTCAGTCCTAAGCCCGGAGGGACTTTGAGTGGAAGCATTACATGACCAGATCTGCATTTTTAAAAATATTACTCTTTTTCACATAGGCATAGATGGAAATGGGGGCAGGAGTGTTCTAGGAGCCCAACAGGGGCTACTTGGCCTGACTGTTCCAGTGAGACTTCATGGAGTTTGGACCTGGTGTTGGGGTGGAGAAAAGTAGACAAACATGTGTGTCCAGGGCACCACAGTACGGGGCCCCAGGGAACAAAGGGGTTCCAGGCCTTTGGCTTTGTATCTTGCTGGTGAGGTGCCATCACTGAGGCAGAGGACCTGGAGGAAGGGAGATAGACCTGAGAGCCTCAGGGAAATACTGGGCTGAGCTGCACATCTGGGAGCTGTGCAGATGGGGAGTCAGCCGGGAAGCTGGGCGCAAGGTGCACAGTCCAGAGGGGTAGTCAGGGATCCAGGGCACCCTTTGGGAATTATCTTATGGTAAGGAAGCTGAGGGCCAGGATGAGCTTCCTTAGGGCTGGAGTAGAAGGGGGGAGGGCTCTGCATAGCCCTGAGGAATGTGTCAACTTGGGAGCAAGAGCCTAGACCATCAGGACATTGAGGACTTGCCTAAGGATGAAGACAAAGTCGGACTTTGCGGTGATGCAGAATCCAGTCCTTCCCCGAAGTCTGAAACCCCCACTAGGTTTAACAGCACAGGGGCCTCTCTGCTCTCCCCTAATCAGCTCCACCCTCAGCTCTCCCATCTCACTCCAGGCAACTCGACTCTTCCGGCAGCGCTGGCCCAAAGCCTTGCCTTGCCTTGCCCTGACTTCTGTCTCCATCCTCCATGTCCTGTTAGTTTTACCTTCACTATTTCTCCAGGGTCAGCATATGTACCCCTCTGCCACCACCACGCTACTCCAAGCTGCCACCATCCCACTGGCTGGGCTCCCTGATTCTGCCCCTGGTTGAACATCTGACTCTTGATTTCAGCTCAGGTCATGATCTCAGGGTTGTGGGATCCAGCCTCATGTCAGGCTCTATATCCAGCACAGAATCTGCATGAGATTCTCTCTCTCCCTCTCTCTGCCCCTCCCCCTGCTCTAAATCAATCAATCAATCAATCAATCAATCTTTAAAAAACCTGCATATCGGAATGTCAGCACAGAACCCACAGTTAATCCAACACAGATGTACAGGAAAAATGTATTAACATTGGAGGAAGGGCAGCCCGGGTGGCTCAGCGAGCGGTTTAGAGCTGCCTTCGGCTCAGGGTGTGATCCTAGAGACAGGGGATCAAGTCCCATGTCGGGCTCTCTGCATGAAGCCTGCTTCTGTCTGTCTCTGCCTCTCTCTCTCACTCTCTCTCTCTCATGGATAAATAAATAAAATCTTAAAAAAAAAAAAAAAAAAACCATTGGAGGAAGCATACATCCACAGCCTGGAGGAAGGAGCCAGGATCCAAGGGGCCGGGGCTTTGTTGGCAATTTTGCTCCCAGACTCAGGCACATGCCCAAGTGGACACTGGGCCTCTGAGAGTGTAGATGCTGCTCTCCAGGGGGCTCAGACACCAGCTGTGGGGCTTTCTACTCTGAGATGTGCCTTTCCAGGCACCCAAATCCTTCCTATTTGACCACCCTTTGCAGCCATCACTTTCTCAAAGGAGATTTACTTTCAATCGCCATTTGTTAAATCTGCCCCCTTAAACCTGTGGGGGGTGCCGGAGGGATTAAGCCTGATTACAGATGTTCTTATAAGAGGGCCCACAGCACCCCGGCACAGTCAGGGCCGGAGCAGCTGCTGGAACCAGCATGCGTGCCCCCTCGGCTGGCCCAGCCAACCGCCAGCCTCACCTGAGCCTCTGAGCCCCTGACCCGGCCCGGGTGGGCTGCCTTCGCCAGGGCTGTCTGGGGACACAGGAGCCAGGCTCATGGGCTCCCTGAGAAAGATGAGTAGCTCCTTCAAGAGAGGCTCTCTCAAGAGCTCGACATCAGGGTCACAAAAGGTGAGTGAGCTTTGCTTGGTAGCCCTGGGCTGGCAGATGGACAGAAGGACAGAAGGACATAAGGGCTGAAGGGCGGGACCTTGGGCTCCTGGCCTCTGCACACCTGGCAGGGATAGGGTGCTGGGTATTCGGAGCTCCCATGACAGGACGCCTTCTGGGGAGGCGGATTCCCTTTCCTGCTACTGTTCACTGTCCTCAGTGCGTGTCCTCTCCTGGGAGCTCCCACCCCATGCACATAGCCCAAGGCACACACAAGGCCTCTGGACATGTGAGCTGTGCCCACCAGGGGTTTTGCAGCTGCCCCTGCTGCCTCGGCAGCTGTGGGGCTTCGAAACCACTTCCCTGGTGATGATGTGATGATGCTCTTAGCTCTTGCATCTGGACTCTAAGCTCACCTTTTGTTCTTCATCACACATTTGCGGGAGCATTGACAGGCTATAGGGGACCCTCAGGGGGGATCAGAAGCATCTCAGAGGAACTGGGGAGGGCCAGGTGGTTCCCAGGAACCTTCGAGGGGACCTCGAGGAAGGTGTTGTGAGGCCTAACCCCATTCCCCCACCCTTCTCCTGGATCCTGCCCTATAGGGCCTTGCCAAGTATGTGCTGTCTTGAACCCTGGATGTACTCTTCCAGATAAGTGGACTTTGGCCCTTAGTTGGCACCCAGGGCTGCCTTAGTTGACCCTCTGAGCTTGGGTGTCCTGGATAGGTCGCTGCCTCACCTTTCTGCCCTGACTGCCGCTCAGAGGGTTGATGAGAACCAGCTGGATGCTTAGGCTGGGCCACACTGGAAGCCTCTGGACAGCCCCTTGCTGAGCCCGCGGGACTCAGAGGGGATCTCTGCTTCTCCTGGGTGCTGCCCATGGCACACAGGCTGGAGCAGAAGCAGGAACTTTGCGTGGGCAGAGAGGACAAATTTCTCCCTCAAACACTCACTGAGCATGCGCTAAGTGCCAGGCAGCACTCCAGGAGCTGGGGGTGGAAGCTGAGAAGCAGAGTGAGGTAGGTGAACACCCTGGGAAAGGTCATTTATCTGGGCTAGACATAGAGAGGATACCAGGTGGGAACTGCTTGCCACCTGCAGGCACACCAGGCTTTGGTCTCCCCATCTATAAACCGTGGCGGTGGCGGAGGCGGGGCACAGCTGTTGGGCCACACGTTCTGCAAGTCTTTGACATCCCAGAGCCTGAAAATGCAAATGGATAAAATGAAAGTCTTTCTTTTTTTCAAAAGAGTTAAAACTCACTTCTGTTTCAAAACTAAGAAAGACTCATCCTTTTGGAGCTCAGTGGGGGCATCCATCTATTTGCTCACCTGTGTGCACAAGTGAGTGTCAGTATTGTGTTAAGAGACAGCCCACACTCTTGTCTTGCGTAAATTAGTATTTGCAAATCCACTGCAGCATTTGGCCAATGAGACTCAGATGCAGCCTGGGGTCATGTGGCTCCTTGTGATCCCTCCTCACCACACAGAGCTGGCCCACACTGTTCCTGCTGATAAACACTGGAAAGGAACAGGCTTCTGTGGTTCTTGAACTGAAAGTCCCCTATTTGACCCGTCCTGGTATCCTGCCTTATGAGTGGGGTGGGGGGAGTAGAAATTGCGGTTGGTAGGGTCTAGGAGCAGGGAATCCTATGAGAGGAGAAAGGAAAAGCACTTAAACTTTGATCAAGATTGAAAAACAGAACTCCACTTATAGATGCACTCACAACCATTCCTCCAGGCCAGCTCACTGTAAATTACTTCAAGTCCAAAGATAAGGAAGACGACCAAGCCCCCAAACCACACTCCTTCCGAGGGGACCATGCCAAATTCCTACAAAAGCTGCACAAGATTAAAAGTCTTAATGGGGTCTATTTATAACAGCTCTCAAGCTAAGAAGTAAAATTGCTAATGCAAGAAGGAAAGACAATAAACGTGGCTTTCAAGGAAGTTGTGCTTTAAGGAGGTACGAGGAAGCATCCACACAATCACATGGGCAGAAAGTGAACTGAGTCGCGTTGAAGGAGCCTGAGAGATGTAGGGGCCCACAGACTGATGGCTGGGTCCGGCCAGGGCTGAGGCATCACTGGGCCCGCCAATGCCTGGCCAGGGCCGCCATGCCTCCGAAATGCCAACTCAGCCTCCCCATCTTTCTTGGGAAAATGTTCGGGAGAACTGCTGAGGCAAATTGCTGCATGACAGGACAGGCCTTGGACAGGCCGTCCCCCAGGCTGAAGGATGCAGGGGAATTCTCAGAAAGGACTATGACAAGCAGAGGGAAGCTCTGTGAAATCTGGGAATGACTCTGGTCAAGAGGGTCGTGAAACATTCAGTTGCTTTGTTCAGTTAGCCTGGGGGGACGGGGGGAGGTCAGAGGCCTGATAGAAATCTCTAACTAGTCAGGTGGGAGTGGCCATAAGCAACTAAGATATCATTCTACTTCTGGACTCCCAGGAGGACCCTCCAAAGCCTGACAACAAATGCAGCGTGAAAACACCAGCCCCTGAGCATGTTGAGTCCCAAACCAGAGGGACCACAGAGGCCCTTTTCAGAGATTCACAATGCATATCAACCTATTAAAGGCACTAAGTCCTGTAGGAAAGAAATCTCCATTTAACCCAGAGTTCCCTACAGAAACCCTTTCCAGGTAAAAAGGGTCACCATCTCTGGCACCTAGGTCTGAAATGCCACATTAGGCAATGGGAAAAGCAGGGCTATGAGATAGCACCTGGGGATAAAATGGAAAATCTCCCTCATTCTTGACTTTCTGTATAACGTTGCTAGCAACCTAGCTGGGGCAAGCCTCCAGCACCCAGCAGGTCAGACACCAAAAACCAAGGCCATTAACTAGGCCCACTGTCCCTAGAAGGCGGTTTGGCAGCCAGTCACCTCCATGGGGTCCCTCTCCTCTGCCCCTTTTCAAAGAAGCTCCTGGGAGTATTCTAAGGGAAGTTATTGTTGTTTTCCACATTGGTTTAGTGTGTCTTCAGAGACATTCCCTCTTGGGAATGCAGGCAAATATCTCTTGAAGTCTTGTGTGATCCTGTGCAGCACCATACAGCCTGCCAGTGGGCTGCATGCTACGCTGGCATCCTCCACCCTCAACTCAGAGACTGCACCAGCAACTAATCTGAGAGCAGCTGGGAGTGGAAAAAAAGCTGAGAAGGAAATCTTCCAGCTCACTTTGTGACTACAGGGAAGCCACTCAACCTCTGTAGGCCTCAGTCTCTTCATCAGTAAAAAGACTTGGCCTTGCATGTGCCTTAACTTTCTATATATTTTATGCCATAAAGAAAAAGATCATAATAGGTTACAGTTTTAGTTTTTTGCATGCTGACTGAAAGGCAAAAAAATCCTATCATCTGCTAGTAAGTTGGTTGGAAACGTGGCATGCTTCTTTGTGTTTTCCTCTGCAAATCTGCCGTGGTGTTTTAATAAAAGCAATACAAACAAAACAAAACAAAACCCCAAATGCATACCAGCATTTACCCAACAAACACATTTAGCACCACCCTGTCCTGGGCAGTGTTCTTGCAGCTTGTTATCTAGTGACAACACGTAAGAAAACAACACTGTCCTCCCAGATGAGTCAACCAGATGAGGGACACGGAGAAGGAAACTAACAGAGCAGCAGAGGGGTCAGGACCTCGGAGCAGAGTTGCAATTGGACTTTAGCCCCAGGGAAGGAGGCTTTGGGCAAAGACCTGAAGGAGGAGAGGGATGCCTTCCCAGATGCCTGTGGGAAGAGCATTCAGGCAGAGGTAACAGCCAACACGATGGCCCTACTTGTGTGTCTCATGAGTAGGAGAAGGATTGAGAGAGACATGGGGAGAGCAGAGAATAGAGATGGGTAGGCAGGAGCAGATGGGAAGGGAGAAGGTGCTGCAGGTCCTCAGCTCTGTAGACCACTTACATACCTTTACTGCAATTGGCTTTGACCTATTATGAAGTGGATTGATTCAACTATAAAAAGGAGATGGGTCAGGAAGGCTGAGATTGGAGATTTAGGGGAGGAGAAGGTTGAGCTAATTGTTTCTGGATCCGGCTGGATTTCGCATTCCACAGGCTTGGAAGAAATGCTTGTTTGAACTACACAGTGCTTCCAATGCCTTGTATTTTTAAATGACTCTATAACATGTATTCCATGGCAGGAGACAGTCCCTGAATGCAGATGGCAAGTGTGGCAGGGGCTGGAAAACGCACATGGAGACACAGCCAGTGCTGTAGACACTGGGCACCTCTTGCTCCCTGGAACACTCCACAAAGTCCCTGTCAGGGCCCCTCTCCCAGCTCCCTGCTGCCCATCCCCTCTCAGCCCACATCCATAGGAAGTGCCACAAGCTTTCGGTCCCCTCCTGCTCTCCCTGAGATGACCAGGACCTCGCCAATGTCCCACCAGGCCACACCTTGCGTGGTGTGGCTCCTACACATACAGACCAACAAGCATATACAGGGGTATGGGGAAGGGCACATTAGAGGACTCATCTTTACTGCAGCAGAAGTATAGAATTCTCATCACTCTGCATATATAGTGTTCCACTCACTCTTTCAAAAGTATCCCTAAAAATCCGCAGATTTAGAATTAACTCTGTCTTGCATTTCTGGGTATTTTATCCATTTGTACATACGTATAGTGGGCTCTTACTTTTTCCTTTCCCTGATCCCCTTCCCATCTAGCTGTGTGCTATGTAACCTGCCATCATTCCCTCTGTGCTCAAGCAAACGTGTACTGATGTCTGTGCATACAGGTTGTGTACCCATATCTAGGGTGCCGGTCAGTGTTAGCTTCTAAAGAAGGGTTCATAAGTAATGCACTTCTCTTTGTTTTGGGATGTGAATGCTTTTAAGATTTTTTTTTAAAGATTTTATTTATTTACTTATTCATGAGAGACACAGAAAGAGAGGCAGAGATGCAGACAGAGGGAGACGCAGGATCCCTGTGGGGAGCTCAATGCGAGACTCAATACCTGGACCCCGGATCATAACCTGAACCAAAGGCAGATGCTCAACCGCTGAGCCATCCAGGTGTCCCACTTTTAAGATTCTTAGGATCAGCCTGATTCCTTCATTTTAGGAAACCGAGGCCCAGAAACCAGTGACCCGCTGAACTCAGCTGGGGCTATCCCTGCCCTACCAGATCCTACCCCATTCCTGTCCCCTTCAGCACTCGGGTCACATGACAGCCCTGCTCCTGTCCACTTGTGCTACCTGAGGGCCTCTGCGCGAGCCGCACTTTCTCCCAAGCATGCCCTGCGCAGATAGCCACCAGCTCATTGGTGCCCTTTCTGGGGTCACCCCCATCTGAGATGGCTACTCCTACCATCCCCTTTCCCTCCCCTTCCTTCTCCTCACCACCCTAACCAGTACTCGGTATGATGAACATGTGTGTGTGTGTGTTTATTCTGAGTCTGGAGCAACAGCTCCAGAGAGCAGTTCTGTCCACCTTGTGTCCCAGCAATGCAGACACTAGAGAACGAGTGAGCTGCTCTCTCTGGTCATCAAGGCCCCACTAAGGGAAATGAGGCCCTCCGTGGGGTTGGCCTTTGCATTCAACTCACTGGGGTTCTTTTCCTTCCGTTTCCCGTTTCCTCGAGTGCAGCCCGGTTCCCAGCGTCAGCTCTCCAAATCCCCTGCTGGTTAAGGAGACTATCTGGGTAGCACTGATACAAAAACTGAGCCACATGCATCTGCACATGGATTCCCCGGCCCACTGGAGAAGCTGGGAGCTGGTCAGAGTAAAGATGGCAAAGGTCTCCACAAGGAAGGGGAATCTGTAGACTGTCACTGCCCCCTACTCCCAGAGTCTCTGAAGCCAAGGGCTTTATAATACTGGTAATCTTGGTTCATAGCAAAAGGAGCATCAGCTCCTTTTGTGTGGGGTGCACATTTGGCTGGGTAGCCAGTGGTCACTCCATTACAGTATCAGTTAGGGCTTATTGGGTAGTAAGCAAAAGAAATTGTGCCTGGATATTTACCAACTGGGACTTGGCACGACCCAGCTGCCGCAGAAGCGCTGAGTCAGTGAGCCCAGCACACAGGAAGTCACCATAGGCTGGCTTGAGAAGCACCTGCCCAGGCTGCTTGGGCCCCTGCGTGGCCCTGCGGAGGGTCTGGGAATGAGCTCGCTGCCCACAGCCCTGCCCTCTCTGCCCACAGAGCAGCCACCTTGCTGGCACTCCTCCTCCCAGCTCGCCAAGTGCCAACCTTTCCGCTCCAGGAGCCCACTGGTACATCCATCTGTTTGCCCCTACAGTTGTCACACCGGCTTCAGTAACCTACTGGAGTGAGCTGAGAGGTCAGAGGGAGAGGAGCTACTTCTAGGGCCATTGAGAAGGCAAGAAGGAAGAGCATGTGTGTAGCTCGAGGTCCAGGCACACTTGGGGGTCATGGATCTGCCTGCACCCCTTCCCATACCCCACCCCCCTCTCCCCTCTTGGGCTGCACCATGTCCTGCAACTGAGCGGGGAGGGGTGAGGGCGCTATCCAAGGGTAATCCTTGTAATGGCCCAGGACATGGTGCGGCAGCTGGCCTGGCTAATGCTCCTTTAATATCTGCTTTCATGTGATTAATGGCTGTGGATAAAACCTTGAACCATGGAAAGCAGGCCTGGCTGCTAAGCCTGGCCAAGAGCATCATTTTGCGTTATGTTGATAGCAGGGACTTATTTCAGCAATTTACATTTTAACACAACTGTTTGAGGACAGCTGCCAAGCCATCACTTTAGAATGTAAAGAAAATAAAGAATAGAAGAAATCAGGATCTAAACTCATGAAGAGTCCAGAGTGGAGGGCAAGGTGGAGATTGGCTGAGCCTGGTGGTTGGGTGTGAAAGCAGCTGGGAGACCCAAAGGTACTCTCACTGCCCCCACCTACCCACTGGCCCCTTCCCCGACCCCTCCAGGCTCCGCTAGTAATAATACCATGAGTATTCTGCTGCTGTACAGTCTATACATATTTTCTCTGCGTTTGGTCTCATTTGCTTCTCACAGGGACCTTGTAAACAGCAGTGTTGATGCAGAAAGATCAGACACCAGGCAGGGCACTGGGGGAGGTCCTAGAGGCCCCAGATGTGCCCAGCATGAACTCTGCAGTTGCCACATCATGGTGACGCGTCCAGGGTTCCAGGGGAGGGGCTGGGACACCAGGCGACTCTGGGCAGTGGCTGCTTCCTGACCTACATGGAAGCATCCTGATATGTTTACCATCTAGAAATGCAACCTCCCTAAAGACCAGCCCCACCTGTGGTGTGGAAGAGGCAGTTTCCAAAACTAAGATTCAGAAAGCTATAGACCTGAGAATGTTCTGGGCCACTGACCAAATTTCACATGTTTTCCCTCCTGCGGGCTTGGCCCTCCGG
Organism: Canis lupus baileyi; assembly: GCF_048164855.1. Classification (NCBI taxonomy): domain Eukaryota; kingdom Metazoa; phylum Chordata; class Mammalia; order Carnivora; family Canidae; genus Canis; species Canis lupus. The sequence continues at coordinate 39,282,279 of NC_132839.1, forward strand.
AATCTGGGGCATGGCCCCACCATGAAGCTCCCATGAAGTAGGCTTTCACTCATTCTCAAGTGTTCTGTAACCTCTGGCCTAGAAACAGGTGTCAGATGCTCGGCTCACCTCTCCTTGCAGGAAGAGACGACTTCTCTTTCACAAGAACAGTGGGCTGCATCGGGATGACAGAGGCCTCCCTCCTGTCCCTGGGCCACCTAGCCTGTCTCTGCACAGGACCTGGCCCTGCTGCCTGCCCTCCCAGAGCATACTCCGTGCCCACCCCCTCCTCATCTTTCCTGGTCTTCAGAGGAGAACAGGAGCTTTCCTGCTGTGCTTTATTCACTCCCCACAGGCAGCCAGTTGCTGGGCCAACACGTAGGGATGTCCCCACAGACAACTGACACAAAGGTCTGTCTGTGCCCATTCGCAAAGGAGAGCAAACTGTAGGAGGTCAGGTGGGTTCCAGGGATGGTCAGGTGGGGGCAGCAGAGAGCTAAGCTGACGGAGTCGGCTCACAGATGGGGCTGTGGGCAGAGCCAGGTCCCGAAAATGGCCTTGTCAGGATCTTGCCAGATAACCCAAAGTGGGGAGGGCCAGCCTATCCGGGACCCCTCAGCTGGACAGAGTCGAAGGGCAAGCCCCAGGGTAGGCCCTGTAACAGTTGCACCAGTAGCTCCTGGGATGGACTCTCCTGCCTAGTCCCATCTGTCTACCCTCAAGGCGGAGGAACCTCTGCTCCAGAGACCTGCCAAGCGCCTGGGGCTCTCCCTGACTGTCCCTGGGGCAGTTCACAGGAGAGATGGCTCGACCAAAAGCAACATCACATGAAAATGAAAAGGCTGATCTCTGTGATGAGGCCTCTGAGCTTGATTTTGGTCTACGCATCCCTTGCAGCTTGCTTTCCAGGCCTGCAAGCTCCTGAGGAGGCAACGTGAGGGACACTGGCCGGCATTGATTTGAAGCTGGAGGGACTTTTGTCAGGAATGCTTACAAGATTTGCTGGGTCCCAGTGCAACATTAGAATGCCACCTGACCCTTTCCTCAAAAATTAAGGATTTTAAGTCGGCAAAGCAGAGTATTAACACTAAGCACATAAAAACAAAACAAAACAAAACAAAACAACAAAACAAAACAAAACAAAACAAAACAACACTAAGCACAGGGCAGCCTGGGTGGCTCAGTGGTTTAGCGCCGCCTTCAGCCCAGGGCGTGATCCTGGGGACCTGGGATCGAGTCTCACGTCGGGCTCCCTGTGTGGAGCCTGCTTCTCCCTCTGCCTGTGTCTTTCATGAATAAATAAATAAAATATTTTTTAAAAAAAAGACTAAGCACAGATATATATATATATATATATATATATATATATATATATATATATATATATATAAATTCGGATGTGGTTATTTAAACCTACCATCTTACTTTGCACTTTCTATTTCTTGCCTGTTTTATTTCCCCATTTATCTCATTTTCTGCCTTCTTTTAGATTATTTTTATTGTTATCTTTTTCCTCTCTTTTGGATTGGAAATCATACTCTTTTCCTACATTTTTATTGTTTGCCTGGGACTACCGCCTTGCATTCTTGGTTTATCAAAGTGTAGCGATTTTTTAAAAAATATTTTATTTATTTATTCATGAGAGGCAAAGATATAGGCAGAGGGAGAAGCAGGTTCCCTGTGGGGAGCCTGATGAGGGACTTGATCCCAGGACCGCAGAATCACAACCTGAGCCAAAGTCAGATGCTCAACCACTGAGAGAACAGGTGGCCCAGTACTTTTACCTCTTTCTAGTCAATGCAAAGGCCTTAGAATTTCAAATCCATTTGATACCCTCAATTTGTGGGCTATTAATGTCATGTACTTTTTAAATTACTAGAATGTATTTTTTTAGAGCAGTTTTAGGTTTATAGAAAATTGAGCATATAATACAGAGACTTCTCATTTACTCTCTCTCTTCCCCTCACAATTTTCTCAATTATTAACATCTTGCAATATATGGTACATTTGTTATAATTGATGAACCAATGTTGATACATTATTATTAATCAAAACCTATAGATTACATTAAGGTTCTCTCTTTGTGTTGCATGTTCTGTGAGTTTTGAAAAATCCATAGTCGTGTGTCCACCATCACAATATCATACAGAATAGTTTCCCCATCCTAAAAATTCCCTGTGCTTCACCAATATATCCCTCCCATATCATTGAACCTCTGCCATCAGCTGTTCTTTTTAATATCTTCATGGTTTTGCCTTTTCCAGAATGCCTTATAGTTGCAATCATACAGTGTGTAGCCTTTTCGGACTGTCTTCCTTCTCTTAGAAATATGCCTTTAGGCTTCCTCCATGTATTTTTCTGGATTGATAACTCATTTGTTTTTAGTGCTGAATAATATTCCATTGTTTGGTTGTATCACAGTTTGCTCATTCATTTATCTATTGAAGGACAGATTGTTTGCTTCAAGTTTTAGTGACTGTGAATAAAGTTGCTATAAACATTTGTGTGTAGATTTGTGTGGATAGAAGTTTTGAATTCATTTTTTTCATTTGGCTACAAATCTAGATGCTCAATTGCTGGATCACATTATAAGACTGTGTTTAGCTCTGTAAGAAAAGCCAAACTGTATTCTAAAGAGACATTCTGACCAGGGAAAATAAATATTTCTGTTGTTCCACATCCTTGATAACATTTGATATTGTCTTTCTTAAGGTTTTAACCATTTCATGGTATGTGTGTTGGTGTTCTTTGTCGTTTTAATTTGCAATTTCTGCTATTTCTGATAACATATGTTTATTTGCCTCTGTATATCTTTGGTGAGGTGTCCACATCTTTTTCCAATTTTTAATTGGGTTGCTTGTTTTCTTATTGTTGAGTGTTTAAAGCCTTGTGTATATTTTGGATATAAGTCCATTATCAGAAATGTTTTGCAGATATTTTCTCCCAGGCTCTTGTCTGTTTTTTCATTCTCTTAGCAATGTCTTTCACAGAGTAGAAGTTTTTTATTTTTATAAGTTTGACTTAGCAGTTTTTTCTTTCTTTTCTGATCATTCTTTTGGTATTGTATCTAGAGTCATCCTCAAACCTAAGGTCACCTTTCTTTGATTTCTTTCATTAGAATTTTATAGTTTTCCCCATATTGATCTTATACATATTTTGTTAGATTTACTACTAAGTACTTCACTTTTTTGGTGTTAATGTAAATGGTATTATATTTTTAATTCCAAATTCTACTTGTTCATTGCTGGTATATAAGAAAGTAATAGACTTTTGTCTATTAATCTTATATTCTGTAGCTTTGTTGTTATTGTGTATTTTAAATTGAAAATTTTTAAATTTAATTTTTTTTAAAGTTTTGCCAGTTTTTTTTGGATTTTCTGCATAAACTATCATGTCGTTTGGAAACAAAAGCAATTTTATGTCTTCATTTCAAATCTGTATGTCTTTTATTTCATTTCATTATCTATTGTATTCATTGTGATTTCTATATGATGTTGAAAGGAGTAGTGAGAGGAGGCATCCTGGCTTTGTTCCTAATCTTAGCAGAAAAGTTTCTAGTTTCTCGCCCTTAAGTATAACGCTACCTGTAGGGTTTTTGTATATGTTTTTTATCAAATTGAGGAAGTTCGTCTCTATTCCTGATTTGTTAAGAGTTTTTATGATTTATGGGTGTTGTATTTTGTCAAATGTATTTTCTGCATCTATTGATACAGTTACATGATTTTTTATCTTTAGCCTATAGATGTCATGGATTACATTACATTAGTTCATTTTTGAGTATTGGACAAGCCTTGCATACTTGGAATAAATTCCACTTAGCCATGATATGTAGCTTTTTAAATACATTATTGGATTTGATTTGCTAATATTTTCATAAGGAATTTTTGACTCTATGTTCATAACAGATATTTGTCTGGAGTTTTCTACAGTTTGTAATTTGGTATTAGAATAATGCCGGACTTGTAGAATAAGTTAGGAAGTATTCCCTTTGCTCCTATTTTCTTGATAGACTATAGAGAATTGGCATATTTTCTTCCTTAAATGTATGTTCACCAGTGAAGCCATCTAGCTTCCCATATAATTCATGTAATTCACCAGTGAACACATCTATATGATAATATGCAGTATTGTCAACTTGTTAATTATTGATTTGATTTCTTGAATAGATATGAGCTTCTTCAGTTTATCTATTCTCCTGTGTGAGTTTTGGTAGATTGTCTTTCAAGAATTGATTCATTTTATCTAAGTTGTAAAATCTGTGGGCATAGAGTTGTTCATAATATTCTAGTATTCCTTTACTACCCTGTTAATGTCCATGGGGTTAGTAGTGATGGCTTCTATCAAACAATTGATATTAGTAACTGTGTCTTCTCTCTTTTTTTCTGGTCAGGCCTGATTAGAGATTTGTCAATTTTCTTAATCTTTCCAAAGAACAAGCTTTTAGTTCTTAGAGAATAAGTTAACTTATTTCTCTATTGATTCCCTGCTTTTAATTCAATCAATTTCTGCTCTAATTTTATTATTTCTTTTCTTGTTCTTCTGTTAGATTTAATTTATTCTTCCTTCTCTAGTTTCTTAAAGTGAAAGCTTAGTATTAATTTTGAATATTCTTTTTATATTATATACATCAAGGCTACCAATTTCTCTAAAACACTGTTTTCATTGGATCCCACAAATTTTCATTAAATGTATTTTCTTTCTAATTTAGCTCGAAATATTTTTAAAATTCTCTTGAGATTTCTTCTTTGACCCATGTGTTATTTACAAGTCTGTTGTTTAATCTCCAAGTATTTGGGGACATTCCAGTTATGTTTCTATTATTGATTTCAGTTTAACTGCATTGTGTTCTAAAAACATATTTTTTAATTTTTAAAAATTTGTTGTTGTGTTTTATGTCCTCAAATGTGGTCTATCTTGGTGAGTGTGAGCTTGAAAAGAATGTACATTCTGCTGGCATTGGATGAAATATTCTATTCTTCTTCTCGTCCTTCTTTTGATTTTCTGAAGTTTGAATATGATATGTGTAAATGTTGATTTTGAGGTATTTATCATGAATAGTATTCTCTGAGCTTCCTGGAACTGTGGTTTGATGTATGTCATTAAATTTGGAAAATAGTCATTACTACTGCAAATATCTTTTCTCCCTTTTCTTTCTTCTCCCTCTGGTATTCCTATTCCATATATGTTATAACTTTTGTAGTTTTTCCATAGCTTATGGATATTATGTTCTTTATTTTTCATTCCTTTTTCTCTTTGCATTTCAGTTTTGGAAATTTCTATTGACCTCATCAAACTGATTCTTTTCTCAGTTATTTCAGGTCTACTGGTGAGCCCATTAATCGCATTGGTAATTGCTGTTATGGTGCTTCTTATTTTATTTTATTTTATTTTATTTCATTTTGATTCTTTTTTAGGGTTTCCATCTGTCCATTTACATTACCCATCTAATTTTTCACGTAGTCCATTTTTTTCCATTAGAGATCTTAGTATATCAATCATAATTATTTGAAATTCTTAGTCTGATAATTCCAGAATCTCTGCTGTTTTCTGAGTCTGGTCCTGTTGTTTGCTTTGTCTCTTCTGTTTTGTTTTTATTTTTTATTTTTATTTTTTTTTTTGACATTTAGCATGACTTGTAATTGTTAAAAGCCAGGCATGGTATATTACACAATAAGAACTGAGGTAAATGGGACTTCAATTGAGGGTTTATATTTATCTGGCTAGGAGTTACATTGTGTTTACTCTTTACTGTACTATAGGTATGTAAAGTTTTACTCTCCTCTAGTAACTCTTTTGTTTATTTTTTGGTCTCCCCTTTATCTTTGAGATCTCTTGAAACTCCTTAAAAAGAGTCCAAGGCTTGCAATTATTTCAGCTGTGATCCATTATAATATAGGGGAGCCTCATTGTGGTAGTGACAAGGTACAAGGAGTAGAGAAGCATTATATCATACTACCTCAAGGCTCAGACTTTTAGTGAGTCTCTGCCCCTGGACTCTGACCTTCACAAATGCTTATCAGCTTTTCTCTCCCACTTAAATGAGACAGGAAAACTAGAGGGAGATGTAGCTGTGTATTTTCCTACCCTCACAGTCACTAGGCTTTGATAAAGTAGTTTTCCTTGAGGGCAAGTGGAGAATGGAAGGCTCTGGGCATATATCAAAATGGATACTTTCTCCCTCCCTCTGCAGGAGAGGATTTTTCTCTAAACTTCACTCTGAGAATCTAGCTGAGCTCTTGAAGGTAATACTCACAAAAATATGGGGGCTTCCCTGAGACTGAGCCCCTTGATGTTCATTCTTAAGCTAGCCTATAGTTAGCTTGCAGCAATATGTCAGTTACAATTCAACTTTTCTTGCCTATTCCTGGTTCTCATGAACTGTGATTCTCTGCATTCACCTGTCTCTCCAGGCTTCTGGGTGTCATTTCCCATGACTTCAACTCTTTGATAGACTTAAGATTTTTCTTGTTGAAAGAATGGAGGTGATGAATTCCCAAATCTATGCATGTTCAAGCAGAAACCAGAAGTTATTACCAAGTATTTAAATCCCACAAGATATTATTGATATTACCTTATATAGTTGGTAACTATGTATATGTACACACACATTTACTATTTCATTTTTCTGTATTTCTCTCTGCTCTATACCCCCCGTCTGTGATATTTTTACTTCTATCTAAAGGAAGCCCTTTGTAATTCTTTAAATGTGTGCTTGTTATAAATGAATTCTTTGTTATTGTTTGCCTGAAAATGTCTCTATTTTCCTTTTGCTGTTGATAGATATTTTGCTGGCATAAAATTCTAGGTTGACAATGGTTTCCCTTCAGCACTCTGAATACACCATTTCATCACATTCTGACTTTTATTATTTCTGTTGAGAAATCAAATGCCTTTTTTATAGCTGTCTGCTCTATTCAAGGTAATTTGGGTTTGTCTCTTCAAGCTCTTAAGATTTTCTTTTTGTCCTTGGTTTTCAGGAACTTCACTATTGTATGTCAAGATCTGTACTTTTTTGTATTTACTCTGCTTGGAATTGATTTGAACACTTAAGTTCCAATCAATTAAATTGTTGGTTAATATATTTTATAAGTTTGGGAAATTCTCAGAAAATTATCTCCTCAGTTGTTGTTTCTACTCTATTTTCTCTCTATTGTTTCCAGGATTCTATATAAACAGACTTTTTCCTTGAATTCTCTGCATTTATCCTCTCTTCTGTGTTCACTTTTCTCTCTACTATAACACTCTGAATAATTTCTTCTAATTTGGCTTCCAGTTCACCAATTATCTTTCTCTCTTTTTTTTTAAAGATTTTATTTATTTATTCATGAGAGACACATAGAGAGGCAGAGACACAGGCAGAGGGAGAAGCAGGCCCCCCACAGGGAGCCCAATGTGGGACTCAATCTCAGGACCCCGGGATCACACACTGGGCCAAAGGCAGATGCTCAATCACTGAGCCACCCAGGCTCCCCACCAATTCTCTCTTTAATTGGTTTAATACATTGTTAATCTAATTCACTGAATTCTTAACTTCAGTTAGCAGATTGTTCAATTCTACCATTTCTAGTTGGCTATTTTTTAAAAGCTGTGAGAATACTTTTTGAAGCTTTCTGCAAAAGTTTTCAACTTTGTCTTCTATCTCATTGGTTACATAAGTATTATGGCCTTAAAGCCCATGTCTGGTAATTTCAATACATGGTAACCTTGGCAGTCTTCTTCTATTGCCTGTTGTTTCTGCTAGTTCTTTTACATATTGTTCTGTATCCCTAAGTGTCTGGTTATCTTTAACTGTTTGCATAAATTATATGTAAAAAAATTGTTTGTAGAAATACACTGAGACTTAGGATGTTGTTATCTTCCTCCAGAGAAGATTACCATTTTTTTTTCCTTTCAAGTACCTTGAAGCATTAACGATCTAGGATCACCTTAATTCAGTTGTAAGACTTGATATTTTTACACACATAACCCTAAACTGAGTTGCAGTTCCTGTACAAACTGGTTTATTTACCTTTTTTCCCCAGTGTCCCTTCAAGGTCCCAACTCAAAGCAACACAGGGTTACCATGGTCTGAGAGTCTGGATTTGAGGATCCTGCTCATTTCCATCTATTCCTCTTTCTCTAAAATTTTAATACTCAAAAAATAAAATAAAATTTCAATACTCAACAGGAAAATTCAGTCTAAATATCTACTGAGAAAGCTATGAAGGAACAGAGTAAGGGTGAATCCCAGAAGAATGCTGGTATATCCAGCAGAGACGCAGTGTGGCAGATTGGCTCAGAGCACAGGTCTTGAGAAAGATTGTTCCATTTTTTATTCTGTAGCTGCCACTTACTAGTCATGGTGCCTTAAACAAGTTGTTCTCACAGTGACTCATTGTGTCTTATGTGTAATATGGAGATAATTATTCTATCTCCTTCATAAGGCTGTTATGAGTATTATGAGTTAATTTCCACTTCACACCCATTAGTATGGCTATTACTTAAAACAATACAGGGGCACCCAGGTGGCACAGTGGGTTAAGCATCTGCCTTCAGCTCAGGTCATGATCTCAGGGTCCTAGAATCAAGCCTCACTGCTTCTCCCTCTCTTCCCTGCTTGTGCTCTCTCTCACTCTCACTCTCTCTCTCTAATAAATAAAATCTTTTTTTAAAAAAAACCCACAAACACAGAAAACAACAAAAGTTGGCATGATGTTGAAAAATTGGAACCCTTGTGCTTTGCTGGCATAAATATAAAATTGTGCAGCTGCTGTGGAAAACAGTATGGTAGTTCCTCAAAAAATTTGAAAAAAGAATCACCATTTAATCCATCAATTCCACTTCTGGGTACATATGCAGAAGAATTGAAAACAGGGACTCAGATATTTGCATACTTGTTCATAGCAACATATTCACAGCAAAGAAATAGAAACAACATGAAAGCCCACTAACAGATGAATGGAGGGGATCCCTGGGTGGCTCAGCGGTTTAGTGCCTGCCTTCGGCCCAGGGTGTAATCCTGGAGACTTGGGATCGAGTTCTGCGAGTTCTGCGTCGGGCTCCCAGCGTGGAGCCTGCTTCTCCCTCTGCCTGTGTCTCTGCCTCTCTCTCTCTCTCTCTCTATCATGAATAAATAAATAAAAATCTTTAAAAAAAACCAGATGAATGGATAAACAAAACATGGTCTGTACATATAATGGAATATTATTCAGCTTTAAAAGAAAGGAAATTCTGACACTTGTTACAACATGGATAGATGATCCTTGAGGATATTATGCTCAGAGAAATAAAACAGTCGCAAAAGGAAAAATACTGTATTATTCCACCTATATGAGGTCCCTAGAACAATCAATTTCATAGAGACAGAGAGCATAAGGGTGGTTACCAGGGACTCTGGGGGAGGAGGGCTGAGTTTCAGGTTGAGATGATGAAAAATTTCTGGAGATGGATGGTGGCGATGGTTACATAACAATGTGTGTGAGCTTAGTGCCACTAAACTGTACACTTTAAAATGGTTAAAATTATAAATTTTATGTTACATACAGTTTTCCATAACAAAATAATTTAGGTTTATTTAATTTACAGTGACTTATAGGAGAGTAAAAAAATGTGGTTATTATTAGGTATTTTGAGATGGGGATAAAGAGAAGGAGGGGATTTCAATTATTATAAAGGAGTCTCAGGGCTATTTGAACATATCACGGAAAAGCCACCCTGCTTCTCCTCATTGTTCTCTTTGTTTCCAGGTTAGAGTCTAGCTCATCTCCGACAGTTTCCAAAATCACTTGGGCAACTTTCCACTTCCCTGTGCCCAAGGATGACCTGACACTAGGGCAGTGGTTTCCAGAGTGGTGGAACCATTTCCATTTTTGAACCTGTACTTACACTTGCCTGCACACACCATCTTCAGATGGTAACAAAATAAATCCAAACAAGTGTTACCAATTTTGGAGATGTGGAAACTGTAGATAGCTGCCAGATGTGGATGGGAGACTTCCCCATAAACCTGCTAATGCTTTTAAAATGTTCGAGCCAGGGTGGCTCAGTGGTTGGGCATCTGCTTTTGGCTCACGTTGTGATCCTGGGGTCCTGAAATTGAGTCCCTCATCAGGCTCCCCACAAGGAGCCTGCTCCTCCCTCTGCCTATGTCTCTGCCTCTCTCTGTGTGTCTCTCATAAATAAATAAAATCTTTAAAAAAATAAAATGTTTGAACCATGTAGATATATAAACTATTAAAAAGTTAAATTAATTACAAATAAAAATGACTTTAATTTGCATTCTTTAAAAACAAAAGACACTAATTTGATGACATTGAATCTGCAGATTAGAGCTGGTATCTTCAGTTGGTCTGCATGTCTTAGGTCACCCTGCAAGATGAGTGAAGGCAGGGGAAAGCTATTGACCTTCCAGCAGTGAGTGAGGGAAAACTCTAGTCTTTTTGTAGCTCCCAGAAGGGGCAGAGCTGGGGACCTGGAGGCAAGTGAGGTTGGCCAAGAGAACCGCGTGATCTACAAGGGTGCAGAGGCAAGGCAGTCAGGTGTGGGTGGAAACCCCAAGAGCATAGCCAGAGCTGAGCCTCCTATGAGGCCCTCCAAGAGGGCAGCAAATGCCAAGCCTCCAGCACACAAGATAGGAAGCCCAGAGCTGTACAGCATGGTATGGAAAGGATGTCTGTGCATGGGGAGCTGTGCAGATCATTTAACACCCAGTTGAACACCTGCTAGGCATATGAGAGCTTCCATATCATGATGTGGCCCTTTGCAGGGGGGTCATGTATAGCAGGGAGCACAGGGCTATGCACAATTGTTCTCATCTACAGCAACAGGAGCTAGGATAGAATGTGCTTGACATCCAAAGAGGGCCACAGTCCCATGGCTGGGCTGGCTGGGAAGGGCTGACGGAGATGCTGCCCCCATGTGGAGCATGAGTTGGGCACAGAAAGCAGGGTCCAAGCTTAGCAAATGTGCTGGATAAAAAGTCAAAGACCAAGAAAGAGATTAGGAGAAGAAGGGCATGTTTGAAAACCCCTGCATGGGAAAGACATTCAGCTGGTTTGGTGGATGTGGGAGTAGAACCATAGAGGCCAAGTGCCACCAGTGGCCCTTGAGAGAACCCTCAGTCCAGTGGTCATAGCCTAGTGAGGAGCTCAAGAAGCAGGTGTTCTTCCTGGAGTCTGAAAGGGCAGATGCAAGGGCAGGGCTGCTTGAGTCTCCCTCCTCTTTCTGCTGATTTAGCTGGGAGACTCACTCCTATCAGGGACCATTCCCCAGCCAGAACAGATGGCCTATATTGAGTCATAGGAGCCATTTAGATAGAATCCACATTGGGACATGATTCCATCCCAGTAAAGCCAAGAGAGCCCTCAATAAGGACCATCCGGAACCATTCTCCAGACCTTTGAATGTGACCTCTGGAGGCAGTTTCCTTCACCACAGAACAGTTATGGGAACCTCAGAGGTTAAATTCATGGTTATCTGAGTTTAGGGCTTCCTAAATCCTTCCTGTGGCTCTAAGAGATAGAAGTATTTTTTTTTAAGATTTTATTATTTATTCATGAGAGACAGAGAGAAGCAGAGACATAGGCAGAGGGAGAAGCAGGCTCCACACAGGGAGCCCGATGTGGGACTCAATCCTAGGACCCCAGGATCATGCCCTGAGCCAAAGGCAGGCGCTCAACCACTGAGCCACCCAGGCATCCCAGTCAGAAGTATTTTAGAAGAAAAGGTCAATTAGCTTAGGAAATTTGGGGTTCCATAATAGCAAAAAAGTTTGCTTCACTGCATGACTTCTCAGAGCCTTTAATATCTTAATAAGCACTGAGACTCTCCAAAATGAAAAGAGACTATGGAGAGCTGCCCCAATTTAATTCACATAGGGTCATTTTTTTTTTTTTTTTTTTTGAGAATGTCCAAGCCCCCAGGGGCCCAGTCTAGAAGTTTAAAGAATGTTGCTTGCAGGCTGATGCGATATTGTAAAAGGGAGCATGTGAGGTAGGGACTCCTCAAAGCAGACACCACTCCTCTTGATCTCAGTGGCTTAAAAAAAGAAAAGAAAAGAAAAGAAAAGAAAAGAAAAGAAAAGAAAAGAAAAGAAAAAGTTTAATTCCCCCTTGGGAAGAAGGAACTAGGCATGATGAGAAAGGAAAACCTCAACCAATCAGTTGCTTGGGACAATGGAAAATTTGGGACTAATTACTAACAATCTCTTTAACCAAAGTGTTCCTTTTTTGCTTGCCTTCTGAGTCAACTGGGAAAGAAATAATTAACTTTAAAAAGTAAAATGATTCAGTCATGAGACAGAAGGAAATCCTGTCATTTGTAACACCATGGATGGATCCTGAGGGCATTATGCTAAGTGAGATAAGTCATACTGAGACAAATACCATATGATCTCACTTCATGTGGGATCTGAAAAAGTTAAGCTTTTTTAGACTCTCAGAGAAACAGAGCATACAGTGGTGGTTAACAGGGGCTGGGAGAAATGAGGAGATGTTGGTCAAAAGGTACAAGCTTCCAGTTGTAACATTAATAGGTTTGGGGGTCTAATGTACAGCATGGTGATGACAGTAATCATTCTGTGCCATGTACTTGAATGTTGCTAAAAAGAATGGATCTTAAAAAAAAAAAAAAAGAATGGATCTTAAATGTTCTCACCACAAAAAGGAATGTTAAGTTTGTGAAAGGATGGAGGTGATAGCTCATACTAAGGCAGTAATCATCTTGCAATTTATAAATGTATCCAATCAACACACTGTACACCTTCAACTGACACAGTGTTATGTGTCAATTGTATCTCAATAAAGCTGGAAAAAAATAATTATTTATTTATTTATTTATTTGTGATAGTCACAGAGAGAGAGAGAGAATGAGGCAGAGACACAGGCAGAGGGAGAAGCAGGCTCCGTGCACCGGGAGCCCGATGTGGGATTCGATCCCGGGTCTCCAGGATCGCGCCCTGGGCCAAAGGCAGGCGCCAAACCGCTGCGCCACCCAGGGATCCCCAAAGCTGGAAAAAAATAAATGTAACATGGATCTCTAGAACAGAAGAAAGGATATTAGAAAAAACTAAAGATATCTGGACGTAGTCTTAGTTAATGAAAATATATTAATATTGTTTCATTAATTATAACAATATACCATAGTATATATGTTACCTTATAAATATAAATATATACCGCACATATATTCTTATTTCACAGCATAAATGTACCATAATAATATAAGATATTGATAATAGAAGAGTGCAGGATATATGGGAACTCTCTATATTATCTTCTCAATTTTTCTGTAAATCTAAAACTGTTTTAAAAAATAAGATCTGGGGCACCTGGGTGGCTCAGTGATTGAGCATCTGCCTTCGGCTCAGGTAGGGATACCAGGGTCCTGGGATCAAGCCTGCACTGGGGTCCCTGCATGGAGGCTGCTTCTCCCCCTGCCTATGTCTCTGCCTCTCTTTCTGTGTCTCTCATGAATAAATAAATAAAATCTAAAAAAAAAATAATAAGATCTATTAAAATTGTTTAAAAAATAAAATGCCAGAATCTCTCCTGATGTTTCCACACTTTGCAGAACTAGCCTTTTTTTTTTTTAAGATTTTATTTATTTATTCATGAGAGATACAGAGAGAGGCAGAGACATAGGCAGTAGGAGAAGCAGGGTCCCTGCAAGGAGCTGGATGAGGGACTCAATCCTGGGCTCCGGGATCACCACCGGGATCACACCCAGAGCAGAAGGCAGACGCTCAACCGCTGAACCACCCAGGCATCCCACAGAACTAGCCCTTAACCAGTCTAAGCTCTGTGTGCTCATACTTGTTACCCTTCTCCATAGCAGCGTGCCTTGGCCTGTTGTTCAGAGACTTTTCAAGAGATTTTTATCAAAAGATTAAAACTCAAAGTCATTCTGCTAATTGAAACAAAGATTCAAGTAACAAGGGCACTCTATTCCCAGAACGTTTTGCTTAAACTGTACTGAGATTTACTGGATGCGCCTAAATTTGTTTTGAGTGCATTTTTGCTTTATGGGTTCCTGCAACCAAATTGGGGAAAATCCAAATTTTAGTAGCTATGAAGCATTACTCAAAAGAGATGAGACTGATAGATTATCTTGAAGACCATTAGGAGGTCTCCCTCTCCAGTGAGGCATGATGCATGAAATATAAATAACTTCTGTGCCAGGTGTCAAGGGAGCACAGCTTGTAGAACGTTTATATGCTCTGAGGCATCTCGCAGTGCTGATCTGTGAGAAGGCACAGCTGACTTTATGAGGCTCATGCACATCCTTTCATCTCCCAGAGATCTGTTCTTACGCGTCAGCTCCTATAAACCAAGTCACACAGAGGTGAAATAACTTCTTGCCATGGCTCCTGCCCAAATTTCTTCTCAGGAACACAGATATCTTAAAGGAAGAAAAGGTAAAAGTGACTTTCATATAACTGGACTCATATTTGGGGAGATTTGCCACTGCTACACAGTAAAGATTTAAGAAGCATGAGCTGCAACTTACGTTTGGAATTTGGAAGTACACCATTAGGTCCTACCAGAGGGCAGAATGTTACATTCAGACTTGAATGGATTCCAGCACTGTGATGCACTGGGGCTCCTTACATGTGGTTGGCAGACTTATAGATGAATGAGATGTCAAGAATTTTGTGAAAAGGAAAACCAGCTCAGATAATGCTCTTTTTATGGAACTTCCAGAAGCTCCACCCATGATGAGGCCACTCCACAGCAGTTCCAGGCATACTATTCTTCTTTGCCCAGACTGGTCCTACCAGTTCTTGACATTTATGCCACTGAGACTTCCACAAAGCTTTGATATAATTGATTATTTCCACAGCAAAGTCACTGGTTTTATTTTCATTGTGGAGTTTATTCTGAAAATTTTAAAATGTTTAATATTTGGCAGGTTTTTCATCCATGTGCTTGTTATCTTAGCTCACATCATCTGCCAACATTGCAACATAATCCACTGCCAAAAATAAATAAATAAATAAATAAATAAGAAGAGAAAAGAGAAAAAAAAAATGAAAAGAAAGCCGGTATGATAGGACAGGAAGCCACGGTCCACTTGGGATCCTCTTGATACCTCCATGGTAGACTCTCCAGAGCTTCTGTCCTCCATTGCAGAATGGCCAGCAGTGAAGGCGTGCTAAGAACTCCAGCTCCCACAAGCCTGGAGCCATGTGGCATGGGGAAGGGTTATGTAAAGAAGTTGCTGCCAATTTTCAACTGTTGATGGGGCCAAGAATCCTTTGGAGAGAGGCTGCATATTTTGACCAACTTGGGTCCAAAGACTCACCAGGATGGACCTCTGCCTTCCAGAGAGTGGAGTTTCCTCTGTGTTCCAAATGTTTGAGGATCGTAGTTCCCCCAAGTGGAAAACCCCACTTTATCTGTCAGTCAGTGGAGAATCTACAGAAAAGTAGTTTATGAAGAGTTTATGGTTAAATAAATAAAATCTTTAAAAAAAAAAAGAGTTTATGGTGATCAAAGCATTGAAGACCTGTAGGCCTCTGCCTAATCTAGTTATTCTTTTATTTATTTTTATGATTACCTTTGATAACAATACCAAAGATTTTAAATTCCTCTCCCTCTCTACCCTTTTTCATTTGCAGAGGCATTGTTCAAAGGAATATGAGTTTAATTTACAAAGCAAATATAGGGATCCCTGGGTGGCGCAGCAGTTTGGCGCCTGCCTTTGGCCCAGGGCATGATCCTGGAGACCCGGGATCGAATCCCACGTCGGGCTCCCGGTGCATGGAGCCTGCTTCTCCCTCTGCCTGTGTCTCTGCCTCTCTCTCTGTGTGTGTGACTATCATAAATAAATAAAAATTTAAAAAAAAAAAAAAAAAACAAAGCAAATATATATTTTAATCTACCACCTCAGCTTCTTTATTTCAGGAATTATGCCAATTAAGTCATTCAAAAGTCAACACTATCTTGTGTTTTTTTCTAAGATTTTATTTATTTATTAGAGAGGCAGAATGAACGGTGGGGAGGGGCAGAGGGAGAGAGGAAGAGAGAGAGAAGCAAACTCCCTGCTGAGCACGGCTCAGGCTCAACTCAACAGACGTTGGCAAAGATGTCAAGAAAAAGGAGTACTCATGCACTGTTGGTGGGAATGCAAACAGTCACTCTGGAAAACAGTATGGAGTTGCCTCAAAAAGTTAAAAATAGATGCCAGGCTCAATCCCAGGACCTAGAGATCATGACCTGAGCCAAAGGCAGACACTTAACTACCTGAGCCATCCAGGTGCCCCACCACTATCTTGTTTTAAAACATATGTAAAAAATCCAGGGAAAATGGAAGTGGAAACTCACCTCTGGAACCAATCCCAGGAACAATACTTTGCTGCACAGACACAAATCTTATGCCAAATAAGACTTTGAGAAGGAAGGTACTTGGAACAGGACTTCCAGGTCAGGATTCACACACCTGCTTGGCAAGTACTTGCCTGAGCCCTCAGCATCCACAGGTATCTCTCACCTTGCTCCCTATTCCCAGTCTGATCTTTCCCCTTCCCCACCCATCATCCCTCCTGGCCTGGGAACTATGCTTCAGTTCACAGGGTCTGCTGGCCTGACTGAGGTGCCACTTATCCCCCCTCCAGCTTTTGTGTAAAGTACCCCCTTTCCTCAAATCTGCCATCTAGTTTCCCACTTAAACAAGTCCAGCTGAAGCACCTCTCCTCCTCTGATAAGTCCTCTATCCCTTTATATTTTCTTACTGCTTGGCAAGTCTGATTAGAATGCTTCCTATAGTCTGCCTTGTATTTCAAATGTGTTTGTATAGGTGCCTCCCCCACAAGCTTATGAACATTTAAAGTCATATCTGAGTCATTCCCATACCTCTGCACAGCACAGAAAGGGTGTTATCATATCAGGGTGATATCTGAAAAGGGTTAGCATCCAAAATGTATAAAAACTTATACAAATCAAAGACCCAAAAAACAAATAATCCAATTTAAAAATGGGCAGAAGACATGAACAGACATTTCTCCAAAGAAGACATACAGATTCAACAGACACATGAAAAGATGTTTATCATCATTTACCATCGGGGAAATGTAAATCAAAACTACAATGAGATATCACTTCACAGTTGTCAGAATGGCTAAAATCAACAACACAAGAAACAAATGGGTGTTGGCAAGGAGGTGAAGAAAAAGGAATACTGTGCACTGTTGGTGGGAATGCAAACGGGTACAGTCACTCTGGAAAACAGTATGAAGATTTCTCAAAAGTTAAAATAAAAAACTACCTTATGATCCAGCAATCCCATTACGGATATTTACCCAAAGGATACAGAAACACTAATTCAAAGGGATATATGCACCCCTATGTTTATAGCAGCATTATTTATAATAGCAAAGATATGGAAGTAGCCCAAGTGTTCATCAATTGATGAATAGACATAGGAGATGTGGTATATTTATACAAAAGACTATATTTAGCCATGAAAAGAATGAAATCTTGCCATTTGCAATGACATGGACAGAGCTAGTAAATATAATGCTAAGTGAATTAAGTCAGAGAAAGACAAATACCACATGATTTCACTTATATCTGGAATTTAAGAAACAAAACACATGGGCAAAGGGAAAAAGAGAGAGAGAGAGAAATCAAGAATCAGACTCTTAGCTATGCAGAACAAACTGAAGGTCACCAGAAGAGAGGGAGATGGAGATTAAGGAATGCACTTGTCCTGAGCACCGGGTGATGTATGGACTTGTCAAATTACTATATTGTACACCTAAAACTAATATAACACTGTATGTTAATTAACTGGAATTAAAGTAAAAACTTTAAAAAAGAGAAAGGGTGATGTCAGTGGTGAATTAAATTGAACTATGGATAGCAAGGAAGCAAGAGGTCAAGGAAAATAAGTGCCGTTAAATGACAGATGACAAGAGAGTGGAAAAGATTTGCCACTTTAGCACAGTCACAAGTTCATCATCTTATATGAACAAGCTTTAAAAATAAGGAAAAGATTCGATTTTAAAAATGAGCAGAAGATGTGGAAAGTTCACAGAAATAGAAATGCAGATCACCTTTAAACATGAAAAGATGCCCAACTTCACTCCTAGTAACATTAATGCAAATTAAAATTATACTGACCTATAGACATCTAACAGACCACTCCACCCAATAGCAGAATACATATTCCTCTAAGTTCACATGGAACATTGTCCAGGAAAGACCATATGCTAGTCCATGCAACAAGCCTAAATAAGTTTAGAAAGATTGAAATTGTACTAAGTATGTTCTCCAACCACAGTGGAATTAAATTCAAAATCAATAACAGAAATTTGTGAAATTCACAACTATACATACACTTAAGCAATCAATGGGTTAAAAAGTCACACAAAAAATTAGAGATGTGGGGCAACCAGGGTGGCTCAGCAATAGTTTAGCAACCCCCCCTTCAGCCCAGGGCCTGATCCTGGAGACCAAGGATCAAGTCCCACGTCAGGCTCCCTGCATGATACACACATCTCTCTGTGTGTGTCTCATGAATAAATAAATAAAATCTGGGATCCCTGGGTGGCTTAGCGGTTTGGCACCTGCCTTCGGCCCAGGGCATGATCCTGGAGACCTAGGATTGGAGTCCCACGTCAGGCTCCCTGCATGGAGCCTGCTTCTCCCTCTGCCTGTGTCTTTGCCTCTCTCTCTCTCTCTCTGTCTCTCATGAATAAATAAATAAATAAAATCTTATAAATAAATTAAATAAATAAATAAATTTTAAAAATCTTTTAAAAATTAGAGATGAACTACTTTAAGATGAACAAAAATGAAAACACAATATACCACAACTTATGGAATACAGCCAAAGTAATGTGCAGAGGAAATTGATACCTTTAGACACCTCTGTTAATAACGAAAGACTACAAATCAATAATTGAATCTTCAACTTTATAAAGCTAAAAACAGAAGAGCAAATGAAACTCAAATCAAACAGAAGAAAGGAAATAAGACTAGAATGTAAAGAAGTAAAATAAAGAATAGGAAAACAATAGAAGAAATCAACTCAACCAAAAGTTGATTATCTGAAAAGATCAGCAAAGTTGACAAATCCTTAGCTAGATGGACAGAGGGGTGGGTATGAGAGGGAGAAGACTCAAGTTACTAAAATCAAGAATGAAAGAAGAGATACCACCACTGATCTAAGAAATAAAAAAGATTATAAGGGAATATCATGCCAACAAATGGAAAATCCAGAAGTATTAGACCAATTCTTTCAAAGACACAAATTATTAAAACCATCTCAAGAAGAAATGGAAAAGTCTGAACAGATCTATTAAAGAGGTAAAGAGATTGAGCTATTAATTTTAAAACTTCCCACAAAGAATACATCAGACCCAGATGGTTTCTATGGTAAATTCTACCAAACTTGTAAAGAAGAATTAGTACCAATCCTTCACCAACTCTTACGGAAAACAGAAGAGGGTGAACATTTCCCAACTCATTCTATGAGGCTGGTGCTACCCTGATCCAAATACCAGACAAGGGCATCCTAAGAAAGGAGATTCAGACCCAAACTATATACAGACACAATTTCTTTCTTTTTTTTTTTACATTTGTTTTTATTTAAGTTTGATTTGCCAACATGTAACACCCAGTGCTCATCCCATCAAGTCAGACTCAAACTATATCTCTATATACAGTTTCTTAATAAGATTGGCAAACATCCCAACATTTCACAATATATTCTGTAGATGAGGCAGTGAGGAAACAAGAACTCTCAAAAAATGTTGGTAGAAACACATAATGATAACCTGTATGGAAGGGAATTTTTCAATATTAGCAAAATCACATGTGCATTTACTGTTAATTCCAGGAACCTCTCTTTTAGGAATTTAGCCTAAAGATTACTGAAAAAATGCCAAAGAATGTGTGGCATGGCTTTTTGTTGTTATGAGATCTATAAAGACCGAAAGCCACCTAGTGTCCGTCTAATTGAATCAACTTTCATGCATTCACCCAAGGATTTGGTGTATACAGCTACAAAAAGAAATAAGAAGCGGCTAATTAATTCCCAGGAAAAGTGGAGATGTAAAGTACTCTTCCATTTACGCAAAAAAGAGGAGGAGGGACATATATATGGAATTAATACCATACACTAGTGTTTAAAAAAGGAAAGATATATGTTATACTTTACTTGTAGAGAGGAAAGGACAAGTAGGAGAGAGACATACAGTAGCCAGATACTTCTGGATAAAACTTAACTGCAGTTTTGGTTTTGCAATAATAAAAATGTTTTACAAAATTAAATTGAAAACCCAATTCCTAAAAATCCAAAGGAAAATTAAATAAGTGGACTCAACCATGTATCAAGTTTATATAATAACCCCATGGAGAAGAATCATTTTAAGTAATTTTAAAACTCTAATAGGATATACCTAAGGTCAAAATGAACAACAAAATAGTGTCTTAAACTGCATTTAGTAATTGTATTGTTAACAGCAATATTGGCATTGTTGCTCTGAAACTGAACTTAGGATAAAGCAAGAGACAAATTATGTTAATGTCATTAGGAATAAGACTCAGCATAAGCAAAAAGAGACACAAACATAAGATCAGGATATTAAGTAAATAAGCTGTGTTTCTTTTTTTAAAGATTTTATTTATTTATCTGAGAGAAAGAGAGAGCGCAAACTAGAGGGAGGGGAAGAGGGAGAGAGAGAAGCAGACTCACTGCTGAGCAGGGACCCTGACGTGGGACTCGATCCCAAGACCCTAGGATCGTGACCTAAGCCAAAGGCAGCCACTTAACTGACTGAGCCACTCTGGTGCCCCTGGGTGTGTTTCTAAATTGGAATTGGAACTATCAATATTAATTCATGATGCATTTTCTCTTATGTATCTTATATAGTATATATAATTGTATATTGTATACAATATGTATATTATATATATGGACACATATAAAACATGACCATTCTGCCAACTGCAAGGACTAGAAAACAATTCAATTCAGAAGCAGATACTTCTTTCTAAGTACCATTTCCCACTAAAATGATATTTAGAAATTCTCCTTGGACAAATGGCCACATCCAGGTCTTGGCCAAGAAATGTACCAGATGAATGTGAAACACCTTTTTGCTCCAGAGAAATAGTCTTGGAGACTCCTGGTGTTGTGCCAGGATTCAAGAACCCATGTGAAATTGGAACAATTTGAGCAACAATAAGGAAAGTTACTGCTGTGAACTAAAATGCACCAAGTAGGGATCCCTGGGTGGCGCAGCGGTTTGGCGCCTGCCTTTGGCCCAGGGCGCGATCCTGGAGACCCGGGATCGAATCCCACATTGGACTTCCGGTGCATGGAGCCTGCTTCTCCCTCTGCCTGTGTCTCTGCCTCTCTCTCTCTCTCTCTCTGTGACTATCATAAATAAATAAAAATTAAAAAAAAAATGCACCAAGTACACTGAAGGGGTCACTTGATGGGATGAGCATTGGGTGTTATTCTATATATTGGCAAATTGAACACCAATAAAAAATAAATTTATAAAAATAAATAAATAAATAAATAAATAAATAAATAAATAAATAAAATGCACCAAGTATGTTTCCATCCATGAATTCATACATCCTGACACTCTGAAAAAAGAAACATATGAGTCACCTTGGAATGATGCCAGGGAACCAAGTCATTACTCTGGAAACCAAAACCTTTTGCCTTTCCTGTGTGAACCACACTAACCCCTTTGGTCAGGGGAAGTTTCTCTTCATAAGTGAATTCCATCAAGTAAATGAAGAAGAAATGGTAGAATTGAGGATCACCCTTTTGCAAATTGTATTGATACAAAGGCTCTAGGCGATCATCATCAAGATTCCCCCAATCTCACAAAAGACAGACAAGTGGATATGAGGTGCCTCCTGATGGAAGGACACATGTCACCAGGGGGCCTTGTGAAAAAATCCTTTCTGAATCCAAATGGGTCTCAAGATCTTACTATTGGTAAGGAAATGCAGGGCACAGAGCAGCAAGAGAAACACCATGAACTTGTCTCAGGGTCTCCTCTGAGGGGGACCCAAGCCAAGACCCCAGACATAGAGTGCAAGTGCTGGCTCTACCTTAGGTTGGCTACCTGGTTGCCACTGCCTCCTCAGGGCTCCATACAGGTGACCACACAGGACACTGCCTTAGCTCCTCTCACCAACTGTGATCATAGGCAAGTTATTCCCAAGGAGCCTTGGAACCTTTATTCCTTACTCAGGTTAAGAAATGCACCACCTCAAAAAAAAAAAAAAAAAAAAAAAGAAATGCACCACCTCCAAGACTGGGTGACTGATTGAGTAGGTCACTACACAAGTGGCAGGACCTGGCACCAGTTAACCAGTACATGTGTCTTCCTCATCACTAGTGTTAGTGCTATTATCATTGGTTCAGAGTGCTCACTGGACACCTAATAATCCTCGCACACTAACAGCATGTCCGCAGTTCTTGTGCATTGCTTCCTAGCACCGGGTTCTTCCGGGTGCCATGCCCAGAGAGGGGACATCCTGAAAAATGGGAATTCTGCTCAGGATCCCCTCCCTCTTATGGCTCCAGCTCAGCACCAGTCCACAGGAATATAAAGTATGCCACAGCTGTGAGCCACAGATAGTATTTTAAATTCTCCAGTAGCCACCTTAAAGAAATGCATAGAAGCAGATAACAAAATTAATAATACATTTTATTCAGTCCAAAACACCCAATATATCATCTCAACATGCAGGCAGTATAAAGTCATTATCACCAGTCTTGGCCATGGGCTGGGGCTGCTCATTGGCACAGTGTTCTGTGCCAACTTTCATACTTTGTAGACATGATGGAGCACAAGTATGCCGTGAAAGATGGCAAGACACTCACTTGCCACCTGGGGCTTCCCAGCTGCCCCTGGGGCTTCCCAGCTGCCCCCAGCTTTTTTCTTGATACCCTAGGAACACCCCACCTCTATAATTCTGTCTCGACCTGTGCCACTCAAAATACTGTCATTGCAGATCCCTCTGGCCCCTGGGGGAACTCTTTCTAAAAGCTGTGAGTCTATCTAGAGCCAATCATGAGTTTACAAGGGAAGACAAAGGTGGCATTGGTCCAGAGTTGCTCCTGGGTGGGCACCTCTCTGCCCCCAGGCTGTGTGCACCAGCAAAAGATGGGCAGAGTCACCCTTCACCCTCACTGGGCCCACTCTCCTGGGACAAGGTTGTCAGCCTCTGGTGGGCACAGACCTGAGGGAAGCTCAGAACTCCCTCTCACAAAGGACAGACTCCCTCCCCAGAAAATGGCCTGGCTCACCTGCCAGGTCTAGCATCCACCTCTCAGGTCAGAAGCTCCCTGAGCCCACTGAGTGTCCTGCAGGTGTGGGGTTGGCCTCCTGGGGGGCATGGTCCCAGGTTCAGGCTGCATCTCCACCAGGGCTCTATGGCACCAATTTACATCTCTGCTCCACTTCACGAGCTCAGTCAGAGGCCTGTGTCCTCATCTGTAAAATGGAAACTGCCTTAACTTCCCCTGCATCCAGCCTGTCTGCATTTCTGTCCACTCTTCTGGGAGATGAGGGAGGCATCCCAGGAGACCCACAGGTGTGTGGGCAATCCAGCCCCCTGCCTAGAGGGTCGTGCACAGGAGAATTTCCAAGTTTGGGTTTTCTCTTTCTCACTAGTCTGAGAAAGCTCACTGAAAGCTGGAAAACCATGCACATCCCTACAGCATCCCCCCAATGGTGGTTCTAGAGAGACTGAAGATATGGGTCATGCAGGCTGCTGGTAGTGTGGGGACAGTGGAAGTTAGGAGCACCCGGATGGGGACGAGAGTCATGTGGGACTCACACTGCATTTGTAGTGAAGTTCACCTCGACCTCTGGCTCAACCTCAGATGATTTGAGAAAGAATTACAGATGATTAGTGCCATGTGGTGCCTTCTCTGGGCTCCCTGGGGCCCTGGCACTGCCCGCCTGATGAGGGGCTTCTGAAAGAACGATTATGTCCAATTGTCTCAATTATGCAAACCATGCTGACATTTCCATCAGGGAAAGGACTGGCTGGGGGGAGGGTCACTTCAAAGGGAAAGTTCTAGCTCCCCCACTTCTCTCAGATCCCCAGGCTGCTTTCATGGGATCCCACACAGAGCAGCCTAGCAACATGAGGCCCTGGTTTCCTTTCCTGGCCTGGGAGCGAGGTCACGGGGCCATCGCCTCACCAGGATCATGAGGGCCCCGGCACGGGCGCTCACATGCTCCTCATGTGGACTTCTGCTCTTAAAGGGTGGGCTCACCTCAGCCAGCTTCCTGCCTGGTCAGAGAAGGACAGTGGAGGAGGCCCAGCTGGACCCTCTCCGCTTGGCCACTGTAGCAGGTAAGCCCAGGTTAGGGCTAAACTCAGGTGTGGGTAAGCTCAGGTTGGGGAGCCTGCTTCCTGGGGCCGCCAGCTCCTCTACTGCCAGCCAACCAGACAGGGGTGTATCCATTCTCAGCCCACAAGGCCTCCTGGCTGACTCCGTAAGGGGAGGCTAAGCCCTGCATCAGCCGGCCAACACCAGACTCCAATGTATGGAGACTCCATCACAGCTGGCTTCTTAATGTAGGTGCTGGGGATCTGCAGAGGAGCCCCAGCTCCAGAGCTCAGGCTCCTCACCTGTCACTCCTTAGCATCTTACCTCTGCTCCTTTGCTTCCTGGAGAGTGTGCCTCTTCTTGAGAGCTCTCGTGATTGCTAAAGTTCTTTGGGTTGGGGGTGGTTGGGCAGAGGCTATACCTATAAGCTTTTTCAGCTGATATCCCAACTATTAGATAAAAACCCAGGGAAAAGATAGGTTCTACTACACAGGGCTGTAAAGGGAGGTGGGGATTCTTTCTCACTGCAGTGGGGGAATAGAATTGGTTTCTGGAAGGCAGTGCAGTAGAATGTACCCAAGTACAATTTTTCATGTAGAGATGGATCCATTCTGAAGGAAGCCAAGATTTACATAGCATTGTTGCCTGCAGTGAGACACAAGAACAGTCCAATGTCCAAGACATGGGCACATAAATCATGGTCTATCCACAAGATGAAATATAATGCAGCCATTTGCAAAAGGACAGAGAAAAATGTATGATGAAAACGTACAGTATGGACATGTTTTTCATTACACACGCACACGCGCGCACACACACACGCACATGCACACACACACATCTGTCTAATCTATTCACAGAAAAAAAGCCTAGGAATACACTGAAATTCTATCTGTTGTTATTTTAGGATGAAGGCCATCTGGGTGATGTTTATTTATTCCTTGATACATTTCCTCTTCTTCCTTTACTTTAATCATTTTCTATGACAAATACATTTTCCTTTTGTTACCAGAAATTATACGTCTTTAAATTTTTTGACTTTTTTTTAAAGCCTTAGCAAAAATTAGCAGAAATAGAGGGGTGCCTGGGTGACTCAGTTGGTTATGTCTGCCATCAGCTCAGGTCATGATCTTAGGGTGCTGGAGTGGAGCTCCCCATGTGTCAGGTTCCCTGCTCAGCAGGGAGTCTGCTTCTCCCTCTCCCTCTGTCCCCCCACCCCCCGCTTGTGTGGGCTCTCTCTCTCTCTCAAATAAGTAAATAAAATGAGACAATTTGCTTTGTCTGAATTAAATATTTAGAGAGGAATTTAGAAAGGACACCAGTCTCTCTGGGAGTAGACTTTATAGAGGTTTGACTTTAAGGAAGGATTGTCTTTGGCAATCTTCTCCAACTATCATTCTGTACACTATCTAATAGCAGTTTTAATTCATGGCTTTTGCAATGGTATTTATAGCATAAATTGGCCACTGCCTACAATGTGTCTCAGGCCCCAGAAAATGTAATCGAAAACATCAACTTATGCTGAATGTGTTTAATGTAATTGTTTGTGTTTTATTGGACTTTTTCTAGGAGAAGTCTGGAATTTTGTTTGGTTTGGCTCTTTGCATTCTCATTTATTTGCTTTGCAAAGTTGTTAAGTACAAGAAATAGAATGACATTCAGGCATTTTAAGTGGCTAGTCATCTTCATTCTGAACTAAGTTAAAATAAAACATACTTTCTATTAACTTAAAACCCGTGTACTGGGAGCATTTAATATTTTTAGAAATCTCTTTTTTGCTTTGGTTGAAAATGTTTTCAAGATGTCTTATAGTGTGTGTGTGTGTGTGTGTGTGTGCGTGTGTGAATTCTGGATCTGGGAAAATAGAAGTCCTCATCCAGGAGAATAATGGGACCCACTCCCTGATTCTCTTCCATGACCTAGAGGTTAATGGGGTTCAACATCTTAATACCCCCATTAAAAAAGCAGTAGCCAGAGACATGTTGATGTGCAAAGGAACCCAGGCCATCAGGGAATGTGATGCCCCCTCATTCTCTAGCTCTGTTAGACTCTGCAATCAGTGAATGAATTAGAGCATCCACTGGGAGCACCAGTGTCCAGGAAATGGTTGGTTCACTGCCCCAGACACGCATCACATACAGGAGCAATTTTCCCAGGCTCCCACAGAAAATACTTACTAGAATTTATCTTGCTCTTTTCCAGAAACTGTGCCCTCAATTGCTATCCACATCAGAGAGAAGAATGCATTTCCAATGCTAGAGATGGCTTTAAGAAAACAAGCTAGTTGCACTCCCCTTCCTGGCTGCCAGGGCCTTCTTGTTGTTGTGTGCCTCCCCACCCTCCCCCACTGCTTCTGGCTCTCACCCTTCCTGGTCTGCTCTCTGCATGAATGTGGCAGGCAGACAACATGCCCTGCATCCATTCCTTAAGGTCTGGTCATGCTTGATATGCCCCAATGTAAAATTAATGTTGAAATGGCAGGTGGCCTCTCTCCATGAGCCACAGGCCCTCCCTAGAGATAGGGCATCGGGGAGGGCAAATATGTCAAGCATGGTGAGGTGGAAAGCATTGTGGCCAGGAATCATGGCAATAAATCCTTTTTCTGTTAATTGTTGGGGAGGCTATACACAAATATGTGAAGTTGTATAACCATGCAGAAAAGCTAAGGGAAGGTCCTGTTCTACACACTTCTCCCCTTCCCCCACTTCTGAGCACACTTGGTGGTTTGATGTCTATCATTCTAAACTAGTGCCACCCAGTCATGCCTGAGCAATTGACATAATTTTAAATTATAGAGCAGCCATGTTAAAAAAAAGTAAAGCCATGTTGAAATAAGTGAAATTAATTTTAGAACTTATTTAACTCAATATATCCCGACTATTATCATTTCAACATGTAGTTATAAAAAAACTTATCAG
This sequence comes from Canis lupus baileyi, assembly GCF_048164855.1. Taxonomy (NCBI): domain Eukaryota; kingdom Metazoa; phylum Chordata; class Mammalia; order Carnivora; family Canidae; genus Canis; species Canis lupus. Next base: position 39,309,470 of record NC_132839.1, read on the forward strand.
TGACATATTTTACATTCTTTTTTCTTGTTACTTCAAAGTCCAACCAAATACTATGCCCCCCCTTTTTTGGCTCTAATGTCAGACATAAAAAAAGACAGTTTGCTGTCTTATACTTGAACTCACAGCACATCTCAGTTAAGATTGGCCAGATTTCAAGTGTTTAATAGCCACATAGAGCCAGTGGCTACCATGTTGGACAACATAGCTCTAGACTTTTGCATATCAAGATCTGTTTTTTTTTTTAAGATTTTTTTTAGTTATTCATTTTGGGGGTCTGCAAGTGAAAGCATGAGTAGGGGGAGGGTCAGAGAGAGAGGGAAAAACAGGCTCCCCACTGAGCAGGGAGCCCAGTGCAGGGCTCGATCCCAGGACACCAGGATCATGACCCGATTGAAGGCAGATACTTAACAGACTGAGCCACCCAGTTGCCCCAGGCTAACCCCTCTTAAATGCCTGATTCTACGGCTCAAATGTTGGTGGTTCCAGCCCATATCTGGTTGGAGGGAGGGTGCCTAGGTGAGTGACCTGCTTTACCTTCAGCAGAGCAGGCTCAGAGAGGCAGATGAGCAGAGCTCCACACATACCTTGTCGGAGGTCAGCAGAAAACTCTCCACAAAGACCCAAACTTGATTTTTTGTACAATTACTATTACACTATTTTCTGTTTGTATGATATTGTCTATTAAGTGTTGTCACAGCAAAGGAGCAGAGGAGCGAGGACCAGCCCTAGCAGTCTGGCTCCTGAGCTGGCTGCCTCAAGTATCACGTTGAGCTGCACCCACCTCACTCCACTGGCATGTCACCCAGTGTCCTTCCCCACCCAGCAGTCATCACAGTCATCACAGTCCCTGAAAGACACAGTCCTTGTTTGGACATCACAGTCCCTGAAAGACACAGTCATCACAGTCCCTGAAAGACACAGTCCTTGTTTGCACATGCCGCCAGCAGTGTGGGGCACCTTCCCAGGTCCTGGGAGTCCTGATAGAGGAAGTCCTTGGGATAGGGACATAGAGCGTGGCAAAAGACCACTGAAAAGGAGAGGGTGCCCCCCATGGAAGCCAGGCAGGCATGAGGTCAGCCCTGGTCTTTCAATCCTCTCTTCCGTGGGCACTGGGCTGCATCCTCCCAGCCAGGGAAGACAGACTGGGCTCTCGAGTCATGTCAGGGAGGCCCTATGCACAGTGGCTTCCCAACTTGCTTGCCCTCCTCAGCAAGCCAGCCAAGTGATGCTGGCTGGACTAGGAAGGTCCCTTGTGGCAAACCCCAAGTTCCCAATCAAGGAGCTGGTGATGAGGGCAGGGGAAGACTGGGGCAGTCATCCATCCCCAGACCATGGACATGAGGTCTTTGCATTTAGCCATGTCTTCTATCTTCTTTCAGTAATGTCTTATACTTTTCGGCATGCAGATCTTTCACCTCACTTATTCCCAGATATTTTCTTCTTTTTGATGTTATTATAAATTAGATTTTTTTTCTTAATTTCCTTTCTGGGTTCTTCACTGCTGGTGTTTGGAAACACAACCAATTTTTGTGTAATGATCTTGTAGTGTGCACTTTTGCTAAATTTATTAGCTATAGCAGGTTTTTTGTGCACTCTTTGAGAACTGTGCTATTGCTTCATTTTGAACTGCATCTGTATCCCTCAACAATACATTGTTTAGCTGTGTCTGCTTTTGAGCTTCATATAAATAGACTCGCACAGTGTTTGTCCTTGGGGACTCGTTTCTTTTGCTCTGTATTGTGTTTTAAGAGCCATTCAGAAGGTGTGGTTTGTCTATTTCCGTGACCATATCATGTTCTCTCGGGTGAATATGTGGTGATACACTTACAGGTCCTACTGCAGCTGGGCAGCTGGGTTGCTGTTTCTTGGACTTCTCATAATTGGTGCCATGTGAACATGTGTGTGGGGTCTCCTGGTCCACACATGCATGAACAAATTTAGGGTAGAATTGCTGGACTCAAGCACATGGCTGCCCTGCTTCCCCAGACAATGCCAAAAGGTTTTCTCTCCTCTTTAAGGAAGAAGCTCAGAAGCATCTGCCCATTTTGGAGAAAACATTTGGAATGATCCAGAGGAGACAGATGTGTGAGGAGGGACACAGCTGTGTGTAGGAGTCAGGTCCAGCCACCTGGCATGAGGATAGCCTGGACTGGTGGCTTCACCACGATGTGGTCTCCTCTCTTGATGTCCATTCACCATCCAGAGCCCTAACCCCTCACCTCTCAGTGTCCTCATCTTTAGAACCACAGGGAGGGAGCAGGTGCTCTCTGTAGACCTCTGTCCCCCAATGACCATGGCATCTCAGTTCTGTGTGACAGTGACCGCGACCTCAGTGAGAAATGGGATCAGGTGCTCTGCCTTGTTCCTGCTGTTCCCTCTTCAAGGGACTCTTTTCCCTCCACCGCTGCACCCAGCTAATTTCTACTCAGGCTTCAAGGATAAGCCAAATGCCCCTCCCTGCTTTCTTCATCTCGCAAGTTCCTCCCTAAAGAGAAGTACTTGTTCCTATCCTGGCCCTCCACACTGTACACACCTTTACAGTGCCACTGTGACCACCTGAGAACTCCTGAGGGCTGAGTGTGCTCACTTCACCTGGACCTAGCACAACCTACCAGGTAAAGGTGCTTCATAAACTACGAGTGTGAAATACATGAATACTGGCTTTCTTTCACATCCTACAAAGTCACTAGGGGCTACAGAGGCCCCACTGAACTTCTGAAGATATATTTTCTCTGATTTAACCCTCCCAAGTTTTAAATACTGAGTTGTATGTGGGAACTCTCATCTATAAATACAGGAAGAACAGTTCAGACACTGGCCTGAGTCACAGTCACTACACACCACATTAGTTGGGACAGCCCTAGAGGAAGATAGCAAATGTGAACCCCATACTCAGCCATGCCCCCTCCTCTACAACCAGTCCCCACGTGTCTCTTCACAGCCACTCCCATCCCAGGCCCCTCCTGCCAGGTGCATTCCTTGCTGCTCCCAAGACTGGTCCCCTGCAGGAAAGTCTTTGTTGAAAGCCAAGAACTTTTATTATTTGTCACAAGTAAGAAGACAGGGAGGTAGCTCTCAAAGCACTGTTTCCTGTGGGGTCAGTACAGGAAGCTTTTATTCAGTGTACTGGGGAGTACGGGAGGGAGCATGCATATACATTAAGGAACGTAGACATATCCTATCACTTAGGCACTTAGGTTCAATTGTGCATTCCCAATGTGTCAGCATGCTAGTGCACACATTGTATACTTGAAAAGTGGTGGAAAACTCCACACATAGGAGGAGATCTTTGTATCATAATGAGCTAGAGGTAACTTCAGGATGATTCCAGAGGGCTTCTAGGCAGGGTCTCAGAACCAGTCTGGCTCAAAGGGGCTCACGTAAGGGGCTATCAGGCAAGACCTATCTAACAAGAGACTCTCAGGTGAAACACGTGGTGGGGGTCTCCTTGGCCAGATCTGTTGGTTCTGCAAAACAAAATGCATTCCTTCTCTGCTTATGTCCCTCCCCAACCTCCCTTCTGCTAATAACACTTAGCCCTCTCGTTTGAGTAACTTCCCTTTGCATTGTAGCTAAAGAAACCTGTCCCATCCTGGCTCTCAGGCTCTTGGAGCTGACTATTGCAAACTGGTCAATCTGTCGCACAAACAGTACTAAAATATGAGAGGTGCTTGCTGATTAATGCATTCACACTGGTCCCCAGGAGCCCCAGGAACCTGATTTAGCATGGATGATAATATTGTCAGCACAGAGCTGCTACAAAGATGAAAGGGAGAATACTGGTAAAGACAGCCCTGGAATAAAGCAAACCAAGATTTATGTCTGACATTGCTAGGACTGATGACTGAGCTGTGAGTTTGAGAGGGAAGGGTCTCTTTCTCATCAATTATCCCTGATCTCGGAGACAGATAGGCCAGGGCTTGACTCTCAGCCCTGCCATCTCACTGGCCTCCTGCTTCCTCTGCCATGGACCTGGGAATTAGAAACAATGTGTTCCAATGTCCACCAACCTTACCTGACAGATCCTGGACTTTTTTTTTTTTTTTTAAGTTGTGAAATTCTTTTATTATATTAGTTTCTAATTTATAGGACTCATCAGTGCCCCTGGTGGTACTGTTGAGACCATTTTACCTAGTTTAGAACTAAATGGAGATTTTTCCATTGCAGTCGCTTTCTACAGAAGTTGGTAAGACATTTCACTTAGCATTATCATAAATTACAAAGTGTCCTGTATGCTTCCTGCCACACTTCAAAGCAGCTTGAGAAATGGATTTCCCTTTCATAAAGCAGAAGTTTTAGGATCAAATAGAGTCTTTGAAGAATACTCAAATGGTCAAAATCCACATAGCAATATCTCAAATATACCAGTATTAAGCATTTGCCAGCTTTTCAAAGCCAAGAATTTGATAGTTGTCACCCGAATACTGTTAAAATTCACAATTTGTTGTAGGTTACCACTCATTTCTCAAGAGCTCTTTGCTTTTCATCCTGTTTATCATAAACTTCAAACTGTCATCTTTTAGTATTCCCTTCATTAGGCAATGTTACTGGAATGACACTTAGCAAAACCTCCAAGACATTTTCAGACTATAAAGAAAGCTTACCCTTAACTCCAGTCCGAAGGAGTCCTTCCTCTCATTACATTATTTCCCATTGCACCTCTTCAAACTCTGGGTTTACTCTCCAGTGCTATAATGTTCCCTCTTCACCCAACCTTGCTGAATTTCTAAGTTCTTAAGTGACTGAACTCCAGTAGCTGGTTTTCTACAATCTAGATACAATTAACTCTACTATGAAGTAAAATGTTATCAAATGCCTCACATTTTAGGGTACCTCAACATTTTTAAGTGTGACAATGCATTCCAGTAACTGAGAAAACTAAAACATGACACTAACAAGTTTACTTCGGAGTGATAGAATACAAATTTTAGATCCTGGACTTTTAAAGGGAAGCTGAAATCTTATCCTGGTTACACTTCATTCAGTTCATGTTCTTTAAGAAACTCAATAACTTTTATTGAATACCAATCTCTGTCAGACAATGGGCTTGAGGTTTTTCACACTGAATTGTATTTAATCCATACAACAATCCCACCTTAAAAAAATAAAACAAACAAACAAAAAACAATCCCACCTAACAGGCAAGATAATCGAGGCTCAGGAAAGGTAAATAACTTGGCCAGAGTCATAAACATAAAAAACGGTGAATCTAGGAGCTGACAGATATGTCCGCATCCGGAGTCCTTTTCCTTTCACCATGCCTTTGATTGTATTTTTATTTTAGGGACCACCTTCAAAGCCTTAACCCAAAGAAATGGCTTTAATAGGAAAACTTTCAGGCACCAGTGCAAGCCCACTGGAAAGATTCTTTTCAGGGTGTGACTCCATGTGGAATATGCCCAGGAGGTCACAGGGTGGGATACCATGTCTATTGGTTAAATGGTGAGGAAGCTCTCTGTGCAATTGATACAGGCTGGCCGGGTCCAAGTACCCAGAATAGAGGTCAAAAGACCTCTATTAATGCAAGCCAAGAAGAAAGTGAGAGTAGAGTTCATTGAAGACATAGAGCAGATACAGTGTCTGGGAGACTCAGAAAGGAAAGGAGAGTGCATCTCGGCTTTGCTCGAAGTCTGGGGTTTTTATTGAGGATTATGATCTGGTGTACATGTCCTCTCAGGCTCTGGTCAAAACAAGGTTTGACCTCCATAAGTCATGTATGCCCTGGAGCCAGGGGTTTCGGTGGCAAGGTGTTCTTGGAAAATGTATATGCTGACCTCACCGGATTATTCCTTGCATGTTATCTATTGTGCTGGAAGTCTCCAAAGAAATCATTAGCTCCTTGACCTTTACAAGGAGGACATACATTAAGGCATGTGTAAAGGAGGGGGTGCAAGTCCTAGCAGGATACAAGTAGTCTTTCGTGGCACCTCTCTAGTTTTCCTATTTCAAAATGGCTCAGAACGATGCCCACAAATATCACTGAACTGTCATTTTTACAAAGTTCTTTACAAGAGTGTGTGTGTTTGAATAAACCAGAAGGAAATGTCTGAAGGGTTACTGCTGGAAGAAAGGGGTTGGGGGCAGAAGGAGGGAAAATCACTTTTTAATTTAGCCATATCTAAATCTTCTTAATTTGTTGCATTGAGCCCATATTAATTTAGGGATGATTGTTGGTTTGTTTATAATTCTAAGCAAAGGGGAAAAAACCCACACCATCCCCACCCCCTCCACAGGCCCGTGGAAATGGCCATCCTCACCCCTACTCTATGCTCCAGGCACAAAGGTTTTGGGCCCATCTCTTTAAGGAAAAGACTAGAGAAACTGTGAACTCCAAGTCAAGTTTCAGGTCTCAGAGAGATGAATATGGGGCCCTATAGCTGAAGTTCTCCGCCCCGTGGTGGATCATCACCCACGCCAGTGGCCTCCATGCCTCTTCATGTTACAGGGTGAACATGTTAGATGGTGACTCCCAGGCCACCCAGCACCCATCCACTGTGCCCTCTAGAATGTGTCTTCTCATTATGATCCCAGGCCCCCTTGTAGCCCGGGCACAGGGGTGCAAGAGCAGCTGGCTCTGGGGCTTCCAAACAAACCACGTTTGGCCACTCACCACTGACAAAATCTAAAGGCAGGGAGACGAGTGGTGACAAAACAAGAAAGGAATTTATTTCAGTGATACCAACACTGGGAAGACAGCAGACAACCACCTCAAAGACTGTCTCCCAAGTGCTGAAAATACTTCTCGGTTCATATAAGGAGAATGTGGGACAAAGGTCGGTGGCTATGTGTGATGGGAGTAAAGGTCAGGTTGATCACTCTCTTCGGGTCAATCACGTGGAGTCTTGCTGGTGTCAGGCCAGTCCTTATTGTGGTTCCCATTAAGGGATGCTTGGCCCACCAGGTCTTTGGTCTGAGTTAAGAGATAAGCTGGAAAGAATTTAACTAGTTAGAAAATACAGACTAAGGTCAAAATGGAGGAAGCTGAAGTCTTCTGCCACACTCAACACAGGCTTCCCCACCGTCCTGTGGCAGAGGCGTGGGCCTCGGAGAGCCAACCTGCCATGGTTACCAGTGACCTATTGTGGACACCATGCTGAGCCATACTGGAGTTTGTGAGAGAAGGAACAATGAGTGCCCTATATACACTTACCAAAATATCCTCACATGTTTTAACCTGTTTGGGAAAAGTGAATAAGAACTCTGCAGTCAAAAACCCATGAACTATATGAAAGTCTCACACTGCTCAGCGTGCTGGCACACCACTGTAAATCCTTGTACACCGCCCAGCGGGGATGGCTGGCTGCACAACCCAAGAGCTGTAAGCTGATGGGAAACAACCTTCACACAATGATGCAAGGTCATGAAACAAGCAGCCTGTCTTTAAAGTTTTGATATTGTGCTCACAATGGATTCTTTGTACTGACTTGAGTTTTTTTAATCTTGTATGAAATGTTATTTATCTCAGGTACTAAATTTTGGTCATCCCTTACTGGCCTCTCCCTAACCCTGGCCCTGCCCATCACCCAAGAAAGGCACAGCAGACCCAATAGCCCTATGCCCTCTCTGCAGCTTCCGAGCTCTGACTCCCTCCCTGGGTGTCCAGGCACCAGTGCTGCCATCAAAGGCGCCCCCTCTGACTTACTCCCCTATACCAGGAATTGTAGTTCCTTGAGAGGTCTGGTTGGAAGGACTCAGAGTAGCAGGAAGCTGAGTGCAGCATAGGCAGTGGATCTCAAAAGCTTGTTAAAATACAGATTCTCACACCCTGATTCTGATTCCAAGTCCTGGCATGTAACCCAGGTACCTTCATTCTTTAAAATTATGTTTAATTTTAATAACATAAACACTACACACAGCATAAAATATACCAACCTCGCCATTTTTAAAAATACAGTCCACTGTCCCTGAGTACATTTATTTTGCTGTCTGGCCATCATCATCATCTTCTCCAGAGGATGGAGAAACTGAAACTCTACCCATGAAATATGAACTTCCCATTTCCCCTCTTCAGCCCCTGGCAGCCACCCTTCTAACTGTCTGTGTCTATGAATTGGATTGTTTTAGGTACTTCATATAAGTATTTGGCCTTTGTGACTGGCTTGTTTCACTCAGCATAATGTCCTCAAGATTCATCCACATTGTAGCAGGTGTCAGGATTTCCTTCCTTTCTAAGACCCATAATATTCCATTGTATGGACAGAACACATTTTGTTTACACATTCCTCTGTAGAGGGACACTTAGGTTGCTTCCACTGTTTGGCTATTTTGAATAATGCTGCTGTGAACATGGATGTACAAATATCTCTTTGAGACCCTCTTTTCAATTCTTTGGGGCATATGCTTAGAAGTGGAATTACTGAATCATATGATAATTCTAATTTTAATTTTTGGAGAACTACTATACTGTTTTCTGCTCCATTTTAAAATCCCACCCATAGTGCACAAGGGTTCAGATACTGCCCCATCCTCACCAACATTTGTTATTTCCTATAGTTTTTTAATAGTAGCTACCCTAATGGTATGAGGTGATATCTCACTGTGGTTTTGATTTGCATTTCCCTAATGATTAGTGATATTAAGCATCTTTTCCTGTGTTTGTTGGCCATCTGTAGGTCTTCTTTGGAAAATGGTGATTCTAGTGCTTTGCCCATCTTTAAATCAGGATGTTTCCTCTTGTTGTTGCTTTTGTCATTGTTAAGCCGTAAGGCTTAATATTCCAGATGTTGATTCTTTTTTTTTTTTTTTTTAGGATTTATTTATTTATTAGAGAGAGAGAAAAACAGCATGAGCAGGAGGGGCAGAGGGAGAGGGAGAGAGAATCTTAAGAAGACTCCCCAGAGACTACAGGCCCCAACTTGGTACTCGATCCCATGACCCTGGATCATGACCTGAGTCAAAACCAAGAGTTGGACACCCAGGACCTACGGAGCCACCCAGGAACCCTGGATGTTAATTATTTATCAGATTTGTGATTTGCAAATATTTCCTTGTGTCCTATAGTTGCCAGATATCTTCATTTTTAACCATCTACCCTGCATACTTTGAGGAAGACTGGCACAGACCCTATGGACCGCCTTCTAGAAGTAAGTTTCTGGGCCAGGTTCTTTTGAGAAGCAGGGCTCGAGGGGAAGAGATAGGGAGCTCCTACTGGCCCATTCTGGGAGCAGTGGCAACCCTGACCTGAACATCCAGTCTCTGGCACTGGAGGGGGAAGAGGTATGTAAGGTGGTACAGGTCCCGGCATGCAGAAACTGTGGCTTCCCCTATCTACAGAGCAAAGCATCCTCCTTCAAAAGCATGATTCCCCCCTGCCAAAAAAAAAAAACATGGGCCACCCCTGGGTCCCATTCTATAATGAGGAAGAGAGGCCACTCACATCTGTGAAGCACAGCTTGTGTTTAGAAGTGCCTGTCTGGCTTACCTTTATGTGATTCTGTAAATGGGGAGCAGAAGCATCTGAGATCCAGATGGGCATGTGACTTGCGGAGCTTTCTGCTCAGATGGCTTTACCAGGAGCAGGGGCTAGAAGCTGACCTTAGCTACCTCTCCTTTTCTCTCTTCATCACCCCTGCCAACCCTGAGCTCCTGACAGTTCACCCTGTGTTTTCAGGCTCACTGGAGAGCCAGGAGCTGGAGTACAAACCATTTATGTTCCTTGTGCATTGGTCCTCATTCATGAGCAGCACAGCTGTCTGGGAGTGGGAGAATTGGATAACCCAACATGTGGCCCATTTTTGTTTCCTCTCCTCCTTCAAATAGTCCAAGAAAGAGCATGTGTGAGTTGGTCCCACTAGGCCTTCATTCCAGGACATCAAAATATTGATCTGGGTCTGGGGTCTCTTGCTGCATCTGTGAGACCTGAAGGTCTTTCCTATCAACAGTAAAAATGAAGAACAAATATCAAAGACATAGTAGCCTAAGCCCAGCTCCTACCTATGCGGCTGGCCCAGCTGTATAATTAAGTAGCAGAATTACTCTGATGGGCTCTCCTTTTCTTTGGTTTTGCTTTTGTTTGTCCTCCTATTTGACTATTGTCACTTTCTCAAGGCAAATACCCACCCTGCACTCCATTTGAAGGTTGGCATCCCCCTCACTTAAGGTGAGGTCAGCCTGGCAGATAGCACATTGAGAAGTGTATTCAGCATCTGTGCAGCACCGCTTTGAATTAAAGACATTATCTTATATGATGTGACTGCATCAAGAATGATCATCCCAGAAACAAATGGGTGTGTGCTCACATTTTAACAGGAAAACTCAATTTTGATGAAATCCACACACTGAATTCTGGCAAGATTTTGTCTTAGTATATTCAGGCTGCTATACCACTGTAGCACTGGCTGGCTCATAAACTAATTTATCTCAGGTCCGGAGGCTGGGAAGTCCAAGATCAAGGTACCTGCAGATTTGGTGCCTGGTGAGGACTTCCTGGTTCACAGTGGGCTGCCTTCTCACTGTGTCCTCACATGGTGGAAGGGGCGAGGGAACTCTCTGGAGTCTATTCTGTAAGGGCACTAATCCCACTCATGAGGGCTCCAACCTCCTGACCTAATCACCTTCCAAAGGCCCCACCTCCCAATACCCTCCCATTTGGGTTAGGATTTCAACATATAAGCATGGGGGGGGGGGTGGACATAAATATTCAGTCCATTGAACTTTTTCTACAAGTGTAGAAAATATAGATAATCTTTTGTAATTGTGACTTTAACTACTAGTGACCATTCAAGACCTGTCTATGACTCCATTATTTGCAATCACAGCTCAAAATATGCATAAATCTAAGATGATGGAATGGCAATTAGCTGTGTTATTGGAAGATTACAAAGTTAGTTATGCTACTAAAACCCCAAGGTGTTACCATGAGGCTGCCGACCTCACCCCCCCACCTGCGGAGCCAACGGCAGCTGGGAGACCCTGGGCTTAGAGACTGAACACTGGCCAGGTATTGTGGGCTCATTCTCATTTTCTCTTTAAGGTCAGTTATAATTTTCCTTAGAGAATTAAAAACCCTAGGAAGCCTGGGTGGCTTAGTGGTTGAGCATCTGTCTTTGGCTCAGGTCGTGATCCTGGGGTCCTGGGATCGAGTCCCACATAGGGCTCCCCAGAGGGAGCCTGCTTCTCCCTCTTCCTATGTCTCTGCCTCTTTCTCTGTGTTTCTTATGAATAAATAAATAAAATCTATTTTAAAAAGGAAAGAAAATTGAAAACACAATATGAACAGTAAGAAATGAAAGGGAAATATTCTGCAGCCCCCAGCACAAACACAAGTAATCAAGTTAATAAATTTGCTTCCATTTTTCATGGCCTTATTCAAGGTATCCCCTCTAAAAAGAAAAATGTCTTTAGAGCAGTGCTCTTTTCAATAGCCAAGGAATGGCAACAACCCAGACGTCCATGAATGGCTGAGTTCCTCCAGTGGAATATCAGTGAGGCATTCATAGGAATGAAGTTCAGAGACTACTGACTGCACCCTTTAAAAGATGAATTTTAGGGTGTGTGAATTATATCTCATTTGAAAAAAGAAAAGAAAAGAAAGAAAGAAAGAAAGAAAGAAAGAAAGAAAGAAAGAAAGAAAGAAAGAAAGAAAGAAAGAAAAAGAAAGAAAGATAGATAGATCACTTCCTACTCTGTTCCTGGGACTCTGGTCTGGAGGATGGTGTTACTGTGGCCCAGGGAGGGTCCCTGGATAGAACAAGGCTGGAGATCTGGGATCTGGGGAGGAGGGAACTCGCCCAGGGGAGCAGGGGACGTGGGTTCTAATGACCCCCCAAGCATGTCCTGCAGGCCAGCCCTGTCACCTCCTGGGGACTGTATCAATAAAGCAAAGAAATCAGATCTTGAAGCTCTTATAAGCACTGTCATTGGAGTCTCATGTTGTCATCCCCATTTTACAGATGTGGAAACTGAGGCCTAGTGCCTGAAGGGCAGCCATGCAATGGGTCCCTACTTGAGGCTCCTACTGGTTATCTTTGCTGTAGGGGCCAGTGAGGCAGGGTCTGTCCTGCAAGAGTCTCCCTGAGGGGCCAGAGCAGGAGTATCAGCCAAACCACTCAAAAATGGCCTGTTGGGTGGGGCTCATGGTGGGGTGAGTGAGTGGCAGGTGGAGTCAGAAGGAACAATTGTGGAGTTTTAACGCTTGTGCACACAAAGATGGGTGGTTTGCCACAGTGCTTTGGCAGGGAAGTTATTTGATTCTTGGGTTTGGAGAGTTGCCAGGCCCATAGGTGCTCCCAGAAACCAGGCAAGGGTAGGTCAGGGGCATGTGTGGGGACCCACTGCTACCTGCAACTGTCCAAGGATGTCTGCTGGTGTCCCATGTAGCCAGGGCATTCCAGAGAAGCCAGAAGTCAAGATTTTCAGATGTAATCTCCCTCTCAGTTAATAATGGCAACTAATTCTTGTCTTTTTTTTTTAAAGATTTTATTTATTTATTCATTAGAGATACAGAGAGAGAGAGAGGCAGAGGGAGAAGCAGGCTCCCTGCGGGCAGCCTGATGCAAGACTCGATCCCAGGACTCCAGGATCACGACCTGAGCCAAAGACAGACACTCAACCACTGAATCACCCAGGGTTCCCAGGGGTTTTAATTCTCTAAGGAAAATTATAACTGACCTTAAAAAGAAAATGAGAATGAGCCCACAATACCTGGCCAGTGTTCAGTCTCTAATTACTGTTAATTTTGGCCCAAGAAACAGGGCCACTGAGTAAACAGAGACTTGCCTGACAGTAAACCAGCTCTTACATATTGGAAGCCACTTCCCAAGGTTGATCACATCTGCCCAGGCCAAAAGCCACTCCCTATTGTCTTGGCCCTGCCTCCTGCCTTCCCCTGTCGCTTGCACCTCCTCTTCCACCACGAGTTGGAGTTGTTGGCCCCAATCCCCACCCCTCAACTCCCCTCCTTCCAAACTCCACCCCTGACTCCCATCATGCCATCCCAGCCCCACCTTCTCAAGGGTGTCCCCCTGCAGACTCCCCCTCCCTCCTGCAACTCTCCTAAAGGGTCATCCCTACTGTGTGTACAAGTTCCAGAAAGTCAAATTCTCCTGACTCCTTGCACCCCTCTAGCTTCCACCACTTCGGGGCTTCACAGGAAACTTCTCACAGGGGTTGGTGCTGGCTGTCTGCGCATCCTTGGGCCCCACCCTCTAAATCTATGTAAAAGTCCAGAGAACAGTCTGACAGTGAGCATCTGGGTGAGCATGACACCCAGATTGTACAGAGGTTACCTTGGTCATCCTTACAGCAGGTTTTTCTTTCTTTCTTTTTCCTTCCTTTACAAAAAAAAATATCATAATAAAGACCTGGTAGACCCTGGACGCCTTTGAGAAGGCTGGGGCTGGGATGGGGTGATGGGGGCAGGGGTATGGAGGGGAGGGGGTGGAGGAGCGAGGGGCAGGGCCTGGATAGCTTGGCTGGGGCAGGGGAAATGGAGGGGTTCTAAGCCCTTGAGCCATCATCTGGTATAGCCCACCATGGGCACACAGTCCCCGGCAGAGGGGCCATCGCTGCTTCTGCACCAGTGCATCTGTCTTCCAACTCACTGGCCTTTATTCCACAGTCCCCTCCTCGGCTCCTTGGGGCTCAGTGCTAGGGCACCTTTCTCTCTTATATGTGTAGTCTTTCCTCTGCAATCTCAGTAATTCCCATTATCTTAGATACCTTAATAAGGTCCAATGAGACACCTCTGCTGTACCTGGAAGTCTAACAGGCGCCTGGAGCCTGGACTTTCCTCCCAGAATCCATTCCTGAGCTATCCCACTTCCAAAATTGCATCATTAAGCACCCAGCTCCACAAGCCAGAAAGCCAGGGGTCATTACTGGGTTCCCCTTCCTTCAGCCTTATCAGCGAAAGGTCATGCCTTTCCCTGTCCCTCCACCCCCACCATCTATCTCCAATCTGTCCACCCCCACTCCACCTTCATTGCACCCAGGCTAGTCCAAGCCTCCAGCATGTGTTGCCTGGACCACACTCCAGTCTTCTACTGGTGCCCTGCCTCCCTTTTGCCATCTCCATAAGTTCATGTATTCTTCTGCCCACCCATTCCTGAGGCCTAAAGTCCCTGCAGAACATGCCCCACCTGCCTCTCGAGGTCCAAGGTCTGTCACATATACAGTTCACGCTCCTTAGCAACTGCCCCAGTTCTGCTTGCTGCAGGTCCCTCCATGAGCTATTTCTATCAGCCTAGAATTTTCTTCTGATCTTTCACTTCTCAGTTTAAATGTGTGACCAGGTTAGCCAAGACTTCCCAATCTAACAAGCCCTCCAACCCACCCCGTACGCACACCACATACCCGATCACACACTCTTCTTCATTCCCTTCATATGCTTCCCACTGTCTGCAACGCTCTGGTTTCTTTTTTGCCTTGCTTGTTTGCCGTTAGTTCTTCCTGACCTCAATGGAAGCCTCATGAGGGCAGGGCCACGACGTCCTGATTTGCCTCCACTACCTGCCCATAGTGATTAAGAAACATTCATTTGGAAGTGGGAAAGCTCACTGGGATAGCCCTGTGCTGGCCACATGGTGACACCCATAAAATATGTGGACCATGAATAGGTAGCAGCCTGGTTTTTGCCTTCACTGCACTACCAGGAGAAGCCCGTGGTGGGCTCATCACATGATGAGCCTTCTCTTGCCCCTTCACAGCCCACTCCCAATCTCACACAGGTGAGGGGTGGAATGAGAAACCTATCCCCTCCCCTCCATTTCTTTGCCCATCTGCTCCGGAGCATCCACCTCTTCCCTTTAACCACCTGCTCCCCTCCCCCTTTCCACTGTCTATCTGCATCCTCACTCCCTCTGCTGTGCACCTGCTGTTCCACACACCCCACCATCCTTTGGCCCCAAATGTCTTCAGCCCACCTTTTTAGATATTGCCACGCTATGAGGTTTAGCTCAGTCCCTTTCCTCCCTGTACTTACCCTCTCCAAACTCCTGACACCCAGTGGTTTTTGAACCACCAACCAAAGCCTTGACAACACACTGCCTCTGTTTCTTCATGCATCTACTATCCTGTGATAAAACATAATGACCAGGATTTCTATTTAAATCTAATACCTCCCAGATACTTTACAAGTGTTATTCCAGGTGAGGCTAATCTATGAAAATCAGTTTCCATCTCAGAGATGAAAAAGTCACAGGTCAGAGGGCTTAGGGAGCATGATGGTGGCACCACCTCCATGTCCCCTCACTCCACCTCAAAGACAGACTTTCCAGTGAGAGAACACTCTAGCAGGTCAGATTTTAATCTCCAACGCCAGTGTTCCTATTATCTTGCCCTAAAGTGTTTAGAATAATCATTTGTGATGGGCAGGAATATTTTGGTTGAGTGGGCAATATCTAACCTAACAGGGGGATCTGAAGGGTTTATAAATGACCCCTAAGAGGCTCTGTTTTTGCATTTCACAAGGACACACTTTGCAAGATTCCATGACTCTTTGTTGTTACCTTGGCAGTACTCAGCCCTGGTAGCAGAAGCTGGAGGGGAAGGAGGAATATTTGACTAAGAGGTCCTCCACCCTTTGCCTTTCACCTGCATCAGTGCTATGCAGCCACTCAGAGGCTGAGCTCCTCCCCATGGCGAATAGACTTTCCTCAAGTGACCTGGGTTACCTCCCTTCTGCTCTGTGTGCACCCCACTGGGGGAGTGTGGGCCCAGAAGCCAAGATCGTGGTAGGTGGTGTTGATAAGAGCTGAGGGCCCTGGCAATGCTCCTACTGAGTGATTTATTGACTCATTTAGTCATTATAGGATATTGAGCACCTCCTCTCTGCCAGGCATTCCCGGAGGCACTAGGGATAAAGCAGAGAATGGAATAGGGTTTCAGCTTCCATGGCTTTTGTAGGAAGGGAGAGAGAAGGGTAGAGAGGAAGGAGGTCAGTGGGCTGAAGCCTTATGAAGAACAGGGAACAGGGCTTGGGGGTGAGATGGGGAGTCAGAGAACCTCCCTAAAGAGGGGACATTTGAGCAGAGACTGAAACAGCGTGAGAGATTGCATGCAAAGAGTGGCTCTTGTATCTTTTTTAATCCTCAGAAGATTCTAGAACATTTCTGGAGACTCAATAGTAACTTGGAATTTTGAACAAGAATGTTCTTTAGGACTAAATGTTTTAAAATTCAACAGTTAGTACTTAAAGCAAAGCACTTTTTCCCCCAGGGAAAGTCTGTTAATCACATGCTAGCTTATTCATTAGGTGAAAAAAAAAAAAAGGATTTTTGGTGAAGCAGAGGGAAATGGGTTCGGCCTGCAGAATGCCAGCTGCTGCTTTTGCCCAGGGCTACAAGCAAGGGCTGGGGCTTGGCACTCTGAAAAGAGCCCCTCCCAAGTTTGGGGGGTAATGTGCAAGCCAATGTTCCCTTAGGGTCACAGATGCCCTGCATCTGCATGTAAAGGAGATGGGGGTGGGGGTGGAGGAGCACTCTGTGATGGAGGCATTTAAATGCTGCTTGAGACAGAACAGATATTAATAAAAATAAGAGGCATATTACTGCTTTCCCAGTCCTTCATCACCTCAGCATATTAAATCTGGTGGGGAAGGTGACATTTCTCCTTTTGATGATATGAGACCTAAGCCTAGTTGTCCAGAAGCTAGATATTGGTTTCTTGATTGCCAACTGTATTGGCACAGGTCTCCTGGAAGTGCCCACTGGCTGATTTGTTGTGTGAGGAGGGCTGAGAGGGAGGACCTATGTGATAGGGAGAGAGGGCAATGCTTAGCAGGGAGCAGGTGGGTGGCACTAGAGAGGGACCAGATAGAAGGCTGTGAGGGGGTGGGACAAAGAGGCCAGGGTGGAGAGATGAAAGGGCATTCCATTGTCATGACTCTATAGCCTCTAGAACCATTCCCCAATCTTTCCTTGTCTTTCATGGCCTTGACATTTTTGCAGAGTATATGGGTCAGTTATTTTGTAGGATGCCCTTCAGTTTGGGTTGTCTGAAGTTTCCTCTTGATTTGATTCAGGTTATGTATTTTTGACATTTTTATCCTCAGTGCATTTTATTGGGTGGCTCATAGTGAATATTTGTTCCATTATCGATAATGCTCACTTGGTTTTAGGTGGTGTTCACCAGATTTCTCCACTGCCTAGCCATTAATTTCCTCTATGTAGTTAATAAATATCTGTGAGAGATACTACTAGATTATGTAAGTGCACTGTTACTCTTCAAACTTTTATCCACTACTTTTAGCATTCATAAAACATTTGGGATATTCTGATATTCATGCCTTGAAATTGTTGTGTTGGTCCCAGCCTATTGCTAGTGATGCTTCTGGCTAGGAATACCTGAGGCACTCGTCAGGACCTGTGTTACTCACAGCAAGTCCCCACAGGTATTGCCCCCATGAGACTAATGTTGTAGCTGGACCAGCCCTTGTCATTCTTATCATGATTCCATGATGCACTTCAGCAAAAACCAACAGGAAACTTTGAGGAACAAGATTTATTACTCACAAGTCTGGAGGATACATGGCACACCCAAGGACCACACAGCAAGGTCGCAGATAAGGTCCAAAGGTGGGTGTCTAGAGTTTTGAGGATTCACTCTATGGCTAATTTCAGGCATGAGTGAGAACTAGGACACAAGAAGGTCAATAGTCAGGTATCTAAGTCACCAAAGAGGGAACTTGGTGAGTGAGGGCAGTCTAGTTCTTTATTTGATTGCTTTGCTAGTAGCTGTGTCACACACCTGGCACTGTGTTTATTGGAAATGGATGTCTTTGACATGGATGCCTCAGCAATCAAAAGCTTAATGTCAGGCACTCACATTATAATAGAAAAAGCTTAACATCCATTCACTCTACAGTAATCTCCTCCATCTGAGTGTGGAGAGCAAGACTGGTGACTCTCTTCCATGGAATACAGCAAAAGTAATGAGATATCACCAAAATATGAGGATATAAAGAGACTGTGATTTCTGTCTTGTGTGATTCTTATGCTTCCTCCTCTGATGGAGGTCATCCACCATGTTGTGAGGCACCCTGTGGAGAGGCTCACATGGCAAGAAACTGAGTGAGGTACTTGGGCCCACAATCCTTGAGAGGAACTGGATCTTGCAAACAGCTACCTGAGGGAGCTGGGAATGGGTCCTCTCCAGTGGATTTCCTTTGGATGAGACCATAGCCCACACCCATGGCTTGATCAAATCCCTGAGAAAGATGCAGAGTCAGAAGAACCCAGCTAAGCCTCATCCAATTCCTAGTCCACAGAAACTGTGAGATAATAAATTTTATTGTTTTAAGTCATGAAGTTTGGGGCCAATTTGTTATGTTAAGCAGCAGATAACTAACATAGCATGTTATATATACTTGTGTGTGTGTGTGTGTGTGTGCAGAGGGACCATAAACACCTATATCTATATAATTTTTTCTCTCTCTATGTGTTACAAGCCATGGATTCATACTGATCATTTCAATTTCAATTCCCTGCTACAGGAATTTGTTCTAACCTTCTCCATTTTCTGTATTTGTAATCCTCAATAGTGAGAAACTCTGCTCTCATTAACCACAATATACTGATTTCTTTGCTACCCTATGTCTCTGTGAAAAACTAGCCTACTCATGGGAGTTCCAGATTTTTTAGAGTTCTTATTGTCTTTCACTGAAGGCATATAGTCCAAATACTGTGAACTCTATTTTTTAAAAAGGAGGAGGGGTGTAATCTCTCACCTTTGGAAAGAGAGGAGCGACATGCAAAAGGGAAAGTACATTTTCTCTCCAGATAGCAAATGCTCTGCTTAGCTATTTTGCACTAGATTGTTATAACAGTCCACATGAGAAGGGCTGGGGCCAGGGCTTCAGGGGCTTGCCACTCTGAGCCTTCTCCTCTGGCTGATGTGGCCACTTTTCTCTCACTAGCAATGTGGTTTTCAAGAAGTAATTAAATTATTTGGAGAAAAAAGGTATATAGTGTTGCTTTTTGAAGACCTGTAGGGAAGATTTTGAATTAAAATCATTTCTGTTATTCAAAAAGAAGCCAAGTGTCCAGCCAATGTGATCTTCCCAGAAAACCTGGGGCCCCAAATGTCCCTCCAGAAGGATGAAAACCCTGATCAGACTGTCTCTGCATCCCTAAGACTGGGACCAGGACTCTGGGGAGCAACAAAAGTAGCATTGTGTCCTTGACATGACCTCACTGGGGAGAGCATCTGTGACATGTGGTTTTTGTTCCCATCTCTGAGAAGGTGAAATTAATCAGCATTGCTACCCAGGTGAGTGAGGGCCACTAGACTCTCAGGTCACACACCTGGCACCTGGCCACTAGACTCACAGGTCACACTGTGCTGCTCACCCTGGAGACTGTGGGAGAGTGGCCAAAAATATGAGGCTCTGTCTTCCATGGTGTCCCCAAGATCTGACTCAGGATTCTGCAGGCTTCACATGCTAGGCTGCTCCATTTCCTTGTGCCTGCCAACCTACCCTCAGAGACACACCCATGTTATATGCACACCACATTCCACATAGCACACATGCCACATGCATACCAGACACCACATATATTGATCACATCACACATATATGTACCACCACACATGTGTACACATCATACCGTACACATACACATATACTCCATATACTCTACACTTACACACCACAAATACATTGTACACATGCACAAATACATCATATAAGCACACATATCGCACATACACAAATAGCACTATGTACATTGAGCCAGGCCTCAAGGAGATACACAGAAGGATGCTGGGTCCCTGGTAAAGTGGACAGGTTTTCTTCTTGCCTCCCTCTGCTCCAAAAAGCCACTATGTACTGCCAACATCCTTCAGCTCATGCAAACACCACACCATCTGACACTTCCATGGGGTGGTGACCCAGCTTGTCCTGGAAGTCCCCAAGTACCTGAAGCACATCTCCTCAGGAGTCCCCAAGCACCCAGCACAGCACTTTACACACACACACACAAAAATTCAACAAATGGATGTAGACGAATAAGAGGTTGGCAAATGAAAATGACAGCACCCAATTGTTAGGGCAGCACAGGGGCTTTTCTCTCTTTTTAAAAATTTGTTTTATTTTACTTTTGCATTTTAGGCAAACTTTGTATATTTTTAAATAGTTAATACATTTATGTAATTCAAAAAATTTAAGGGGCAAAGAAACCCCGCAATTTTAAAAGGAAAAACTTAAGTCCCTACAAAACCCTGCACATGTTTATTGCATCTTTATTCATGTTTGGCAGCACTTGGAAGCCAGCAGCCTCAGTGGGTGAATGGGTAAATGGTGGCTCATCCAGACAATAAAATATTCCTCAGCACAAAAAAGAACTGAGCTCTCAAGCCCTAGAAAGGTGGAGAGGAATCCTCAATGCAGATTGGAATCCTCAATGCAGAAAGAGGCCAATCTGAAAAGGCTACATACCTGTGATTCCAACTATATAACATTTTGGAAAAGGCAAAACTATAGAGATTGTAAAAATATGAGTGATTTCCAGGGGCTCAGTGGGGAGGAAGAGATGAAAAGCAGAGCACAGAGGATTTTTATGATACTGTGTGACACTGTAATGGTGGATACATGTCGTTATACATTTACATAGGATATACAACACCAAGAGTGAATCCTACAGTAAACTATGGGCTTTGGGTGATTATGAAGTGTCGATGTAGGTTTAACCTTGGTAAACAATGTACCACTTTGGTGGACAGTGCTGATAATGATGGAGTGTGGGAACAGGGAGCATATGGGAACTCTCTGTATCTCCCTTTCAATTTTGTTATGAAGATAAAACTGTTGTTTAAAAGTAAAGTCTTGTTCAAGACTTTAAAAGAGTACCCAGTCTATGAGTGTCTTCCCCCTTCACCCACATCCTCCCAGCTTCCAGATCCTCCTGCCCTCCAGAAGAACCAGTGTCACCTGCTTCTTGTGAACCCTTCCTAGTATAATGTGTCTATTTTCAAGCAAGTGTATTTTCATATTAATACTTCTTCCCTGTAACAGAATGACAATACCCTAGAGATTATTCCATGTCTTGCTTTTTTACTTATCATAGTTTGGTGATCTTTTCCTAATGATACAGAGGAAAAGTCTTATTCTTTTTTAATAGTCATGGAGAGTTCCATCAGTGACTTTTCCCTAACACAGGTAGCAATCCCCTACTGGTAGACAGTAGGTGATGTCCAGTCTTTTGATATCACAAATAATAAATGCAGTAAGTGAACTTCAGCATGTGTCATTTTGCATGCATTCAGGCATATTGGTAGAGTAAAATACTAAACTGCCAAAACGTATATGATTTGTAATTTTGATATTATTGCCAAATTGCCCTCGATAGAGATTGTACCAACTCCCAGCTTCAGATTCAGTGTTATATGAGTACCCATTTCCTTACCACCTTCAATATTTTTAATATAAAAATAGCATTCAGTGAATCTGAGCACCAGTTAAAGGGTCCACTTGTAAAACTACTATGGTGTGTGGGTGAGTGCCTGGAAGTCCAGAGAAGATGAAGTTCTTGACAGCAAAACAAAGTCCTTATTAGAGACTTGCAGACTTTGTTAGTTTCTCTAGTAACTCAGATTCACACCAGGGCTTGTCTGGGTAATGGCTTACTCCAGGGTGGCATAATGTCCCCTTTGCAGACTTTGACTTGCATGCAAAGCATAGGTTTTGTAGCCCTATGGAAACCATGAATACATACATCCAAGCCACTTTGAAAAAGAACCAAAGCCAAGATCCTTAGAGAGTTGCATCCACCATTATTGGAGGTGTCTATTCAGATGTTTGGGGCAGACTTCTTATTAGCTGCATAGAGGTTTTATAAAAGTAAAAGAAAGAACTCTGACTATAGTTTGTGACTATATTGGTCTAATTTTCATTTCTTTCTCTTCCAGGGACAGAAAGCTTGGATAGAAAAAACGTTTTGCAAACGAGAGTGTATCTTTGTAATTCCCAGCACTAAAGACCCTAACAGGTAAATTGGAAGTCACAATTAAGACATTATTCAAACCAGCACTTGTCTACCAAGTGCCAGCAACTATTCTTCTTGTGTT
Organism: Canis lupus baileyi; assembly: GCF_048164855.1. Classification (NCBI taxonomy): domain Eukaryota; kingdom Metazoa; phylum Chordata; class Mammalia; order Carnivora; family Canidae; genus Canis; species Canis lupus. The sequence continues at coordinate 39,331,472 of NC_132839.1, forward strand.
TGTGGGAGGAGAAAGAGGATACAAGAAGAATGGGCCAGAATCCATGCCTCATGGGAGGCATTAACCCAGGGAGTATTTCTGCTAAGAAGCTCTCTGTTAAGATGCAGGAAAGATTGCTGTCTGGCACTCATCCTAATCTAATGTGACTTCTCATAACCAGACGGGCCCACAGTGCTCCTCCTAATCTTACGGAGCTCAAGATGCTGACAGTTTTAGACAGGTTTCCAGGATAACTTTGTCACCTCTTATTAAAGTTTCATAATGCTATTTCAATAAACAACTCCATCACAGGAAAGGTCTGAGCAGTTAAGTGAACTATATGTAACTCTATGAAAAGATGTACTTTGTACACAAAATATGAATTTCATTCATCTACATGAAAATGAGTCTGTTATAAATTAAACAGAAGGTCTTCTAAAGCTGTGAAAGTGACTGGGAATGAATTTAGCTAAACCTTCATATCTCTGAGGACAACAGCTACGAGTTGAGTTTGGAGAGCCAGAGGGGGATGATTTATCCATATGTTTACACAATATGAAATCCATGCAGTTAGGATCACTGACACAGAGTGCACAGATTCTCAGAGAATACCTAGGTCAAATTTGACACACACGTCAGCACTGCCATGTCCTCAAGCTCTCTCCCTCCACCACCACCTCATAGATTCTTCTCCCTACTTAAAACCCAGTGATTACCCCCAGGGCAAGAAATATGCATTAGGGGACAATGCCAAAGATCACAAAAGTCTTCCTTTTGTTGCACATAATTGTCCCCCCTTGTTTCAGTAGCACCCAGACCCTCCTTGATGGAAACTACTATGCCAGCCCTCCTTAGCACTTGCTGCACTGCAGTCCTCCACACAGTCAAGTTTCTAGGCAGAAGAAGCAGAAAAGGCTTAAGGGACTCACATGTGAGATTCCTCTGTGAGTTGCATGCATCCTCTAGCATGGGCTTTAAAAGCCCTGGAATGAATAAACAACCATTTAAAGTCCCTGGAAATGGTCCCAAGGGCCAATAGGAAATAAATATCTATTCAAAAAAAACCCTACAAAAATTCAATAAAAAAGGCTAGAGTCTGTGGTATTTGAACCAAGAGAGCTCCGCCCCTTTCCCCTCCGGGCTCAGTTAGAGCAAACTAAATCTTAAGGAAGCAGAGGAAATAAAAAAATATTAAAATGGAAGTTAATAGAATAGAAAATTTTAAGACAAAATCAATGAAATCAAAAGCTAGTTCTTGGAAAATTCACCAACCTTTAACTAACTTAATGAATAAACAAAAGGAGAAAACTCAAAATACTGGAATCAGAAGTGAAAGAACATTACTACCAATCTTACAGAATTAGAAATGTATATAAAGAAATGCTATGATTTATACACCAATGGCAATAAATTAAATAACAGATGAAGTGGACAAGTTCCTAGAAAGACACAAACCACCAGACTAATTCAAGAAGAAATACACAATCTGAATAGACCTGTAAGAAGTGAAGACATAGGCTAGTATCAAAAATTACCCACAGGGGGGCAGCCCCAGTTGGCGCAGCGGTTTAGGGCTGCCTGGCGCCTGGGGTGTCCCATGTCGGGCTTCCTGTATGGAGCCTGCTTCTCCCTCTGCCTGTGTTTCTGCCCCTCTCTCTGTCTCTATGAATAAATAAAATAAAATAAAAATTACCCACAAGATAATGACTTCACTGCTGAATTTTACCAAATATTTTTAAAAGAATTAATACCAATTTTTTACAAAAAAATTCAAAACATAGATGAGAGAGCACTCTCCAAAACCAGACAAAGATACCACAAGAAAGGAAAACTATACAACAATATCTTTTGTGAGTATGGATGCAGAAATCCTGGAGAAATACTATCAAACCAAATCTAGCAACATATAAAAAGAATTATACACTGTAAAAAAAAACTACTATTTATCCCAGGGATGCAAGGTTGGTTTCATACTAGAAAAATCAATTAATGTGGGACGCCTGGGTGGCTTAGTGGCTTCGGGGTTGAGCGTCTAACTTTGGCTTAGGGTGTGATCCTGGAGGCCCTGGGATAGAGTCCCACATCAGGCTCCCTGTGAGGAGCCTGCGTCTCTCTCTGCCTGTGTCTCTGCCTCTCTCTCTCTGTATCTCTCATGAATAAATAAATAAAATCTTTTTTAAAAAAAGAAAACACAATACATCACATCAATAGAGTAAAAAACAAAAATCATATCATCATCTCAACTGACAGCAAAATCAGCATTTGACAAAATCCAAAACTTTTATGATTTAAAAAAATCTAGAAAATAGGAATAGAACTTCTTCAGTCTGATAAAGGACATCTATGAAAATCCATAGTTAACATCATACTTCATGGTGAAAGATTAGATGCTTTGCCCCTAACATCAGAGACAAGACAAGGATGTCCACTCTCACCACTTCTAATCAAAATTGTACTAGGGGTCCTAGCCATGGTAATTAGGAGAAAGAAACAAAAGGCAACCATAGTGGAAAGGAAGAAGTAAAGCTACCTTTATTGGTAGACGACATCATGTTGTATATAGAAAATCCTAAGGAATAACTAAAAAACTATTGTAACTTACAAGCAAATTCAGCAAGTTTGCAGTGTAAAAAAAAAGATCAGTATACAAAAATCACATGTATTTCTATCTACTTACAATGAACAATAGGAAAATGAAACTAACAAAAACAATTTCATATACAATGCCATCAAAAAGAATAAGATACTGGGGTTCTTGGGTAGATCAGTTAGTTAGGCTCAGGCTCTTTTGATCACAGCTCCGGTCTCCATCTCAGGGTTGTGAGTTCAAGTCCTGCCCTGGGCTCTACTCTGTGCACGGAGGCTACTTAAAATTTTAGAAAGTGAAAATGAACAAATAAAAGAATAAAATACTTAGGAATCAACTTACAAAAGAAGTGCAAAACCTTTACTCTGAAAAGTACAAAACATAGTTGAAAGAAATTAACAAAGATCTAAATAATTGAAAAACTAGCCCATGTTCATGGGTCAGAACAGTTAGCATTGTTAACATGGCAATATTCACAAAATAATCTAGACTCAATGCAGTCCCTACTAGAATCAGGGGGGATGGAGTAACTGGGTGACTGACATTAAGGAGAGCACGGGATATGATGAGCACTGCATGTTATACTACATGTTAGCAAGTTAAATTTAAATTTAAAAAAATCCCAGCTCACTTTGTTACAGAGATTGACAAGCCAATCAATATGGAATTGCAAGGGATGCAGAATAGCAAAAGCAATCTTACATTAAAAAAAGAACAAATTAGGAGGATTCATGCTACCTGATTTCCAAACTTACTACAGAGCTACAGTAATCAAAATAGTGTGGTACTGGCATAAGAATAAACATGCAGACTAATGGAATAGAATTGTGAGTCCAGAAATACCCGTACATCAATGGGCAATCAATATTTCAGCAAGGCTGCCAAAACAAATAGAGAAAGAATAGTCTGTTCATCAAACGTTACTGGAACAACTAGACACCAAGATGTGAAAAAATGTATGTAGACCCCCCACCTCACATCATATACAAAAATTAGGTCAAAATGTATCAAAACCTAAATAGGGGCTAAAATTAGAAAACTCTTAGACAAAAACATAGGAGCAAATCTTCATGACTTTGGACTTAGCAAAAGATTCTTAAATATAATAAAAATATAAGAAATATATTTTCAGTGTTACTTAGAAAAATGTAGAGAAAAAAAGAAAAATGTAGAGAAATGTTTTACTAAGCAGAATTATTACTAACAGAAGAATTCAACAATATTGTAAAATCTCAGAAGGTCAACTCTGTATCTGGAGGGCGTGATTATATTTGTCACAAAATGTTCAAAACTGATGTCCATATTGATGTTTTCAAAACATCGAAAAGAGTTAAAACATGTTCAGTAAGGAAGGGCAACCACCCAATGGGTTTTAAATGGACTGGCATATAAATAGATATATGTTGATTATCTGGAAAAGCCCATCATAAGGGGCATTTCTATCCCAACAAAGCTGGATAAGTAAGGTGTTAATCTGCCTTATTTGGGTGCTACCCTTCTGTTTAGATTAACTCATTTTAAGGAGAAAAATGTTACAGAAAGACTCACTTTTGTCTTTGTTTTCAGGTGTTGTTGTGGCCAGCTCACCAACCAGCATATCCCCCCACTGCCTGGTATAACATCTGGCAAAAATGAAGAGGAGAATAAACAGGTGGAGACTCTGCCCGAAAAATGGTCTGTCAGCAAACACACCCAGAGCTACCCAACAGATTCCTATGGAACTCTTGAATTCCAGGGTGGCGGATACTCCAATAAAGCCATGGTAAGAGAGGTCTTAGGAAGGGATGCAGCTAAGCCGACAGTCTCCATCAGAGGCCAGCCTCCTAGACCCCCAGACTGCAGCCTTCAAGACCCCCACCTAGGTCTTCTTTCTGGGGGTGTAGCTCAGTCTTCCTAGATATTTCATTGCAAAGGCAAGAAATATATCTGCACACTCAACTTTGTAGTCATGAGATTTGGAAACTGAGCACTATTATAAAAAAAATATGTAGTGTCACTAAATTCACACCAGAATTGTGAATCCACAAATCATGCTCTGGCCTAAGTCTGCAACCATACTCATTGCTCCATCTGCAGTGATGAGTGGGAAATGATGCTATTTGTTTTGGGGGATTGTTTGGGATTTGGTTTTGTTTTTTATAACTGTGGACCTTCAAGCTCCCACTCCCCCACCCTAAATGGCTTAGGACTGTCTGGAAATAGTTCCCTCTGAAGTCTGTCCACAGCCTCCCTGGGCCTGCATTCAGCTGGCCCAAGAAGACTAAGGTCTTTCACATTTGCATGTAAACAGGGAGTGCTCTCTGCCTTTCTGATGAGCCCTGCCAGAGAGGGGAGGCGTCAGCACTGTGATCCCTTTCAGCTAATTCTGAATAATACTCCCACATGCCCAGTCAGATCATATTTGCTATTTCATTTTATTCCACTAGCCCAACGTCATTGTGCAAATAAAATTCATTTGTGTTCCAAATAGCACCACATAGGGACTTCTGGAATGGTACCCTACATATTGGCATGGACACAAAGAAGCAGTTCATAGGGGCCAAGGCATCTGATCATTAACCTCTTCTTCACTTTGGGGGTAAGGTCAAGTCCAGAGGTTGGCCCAGGATCCCCATTCTCAGCACCCAGTCAGTGTGACCAGTGGGCCACTCCCTCAACAATACCCTGTCCAAATTCTGGAGCCATGTTTCTAGCTGAGACAGCTTTAGAAGTGATTTTCAAAATTAAGGGTTGCCAGGTAAAACACAGGACACACATTTATATTTGAATTTAAGATAAACAACAGATAACTTTTTAGTATAAATATGTCCCAAATATTGCATAAGTCATATTTACAATAAGACATTTTTCAATGTTCACATGAAATTCAAATTTAACTGAGTGTCCTATATTTTTATTTGCTAAATCTGGCAACCCTTCCAAAGTTCTCTTCCCTCACTTGGCCACAGACTCACACAGAGGAACAGAAAGGCAAAATAGCTTTTGCTTGGACAAGAGCAGTAGCCCTGTTCCCCTGTGATATGAAAGGAAAACCAAGAACAGTACTGAGCATCACACACTCTTTTGCAGTATATCCGAGTATCCTATGACACCAAGCCAGATTCACTGCTTCATCTTATGGTGAAAGATTGGCAGCTGGAACTCCCCAAGCTCTTAATATCTGTGCATGGAGGCCTCCAGAACTTTGAGATGCAGCCCAAGCTGAAACAGGTCTTTGGGAAAGGTCTGATCAAGGCTGCCATGACCACTGGGGCCTGGATCTTCACTGGAGGCGTCAGTACTGGTAAGAGCAGCCTCGTTCCATTTCAGTAAACAAACCCAGAACTCACTATGATTCCCAAAGAGCTTTTGAATAATTAAGATTTAAAAAAAATGTATTGCAACCTGACAATATTTATGACAGAAGTGAAATATTTATCCAGTGGCTTTTTGTTATTTTGATATGATAGTGATAATGGTCAACCTTTCTGGTACCCATGATGTGCCATTCCTTGAACTGAGACCTGTTCAAGCCTCATTTTCGCTGAGGCCATTGACAGTCCTTCCCACTGACCTATGGGAGAGGAAACTGAGGCAAAGAGAAGCTAGGGACATGCCAGGCAGTCTGACTCTCAACTTTAGCTAACTGTAGCCAAGGACTGCCAAGGCACCCCACTTACTTCCATCTTTAGGTCTCAAGAAATTTGTAAAGGAAGTCTCTGTACTGTGCTTTGGTTTTTGGTTTTTGTTTTCCCTTTTCTAAGAGCTAATGCAGAATGACTAGGTATTATGAACTCAGCTTTTGATGTACTTTGATTTTAATGATGTAGGTCATGCTTCAACCCTATTCCATAGCAAATGGAGTGGCTCAGAGAAGAAGTCCCTAACATTCATAAATAATGGTATGATGTGAGGTAATGGTCCTAAAAATATGATTTATGGCTGCTTACAGGTGTTATCAGCCATGTAGGGGATGCCTTAAAAGATCACTCTTCTAAGTCCAGAGGCCGGGTTTGTGCTATAGGAATTGCTCCTTGGGGCATCGTGGAAAATAAGGAAGACCTGATTGGAAAGGATGTAAGTATTTTCTCCCTAGATATTGGTAAGTTAAAAAAAATCAGTCTTTATTTTGAGATAATTGTGGATTCCCCTGTAGTTATAATAATAGAGGTCCCATATGCCCTTCCCACCCTTCCTAATGATAACATCTTGCAAAACTATGGTACAGTATCACAATTGGGATATTGACATTGATACAGTCAAGATGCAGAACATTTCCATCACCACGAGGATCACCCATGTTGCCCCTTAATAGCCTTGCCTCGCTCCTTCCCAACTCTACAACCTCCTTAGCCCCTGACAGCCACTAATCTGCCCCTTATCTCTATAATGTCATTATTCCAAGAATTCTATAAATGGGATCATGCACTATGTAGCCTTGAGGATGTTTTTAAATCCACATTCCTAGAGATCAGTCCAGGTTGATGTGTATATCAATGGTTCATTCTCATTCTCTCTCTCTCTCTCTCTCTCTTTTTTTTTTTTTTTTTTTGCTGAGTGGTATTCCATGATATGGATGTACCACAGTTCATTTAGCCACATATCTATTTAAGTGCCTCTGAGTTGTTTCCAGTTTGGTTATCACAAATGAAGCTACCATAGACGTCCATGTGCAAGATTTTGTGTTACTGTCAGTTTTCATTTCTCAGCAGTAAGTGCCCAGGAATGCAATGTCTGGGTTTTTACTATCTAAAATGCTGGGTTGTCATTATCTAAAATAATTTCTTTTTTTCCTAATTTAATATGGAAAGTTGTGAAAAGAAATTCTTCAATAATGAGGACAGGGAAGTGAGAGTAGATTTAAGTGCACAATTAGATGAAGTAGCCACGGCATACGTAGGTATTCTTCTTGTTTTCCCTGTTAGTCTTCACATCCTAGTTCTGCAGCTCTAATCTGTGTTGTGCATTTTGTCAGGTAACAAGAGTGTACCAGACCATGTCCAACCCCCTAAGCAAGCTCTCATTGCTCAACAACTCGCACACCCATTTCATCCTGGCTGACAATGGTACCCTGGGCAAATACGGTGCCGAGGTGAAGCTGCGGAGGCAGCTAGAAAAACACATCTCTCTACAGAAGATTAACACAAGTAAGTTCCGGCGAAGGCCATGGGTGCTGGGCTGCCACTGCTGCCATGAAACCTGGGCTCACTTCCCAAGGGTGCTGAGAGCTTGCACCTTGATTCTTGTCAGATCAACAGAACATCAAATCAACAGACTTGTCTAGCCCCCTCACCTTGGCCACCTACCAAATCACACCCACTGAGCTATGTGGTGATGCTCTGCCCCAGGCTCGCAGGAGGGATGGTGCAAGAAACAGCCCTGCGGCACTTGTCATGGTGATGGCATTGCCCACTACATAATTACAGGGTAATTACTGTAGTTATTTTTGTAATATCTGAACAGGAAGAAAGCTTCTCACTCAAAGATGTAGTAGGATTCCTTCCCATCAAGTAAGTGTTAGCATGATCATTACATTAAATAGCTCTGTAGCTCTGGGTCTCTCATCCAAACTAAGGCAGGCTGGGTTGGGAAACTGTTGGAGGAGGTTGCTCCCCAAGGCCCCACCTGTCCTGGTTCATGTAGCACAGCTTTGCAGTGGAGCTGCCACCCCGGGGAGGATGGTGAGGTCAAGCTCAAGAGAAAGGAACAAACCACAACCAGATGAAATAATAACCAGTTAGAATGAAAATAACTGGTGTCATCTCTTGGAACATGTTCATACTCCAGCAGTTCTTATTGCCAAAATATTATGAAAAGATTTTAAAGAGTATTTTGCTTTTACCATCACTGATGAGATTTTTGTGAAAGCCAGTCTAAGCCCTGGAAATGGTCATGGTCAAGGCTAATCAAGGGCCTAGAAGATGGCACAAATGGTTAGAATGCTTACCTTCTAAGGGTGACTGTGGATTTCCAAGAGTCAAATCTTGATTGATAAACTGCTGGATGACAGGCTTTTTTGTTCTCACATTTTTGTCTTGGACTTTAAGTTTTCACACTACCCAACTTCATCTGGCCATGTGACTTGTGGGCTTCCCTTTGTCATCCTTTGCCTAGGGTTCTGAGAGGGGCAGGGACAGCAAAGGGGTGCTCAGTTGTCACCTCTCACAGCTTGGAGCTTTGGGGAGTCCAGCCTAAACCAAGAAGAACCAATTTTACCCTGTTTCTAGAAAATAAAGTGATCTGGCCTCCATATTCCTGAAGATCTAGAATGCCAAGAGTTGCTTGGGTTGGGAATCTGAAAGGCAGGGCCCATGTCCTCTTGACCCATTTTGCAGTGTCTGTTGGCCAGCGCTTGGCACAACCAGACCCTCATTATATTCTCTGAAATGAACATAACTGATATTATTGTGGTAGAAGAAGACAAAATCGTTCAAAATTTTTAGGAGTTCCTAGATATAGAAATGCACAGTGGAAGCAAACCAGAAACTCTGAATCTGGCCACTTGAAATTTTTAGTTTTCCTCCTAATGTATGCTAGCAGATTTTATCTGAAGGCCATCGGGACTGAAGACAAAGGATGTTTCTCCTACTTGTCATCCTTTGATGCTCATTAACTCCCATCACCACCAAGGGACACAAGGTGAAACACGCTCAGAATATAACCTGTCCTGTCCAATCTGAGTGCCAAGTAGACAAATACGTCTCTGTGGCTCCTCCACTCCCACTGTCTTCCCTCTCCAGAATCTCAGGTTCTTGAGGTCTTCCTCCTGCCTCCTGCTTCTCAGAGTTCACCCTGTTGATTCTGCCTCCAGAAATTAGCCTGTTCCTCCCGAGTTCCTGAAGAGTCCTATTATCTGATGGAGACAGAGAGAGGACTCTGGAAACAAGCATTCACTGACAGGCTAATAATGGTGGCCCAGCTTTGCCCTCCCAGGTAATTTGTGCTGTGACATTGGTCTCTACGATGAATGTGTTTTATGTTGCAGGACTGGGGCAGGGTGTGCCCGTCGTGGGCCTGGTGGTGGAAGGAGGCCCTAATGTGGTTTCCATCGTCTTGGAATATCTCCGAGAAGACCCTCCGGTCCCCGTGGTGGTTTGTGATGGCAGCGGACGAGCCTCAGACATTCTGTCTTTTGCACACAAGTATTGTGAAGAAGGAGGGTAGGATTTCTGACATGTTACAGAGGGTGGGTTTTGAGCTGCCTTCTTGTTAGGCCAAGAAGAAAATTTAAGTGGTGCATTTAGCCATTCCAAAAATGCTAAATAATGATTTACTAGATCTCTTCCATTTTCTGAGGTCAGCATGTGAGGGAGCTGTCAAGAGCATGATGTTTCTTACAGAATTCTTTCTCTGGGGGAATACACTCTCTTCCAACTTCATTTTCCCTTATAAGGTTTCCAACAAGCCTGGAATTTAGGACACATGTGAATGCAGTTTTTGACTGTGGTCCCTTTTTGTCTCCTAGCCTGGGATCCCCTCCAATGGCAAAGATTCAAGTCAAAGACACCAGACGGACATAGAGTTGTCTGATTTATTCATGTACAGATTTAATTCGTGTGTTTTCTTCTCTTTTGCGTTTCCTTTGAACAGAGTAATAAATGAATCCCTCAAGGATCAGCTTCTAGTTACCATTCAGAAAACATTTAATTACAACAAGACACAATCACATCAGCTGTTTGCAATTATAATGGAGTGCATGAAAAAGAAAGAACTTGTAAGTGTCTTGCGTTTATTTCCAAACCAGCTCCATAGAGAGAATTATGTTTCCTTGCTAATTCTGCCCATGTGTGCATGATGGACTTGTTCATATTTTAGTCCAGGCTTTTCCAAGGGGCAGTTGACAAATGCCTACCAAACTGGCCATTATGCCCACATGATGGAAGCAGAATACACATGCACAGAAGAGGGACCCAGGTACTTTCAGATCTTAGCCAACATCAAGTGACACCATGCCACATCACACCAGTTCTGAGGTTTATGACATTAATCATATGTAAAGACTTGAGGAATGACAGACATACCCTTTTAGGTATGCTTACAAAATTTTATTCTTTCATTTTCCAAATCAGTAATTATTCTCACTTCTTGCCCTCCCTAACTATGCTGGTAGAAGAATACACACATAAGGCAGCCCCTTCAAAATTCTTAACTACAAATTTCACTCAAATGGAGCAAATTTCTGAGTAGTAATGATTGTGTCATCTCCCATAGCGATTTAGATATCAGACTACGCAGATTCTGAATGGGTTCTTCCTTCTTGGGAGTGTTAGAGCAGATTAGGTAAAATAATAAGATAGAGATCCTGGCAAGGACTCAGAGCCTGGATGAGCAATGCTGTCACTTGTGGAAATGAAAAGCACCTGGTTTAAAATTGTTGCACTCAGAATCATTGCATTATATGTCAGTTTTTTAAACTCGTCCTTATTAAGGACCTTTTAAGGGTCCTTAAAGGACCTTTACATGGTCCTTTTTAAAAAAGACACCCCAATTCTCCCTTTCAATTTCAACTTGGCTTTTCCTTGTCTTTTCATAATTAACTTGTTTTCAGGTCACTGTGTTTAGAATGGGTGCCGAAGGTCAGCAGGACATTGAGATGTCTATTTTAACTGCCCTGTTGAAAGGTAAGCTCTTAGGAAATAGCGACTCTTGGCCTCTTGGTGCTGGCCTAGCCTGGGGCTTTGCTCATGGCCAAGAAAACTCACTCTTCTCCTGCCAGGAATTGTGTCTATTAGTGATAGAATCCTGAGCCAGCCAGGCTGCCTAGAGTTATCTCAGTATGAAGCTATAGCAGTGTGACAAAGCTCACAATGGGTTTCCTGGGAAGGGGTGTTTTCTGTGTGTGCCGACGACCCGTGATGGGCTCAAGTCAGACCAGTTTCTATTTCTAACTGGTCAATTAATGATTTCCTCATAGCGGGTGGCCATGAACCATTTTTCATTGTTATCACTGCATCCCACAATGTTCTGTTCAATTTCTCCATCCTGCTCCTAATGACAGGTTGCAACCTGGGCACTCATGGGGTCGCTCCAGAACACACATTTCCTCCCTGCCTCTTGGCTACTCTGGGATGACGAGGAGGCAGGGATGAGAAAGGAGAATGTCACCAACGGGCCAGCTGCCTGGCAGTCCTGTGCTGGTCTCCCTGAAGTCCTGTGCAGCTGTTGCTCTTGGCCTGTACTCACCTTTGGCTTGAAGGGGCAGCATCCCTTGTCCTGGCCTGGCAGATGTCAGGGCAGTCCCAGGGCTCCTACCTTCTTGCAGATGAGGATCCTGGAGTCACCAGGTTCCTCTTCTGTCCTTTCCAGAGAGACTAAGCCACATAGGTATGGAAAGTGGTTGCCTCCAACCTACTTTCAGGCAACTTTGAGAATATGAAGTTCTTAGCTTTGGGGCCTGAGCAGTCACCCAGGGGTAAAAGAAAAAGCAGGAGTGCTTAATTCCAGGCTGGTGTGAGTCAACTTAGGGAAGCCCGTACTCACCACCTAGCACCTGTCAAACCAGGGCAGTCTACGCATGGAGTGAGAAAAGCTTCGTTTCTTCCTTTCCAGGAACAAATGCATCGGCTCCAGACCAGCTGAGCTTGGCACTGGCTTGGAACCGGGTCGACATAGCACGAAGCCAGATCTTTGTCTTTGGGCCCCACTGGCCGGTGAAACTAAGTGTTTTTCATTTCATACATTTTACCATGACTTTGTACAGATGATATATTAGTATGTTCTCCCTCATGACACAGATCTTAGGAAATTACCTGGGGTTTCTGATGATCCAATATGCAATCCATTAGGATTATTAGGAGATGTCACCATTTAACTTCAAAGAACCAGCAAGAAGAGCTACTAGTAGTAATTACAGATTCAAACCAGTGTTCTTGAAGAAATAAGCAGCAAATATTTTATCTTTGCCGGTGGAAGGTGGGATTTACTCTTTTCAAGAAAAAGAAGAAAGAAAATGCCCATTAAAATTAAATACGATGATTGCATTGATAGCATTTTTTTTTTAATTCAGTTCCATGGTACCCTGGAGGCCTAGAGAATTCTGTGTGTGTGTGTGTGTGTGTGTGTGTGTGTGTATGGTCTTTGGGGCATGGGGTGTATGTGTCTGCGTGTAGCATGTGTGTGGGTATATGTTATGTTGTGTGGTGTGGTGTGTGACATACGTGTACGGTTCAATGTGTGTGTGTGTGTGGTATATATCTGTGGTATCTCTGTGTGTGTGCTATGTGTAATGTGTAAAAGGATGTTCATGTGTGTGATATGGTTGTCGGGCAGTGCAGGTGTGAGTATGTGTCATAAACAACTCTAGGCTTTCTTCTTTTTTAAAAAATATTTTATTTATTCATGAGAGACACAGAGAGAAAGAGAGAGAGAGGCAGAGACATAGGCAGAGAGAGAAGCAGTGAGAGAAGCAGGCTCCACACAGGGAGCCCGATGTGCGACTCCATCCTGGAACTCCAGGATCATGCCCTGGGCCAAAGGCAGGCACTCATCTGATGAGTCACCCAGGCGTCTCTAGGGTTTCTTCTTGATGGTTCCATTTTCATGCCAGCCTGTTTTCCTCTCATGAATGCAATACCTAAAGATACAAATTGGATTTTTAAAATCCTCTTCTGTTCCCTAAATTCTATTTCACTCTCTGGTCAGCTGCTCCCATTAAGTTCATTTTGTCTTTTTCTGTTGCAGATTCTGGCTTGTCCATCCCCATTTCCGAGTGAGGGATGAGACTTATTAATTAGTGTAGGAAGCCTACTTAGTCACTAAACAGTTTTGCTTTGCCATGTACAGATTAGAATAGACTAATGAGGTTCTAGATCTCTCTAGGCAGATCCTTCCAATTCTTTAGCAGCTCTTCCTCCAGTTTCTGCCTAGGGGTGAAGACTAGGAATGCAGTTATTCTGCACCTGCCTACTGGGGTAGTGGCATGGCACACAAGAAGGAATGAGTGGTCTCCTGCTCTGTAGACCGTCCTTCCACTAATCACCATGCTTTCCATCCAACGTTAAGTCTCATTCTTTAAAAAAATCTGGTTCCACCTCTACTGTTACCTCCACATTACTCCTTCTGGGTTCAGCTTCCTCTCCATGGTCAGCATTTTCAGACATGTGTTAATAGCTCTCTTCTGCCTCTTCTTGAAATAGATTTTTCTCTATCATAGTCTTTTGCTATCATTTCTGTGGGGAGAGAGGGTAAGCAGGAGATGTGTTCAAGACTGCAATCTAGAACCAAAATCCTTCTGTCTCCCCACAATGCAGTATATGGTCTCCAAAAATCTTCCTTTAATGGTTGAACCACTCAATTAATTATGTGGCTGTAAATATATAGTCTTTCTAGAATTCTTGACATAATATATAACTCACAGTAGGGAGGACTTGACAATGACAAGCAATGACAATGACTTTACATGACAAAGCAATCCTAGGTCTGATTTGTTATATTTTACTAGTCAGTATTCTTCTATCTATATTTTTTGTTAAGTACAAAAACAAAAACTGTCACAACAAAACTCTTTGTTAAAAGGTTTTGTTAAGAACATAACAACAAAAGGGGGGGGAGTAGTGTTTGATACGTACATATAACAAGGTAATTTATTTATACTAAGTCACAAAAACTTGGACTAACAATTTTTTAAAGAAATAGGCCAAACTCAGTATAAGCATCCAAGAACTAGGTTTGAGAACCTCTGCCCATTTTAAAGACAAAAATCTACAAACCTTAGGCAGCTTCACTGAGATTTCTGAAACAGAAAGAAATGTCTGCTTATTTTTCAGAATGAGAACCATTTATTTGGCTTCCCTCTGTAGGCAAGGGCTTGCCCTTAATGAAACGCATGAACTAAAATCTTATATTCAAATTAGAAATTGATAATAATGCCTGGTGCTTAGATCATACACTGAGCTTTACCCCATATGTTCACATACATGAGTATTACTGGATTAGCCTTCACAACTCTGAAATAGATCTGATTGTCCTTATTTTATAATGTAGAAAAAAAATTGATGCTCCCAAGAGGTTAAACATATTTTCCCAAGTCTACTTATCATACTTCTACATAGCATGTAGATCAGAGAAAAAGTCTCAAGAGAAATTTGTAAATATTTTTTGAAATGAAATTTTCATTTCATATATGAAAAGGAAAATACAACTTAACAAAATTTGTGGGATGCAGCAAAAGCAGTGCTTAGAGGGAAATTTCTAGCAGTAAATGCATATGTTAGAATAAAAATTAAAGCATAAATCAATAACACTGAACACAGGAAATCAATAGAAAAATCAACCAAAATCTAGTTATCCGAAAACATTAATAAAGTTAATAAGCTACTAGCCAAGCTAACTAAGAATACTAATATCAGAAATGAAAGAGGGAATATCACTACAGACCCCAAGGACATTAAAAAGATAATAAAGGAATATTATGAACAATATCCCCAGCAAGTGATTGTTTAACCTGTATGTGAGGTTGCAAAGAGGAATCTCCTCTCTTCAGACATGGTCCATGCCATCCCACATCCTTTTAAAAGAGTAGTGTCCACAAACTAACACCTTGTGCAGCTCAGAGTAGGACTGCCACCTGCCTTGTGCTGGAGCTACACTTCTGGTCATACAGCAATATGTAATCTTTCACTTGTACAAGTTTCTACCTGCAGAAATTCTCAAGAGTTTTATCATGCTCACACATAATAAACCACATCTTGCTGTTCTGAGGTTAGCTATTCTTGGGCCCAGGTGGACCTGGGTGGGAGACATCATTTCTTGTTACATCTTACCTTGCTAGATTTAGTCCATCATGTCAGCCTCTCAACATATTTAAAATTCCAAATATGTTACCCAATATACCTACCATATCACTTTCCTCTCAGCCTGCTCAAATGCTAAAGTGCCCTACTCTCTCTTTCCACCCTATTATACCTCTCTTATTATTTGTGATTCCTCCAGAATGGTCGTTTTCAAGGTATTTTAGTTAGAAGCTCTTAGTTAGTTGAGTAGAGTAACAACATAAATAGTAGATAAGAGCCAAGCCCACTCTATTGGCCACCTCCCCCCAGGTAGCCCCTGAAGTCCCTCCTCAAAATAAAGGGTGTATTGGCCCAGGTTAGAGGCTACCCCTCTAAGATTACCAACCATGTTCTTAGAATCCCAGGGTGTGGCCCTTGAAGGAAAAATGGATGAGCTTGTTTGAGCATCTAGGAGTTCTCTTATGATGCCTGACCACATCCACTCCATCTTTAATTCTCTCCAATGGTAAAGACAGAAGTTAAAATAGAGAAGGAGGAATTCTGCTCCTCTCATTCACTCAGCAGGAGCAAATGGTAGAACTGATCTCTTCTTTGGCTTTCTTGAACCAAACAAAACTTTTTAAAAAAAATCCATGTTTTTACTCATTCATTCACTCAACAAATGTTCACCAATCATCTCCTATGTGCCAGGCCACTATGCTAGATTCTGAAGACACAGAGGTGAATAAAACAGACCTACCATAGCCATTATAGAACTCTCTGCGTGGTGTTGGTGTGAACGTGGTGTGGGAGGGTGGGCAAGAAAAGGGAGGCAGACAAGAAACAGATAATCAGAAGAATAAATACCGGATTATAAATTGTAGTAATAAGAAGGAAAAATGCACATTTCCATGAGACATGTGGGGGATGGGAGGGCTACTTTTTATTGAGACACCAGGGAAGACCTTACTGGAAAAGTGGAACTAACACTGAGACCTAACAGGGGAATAGATGCTGGCTGGTGAAGACTGAGGGGTGAGCATCTTCCATACAGAGAGAAGAGCATGTAAAGGGCCTGGGGTGAGAAAGAATGGGACATTTCCAAATAATTATTTAAGAAGGAAAAAAGGTCAGAATGCAGAGTGAGAAGGGGTTGACTTGGGAGGAGGCTGCAAGCCAACCAGGACCGTGCATTACAGAGCACTACAGACCTGGTATAGGAGAAAAGGCTGGGACCAAGAGTTTGGGGGAACAGCTTAAGGGCTTGTCTTTTTGTGAGCAACAATAAATATTATCTCACACAGTGTCCGTGGGTCAGGAATTTGGGAGTGGCTCAGCTGGGTAGTTCTGGCTCAGGTGCTCTCATGAGATTATAATTAAGCTGTAGGCTTGGGCTGCAGTCATTTGAGGGCTTGACTGGGGCTGGAGGATCTACTTCAAGAGGGCTCACTAAATAGTCATCAAGTGGATGCTGCTTATTGACCTCAGTTTCTCCCCATTTGAACTCCCCACAGGGCTGCTTGAAGCTCTTCACAATAAGATGACTGGCAATTTTTGCTATTCCTTCTGGTCTTTCATACTTTGTTTCCTCAACTGCTGTATCATCCTGTTTCTGCTTTTTTCCCCAATCTCTTTATTGTGATAAAACACATTTAAAGAAAATTTACCACTTTAAACATTTTGAGGAGCACAGTTCAGGGGCACTAAGTGCATTCACATTGTAGTACAACCATCACTATCCATCTGCAGGACACTTCATCTTGTAAAACTAAAATTCTGTATCTGTGAAACAATAACTCCCCATTTCCTACTTTCCACCCCCCCAACCCCTGGCACCCCGTTCTACTTTCTGTTACTATGAGTTTGACCACTTTAAATATCTCTTACAAGTGAAATAATACAGTATTTATCCTTTTGTGACTGGCTCATTTCACTTAGCTTAAGATACTCAAGGTTCATTTTTATTTTGGCATGTGTTAGGATTTCCCTCCCTTTTAAGGCTTAATCACTGTATGTATAGACCACATTTTCTTACCCATTCATCCATCAATGGACACTTGGGTTGTTTCCACATTTTGGCTATTTTTAATAACACTGCTATGAACATGGGTGCACAAATACCTCTTTGAGACCCTGTTTTCAATTCTTTTGGATATATACCCAGAAACAGAATTGCTGGATCATATGATAATTCTATTTTTAATTTTTTAAGGAGCTGCCAAGCTTTTCCATGGCAGCTGCACCATTTTACATTTCCTCCAAAAGTGCACGAGAGTTCCAATTTTGCCACATTCTTGCCAACACTTGTTTTTGATAGGGGGTTGTCTCATTGTGATTTTGATTTGCATTTCTTTTTTTTAATGAAATTAAAGCTTTTATTTATTTATTCATGACAGAGAGAGAGAGAGAAAGAGAGAGAGAGACAGAGACACAGGCAGAGGGAGAGGGAGAGGGAGAGGGAGAGGGAGAGAATCAGGGTCCATGCAGGGAACCTGATGTGGGACTCAATCCTGGGTCTCCAGGATCACACCCCGGCAGAAGGCGGTGCCAAACCACTGGGCACCGGGGCTGCCCAGATTTGCATTTCTTTGATGACTAATGATGTTGAGCATCTTTTCATGTACTTGGGCATTTGCAGATCTTCTTTTGAGAAATGCCTGTTCAAGTTATTTTGTTTTTTAATCAGTCTGGGTTTTGTTGTTGAGTGTAGGAGTTCTCTATAAATTCTAGATGTTAATCTCTTATCAGATATGTGATTTGCAAATATTCTCTTCATTAGGTGTGTTGCCTTTACTCTGTTGATACTGTCTTTGGATGCACAAATTGTTAATCTTGATAGAGTCCCATTTGCCTATTTTTTCTTTCACTGCCTCTGTTTTTGGCACCATATCCAAGAAGTTATGAAGCTTGACTTCATGAATCCAATCTCATGAAGCCTTGCCTTAGGCTTTCTTCCAAGAGTTTTGGAGTTTTAGCTTTTACATTTAGGTTTTTGATCCATTTTGGGTTAATTTTTATATACAATGTTAGTAGATAAGGATCCAGCTTCATTCTTTTGCATGTGAATGTCCAGTTTTCCCAGCACCATTTGTTGAATGCTGTGTTACTTTCTCACTGAGGATTTTAATAGTCTTGTCTGCATGAGGAGTCAGCCAGGACACTCATCCATATGTCTGTGTTGACCAAGAATCATATAAATATGCATGGTGACCTCAATATAATCTCTGCCCTGCCCCACTTAAGGATGTCAAGCAGGAGAGTTACACGGTCGCATGTACATTTTTAGGATCATTCTGAATTTAACATAGAAAATATATTGGGTAGGTACAATGCCAGGTGGGAGGAGTCCTGTTAATAGGCTATTGAAGTAATTCAGGAGAAAGACATCACCTTGGGCTAGAGCAGAAGCAGAGGAGAAGTCAAGAATGGGACAGAATAAGGCCATATTTGGCAGGAAACATGACTGCACTTTGAGGCGGATTAATCATAGAGGAAGGCAGTGTGGGGAGTGAGATAACAACAATTACTTTCAATTCTCTGGTTCGCCACTTCACTGAATTAAAGGACACTGGAAGAGGAATAGGTTGGAGGGAATGGTTCTGAGTGAGGTTTTGGACATTATGAGCTGAAAGAGCCTTTGAGACATCCAAGTGGAGGTACTAACTTGGCAGCAGGAACTCTAGGGAGAAACATGGACTGAGACTAGAAAAGATAGGTCTTGTGCAAATACATGGAGACTGGCAGTGTGGGCCTCGATAAGGTTGCTGAGGGAGAGTACAGAAGAAAGGAAGGGGATTGAGGACAGAGCCCTAAAGAGCCTTAACATTTATAACCTGTGCTGAGAAGTAGAGGCCAGATAGGAAAACCAGAGCATGCAATGCCTGAGAAGCAGGGAGAAGAGGCTCAAGGATGAAGCAGGCAGCAGAAACAGATGTGCTAAGTGCCCAGCACAAGGAGGACTGAGAGACATCCATGAGGTAGCACCATAACAGTCATCCATGGCCACAGCCACAGCAATGGTCAGATGGGAAGAAGCAGCATGGAGTATGTGGAGCAGAGCGTGGGAAGGGAAAGGATGCAGTTCACCAGAAGAGCTTGGCCAGAGAATAGGACAAGTCTGGCAAGATAGCACAGAAGCTGGAGGAGTCAACTTTGTTTCCTTGTTGTTGTCGCTATCTGTACCAGGGCCATATCCAGCCCCTGCTCCATGTTCTCCATGTGACCAGAAGACAGGCCCAGGGGCCAGGTCCTATTTCTGTGCTCTCTCCCATTATCTGAGTGGAGCACATTCTTGGTCTTGACATGTCCAATCTGTCACCACATTGCATTCACTTCAGTAACACCCAGGAGGCCTTCTTTACCCACCAATAAGCTCAGTCACAGTTCTATCCAAACAGGCATCCTTGGGTATACCAGATATATCCATTGTCTCTGATCCCTTCATGATCATTTTCTCCTTTCTACATTAGCAACTGTCTTTGGTGCCTTTGAACCTACCTCTCAGCATCCCTTCCTTTGGGCAAAAACACACATGAATCAAAATGTCAACTCCTTTAAGTATATAAATGTGCTTCATCAAACCCATTAGTAACAGTGGTTCATGGTATCAGGGCCTCCTCCTGCTAGTGGCAGGCCAACAATGATTGAGTGTGTGTGTATGTGCGTGTGCGTGCATGCATGTGTGTACACGTATGCATGTTTGTGCATGGCTGCCTTGTGCTTATATGTGTGTACATATATGTGTGCACTTGGAGGTGAAAGGGGGGCTAGAGTCCATGTGCTTGTCTTGGGACCAGGGGCAACCCTAACATATTTTCCTAACTCTGTTTGCTGTGGACTGCAGCCCCTGGGAAGCCTGGCACCCCCGACGGATAGCAAAGTCACAGAGAAGGAAAAGAAGCCCCCAACAGCAACTACCAAGGGGGGAAGGGGAAAAGGAAAAGGCAAGAAGAAAGGGAAAGTGAAAGAGGAGGTGGAGGAAGAAACAGACCCCCGGAAGATTGAGCTGCTGAACTGGGTATGCGTAGAGTCTTCACTCCCCTTTCCTGGGTCACGAAGATCACGAGTTGGTGACTGTCATTCTCCAGGGAAAGGGACAGTAGTCCCTGTTGCCTCTGCTTCAGCTCCACCCAGGCTCTGAGTCCCAGAAGGCAGTGGAGCAGTGATGGGATGGTGTCAATATTTCAAAAGGCAGCAGCAGGTTTCACAAACAGCGCCTGTCACAAACATTCCTGCCTTGTGGGAGAATGAAGCTATGAAGCTCAGAGAGGTGCCCAACATTGGCTCTCTCTGCCTGGCAGATACGTAGATGCTTAATACCTGAAAATATGGGAAAACAACCAATTATTTGGAAATAAACATAGTTCAGGGAACAGTAGAAGGAGCCCATGATTGGGATGTGCAGGTAACAGCATTCGTCTGCGCCAGGAGGCTGAGCCACACGCTGCAGTGTTCCTGGCCTTGCTGCTCTGACCACATAGACAAGGAAGGCGTGAGGCCTCTGCCCTGACATGTGACTCTGACATCGTCACAGCCACTAAACTCTCCCCAGCTGCTCTCTCCAGAAGACTTCTCATTATATACTGAATACTTCAGTTTCCATCATTTTTAAAGGGCAGAAGCAGAAACAATAGATAATAGCATATAAAATATTATAATCCACTGCCTCAAAATACATTGTGTATGGAGTCCAGGGCTTAGAGGTTCAAGTACTGATTATAGTTGCATTTTGCAAAGAATGCTACCATTTATGTGGTTTTTCTTTGCCATCTTTATTTCATGATGTTTTTAAATATTTTATTTATTTATTCATGAGAGACACAGAGATTGAGAGGCAGAGATATAAGCAGTGGGAGAAACAGGCTCCACACAGGGAGCCTGATGTGAAACTTGATCCCAGGTCTCAGGATCACACCCTGGGCTGAAGGCACTAAACTGCTGAGCCACCCGGGCTGTCCGCCATCTTTATTTCAAAAGAAAAGTGAATAAACTCAATTTTTAATTAAAATTAAACTGAGGGATGCCTGGGTGGCTCAGCAGTTGAGCATCTGCCTTTGGCCCAGGGCGTGATCCTGGAGTCCCAGTTTCGAGTCCCACATCAGGCTCCCTGCATGGAGCCTGCTTCTCCCTCTGCCTGTGTCTCTACCTCTCTGTGTGTCTCTCATGAATAAATAAATAAAATCTTTAAAAAAAAAAAAAACTAAATCGAAACTGGAAAGACCAACACCAGTTTGGTTGTAATTTTGAATCCTCTTCAATTTGTTTTAAAATGTTAAAAATTTGTCAAGCTTTGATACTCTGATAGGAAAGGTAGGGACCAAGCTGAGAAAAAAGAGGGGAGATGGGGAGTATTTACTCCAGACAAACTCAAAGGCAAAGAGAACCAGATTTGGCATGCTCTAGGGCCTAGGGGGTCAGACTGTACTTTTCCAGATGCTTCCAGTCTGCCTCTTGCCTGGAGTCTCTCTGGGAGGCCACTCATGGGCTCCCTCTTTATTTGAGAGAGAGACAGAGACAGAGATAATGAGAGAGAGCATAAGCAGGGAAGAGAGGGAGAAGCAGGCTCCTCGCTGAGCAGGGAGCCTGATGTGGGACTCTATCCTAGGACCCTGGGATCATGACCTGTGCTGAAGGCAGATGCTCTACTGACTGAGCCACCCAGGTGCTCCTCATGGGCTTTCTCTTGTTGGTTTGTTCAGGTAAATGCTCTGGAACAAGCCATGCTGGATGCTTTAGTCTTAGATCGAGTGGACTTTGTGAAGCTCCTGATTGAAAATGGAGTGAATATGCAACACTTTCTCACCATTCCAAGACTGGAAGAGCTTTACAACACAGTAAGTGTTCTAGAAGGAGGGAGACCAGAGGGAAGCTAGCCATCTGATTATATTTATCACCAGCGTATATTTTTATAAATGCCCAAAGATGAGCGCAGAATCCCTGGAACACTGGTTTCAGTTGGGAGGCCTATCATTTAATGGCAGGTGGCTGTTCTCACCCATGCTGGCCACTGCTTATGTTCACGTTCTTACCAAACTACTGCCATGCCTCACCAGACAGCTGCAGAAAGAACTCGGGTGTGGTATATGAACACTAGTTTATACAAAGAGAGAATCTAGCTTCCTAAGTCATTAACAGAGTGAAAAGTTACCAGGGTGAGCAGTTTCTTGGGACATCCACTTAAAAAGCAGCACTTAAAGCAGCTTCAGAGAAAAATGAACTACGCTTTCACTCCAAAGAACTCCACTATCTGAGAATGCAAATATACGTGCAAAATCCTCTTGGCATGTATTATTATAATGTGGATTTTGAGAATGTACATTCCCTGTTCCCATTATAAAATTTCACATAATGAAAATTGTCATCAACAGTTGTTTGGTCCTTGCTGAATTTTTCACACAATATTGCATACCATAAGGTGCTCTTTAAAATAATTCAGTGGGAAGCACTTAGTGCATTTTTGAACATGTACTCCTTAACCACAATCAGTCCTATCTTGCAAAAGAAACAGTCTGATAGTGGATTACATTCCAGCTCTCACAGGTCATTAATTCTATAGAGTAGGGTAGGATTTAGTTCCAAGAGTTCAAGAGAAAAACATATTTAATATGGCTGAATGCTTCTCTTTCAGAGGCTGGGTCCACCAAACACACTTCATTTGCTGGTGAGAGATGTAAAAAAGGTCAGTCTGCCATTTTATATTTCTTACCCACTGGTGTCTTTCAATATGACATTTTATAAAGCAATTTTTAAATTTCTAAAATATATTATTGGAGGCATCAGAAATAATGAATTCCTCTCTCCATAAAAGGGTTTACTTCAAACTGAAAAAAATGTATATATATTATCTTTTTTAAATTTCACATTCATCCCCACACATGGTAGGTTCATGTTGAATGACTGATTATGGCACCATTACCAATGCCTGGGGCAACAGCCAGGGAGGTGTCATCCTACCGCTGACCTGAGCCTCCATGTCAGTAGAGCCTCATGTTCTGCATCTACTTTAAGATCCACTGCTCACTCCTTCACTTGAGCCAGTTCCCAGAAGGAACATGCCTCATGTCACTGTGTGTGTTCTGTGAACTGAAGCAGTTGTCCTCTCTGCTCCCTCATTAGTGATAGATGTTCCCCACCACCCCGTGCCTTCTACTGCTACTAACTACTTACCATCCGTGTTCCTGTAGGATCTCGTTCACTCACTGTTCTGTCGTGTCACCACAGGCTGAAGGATTAGGTTGGATTAATGTAGAAGTGATTCATTCCTCTAGGATGCAGTCTCTGGCTTGCAAAGTGTGGAACGTCTATTCATATTCTGAGCAAGAGAAAATGACTCAAATGAGAAAATGGAGTTTTCAGAGTCCTAGGTAGCCTGGTCATCCTTTACACAAATGTCTACTTCTAAGAATTCAGGAATTCAGCTTCTACAAATACGCACTGGATCAGCACAGAATCAGTGGATCTGAGAGCCAAGAGGGACCAGTGCCCTTGCTTCCCTCCATTAGGAATCTGATTCCCCAGATCCCATAGATTAGGAAGAGCAAACATTCAAAAGCCACACCTACCCAAATTCAGACCCAACCATTTCTCACCTAAATGGCTTCAAGAATCCTCTTCCCATCTCCAGCCCCATGCCCCCTGACCATCCCAGTCATAGGACTCCCTGACTTAAAATCCTCCAAAATCTCATGAAGTTCAAAGTCCTTCCAAGACACTTGTACCCCATTGGACTCAGGTCCAGCAACACCCCCTACTCTTTCCCATCCCATCCCCACCCCAGGTACACATGCCATACTCTCTGAGGCCCACAGAGTGGGCCATGCCTTGCTCATGTCTGCAGTGTTCTTCCTCTCTGTCACCCACAGTTCCTGCTTTGTCTGCTCCTGGCTACTTCAGGTAAGCTATGCCTCAGGAGTTCAGGGCCAAACTCACTGTTTGTAGCTTTGCCCCCTTCTCCAAAAGAGTGAGCTCCTTGAGGGCAGGGACACCTCTCCTTGTCTCTGCATATGGAATCCCCGACAGGGTGAAGGATCATCTATAGGGGCTGAACAAACTCCTTAATGCCTGCGTGAAGTATTTTGGCAAAATGTGGCCAATTCTAATATAAAACAGAGGACATTTGGAATGTGTAATCTCTGTGCAATGGGCCCCAAGTTTCCACCATCATTTCAGCCATGTGAAACTAAACAAGCAATAAGACATAACATATAGAAAAGAAAAAAGAAAAAAAAAATCCTTACAATCAACTGGTCATCTCTGCCTCCTGGTTAAGTCAACAGTCCAGGTACATGAGTGACTGGCCAACCTTGTCTCAACATATCCTGTTGTATTTTGTTGCAACACTCTACTTCTCCTTCAGAAAGTCACAGGGCACCTTGTGGAGCTTTCCCTAAGAAATTCCCAGCCCTGGGATGCACTGTCTTCCCACTGCCTCCTATGGAGTCCTCCTTCCCATCAATGTGGTTACTTCCTCCTTCAGCACAAAATCTGGACTCCAGGCTCCTGAAGCTGGCTTCTCCCCTACAGGCAGCTATCAAAGCACCTTCTCAATAGAACTCATCTGCTCTCACAAAGGAGGTTCCACAGCAGGTGCACCCTATCTCCTCTACATCTACACGTGCACACAGCAGGCCATTTTGAACTAGCCCACGGACAAGTCCAGAGCTCTACCCTGCAGTCTCATGGCTTTCTAACTTTTCTCACTGGGAAAGCTTAACTCCATTCTCTGAAGTATGGCTTAATCCTCATCTATCTCAGTCATATGGTAATAGACTGAATATTGTTTAATCCGTTCCTTACATCAACATCCAAGTTGTGGCCTGGAATGGCTACTTGTGCCCAAGGTGTGTGATGAAGACCACACTTGGGATGCATTCTTGCAGGGCCTGAGACATGGCTTCTTTTCTTCCAGGGCAACTTGCCACCTGATTACCACATCAGCCTAATCGACATAGGGCTTGTGCTGGAGTACCTCATGGGCGGGGCGTATCGCTGCAATTATACTCGGAAGAGCTTTCGGACCCTTTATAACAACTTGTTTGGACCTAAGAGGGTAGAACAAAGTGAACTTGTGATGTTTTATTGTTCCTAGAGTCACATGTGGTCCCTTGCTGTCCTTCCCAATATAACTCAGCCTATTCAAAGCCAAGTTCATCACCCCATCCTCAAGCACACCTGTCCTTCCTCCAGTAGCAATCCAGGTGTGAGGCTGTACAGTCCCTAGAGATGCCCATGTTTCACCCAGAGCCTTTACACTCTCAGCCCATCAATTACATCTGCCCTCTGTCCTTTGTCCAAAATAGGCTTCCTCCTAGGCTCCCTTGTCTCTGCCCTCTCCAATCCATCCTATTGCTGTAGCTACCTTCATCTTCCAAACCAAGGAACATGGCTGTGCATTCCCTGCTCAAATACTTCCAGTGCTCCCCACCATCTGAGGAATCACTGCCAAACTCATTATATCACAGCATCCAAGGCCCTCTGTCAGCCTGAGAACTGCTCCACACTGTCATGGGACACCAGAAACCTCTGCCAGAATCAAACTGTACTACTGTACTAGCCATGAGCCATGTTTTCCCCCTGATCAAAATTCCACGCATATTGCAAGCCCAACTCAAATATCAGATCTTTCATGAAGCCCTCCTCTCGACCCCCACATAGAGCTCCATAAGTTCTGTGTCTGCATTTCTGTTAGAGAACCTCTCTGATTCCATCTGAAATCAGATATATGTCTGCACATCTTTCTCCTTAACTGACTTTAGCTGTCCAGAAGCAGTTTCCATATTAAAGCATTTCCTTTCCTTGAGTATTGCCCTTAATTGTTAATGATATAAAGTACGTTTTAACCTAGGATTATGTCCCCTACTAACAATACTACTAATGTACTACTGATGTTACTGTCACTAACGTTAGTTATATGATTAAATGGATGTTTTTATCCTCTTTTATTATGCAGCCTAAAGCTCTTAAACTTCTAGGAATGGAAGTAAGTAAGATATGTTTTCATTGATTTTATATTCACCAATAATCACTTTATGAGTCCAGTCAGGCTTTCTGTTTTAGAGTCAACTTTTGTTATATAGACTTTCCTAGAAAACAATTTATTTAATCTAGACTTTCAAATTCATTGTTATAAACCTTAATATTGTATTCTGTTTCAAATTCCTCAATATCTTAATTGTGCGCCCTTCTGATTTCTAAAAAAATTTATATCTTCTTTTTTTCTTAACCAAACTGGCCTACATATTTGATTGGTATTTTTGCTTTATCAAGCAACTTTCCTTTTCCTGTTTTTGTTCTTAATAATACTTGCTTCATTTTTATTCATTCCTTTCATATAGTTTCTATAGTTACTATATTGTTTTATTGACTCCTTTTGTAAGTGAGGCTGACTCATTTTCAATCTTCCCTTTATTGCAATAAATGCATGAAAGGTATAAATTTTTCTCTGAGCATTGTTTTCATGATATTTCACAAATTTAGGTAAGTAGAACCTTCATTGCCATTCATTTCTAAAGTGTTTATAATTTTCTCTCTAATCCAAGAGCATTTGAAGGTTTTTTTTTTTTTTTTTTTTTTTTAATGTGTGAGGGAGAACACAACCAGAGGAGGAGAGGCAGAGGGAGAGGGAGAAGCAGACTCCCCACTGAACAGGGAGTCAGCTGGCTCCTGCAGGGCTCAATCCCAGGACCCTGAGGTCATGACCTGAGCTGAAGGCAGACACTTAACTGACTGAGCCACCCAGGTGCCCCTAACCCAAGAGTATTTAAAATCCATAAGTACATTTAAGTATTTCCAGATGCAGACTTTGTTGTTGTTTTATTCCTTGATATGTAGACTACATGATTTCTGGAATCTTTTGAGATACAAAATCTCAAAGGACTTGGAGTATAATGCCTGGTAGAGTTTTGGTAAGATCCATGTATGCTAGAAATAAACATGTATTCTTGGTTTGTTGGGAATATTTCTTACATTTAGCTGTCAGATCAAACTTGGTAATTATGTAATTTAATTTGTTTCTATATTTAGGAATTTTTTCAAGTTCATTTCTAAGTGAGGTGCATTCAGGGACTCTTACTGTGATTGTGGATGTGTCCATTTCTCTTTATACATCCAGTTCGTATCTTTTGTTATTTTATTGGGTTGTTTCTCTTTTTCTTGTTGATAGTGGTTTCGGAAAATTAACTCCTCCTTATTATATCCTCTCTCTAGCAATCTTAAAACTACTTTAAGATAATTTACATGAATTAATATTTTGATAATATTATATATTATAGAAAGGTAGGCTTAAAGGGCTTCTGTTTCATAACATTTCATAACTATTTGTAGATTTATATTTACTTTGGTATATATTTTTTAAATATATACATATATATTTAAAGGTGGGGGAAGGGCAAGGGAAGGAGAGAGTCTTAAGCAGATTCCACATTCAACATGGAGCCTGACACTGGGCTAATTTGGTATGTTCTTGAAAATAAAGCTATGTTTATTTTAAAATTTCTATATGGCAATTTTTAACCTATATAGAACAATCTTCCCTAAATTACTATAACTGTAATTTTACTGTGACAAATTAGAAAAATAGAATAAAAACACTTAAATCCAGGGCAAGGTATGGCAGTTTCAATAAAAATATTACAACGACTCACTAAGAGATTATAACAATTAAGTCAGTCATGAATAATGCATGATAGGAATTAGAGAGCCCCACCCCCTGCCCAGCCACTCCAGCTGTGTGAATGTGCACATGTTGTCCAGACTTTGGGCCACAACTTCCTCATCTGAGGGAATGGAAGAAATTCACAATCTCTGAGTCATTGAAGAATAAGTATAGATAATTGATGGGAAAGCTGTTTGCAAAAGAATAAATATCCATGTCTATTATTCCACTGAGTATTGAAGTCTTAGCCTGCAATAATCTGAGCCCCACATATTTTTCAATTTGCTCCCATGTTGCACTCCCAATCCTTGCAGTCATGACCCACCTTTCTTTCAGATGCTGTTCTATTTTCAGAACCATCGCTCATCATCCCTTTAAGAAATGGAAATTTTGGCTTTTCCTCTGTACCACACTCATGAAAGGACAAAGCTCATTTAAAAAGGAATGTTTGTTCCATTTAAACACTGATAAGGAAACCTACAAGATTTTTCTCTATCCCCTTCTACATTTTCCTATTAATCTCTGGTTCACATATATCTGGCAAATGAGTGTTGATATTGGGAGACTTCCCTGAGGAAATAAACTTTACCTGCCTCTCCCATGGTGCTGTTTGTATTTTAGTGTATTCTTTGTTTCAGTTTTGCAGCATGTCCTCAGGGTTTTATTTTATTTATTTATTCATGAGAGACATAGGGAGAGGCAGAGACATAGGCAGACAAAGAAGCAGGCTCCCTGCGAGAAGCCCAATGCAGGACTCAATCCCAGGACCCCAGGATCATTCCCTGAGCCAAAGGCAGACACTCAACCACTGAGCCACCCAGGCTTCCAAGGGTTTTAAAATATTTATTACTGAAGTATAGTTGACATACAGCGTTATATTAGTTTCGGGTGTACGGCTGATTCAACAATTCTATACATTACTCAATGCTCACCCTGACAAGTGTCATCACCATCAGTCACCATACAGCGTTATTACAACATTATTGCCTATATTCCCTATGCTGTAGTTTTCATCTCTAAGACTTGTTTATTTTATAACTAGAAGTCTGTACCTCTGAATCCCCTTCACTTATTTCACCCATCCCTACATACCCTCCCCTCTGGCAGCCACCAGTTTTTTCTCTGTACATAAGTCTGGGATTTTTGCTTGTCAGCTTATTTATTTGTTTCGTTTTCTAGATTCCACACATAAGTGAAAATCATGTAGTATCTTTCTCTTTCTAACTTATTTTACTTATCATAATATCCTCTACATCCATCCATGTTGTTGCAAATGACAAGATCTTATTCTTTCTTACGGCTGAGTAATATTCCATTGTGTATAAATACCACATCTTCATTCATTCATCTGTCGATGGACACGTGTTGCTTTCACATCTTAGCTATTGTAAATAATACTGCAATAAACATAGGGGTATATGTATCTTTTCAAATTAGTGTTTTTGTTTTCTTTGAGTAAATGGTCAGCAGTGGAATTACTGGATCATAGGGTAGTTCTATTTTTAATATTTTGAGGAACCTCCATATGGTTTTCCACAGTGACTGCACCAGCTTGCATTTCCACCAACAGTGTATGAGGGTGCCTTTTCCTCCACATCCCCATGTATACTTGTTATTTGTATTCCCTCAGTTTTTAAAGGCTTGTGAAAAAAAAACCTGCCAACCCAGGAGTATAAACTCATCAAACAGTAGTATGCTATTTCTGTCAATTTGGGTTTAGATGGTTTACTTATTATAATAAACATGTGCTTCTATTCACAAGAATCAATATACTGAGTGAGAACTGCAGATATATTTACAAAATCTCTTTATTACTGCTGACGAAGGGTTTTCCTTTTTTTTTTTTTGGTAGTCATGAAATCCTTTGTTGTGCACTTATAGCAGAACCATGAAAAATGTGTTTGCCTCCCCTCAGGATGATGAGCCTCCAGCCAAAGGGAAGAAGAAGAAAAAGAAGAAAAAGGAGGAAGAGATTGACATTGATGTAGATGACCCTGCTGTGAGTCGGTTCCAGTATCCCTTCCATGAGCTGATGGTGTGGGCTGTGCTGATGAAGCGCCAGAAAATGGCAGTCTTCCTCTGGCAGCGAGGAGAGGAAAGCATGGCCAAAGCACTGGTGGCCTGTAAGCTCTACAAGTCCATGGCCCATGAATCCTCCGAGAGTGAGCTGGTGGATGATATCTCCCAGGATTTGGACAACAACTCAAAGTTAGTGTCTCAAGGGAACTTAAGAACCAGGAGAAATTACTGTCCTGAGTACTTGCCCTTTTGGGGGAGGGTGGCAAATGTATTTCTCACTTAAGTACAATTATGTTTATTTTTTAAATAATCTTTTTTTTAAAGAGTTATTTATTTATTCACAAGAGAGAGAGAGAGAGGCAGAGACAGAAGGCAGAGGGAGAAGCAGGTTCCTCACAGAGAGCCCAATGCAGGACTCTATCCCAGGACCCAAGGATCATGACCTGAGCCACCCAGGCTTCCCAGTACAATTATGTTTAAAGCTTGTTCATAAATCACTTTGTCCATTATGTCAATATTTTTTCTCCTGTCTCTCTGAGGTATTTCTATACTGTCATTGTTTTTATTGCCCTCTCATTGAGCTATTGAAACATAATTCTAATGCAAAGACAGTAAAATGGATTTCCATACAGAAATACACAAAAGAGAACAACTCTCATAAATGTGTCCCTGAACATGAATTTCCCAAGTGCTCCTCCATTTTCCTCCCGTTTAGCTGGGACAGGACAGCTAGAGGGGCCAGTTAGGCTCTGATAACTCCCAAGTTAAACTGTGGCTAACTAGTTTCTCCTTTGGGCAAGTCTTGTTAAGAAGATCAGAGTACTCTGACATATTTCAGGATGCTTCCTTTTCTCCTCCTTGTGTTGACACATAAGGAGATTTTTCTCTCATCTTGGGAGAGATGAGAACTTGGGAACTCTCATGGGAACTTGTGGAGCTCTTGGTGGTAAAGCTCACAAAAGTGTGAGCACACTTCCCTAAGACTGGGCGCCCCTGGAGTTATTAAGTCTCAGATGTGTGCTCACAGAGCCTCCAACAATTTATCAATTATAGTTTGGGTTTTACTACCCCCTCTGCTCTGGTTCTAGAGGTTTGTGCTCTAGTAAGTCATGAGTCTCTGTATCCACCTGTCTGTCTCTGCAATTTTGGGAGAAGTTGGCCCTGTGACCTCAATTCTCTGATGAATTTAGAAGATTTATCAATTTTTCAGTTTGTCCAACCTTTCACTTATTGTTAGGACAAGTGGTCACTTCCAAGCCCCTTACATGCAGAACTCAAACCCAGAAGTCCCAATACAACTTTATACGCCCATAAACTTGAGGCCTGTACAATCAACTCTGCCAACATCTAACATCTTTGTTTTCTGAGACACACTGCTCTTATTTTGGACTCAATGATTTCCAAAGTCACTAGCTGATTTCTAAACATCAGGAATTCGAGGCTATCTAAAAAATAAGGAAGTATTCTCCTAATTCAGTGGGTTGCTCAGCAATATCCTTCTGCTTCTTGGAAGATTATCATGGTGCTACGTCACCGCACAGCCTATAGAACCTGAGGCCTGAAAGCATTGCTCTTGAGAGAACAGAGAATGCCATTCCTCCCTTCTATATCCTTCAGCTCATCATTGGACTAAAACTTTACAAAAAATGAAACAAAAACATGAAGGGTGATCACCATGGGACTTTATCTTAACCACATTCCATGAAAATGTTGAAGGAACAGAGCATGTTTATGACTGTTATTGAATATTTGAATGAGGGTCATGTAGAAAATGGAATAAATTTTATGTTTACAGGGGCAACTGGGTGCCTCAGTTGATTAAATGTCTGCCTTCAGTTCAGGTCACCATCTCAGGGTCCTGGGATCAAGCCCTGCACTGGGCTCTCTGCTCAGCAGGAAGTCGGCTTCTTCCTCTGTGTTCTTTCTCTCTCTCTCTCTCTGACTTAATCTCTCTCAAGTAAATATTTTTTAAAATATTTTTTAAAAATATTATGTCTACAATTCAACTTATGTCATCCTCTCCTCCTCCAACTTGGCTCACATTACTTTCCCATCCTCCACCTCCATTGACTAGAACTTCACTGCTCTATGCCCCATGACAGCTAGAACCTGTCTCTTTCATAGCATTGACAGTGTTGAATTCTCTTGTAACCAGCATGTCATTGAAATATTGCACACATGCTGAGAAGGCATACATACAAATGTATGTGTTCACATACCAGTATATGACTAGCACCTAGATCAAGAAACAGGAACTTACTCAGACCTGCCAGCCTTCCTGGTGTCCCCTTTCAATGTCCATCTGTACCCTCCACAAAGGGTAGTTACTATTCTGACTTCCATTGCCACAGAGGCTTTGCTGTCCTTTCTGTCTGTATCCCTGTTCCATGAATACTCAAGGGAAAGAAATTGTCTTCTCATCTTTGTGTCCCTGGGGCCTGAGGGGCAGATGTCCCTGGGGCCTGAGGGGCAGTCCAATACGAACTCCATCTGAGGGGCACTTGGGTGGGTCAGTGGTTGAGTGTCTGTCTTTGGCTCAGGTCATGATCCCAGGGTCCAGGGATCAAGTTCCGCATCAGGCTCCCTATGCGGAGCCTGCTTCTCCCTCTGCCTATGTCTCTGCCTCTGTGTGTGTGTGTCTCTCATGAATAAATAAATAAAATCTTTTTTTAGTTTTTAAAATTAAAAAAAAGCTCCATTTGCAGCAAGAACAGTCAGTAGCCCAATATGACCAAGCACAGAGTTCTGGTCCCAAGCTATTCCGCTCTGGCAACATACCCCATGAGCCTCCTGACTGCAGAGGATTGGAAATCAAGCATTCTCTGTCCTGTGGCTCCATGATGTCCCTGTCAACATGTCTCTCTAACAAAGAGCATGTGACATTGCAGCTTCAGTTCTGATCTCATATCTTTCCCTCCAGAGACTTTGGCCAGCTTGCCGTGGAGTTGTTAGATCAGTCCTATAAGCATGATGAGCAGATTGCCATGAAACTGCTGACTTATGAGCTGAAGAATTGGAGCAACTCCACATGCCTCAAGCTGGCGGTGGCCGCCAAGCACCGGGACTTCATCGCTCACACCTGCAGCCAGATGCTGCTGACTGACATGTGGATGGGAAGGCTGAGAATGAGGAAAAACCCCGGCCTAAAAGTACGTATGACTTGTGGTTATATCAGTAACAAGTGACACCTGTGAGCTCTTAACGCTGCACCCTGCTTAGCTGGGCACTTCCTGGGGATTATTTCATTTATTCCTCAGAACAACCCCACCAGGCAGATGTTTGTCTTTGAGATGAAAACCTGACATTTCAATATTAAGTAACTTACCTAGTAAAGCGTGGTAAAGCATGGGTCCAGGATCTGAACCCAAGTGGTCTAATGCCCAAACTAACCACAATCCCTGGCTTACAGAGCTTGGAGTCCACCTTAACTAACCTCAAACCCCTGGACAGGCCATCTACCTGCCATTGAAGCAGGCATCTGAACTCTGTTTCTACAGATCCCCTTACAACTCTAAAGTTATGTGATGTTATTTTAATTGGCAATGTTTTCACTACATAGGGTTTCTAAGAGAATATAAAATTATGAAAGGGTTTGCAAAGGATGTAGTGGGTAGAAAAGTGTATTTTGATCAAATCCTAGCTCTGCTGTTTACTATTAATGACTAGGTTACCTTTTTTTTTTTTTCTTTTAAGTTGGCTCCACACCCAGCGCGGATCCCAGTGCAGGGCTTGAACTCACAACGCTGAGAGCAAGATCTGAGCTGAGATCAAGAGTTGGACATCTAACCAACTGAGCCACCCAAGTGCCCCAACTATTAGGTTATCTTTAGATAACCCAGTCCCTAATGGCAATATTATGCCAATCTCATGAGATAGCCATGAGTATAAAGAAAAGACATTGTATGTTATACTGTGTAGTGTGGTTCTGTCAAATAGAAGGCAATCCATGTCTTAAAAAGTATGAAGGTTATGCTTTATTCCTGTATGAAAAATGAGCAGCACGATTAAGTCAGTCAGATTAAATGGGTATAAGGAGTCATTGAGATCCAAGAAGAAAGTGCTCAAGAAGAACAGAAATGACTCCAAAAATGGAGGTACTAAGAAGCTACAAGTATCAGAGATATAGGTTAAGGAAGAAAACAAGAACAATTTCCTAATAAGAAAATCCTTCAAGAGAATGTACAAGGGGAATCCAATCTCAGGAAAAAAAATATATACACCAATAGTTAAGTTTCAGTTATGATTAAAATTAAAATTTGGAATGATTCTGAATGGCTGATAGAGTGTAAAAAAGACCATTTGACCTCTGATTCCAAGAACATGATCCTTTAGTGCTGCCAGAATTCTGTATTAAAATTGCTATATAGCCATGCAATACACAATATTTATATATTAATAAAAGTGGAAATGCTTGTTCTTGGTTTTCAGCTTTTAGAGTAGGCCCATAGACAAAGCACTGAAGACTCAAATAGAATTCCTAAACAATTCAAATGCCACCAAGTATGAAAACTCAAAAGCAAAGGCACAGCAGGGAAAAATTGGGTGGTGAAAGGCAGAAGGGAGGGCAGTAAGAAGGATAATATCCCATATTATAAAGTGGGAAATTGAGACTATCAAATGTTGTTGACACAAAAGATAAAGATTTCAGCTTATGATGTAAAGTTACAAAGGCAACTTTTTGGGAACTGAAAATATTCATGTTGCTATTAAAGGTGGAACAGAGGAATAGGATGAAAAGGTCAAATCTTGTCTAAAATCATAGGATGTCAATAGGTCATACTTACATTAACAAAGAAATAGCAGTATAAGATATCACTCAGGTTGTTCAAAATGTGAAGTTATCATTAAGAACTAAAATCAGAAATAGTAGGATGCCTGGGTGGCTCAGTGGTTGAGCATCTGCCTTCAGCTCAGGGTATGATCCCAGCCTCCTGGGATCAAGTCCCACATCAGGCCCCTTGCATGGAGCCTGCTTCTCCCTCTGCCTATGTCTCTGCCTCTCTCTCTTTCTCTCTCTGTGACTATCATAAATAAATAAAAATTAAAAAAAAATAAAATAAAAAAACAAAATCAGAAATAGTTCTAAGTTACTATGTCAAAATATAATTCAAAGATTTTTCTTGAAGATAAATGATTTGAAATTATATATTTAAAAAACACATTCAAAATCTGAGTATATCAAACTGGAACAACCAACATCAACACATATTTTTTTTAACACATATTTTTAAATTACTGGATTTTAGTGAAAAACAAAAAGCTCTCTGTACATCCAGGCAAGATACAACAGCAACAAAAGTGACTTATAAGGGAAAGAAAATTACCATCAGACTTTCAACAGCAATCATTTGTGTCAGGAAAAAAAAAAAAATAGGGTGTGTCATATAAAGATACTCCCAGAAGGAAAATGACAAGTCAGGATTTTATATCCAACAAAAGTGATTGTTAAATATAAAGGGTACACAAAAGTTCTTACCAACAGGCAAGAACCCCAGGAAATATTGTTCCTAGGAGCCCTTTCTGAAGACTATTAGAGAATGACCTTCCAAGAACCAAAATAACCAGAGAGACATCAGTATAAGGACTAATGAAAAGCCTCAGATATTTACTTACAGTGCTGAAACTAGGGAAGGGTTAAGACGGAGAGACCATAGTATGTAATGGCTATGTGTTCTAATAATATAGATATAATATAACCATTTTAAAAGGGAAGAGAGAATCAGAGCACCTATGCAAAAAAAAAAAAAAAGGAAATGTTTCCAGCAATCATGATTGATAGTAGTAGTATTAACAGTGTTATTCTGAAACTATAAAGTTAAAGCAACTGAGTAACAAGGGATATTTTAATTCTATAATCAGATCAGTCCTTGAGAACTAGGACTCAGTGTGAAACAAAAGGAAACACAGCTATAGTCTAGAAAGGTCAGAGTAGAAACCCTGTAGCACTTATTGGAAGCATCAATATGAACTCATTCCTTCTCTGACCCATGAAAAGCCTAGATACAATGACCTACCTAAAAGCCATAAACATCTCCAATATCATTTCCCACTAACTGGAGCCAGAATTTCTTAGTGATGTGGTCCTTTCCAGATCCAGCAAGAAATGTACAAGATAAGCCTAGAACATCTTGACACACCAGAAGGCAAAGAAGCTATCAAAGACCAGTAGGGTAAGAACCGGAAGACCAGAAGTTTCCACTGGCCAAAGATGGGACAATTTGACTTTTAGTAATATTAGTAACAGCAATAGATGGAAATACATTATACATGTTTAAATCCATGAGTTTATAATGATATTTTAATATCTTCAGTGGATAATAAGAAACCAATTCATTAGCTGAAAGATAGTTAAATAAGAATCAAGCATTCATCCTGCATTTTCTACAGGAACTCAACCATGAGTAACCACTGAGAAGATGAAGGGAAATGTGAGAGTGTTCATAGATTTATTCCAACTAAGAGATGAAAAATAAATGAGTTAGAACATCACCAACTCTCAACACCCAGTGAGTTAACAAATCTAATGAGCATCAGTGGCTGCAAACATCACCAAGCCCTTCCTGATGAAGGAACATACTGTCTACAGTCTCAGCAAGGAGCTTGAACCTGGGTCTGGTCAGGACTCTGCATCCAGCCACCAAGTGGACAAAGGAACACCTTGAATAGTATAAAAGTCATGTAATCCCCCAAATCCACTCCATAATCAACTCTACAGGTCCAAATCCTCGAGCTCTTCAGATAACCATCCGGAAAACATGCATACCAAAAAACAATTTAAAAACATACCAGAAAAAAAAATAAAAATAAAAACATACCAGAATTTGGGGGCACCTGGGTGGCTTAGTGGTTGAGCTCTGCCTTTGGCTCAGGAATGAGTTCCACATGGGGCTCCCCACATGGAGCCTGCTTCTCCCTTTGCTGGTGTCTCTGCCTCTCTGTGTGTGTCTCTCATGAATAAATAAATAAAATCTTTTTTAAAAATACCAGAATTTTAAAGGGCAAGATTAAATCATAGTGCCTGCCACAGCACTTTCCAATAGAAATAAAATGCAAGCCACCTGTCATTTTAAACTTTCTAGTTACAAAAAGTAAAACCTTTAATGGTTATAAAAAGCTTTGTTAAAATACATTGTAATTAGAGAGTATACTTATCATGATGAGCACTGAGGAATGTAAGGAAGTGTTGAGTCACTATATCATACACCTGAAAATAGTAACAGTATATGTTAACTATACCATAATTAAAATTAAAAATATAATAGGGACACTTGGGTGGCTCAGTGGTTCAGTGTCTGCCTTCGGCTCAGGGTATGATCCCAGGATCTGGGATTGAATCCCCCATCGGGCTCCGTGGAGGAGCCTGCTTCTCCCTCTGCCTGTGTCTCTACCTCTCTCTTTCTGTGTCTCTCATGAATAAATAAATAAATCTTTTTTAAAAATTAAAAATATAATAAATTAAAAAATGAAAGTATATTGTAAAAAGAAACAGTTGAAATTATTTTTAATATTTATTTAAATCAGTACATGCAAATACAAAATATTATCGTTTTGACATATCAATTGAAAAAATCATTAATGAGATAGTTAATATTCTGTTTTTGTACTAAGTCTTTGAAATCTGTTGGGTACTTTGCACTTACAAGTGCACATCCCCATTTAGACCAGCCACATTTCTAGTGCTCCATAGCAACATGTGGCTTGTAGCCCCCAAACTGGATAACCCACATCTAGGGATGCACAGTCAGGAGATAAAGCTATAAAAGAACAGAAAGAACTTTGTTCCTTTAAAGTGAGGATGGAGGATCCTTTTGGAGATGGATTTGTGATAGGGCAGGGTACGTGAAAGGGCTTCTACAGTGGCTGACACGAACCAATTTTATAATTTGCAAGGAATATGAGGATGCTCACTTTATAATGACTCATTAATCTTTGCCTTTGTGTGTGTGGTGTGTTTTGTATCTGCATTTTATTTTATGATAAAAAATATTTACAAGAGTTTGCCTTGGGGAACAGGATTGGAGAAGCAGAGAAATGAGCAGAGGTCCTCCTCTTTTTACTAGGAGTCCATCCAGCCCATTCAGATGTTCAACCACGTATCCATATTACTCTGACTTTTTAAATATTTTGTTTATTCATGAGAGACACAGAAAGAGGCAGAGACATAGGCAGATGGAGAAGCAGGCTCCCCACGAAGAGCCCAATGCAGGACTTGATCCTAGGACCCCAAGATCACAACCTGAGCCGAAGGGAGACGCTCAACCACTGAGCCACCCAGGTGCTCCCACTTTGATTTTTAAAATATGAATAAATCACAAATCATAAAATAAAATATGAGTAAATAAAATTCAGAAAAGAGACCCAAGAAAGTTGATTAAGTTGCAAACACTTTCCTTTTTTCACCTAATGCTTCTCTTAAATATTATGTATGCCAAGAGGTAGAAATATTTTTAAGCACCAAATTTCCTTCAAAGCATTTCTACACTTACAGCATAAAAATATACTTATTTTAAAGCAATAATTATTTGGATCATTCTTTTTTGTTTGTTCTTTTTAACCTAACTTTTTAAAGTAGGTAATATGCACATAGTTCAAAAATTAAAACAAGACTATTTAAAAGTGTAAATGACAATGTGTCCCTCCCACACCTGTCCCACATCTGCCCTGTTCCCACCCAGCAGCAACCACTGATAGTCATTCCTTGTGCGTCCTTCCATTTCTAAAGCTACTATGAGTGATCATCGTCTTTGTATTCTCTTTTTCACAAGAGCTGGCATACTCACTATTTAGTATCTTGCTTTTTCACCTAAACCAGGAGCTCTTTCCATATTATTATATAGGAAGTTCTCATTCTTTCCCAGCTGGATCACATTCCATTATTTCAGATTAATATTTAGCCAGTCCCCTCTGAGGCCATGGAGGTCACTCCTGTCTCGTGGTGTTATACCCAGTGGCAGAATGAATGTTCTTGGACACATATGGTGTCTCACGTATCTGTTAGATAGATGTCCAGAAGTGGAATTAGTGGCTCCATGGGGATATGTGCTTGCAATTTTGATAGGTTCGACCAGCCTCCCTCTGTGGGGATTGTTCAATTTGTACCTCCACCGACAATGTAGGAGAATGTCTGTTTTCCCACAGTCTCACCAACACAGGGGAGGAGTTAACTTTTGAATTTTTCCAATCTAGTGGTAAACTACAATATCTCTGTGTAGTAATTGCATTTATCTTATTGAGTAAGGGTGAGAACATTCTCCTCTCAGTACCAATGTCTCAGCTCACAGCCTTTGCTTATTTTTCTGCTGGATTGTTAGATTTTTTTTCTTCTCAATTTCTAGGAACTCTTTTCTAATTAGAAAGATTAGCCCTTTGCCTGTTACATGAGCTGCAAATATGTTTTCCTATGAGTTGTTTTTTACTTCGGTTAAGGCTTTTTTTTTTTTTTTTTCTGTACAGAAACTTCGTGCTTGTTTAAATTTCCAAATATAGTGATTTTTCTTTGATTGCTTATTTCATTTTGCTAATCTTAAAATTAAGGTATAATTACTTCTTGATTTGGGAGCATAATTAGAAAGGCCTTTCCCCAACCATCCTCTTCTGAAAAATTCTTATGTGATTCTTTTTAGTTATTTTACATTCTTCCCACACTACCACTACCTTTTTTCTCTTTCATGAAATCTTTATTTTTTTTTTAAGATTTTATTTATTTATTCATAGAGACACACAGAGAGAGAGAGAGAGGCAGAGACACAGGCAGAGGGAGAAGCAGGCTCCATGCAGGGAGCCCGACATGGGACTCGATCCTAGGTCTCCAGGATCATGCCCTGAGCTGCAGGCAGCGCCAAACCACTGCGCCACCGGGGCTGCCTTCTTTCATGAAATCTTTATATTTTTTTTCATGAAATTTTTAATCTTTAATTTATGCTGCTGTGAGATAGAATCCAACTTAATTGTGTTTTAGATGATCACCCATGATTTCTCAATACCACTTATTAAATAGTCCATCTTTATTCTTCCAATTTGAAGTGGTACCTTTACTTAATACTATTTTTCTATGTGTATTTGAATCTATTTCTGGACCTTCTATTCTATTCCTTTGTTTGGTCTATTCATGCACCTGAATTTTTTCATCATATAACTTTTTAAATATGGTAGAAATAGCCCCTTTGTGGTGTTCTTAATAATGGATCGCCGTGAGAGATTTTTCTCAGCACTGAACATTGGGAACAAATTTCCATATTGGAGATACACATCACAGCACTGATAAAAATGACAACAAAGTTTTCCACCCACGGGCCAGGGCATCCTTTTGTCTAGGTCAAGCCCAAATTACATTTGTCTTTTATCTTGATCCATACCTTCACATTTACATCTAAGTTATTTCCATATAAAATATTTTCTATTTACTTCCCTGAAGGTATTATTTATTTTATTTATTTATTCTCACTTTTATTATTATATTTTAAAAATTTACCTGCTTTGAAACTTAATGTAAGCCCTCTGCTTTTTAAGGATTCCACACAATACCACTTGCTGTCTATCTGAAATAATTTGGCACAAGTTCTTTTTCACAGTCTGCAACTCCACCAATGTATCAAACCAAATAAGCCACAGAACATCAGGACAGTGATAAACCTGTCATAGGACTGCTTAATTTATTGAGTAATGCTGAAGATCATAATTTTAAATTTTTACGTATACTAGGAAAATTTTCTAGGTTTGCCATAGCTTAAAAATCTAAAAATCTTAACAATTTTTTTCTCATTCTACATAGGTTATAATGGGGATTCTTCTTCCCCCTACCATCTTGTTTTTGGAGTTTCGCACATATGATGACTTCTCTTATCAGACATCCAAGGAGAATGAAGATGGTAAAGAGAAAGAAGAGGAGAATATGGTCAGTGCTACACTTGATCATAAAAGTATCAATTCACTCTCATTCTCAAAATTGTTGAGATTTCTCTTACCATGAGTTTAGAAACCACCATAATTGGGGAACTCTGTATAATTCTTTATTTTTAAAGAGACCTGTCTGTTAAATGTTATGTATTTCCCATTCAGCAACCTGCTTGACATGTGCCATTCTGTTTTCCAGGATGCAAATGCAGACGCTGGTTCAAGAAAGGGTGATGAGGAGAATGAGCACAAAAAGCAAAGAAGCATTCCCATTGGAATGAAAATCTGTGAATTCTATAACGCTCCCATTGTCAAGTTCTGGTTTTACACGGTAAGGCTTCCTCCTTAGCATTTGCTACATAGCATGTTTTGAGCACACAGAATTGTGAGACTTGAAAAACATGTCAAAGGCTTTTTAAAATGTTTAAAATAAAAAAAAATAAAATGTTTAAAATTCACAGAATTAAAATGAATTGTGAAAACAAAACCGGGACTCATTCAGATCTTCAGCTAAAATTGTATCTGCATATCTTGTCCTATATTTACACGCATGCAGGAATGTGGCCATCCTAGCCCCAAAAGCATCACTTTGTAAAGCAAAACAGTCCTGTTTGCTTAAGATGAAGGATTTTTTAATGCCTTCAGTAATAGAAACTTAGGGAAATACAGTTTTATTTTTAAGTGAACAAAGTGGACTCGTGGTTTAAAGAGCGAACTGACAAATGCCATTTTCTTCATAAAACCAGTGGGTTTACCAAAGGAGTGTAGTTGAACCCAGATCATAAGCTCCTAGAACAGAGAAGCAAATTAAGGCCTCTCCACTCTGAAATGCACACCAAACTGACAACTGCTTGGTTGTACATTTTCCTCCACATGCCTTTGGGGCCCACTGTTTTAACATCCCCAAGAGTGTGGTGCCAGCTATAACAAGAGTGGCCTCAGCCTTACACATGCATGCTATGACTTTTGTAGGTAAGCTCTGGTTGCAGGAGGGCCCAGCATGCACGTAGAGGCTCTCACAACCATTGCAATCTGGGGAGGGTGGGGCAAGACTACCCATGAAGTCCCAAGCACATATGCTATAGCCTATGCCAAGCAAGCCCTGTCATGTTGTTCCATTTGTGACTGACTAGGCAGGAGCAGCAATGGAAGGTGAGGAGACAGGTCCAAGGCTCTGGATGGGGCATTAGGCAGTGGGGCAGGCAGTAGGCAGAGGAAGGCTGCATGGGGACCCAGATCAACCATGGGCCTGGACACCCAACATTTTGGTAGCTACAACGGGTGATGCAGAGAAGCCACTGTTACCCACCTGCTCTAGTCAGAACCAGCTGAGCACCAGTGAGGCACCTGGCCTGCAGGAGAGCTCAGCACAGGGCAGAGTTAGGAAGCAGAGGAGCCCCAGAGTCACCCCACACCTCTGAATACTCTGAATGCTATCTCTGGCCTGTGGCAAGATGTTACACATTTTATAGCTTCCCAGGGGATTCTGATGCAGCCCAATTTTGAGAACTCTGGCTCTAATCCTACTGCAAGGAATACATCATGGATACAAGGGACTTTACCTATTTTACTGGTAAAACTTATACAATTTGGAGAGGTGGGGGTGAATCTTTTTTTTTTAAGATTTTATTTTTATTTATTCACAAGAAACACACACACAGAGAGAGAGGCAGAGACACAGGTAGAGGGAGAAACAGGCTCCATGCAGGGACCCCAATGTGGAACTTGATCCCGGGACTCCAGGATCACATCCTGGGCCAAAGGCAGGCTCTAAACCATTAAGCCACCCAGGTATCCCCTGAATCTTAAAAAGGACAACAACTGTTGAATCACAAATACACACTTGTTAGAATACCCCACTCCTACCCCCATTACTCCAGAAGAGCCTGGACCAGCGAGGGGCTCTGGAGGTTAAGATTCATCAGCTACACCGTAAATCAACTTTAAGCAATGAACTTCAGACCACCTCCCTCCACCCCATACATCACTCCCATATATCTCCAAACTCTGCATCTTTTCCTGCCACAAAGATAGGGAGCATGCTGTGGCCTCAGCAAACCATAGATATGTCATTCCTAATTGTGGGGACTCGGGACAGCTCTGTGGACCTCGACAGACAGCTCTCACCCCTCACCCCTTCTAACCTCCCACATTTATCAGCAGTGAAAAGATTCAAGAGGGAAATTTGAAAGGCAGGGAGAGTAAGTAATATTTTCCGATTTCAGGAATGTAGAAGACACATCAGTGAAATATTAAAAATTTCCTTATGTATCATCATTTTGTGCAGCTCCATAATTCCCCCATGAAGGTGATAGTAGCCACAAATAACGTCTTCCTTTAGAAAAAGAATGCCAGTGCCCATATCATCCTAAAGTATAAAATGCGTCCTGATCTGCTTCAGAATTTATCCACACTGGCGATGGAAACAGAAGGTTTCCTCTAAATGAGTCAGTCTAGTTGGGAGTGCAAACTTGTTTTAGAAGACCTGTCAACCTGAAAATAGGATTTCAAAAGTTTTTTTTCCCAGCACGTGTTATCTCCCCAAACACTGCTAATAGTTGTTCTGCCCCTCAGATATCGTACTTGGGCTACCTACTGCTCTTCAACTATGTCATCCTGGTGCGGATGGACCGCTGGCCCTGTCTCCAGGAGTGGATTGTCATCTCCTACATCCTGACCCTGGCATTGGAGAAAATACGAGAGGTGATTACCCCAAAGGTCCTTCCCGGGGCCACTGAATGCAAACTTTGATTCAGATATAGCTTCTTATTTGCAAAACACCTCATGCAAATCATGAGTGCTCTGGTAACTTTTTCTTTTGGGGTATGACAATACCAAGTGTATCCCATTCTCTTGCTTAAGATTTATATGTCTTCTGCTTCCAACTGAATTTGAATTTGCAAATCAAAACACAAGGCAAAAATCAATGGTATTTAGCAATAAAAACAGTCTCAGTGACTGTAAAAGCAATAGTAAATGCTGCCAGAGGTAAACCAATTACTACAACCGGGTACAGATTTTTGCTCTGTTTCCCTGGAACTGAAAGACATACAAGATGACTATTTACCTACAACTTAGGACTCAGATTCCACATCTCCCTGCCACCTGCAATGTGGAGTCTTCCTTCTTATTAAGGAAGGGCTCTCAGGAGGCTCTGAGAGGATGGCAGAGGAAATAGGGACATGTACTTTTCTATGAATTTTCATTCACTTTATTAGTTTGTGAAGGGCAAGCTATATCTAAGAAAAAATGAATCTGAACTAAAAAAGCATACAAAAGGGTTTCCACATGCTTCTTCCAACTGGTATAGAATCAGTACTACTATTTTGCCATCATTATTAGTCCTTTCACTGAATTGGAAAAAATATTACTGACAACTTCTTCCCAATAGAGTGAGTTCGATGCTGTCAGTCTAATGAGAATCTGAGAAACCAAAAAAGAAAAGTACCAAATTCAACATTTTATTTTAAGTTCTTATTTATTTATTCATAAGAGACACACAGAGAGAGGCAGAGACACATGCAGAGGGATAAGTAGGCTCCTTGCAAGGATCTCAATGAGATCATGCCCTGAGCCAAAGGCAGATACTCAACCACTGAGCCACCCAGGCACCCCAAAATCCAACATTTAAAATCCCATCTCCTTTGCTACTAGTCTTTCTTTTCTAGTTGGGCTTCATCAAACTCTGCAAATGTTACAACTGGAATTACCCCCAAGTAGCCTGCCATGCCATCCCTACTGCCACCATGATGCCGCTGAGCATCAGCCATTTGCTAAG
Source organism: Canis lupus baileyi (assembly GCF_048164855.1). Classification (NCBI taxonomy): domain Eukaryota; kingdom Metazoa; phylum Chordata; class Mammalia; order Carnivora; family Canidae; genus Canis; species Canis lupus. The sequence goes on from NC_132839.1 coordinate 39,376,069, forward strand.
ATACTATTCTTTATTCTAGGAGCTCATCTTCCAGGCTATAGTGTACACGGGTTGTTAAACTAGTGAATCCCTTCTGTGCTGGCCAAAAAATAGCCACCACCCCATCCCAGTCATGGGGTCCCCAGGGCCCCAGTCTCCATAACTGAAGGGGTACACCATGGTACAGCAGCCCCCCACCCTACTGCACACCATAGCCACATCCATGGGGCTCACTCTCTCTATGTATCTTTGCATGCTGTTTGTTAAGTAGTTTCAATTTTACCCTGAGGAAGTAGTGATTTTTATCAGTGGTGACTTTTTTTTAGAGATTTATTTGAGAGAGAGAGCATGCACAAGAGGTCAGGGGGAAAGGCAGAATGAGGGGCAGAGAGAATGTCAAGCAGACTCTCCACTAATGGCAGGGTCTCTCCATCTCACGACCCAGAGATCATGACCTGAGCCAAAGCCAAGAGTCAGATGCTTAACTGACTGAGCCATCCAGGAACTCCCAATCAATGGCGATTTTTAAAGGGTAATATCTCAAGTAGGAGAAAATATTTTACTTTCCCCTGACTTCTCACATCTAAGTTGCAAAGGAATTGTGGCAAAAAAAACATCTCCTAGCCCAATCTGCCTTCTCCATCAGGTGGATTACCCTTTGTAGACCACACGGGTGTGTCTCTGCTCTAGGCTTTTCTTCCTGGACTAACTCTGGAACGTGGGCTGACGGGCACATATCCAGAGAATTAAAAAGAAATCAAGAGGCAGCTGCTTTTATTTCACCCAGAAAGACATGATTTAGAAGGCATTTCCTGAGAATTTGTGAAACACTGCATCTAGGAATATAGAAGATTCCATGGAATTTCCCTTTCAAGATATCTTTCTCTGCCTGAGAAGATTAGTGTTTAAAGGTCTTAAGCAGGAAATGGGACCAGATGCCCTGGAATGTTCCACCAGTCCTATCTTTCCAAGATTCTAAGAGGCTTCCAATACAGCACTCCCTGTTATTGTTCTTTGGCATTTGTTTTCAGATCCTCATGTCAGAACCAGGCAAACTCAGCCAGAAAATAAAAGTTTGGCTTCAGGAGTACTGGAACATCACGGATCTTGTAGCCATTTCCATGTTCATGATTGGAGCAATCCTCCGCCTACAGAAGCAGCCATACATGGGCTATGGCCGAGTGATCTACTGTGTGGATATCATCTTCTGGTATATCCGAGTCCTGGACATTTTTGGTGTCAACAAATATCTGGGGCCCTATGTGATGATGATTGGAAAGATGGTTAGTACTTACACCCCTTTAGGAGCTAGAGACATTGTGGTTGTGGTTAGGACCTGAGACCAGGCCTTGGGTGTGGCTTTATTAGACTTCATTTGGTCTTTCCTTTGTAGTTGGTTTCTTACAGGAAATGTTTTTGCTTTAAGATACATAGTTCTTGGGCGCCTGCGTGGCTCAGTCGGTTAAGTGTCAGCCTTTGGTTCAGGGCATGATCTCAGGGTCCTGGGATCAAGCCCCACTGCAGACTCCCTGCTCTATGGGGAGCCTGCTTCTCCCCTTCCCTCTGCCTGCTGCTCCCCTTGCTTGTGCTCTCTCTGTCAAATAAATAAATAAAAATTTTAAAAACGATACATAGTTCTCCTACATGTTAATACAGTATATACTACTACTATATACTACTTCTATTCTATCCTATACATATATATATACATATACACACAGTATATACTACTTTATCTACAAAGAGAGATGCACTGTATATATGTACATTAATACTGTGTCTATATATTTATATATAATCTGTAGTTAACATGTAGTAAAAGCCAGAAACAAATGGGGCCCAGGGTCACTCCCCCACTCCTATTCCAGAGAGTCTTCTGCCCATGTACTCTGGCCTGGAATAGACAAAGGCAATTCATGTGATTAGGCCAAGACAAATCCATGGCAACATTTCTTCCAGAATAAATCATACAATATGAAACAAAAAAATGAGCTAGCAGGTAATCTTTACATCACCTAAAATAGCTTCAGTGTTAGGACTGGTCCTGGAAGAAAGGAAGTTATCTTAAGTTACAAATTACTCTTTATAGCATGAGCAGCTTTGAGTGAAGGGATATATGATTTAGCCTATCTTGACAAGGGCTCTCATCTTCAGGGATATCCAAAATTAGGAATTATACCAATTCTGTATCCACAGTAACCAGAGCATTACTCATTGTAACCACTCAACAGTTGTGTAATGAATGAATAAATATCATTCTGTACTCTCAATTCATCTTGTTCCTTTCTTATATATCTCCTTCTCTTTCTCTTCAGTTTCCCTTACAAATTCCCATGTTTCCCCCATAATTCTTCCCTTTCTCCATTTGCAGTTGTAGTTATGAGAGGAATATTTGTTTATGGGCAATAATAGAGGAGAAGAAAGAGTAAGAGCAAATGGGGGAGTCAATGTTCTAGAATAAGATGTATGCATTGCATGGCATATAAACACTAGAAGCCTGTGGATGGGATGGAGAGAAGGGAAAGAGGCTCTTTTCATCCTAATTAAACACTCATGAAGAGCAATATAATGAACCAGGCAAACCTGGCCCATGACTCAAGACGGTAAGAGACACATTTTCTCTTTACTCAGATGATTGACATGCTGTATTTTGTGGTCATTATGCTGGTTGTGCTGATGAGTTTTGGAGTAGCCCGTCAAGCCATTTTGCACCCAGATGAGGAGCCGTCTTGGAAACTGGCCCGAAACATCTTCTACATGCCCTACTGGATGATCTATGGAGAGGTGTTTGCAGACCAGATAGACCGTAAGAATAGAATTGATAGTAAGATTCTCTTCCCTGCTTCTGAGGCAGATGATCAGTTCCAAATTAATAGAAGAGCATGTGTTAATTTGGAGATAAATTATTTTTTATTCTGCTCTGAGCATAAAATTATTTTAAGAAGGAATAAATACAGAATATGAAATGTAGGTTTTTGAGACATCAGTCATTCCTTCTATTCTAAAAACCATTAACCAGAATTTTGAGAGTCTCATATCCCTTTAGCTGGACCTGGTGAATACCTTATCACATGAATGTAGTCCCAGTGCCAATATCCCAATATTTCTTCAACCTCTTTCTACCCTCAGACAGAGCTGGTAGTGTTATGAGTATAATGAGACAGAAGGCATGACAGGGTGACTGGTGCTTTGTGTCATCCTCTTCTTCAAGCTTCTTCTCCAAAGCTCATTTTCCACATGGCTATCAATCTCCTCTTCACTTATGGAGTTCAACTTATTATTATTATTATCAACAACATATCAACAATATCATCCAGATGTTAGCAGAGGAAATGAGCCATAATCCTGCATGGATTTCTGGGGGGCGTAGGCCCCAGCTCCTCCCCAGGCTGAGGCAGCAGGTCATGGTGTCTCCCGTGTTGTAGGAAGTGAAGCTTAAATGTTCTTATGCCTATTTCACCTGGCCAGTTAATGTATCACCAATAGATTGAGGCTCCTCAGACCTGTTTTTTGTATCCAGACCATACCTTCATTTGCATGTTGTGCTCTGTCACAAAGATACAGATACAAGAGCACATCTGCTATTTCTGGTGTTCTGCTTCTTGGGAGATGGTTTTGAACATCCTCCCCTTGTATGAAATGCAGGGTTTTCAGTACATCTTCTGCCACTGGGTTAGACTGATAACTAGTTCACACAATGCCTTCTATCTAGCTTTTATAACGTGATTCTGAACACATTATTATAACCAGTATCTCAAAGTCAATTATTGAATGTGTAGCTTGGTAAACTGGAACATAAAAATCTAATTTGGTTTCAAAAGAGTATTTACTTAGGTAAACATATGATCCAGACATAAATTATGATATTTTTTTATTATTTAATTGGGTAATGTGAAGATAAAGAGGCAAACTTGAGGCTATTCTCAGTAACATCATTAAATGCAGGTTTTTCATTCTTGATCTGGTTATTGCATAATAATTTTGCATTTATATGTGCTTATGAGGTATTTCAACTGGGATATAGAGACTGCCTGATTGGTTAACCAGTTGGTTAATATGATCATCTGCCAGTAGCCTCATATCTTTTTCACAGTATTTTTAATGTGTGAGCTTTTTATTGCTTATGACACATGGTAAAATCAATATTCATGAAATATATATGTATTCCCTAGAATTAATAATGTTTACAGTTTCTTCTAAATAGACCACTTTTTCCTGGCATGAATCTGTAATTCCCAAACTTGAATACTTTGCATATCTTGACACCAAAACCATTCTTGTGTTGTTAATCATTTGTTTTACTTTCTTCTCAACTGTTGTCTTGTTTTCTTCCCTCCCTTCCTGTCACAACTAAAAAAATAAAATCCTGCTTTCCAATCGCTATATAGTCTACGCCATGGAAATTAATCGTAAGTTTACACAGAATCAATGACTCTAGTCCATGAAATGTGTGTATTAATCAGTTTCTCCCTTAGCTAGGAGTTGGTTTTCAATACTTCTCTTACACTGGTTTTTAATACTTCTCTTGTTTTCTGATGTCAATGCTCTTTTAAACTATGAGTAAGTAAAAAAGTAGGTAGATTATAAATTCATGGAAGTTATTTCACTTATCACTGTTGGGGTCATTCTATTTTTTAGTTCAGGAAATAGGTCCTATAGGATCGAAGTGGCATTTTGAATGAGCAGAGAGAGAAAAGATGATTTTCCAAACATGACACCAAATCTGTTGATTAATGGATTTGAGAGTAGAGGGCATCCTTACCTCCTCCCTCATAACAAAATTATTTCCAAAGTTCATGTACAAGTGATACCAAGGAGACAACATGAGATGATGTTAAATAAATAATCAGAAGACATAATAACTTTCTAACAGATAACAGTAAAGAAAAAACATACAGATAGATTTATCTGCTTAGAAATGAAGGAAAAACTTCTGTATATGAAAAACATAAATGCAGAAATAGGAAAATGTTTATCAATATGACAAGTCAAGAATGACTATCTCTGAGTGTAGAAGTGAGTTTCTTATTTTCTTTGTACAAGTTTATAGTTTTCATTGCTTATGAAATCAGGGAAAAATCATATTAAAAAAGAAAAAGATCATGTAGTGGCATATGTAAGTTACTTACTCTATTCATTTTATGTAAAAATTACATAAAGATAAACTTTTGTTTCAGCTCCTTGTGGTGACAACCAGTATGATGAAGAAGGCAAGCGGCTCCCGCCCTGTATCCCGGGTGCCTGGCTCACACCTGCCATCATGGCGTGCTACCTACTGGTGGCCAACATCCTGCTTGTGAACTTGCTTATTGCAGTTTTCAAGTATGTGTCAAGTCTGATGACTGGGTGCCTATTATTTATTACATTACAAATTTCCAGTTTAATCTTGGAACACTCGTGTGACCATGGATTTACACAGAATTTCAGTAGAACTTTTAAATATGCAGAATTTTTGCAATCTCTTTAATTAAAACTTAAACTGGGTTTCATGTATTCATGAATCAAAAGTTGACACTTAAATACATTTAGAAATTTTTTGATGGTTCAATATCTTATTTTTTTATTGAAGTACAATTAACATAGTGTTGTATCAGTTTCAGGTGTACAAAACAATGGTTCATTAATTCTGTACATTACTCAGTGCTCATCAGGATGCAATTACTGTACTTTTAATCCCCTTTATCTATTTCACCCATTCCCCCACATAGCTCCCCTCTGGCAGCCACCAGTTTGTTCTCTGACTTTGGGGGGTTTTTTCTTCAAGGCTGTGGGGAGAAAAAAAGAGTCTGGGTTGGTTTTCTTTTTACTTTTCTCTCTTTTTTGTTTGTTTTGTTTCTTAAATTCCACATATGAATGAAACCATATGGTATTTGTCTTTCTGTTAAATACATTTAATCTCAGTTTGTGTTTTAACATTGTAACAGGTATTTTAATCTACTGAAAATATATCCTTAGATAAAAGTCTCCTGAGGTAGGGAAGATTTGATCAAGATGTGACTATAATTCATTACCAGAGGCACAGAAAGCAATGTGAATCTCATAAGTTGTGACAATTACTGTAATATTATATAAAATACTTTCCTTATCATTTACAGAATAGAAGATAAAATGGCCTAGGAAAGATATGGCTTAAATTATAAAATCAAGTCTCTTGTAAAACTTGCCCATTTTCGCATGATGTGTTGAGCCTATGACCATGCCTAATAAATGTTCCAAAAAATTGTATCTTCTAAGATGAAAAATATGAGGGAAAAATCCTTCATAGAAATATAGAATCTTGGGGCACCTGAATGGCTCAGTGATTAAGTGTCTTCCTTAGGCTCAGATCGTGATCCCGGGGTTCTGGGGTTGAGTCCTGCATTGGGCTCTCTGCAGGGAGCCTGCTTCTCCTTCTGCCTATGTCTCTGCCTCTCTCTCTCTCTTTCTCTTTCTCTTTCTCTGATTCTCATGAATTAAAAAAAAAAAAAAGAAGACAACAGAAATTCTGTCCATAAAAAGAAAGAAACAAAGAAATATAGAATCTTAGAGCTGACCAAGGCTTTGGAAAGAATCTGGTTCAAACTCTTGTTCAACTGTATTACAGATTTAAATATTTCAAAATACTTAGTTGGATAGCTCCTACCTTTAAAAATATGAAATAAAGCTTTGTGCAGTGACAGTATTGTAGCCAATGAGGTTTATCCGTGCGATTATTGCTAATTGAAAAATATGAAATAAAATTTTCCTGAGCATATGAGTCAGTAGACCACAGTATGGTGTTTCAAGAGAACAATATGTAGCAGCTTCAATACACTTAATTCTTACTTATATGAGGAAAATGTCCCTGTGTGTAGATAATCCACACTGACAGATAAACCAAAAGACAGGGTAATCTAATAATCAGAGGTGCTAAAAGGCCATTTCATTGTTTATTTTCATTTCCATGTGAGTAAATGATTGCCCTGGGAAATTTAAATGAAAAGTAAAATAACTAATTAAACATTTATTCTTTTTAAAGCAATACCTTCTTTGAAGTTAAGTCAATATCCAACCAGGTGTGGAAATTCCAGCGTTATCAGCTGATAATGACATTTCATGACCGGCCAGTCCTACCTCCACCGATGATCATTTTAAGCCACATCTATATAATCATTATGCGTCTTAGTGGTCGCTGTAGGAAAAAAAGAGAAGGGGATCAAGATGAGCAGGATCGTGGTCTAAGTACGTGCAGGATTCTTTCGTTTCTCTCTTGGGCAAATTTCAAGAGTGTTCCAACTGGACACCCTCATGGAAATCTCACTAAATTACTTAAATTGTGTGAAAACATAACACTCTAGTCCAACTGTTGTTCTTTGCAGGATGCTTCTCATTTTATGTTGATTTTATTCCAGTACTGTTAGTTTCTGAGTAATTAGTGTTACCGAAAGCCTGCTCATGATGAGATCAGAAACCGAGAGAGTTCTTGAAAATGACTCCTCCAAAACCGGGAAACTGAGTAGGGAAAAATTAGAGAGGAAGACAAGCCAAGATAGACTCCTAACACTGGGAAATAAACAAAGGGTTGCAGATGGGGAGGTGGGCTGGGGGAGGCAGTAACTGATTGAATGGTCATTAAGGAGGACACATGATGAGATGAGCACTGGATGTTATACTATATATTGGCAAATTGAATTTAAATATCTTTAAAAATATATTATTAAATATTTAAACTTAAAAAAATGACTCCTCTCTCTCTATATATATATACTCCCTTTAAGACTGCTTCAATGTGTTGTATCTGAAGAGGGTAGGACAGTAATGATGTCCACCTGACTCTATCCGTAAAATACATGCAAAGGGTTCTCCAGAAAATAGTGCTTGGTTTCACTTTGCAAATAGCTGTCATAGTGGTGTTTTGTGTTAAAAAAAAGTAAGCCATTTTGCTCCAGCAGAAAGATGGTTTCTGCATATTACAACCTGTTTAAGTAATAAACCATTGGTGTAGTCAGAGAATTGCCTACAAGTGACAACAAGTGAGTTCAATTCAGGTTGATTCGTGGAATTCGCAATAATGCAACTAAATTGATTATTTATGGTTGGGGCTCATTTCTCAGCAAATGCTTCTCCCTTTACGCAGAGCTGTTTCTCAGCGATGAGGAGCTGAAGAGGCTGCACGAGTTCGAGGAGCAGTGTGTTCAGGAGCACTTCCAGGAGAAGGAGGATGAGCAGCAGTCGTCCAGCGATGAGCGCATCCGCGTCACTTGTGAGAGGTGCGCCCAGCCCGGGGCCAGTGGTGGCCCGTGGTGGCCCTCGATGGCCTACAGGCCAAGGGTTTGCGGGCTCCTCCGCCCCATTCTACAGGGGATGCCAACGTCCATATAAATGTTCACTCCCAAATTCTCTTCTTTGTTCAAACTTTGGATTCTTTGCGTGTTTTTACCCCAAAACAATGTGAAAATATCCACCGTGAAATGGTGATTGTAAATTGTATAGAGAAGGGAATGCTGCATTGCAAATATTCCAGGCCCAAACTAAGCCAAACCAAACTGAAAAAAACCCTGACCGTTCTTGCCCACTCCTAAAGTAAGAGGTTTTATTGCAATTACCCTGCATCAATGAGAGAAAATCCAGCTGCAGGGCTGTGTAAATGCCGGGGAAGCCATCTTTTGACTTGGGGTTGCCTTGTCAAGGAATAGTATTCCCCTAGGGACTGACCTGCTCTTCGTGCCTTAATGTTCCTGTTGCTCCTTTCCCAACCTGGCAGAGCAGAGGTAAGGGCTCCCTCCTCTCTGCTTCTATGCCACCAGGAACTTTGGGAGGAGCAGAAGTGTCTGTCTTCCATGAGATGGGAAGCTTCTAAACTAGGGCATGATGTGTTTTTCAGACAATTTAACATCCTGGGTCCTGGCAAAATCACTATCATCCATATGCTAGTGCTTAATAAATGCAGAACGAATGAATGCATACGTGCATGAATCTATGAATGAGCAAATGAAGGCAGGCCAGGAAGAGCCAGAAAGGATGACATTTTCTGGACTTTCCAGTGTTGCTCTTCCTGCAGCTGGGAAAGAGTAACCAGCATAGGGCAGACAAAAACAATAAAATTACACTATCTATATCTTTCAAATCATATGATTTTAAGAACCTTCATCACTTAATACAATCAGTGTAAGCTATTGTTATTATTACTCAAAGAATGTGGTAATTGATAAAATATCCTTCCAAAGAGTTTAAGCAGCAATGCAGGTAGAAGGACGATGCCTAAGGGGATACTAGCTTACCATTCCATCCTTCAGTCCTCAGAATCAAAGTGTCTAGCACAGTTACATGTATTTATTGACAGACATAAAGACATTCGAAAGAATATTTCGGAAACCATCTAGTTGAGGGTCTCAACAATTACAACACGATTCACAATACACCTTCAGGTCTCCCTGGTGTGCCTGTTTAGGCCGGTGGCTGCCACAGTCCATGGGAGAGACAACGCCCCTGGCAGCTGTAGCTCTCTGGGCCCTTACCCATCCAGCACTGGACACCTTGTAATCCAACCTGCCAAATTTAAGGGTTATCTGTACTAACTTTTGGCCTTAATAAGATACATTTTCAATAAAACTTTTCAGTGCTTCTTTGCTGTTTTAATAGTAATTACTAAGCTTTTAAGATATAAAAATTTCTTCCTGAGAAAGATAAGCTACCCCCATCTTAATATTCTAAAATTTCAACTTTTTTAGTTAGACATTAACTTGGATTTGATCACAGCCAGTAATTTACAATGGAAATTGTGTTTTGTTTCACTCTGCCTTTTCCCCTCCTCCCTTCTCCCAGCATTGTTTGGATTTTTACCATTCTTAGAGCAAGCCTCCAAGAATGTGGTTATCAGGTCACTACCAAACTGCATTTTCCTCTTGGGGCTCTGTGCACACGTAATAGGAATGAAAATGTGCTGGGCCGTAAAAACATCTACTTCCCGTTTCCCTTCATTGAGATCTCCAAGAGTGATGGGAGAGCATTCCTGCCCCTCCCGTTCACTTGTTGACCATTTCTAGGCTGAATCACAGATGCATATCAAAGACAAAAGGAGGAGAAAGTCTGGGGAGAAGGTGCCTTTCCTTCACCCTTCACCAGGACAGTTGAGGAACAAGAAAGAAGGTTGAAGAATAGAAATAAAACTAGTTCTTTTTACCTAAATTTGACACCAGTGATTACTTTTTAAAAAAAAAAAAAAAGATTGTATTTATTTATTCATGAGAGACACAGAAAGAGAGAGAGGCAGAGACACAGCCAGAGGGAGAAGCAGGCTCCCTGCAGGGAGTCTGATGTGGTACTGGATCCCAGGACCCCAGGATCACGTCCTGAGCCAAGGGCAGATGCTCAACCACTGAGTCACCCAGGCGCCCCACCAGTGATTACTTTTTAAAATCAAATTTTTGAGTACTCAGATATTTTTGTCATTTTTAAAAATCTTCTTTACATATTGGGTTGTTTTTATTTTCCGGGTCACCATTTGCCATTTGATGATTCTGCTGTTCTCTCAGCTGTCATCCCAGCTCCTTTCACTTTGCGGGGTCTGGTTAGGAGGGAGCCTCTATGAAAGGTGCTGTTGGCATCAGTCTCTGCCTGGCCTCCTTCTTGTCAGGTACCTTTCAAAACCTGAGCCAGCAATTTGCATGACTCAGTCTTACAAACATGTTCACACAAGAAGTTTACATACTTGTGCTCCTTCATGCAGGGTGTTTTGAGGCCTTCTGTGGAGGAAGCACATTCATGGCTTTCCCTTAATGTTTGGAAAGTAATATATAAAGTTCTAACAATTTCACCATCTTGTGAGATCCAACATTTAGTCCCTCAATCAGAGATTTACAGTATGATTCAGTTTTTAGTTAGCAACAACACTGCAGCAAGGTACTTAGCTCAAAGCCCCACCCAGCATGCCCACTTAGCTGACTTAGGGCACTGCACTCAACGGATTTCTTCCCAAAGTTGGACATGCTCTGGGCTCTGAGAGTGGCTCCACTAGCCATCTCATTTAGCAAGACAGACACTGTCAAATCATCAAATTCTGCTTTCTTCCCCCATGAATGAATCATGATCCCGACTCCACCTCTTTCCTTCTCTATCACCAGCACACTAGTACAAGCTACTAGCATTTTTCACTAGGATTCCTGCAGTTGCTCTCATAGCATCTGAGCTCTCCATAATCATTTCTGCTCTTTCAATTCATTTTTGCGCTCACTAACTAGACTTCACTCTGGTTGCATCGCTCCCCACTAGCTCTCTTTAAAAGCCTTTGAGTGGCTCCCATTGCTCCCAGGTCCAGCCTCACTCTGGACTGTCCTCCTTTCATGCTTGGCGTTCAGTTTTGCTAGCCTTCTGTCACTTCCTCTAAGCCACCACTCCCTTCCTGCCATAGGAGTTTTGTACATGTTGTTCCCTCTGCCTGCTCACCCTTTGGATCTTTGCTCAAATGTCAATTCCTTATGGAAAACTTCCTTGATCACCTCATACCTTAGACTAGGTTAAGAAGTCTGCACATCTCAACATAGCAAGAGCTTGAGTTTCTGAATGAATGGATAACTAAAAAATTCATGTCCTGACCTGAATGCAATTTCCATCCTATCCTCAATGAATATCAAATAGGATGTCAACTATGCTCCCCCCAGGTTTGAAACCGATTTTGCTGTTGGCAACTAGGAACGGTCTCAATAAACAAATGATTCTGCTACCCATAATTGTCAGGAAGAATCTTTAATATCAGCAACGCCAAAACAACTTGTGGTGTTGACAGGTGTTGCTTCTTTGCCTGAAAGGTTAATATCAGATAACCAAGAGGGCTGGTGAAAGAATATTTTATAACTTCTGCCAGCACAACCAAGGTAAAGTTCGTCAACCTAGATATTCTATCTCATCATATCAGACTAATACCTAGTAACATGTATCTTTATCAATCAGAATTTGAAAGCCATCTCTGTATCTCTTGGAAAATCCACTGCTGAACACATCATTCCTTTTGTGGTTTGGCATCCCCTGGTTCACAGATTCAAGAACAACTGAGTTGAAAAGAATCTTTTCTAAAATAATTTCATCAGAGATTCAACTTCCTTTTCTTGAACAATGAGAATTATGTAAGCCAGTGTGTTTTCCTTTTTTCCATGGCATCAAGGAAGCTTAGGACCAAACTTAATATTTAATTATAACAAGTACATTGTTATAGGTTTTTGGAATACATGGTGAACATTGCCTCCTTACTATCTCTTGTTTACTCATTCATATCTTCTATTTGCATAAATTTTATTTTGCATATATGATATTTTCAAGTATGCAGGCTATATAATTCATAAAGTATACATTTTCAATGCTGTGGTCTTGTATTTAAGCATCTATGGGTCTTAGACTAGCTAAACCTATAATAGAAGGTTTGGATTCCACCAAGACTTCTGGGTCATATGCTCACATGTTGTATTTGTGGATCTGGGCTAAGGTGTTGGGTTTCCTCTAGGCTTGATTAGGAAAGCAGCAATTTCTGGTCTTGAGATCTTATTTGGCATCCTCTTCCTGAGTGATCAAGAAGAGATGCTGGTAACAGAGACCATAACAAGAAAGACAAGAAGGAGAGAAATTAGATAGTCAGTAGAAGAAGACCTGAAAGAGAGATGAGTCTCAGAAAAGAGGTGGGTGATTCCTCTGATATGGACAGGATCATAGAAAGACAAACACATAGTGATGGGAGAGAAGTTTGGGGAAGATTCCATCTGAATGTCTTAATCTCAGAAATTAACTGGAGTCAAAGTTGCTTGGATTATGGGGAAGGGGTGAGATTAAATGTTAGAATTTGTGTCTGGTAAATGACCATCTTCTTCCTTACCTGACTTTGAGAGCCAATTCAGCGAGAGATGCAGACATCAGGCAGATAGAGATAAAAATAGTATTGGCTTTACAGTAATAAATGTTGTGCCAGAGGATATGGTTCAGTTCTCGCCAAATACACAGAATTAGCCATAGCCACTCAGTCACAAGCAACTGCTGGCCTCTCTTCTCACAGGCAGAATCAGCTTTCCCCACTAAGCTTACCATATGAACAAAACAAAGTAAGAACCCATGCTCTATGCAGGCAGCTGGCCCCCAAAGAGAGAGAGAAAAGCAAGCTGGTGTTCTGGTCTTCAAACTCCAATCAGAAAATCAGTCCTCCTCAAGAATAAATAAAGGACTGTAGAGAGGCCAAGAATTTCACACTAATATAAAGTCCAGACACATAGGAAGGAATGACAGGAATGGGGAAAGAGTACCCTCTGGTAACATTATAGACTTGAAGCCACTAGAGAGGATTTGAGTTCACCTTTTGGGAAAATATGATAGGAAGGAGCTAGCCAAGAGATTGCTCAGAAGGAATACTGAGGACCTAAGTAAAATTAGCTAATATGATTTTGTATTGGGCCAAGTCAAGGTGATTCCCATGACCTTTAACAGTGACTCTCTAGAACCCAAGGGCAAGGATACAGTTAGTGAATGGAGCATGGGGCATAGCAAAAAGGAGGCTGAAAGGGACCTATGTTCCCAAGAACCAATCAGTGGGGATACCACAATGATATTAGTGTTTGCAAATGGTAGCATAAACATATTACACTACCTCAAGGTACCATTTTTCCCTGCCCAGCTGTTGAGCTCTAGTGGCAAAATGACACGACTATGCTGGAAGGGAGAGAGAACCTAGGATATCACTAAGGGCTTCAGTGAGTGGTTGACCAGAGTCTTGCCTGAACAAGACAAGTGGAATATAGCCAGAAAAGGCTAATGACTTAGATGACTTGAATTTTAGAAACCAAGGATATCTGAAGTATGGCCATGTTGGTATATATAAATGATGATTTTAGCCTAGAGCTAAAATCCTGTAGAGTTTAACATTCTTTTGGTAAGTCTTCAGTATTTTGTTTATTAAAAACAATGAGAAAGCTGGAAGATTTCAGACTTAAGTCTTGATCTTTGTTTAGTCTTTCACGTATAAATACTCTGTAAGTAAGCACAACCAAGTTCCATCCTGAGCGTTCTCACTATAATTACTAAACTTAAAAGGCAGCCTCATATGAAGAAGTAGATAGAAATTAAAATAGCTGGATATAAAATTTGGACTAGATCAGACAAGTTTATGATCTGTAGACCTGGAATAAAATTACAGGGTAAGAATACTCTAAGAACTCAATATAGAATACCATGCAACCTTGAAACATGGGTTTCTTCAAGTATAAACTGGATTTCCAGTAACATTATGTTTTTAGGTTAACATTGAACTCTATCATTAAGGAAATATTCCCATATAATTTATAAGATGCCTTGCAGGTGAAGGGTAATGATTGCACTTGAAAAGATGACTGCACATAAAACAGGTTTTAGTAACTAGCTTACTACAGAACTCCAAATATCTAAGTTCTTGGTTTTAAGAAACACACACATGGACTCTTATCATGAGACCATGAATTTGGGCCTTATATTTAATAGATAAGAGTCTATGAAACTCCAATAAAGTTATACCATATATAAGTATTCTCTTGGAAGTTACCACAAAAGTGCCACAAATTTATATACTGTTGTGCCTCTTATTTGAATGAAATGGAAAACATTATTTACAATGCCTTTAAAAAATGTGTTCTAATTAAGCTACGTTCAGGTTTAGTTGCATAATGTCCAAAACGAAATATCCTAGATAATAGATATATGAAGATACAGATGAAAGCATCTGGAGATTTGCAATCACACCTACTTCACACGGTCACATTATTTTACACTTGCATAGCATTTACAACTCACAAGGTGCTTTCACTGACACAATTTCACTTAATTCTCACAACACCATCATGCTACTATGGTTGTTAATTGCTGTTTATTGTCACTGGTGACAGATGTATAATAAAGAGGAGCTGATGGAGCACTTCATCCCTAATGTGAATATGGGCACAACTCAAAGAGAATCCTGAAGTTAACAAAATATTGATCATAAACAGCCCTTCTTTCTTGAAAACAAGCTAAAACAAAGAGTCCTGATGTGCAATGTCAGTTTCTAATCTGGTATAGTTATCTCTCACTTTCTTAATTTACAAAACAAGTAGAATTATATATGTGCCAGATTTTGAGACTGGTGAGGGAATGTGGGCTTTGAACAGAAAATCCTGTAGACTAATCTGTGCTAATCTCTGAATCAAACAGAAATGTGAAGGGAACAAATTTAGCTATTATTAACTAGGATTGATAAAGCCAGTTAGGTTCTGGACTCTCAGTGATTTTAGTAGGAGACATAAAGTAGTAAAAGACAGGGCAAATATTGTCATAAATCAAGTGCGGCTTAAATTTTATTCAAAGACAGGAGCATGATTACTTTGGGCCCAGCCAGTTTATAGATTTCACTTGGTTCTAGTTTCCTCTGATATAAAAGGCTAACCCTCACGAATTGTTCTTCTGGCCTGCCAGCTGAAATTCAGATGTTTGGTAGTTAGAAAAATGGCCTTAGTGACTTTGCCAAAGTATTCTAAATGGAAGAATTTTGGCTGCGAAGGGAATGCCACCATGGTGTGTGAAATAAAACCTAGTGAATCTACTTAGTGATCTATATGTAAATCCAAACAGAAATAATTAGAGAAGCCATGAATTCAAATTGGTGAAAATGGATAGAAGTAGATCTGTAAGAAATCAATATTTCAGTCTAAGACAGTGCATTTGTAGCACAAAAATGTTATCCAAAGAAATAGTCTCTTTGAACCAAATACTAGTCATACTAGAATAATAGTTATAAGTAATTTGACCAAAGGATTTGAAAATCTCAAAAGCAAATACTGACCTATTTTATAAAATAAGTATTATTTTGAAAAATAATAAACAATACAGTCATGTTAATCTAATTAAATATTAGAAGCCAGGATAGCAACATAATTTTATCTACAATGGCTGGGATCCCTGGCATCACCAAGGCAGCTTTCATTCATCTGGTTCTATAAATATCAGAGGTAGCAAGTTCTAGAACAAGTTTTCTCAAACTGAGGTCATCATGTGCCCTGGCGTTTGGGGTTCTCAAGTTCTAGAAGAATTTTAGTTTTCCATCTTGATGATGATGGAATGTTTGTGAAGCAAATTTGAGGATGAGCAACAAGATGAGACAGAAAGGGAGGCTGGGGGCCAGATTCTGAAAAGTCTTGAATGTATATAAGAAACAGAAATCTTTTTTTTTTTTTAAGATTTTATTTATTTATTAGAGTCACAGAGAGAGAGAGAGAGAGAAACAGAGAGAGAGATAGAGAGAGAGAGAGATTGAGAGAGAGAAAGAGGCAGAGACACAGGCAGAGGGAGAAGCAGGCTCCATGCAGGGAGCCTGACATGCTGGGACTGATCCCGGGGTCTCCAGGATCACGCCCTGGGCTGAAGGCAGCGCTAAACTGCTAAGCCACCAGGGCTGCCCAAGAAATCTTTTTTTGAAGATAGTATTTATTTATCTGAGAGAGAGACAGAGATAGTGATAGAGATACCAAGAGAGAACATGAGCTAGGGAGGAGGAGGGGGAGCAGCAAGCTCCCCACTGAGCAGGGAGCCAGACACCAGAGCTTGATCCCACCACTCTGGGATCATGACCTGAGCTGAAGGCAGATGCTTAATTGACTGAGCTGCCCAGGCACCCCAAGAAACAAAAATCTTTATAGGATGAGGTTAAGGGCTACTAAGAAATTGGAAGGGAAAACCTGAAGCTGCATTTACATGACACTTTACATGATGCTGAGACAGTGCCGACTGTTTCTATCATAGAAATATACAAGTGGAGATTATAAGGTTTCCTTTTAACACACTCCTTGGTATCCAACATTGTAATAAAATTTGATTTTTAATCTTAAGTGTTATGAGAAACTGCTACTGTTTTTTTGTTGTTGTTTTGTTTTTTTACTGCTACTGTTTTTAAGCAAGCAAGGGGTGACATGATTGAGTACCTGTGTTACTGTTTTGGGTTGGAGCAAGAAGCCATTGGAGGCAAGGAGGCTATTCCTAATAACTAACACTTTTTGCTTTATCAGCCTGGGGTATAAAATGAGGTCGTATATCTTTTAATATTAAAGTAAATTATAGTGAGACCTCATCTTGCTTATTCAAAGAGTGCCTTCTTTCCCTTCCTATTGTTCTGCTGAGTCAGTTGTAAGAGATCCAGTGGTCCAGTAAAGTCTTTAACTATTGCATCAAGAATCAAGAAAGTGGGACCAATTCTTTCTTTTTGCTTTCTTGCTCTTTCTCCTCCTGCCACTTGGCCCTGGAAGCAGGCATAGTTGTGGAAGTGAAACGCAGAGTAAATTAATTAATTAAAGCCCCAGATTTTTTAATGGAGGTTGGAAAGGGGGAGCTCCAAGATACTAGAAACACCTAGGAGATTGTAGGGAGGAATGAACTTGCAAAAGTAACCCTACAAAGTTGCTTATGAACTTAAGAGCTCACCCCCAAACTGTGTGTATTTGTGTGTGTGTGCACATGTGTGTGCGTGCATGTGTATGTGTGTGTGTGTGTGTGTGTGTGTGTGTGTGGTTCTGCTATTAGCATCCCTAAAGGATTGAGAAAGATAAAGTGAACAAAAAATGGTAGAGTAAGGAACTCTTGGATAACTCCATAAAAGTAACAATAAAACTGTCAAAACTTTCAGAATCAACTTTTTAGAAAGATGGAAATGAACCAATGGCTTGTAACAATCTGTGAAGTGCTTACTCAAGAAACATGGCTTAATATTTTTTTTAAGTGAGCTTTGTGCATTTCAGTTTACCTAGTCCCATCCCCCACTCCTCAGTTCACTGGCAGCCATGAAAATAACAGGCTGAATTCCTGGTACTAGTGGAAGCAGAAAGAACCACATACACAAAAAGTTGCAATTATCTATTTTGACCTGTCTGGTGGCTCCCTGAAAGATTGGTTCAAAAGACTTACCTTAATTTCCCTTGACTTGGAACTAGACCAAGGCTAAATAAAACTGCTAGCCAAGGTGGGGATAGGGAGAGGGCATTTGTCATAAACATTTACATGCGAATGTTTTGGTCCCTACTCCCCAAGGTGATAAATAACAGAGTTGGGGTAAATGAGACTAACCAAAAGCTTCAGAAAAAAGGCTGGGAAATGAGATGAGATGTCCATAAGGCTTTGAAAAGTTCTAACATATTCCTGGGAATCTAGAAGGCCATAGGCATGCATATGTCTGTGCACATGCTCAGAAAATACTGAGAAGACAGAAAGCTTCCCGTTCTAGCTGACCTAAAGGCTCTGTGAAAACAGGAAGTGAAGGCTAAGACAAAGATGCAAACTCTGGCTGAGTGTTGATGATGAACATGCACAGAATCCCTCAGCAAAGACTGGGAGTTTTTTTTTATTCCAGAGATTTAAGGAATTCTCTGTTCAATCATTAGCTGACCACTGAGCTAACAGAACAGAATTTCAGTGGCCAAACACAACAAAGAATACAGGCTTTATAGAATCATTTCAGAAAAGTCACTAAATAAGCAACAACTACTATAATATGAATCAATAATTAACAAACCCTGGGGAAGAAAGAGAATCAGACTTCCAGAGTTGCCATGCAATATTACTCAAAATGCCCAGTTTTAAATAAAAAGATACGCAAAGAAACAAGACAGTATGGTCCACACCTAGGGAAAAGGCAATCAAAGAAACTGGCCCTAAGAAATCGGATGTTGGACTTTCTGACATTTATTTTTTTAAGGATTTAATTTATTTATTCACTAGAATATACAGAGGGGAGAGAGAGAGAGAGAGAGGCAGAGACACAGGCAGAGGGAGAAGCAGGCTCCACGCAGGGATCCTGACATGGGACTGGATCCTGGGTCTCCAGGATCACACCTCGGGCTGAAGGTGGCACTAAACTGCTGAGCCACCTGGGCTGCCCCTGACAAAGACTTTAAATCAGTTATTGTAAACACATTCAAAGAGCTAAAGAATACCATCTCTAAAGATCTACAGGGAAGTTGAGAATGAGGTCTCACCATATAGAGAATACAAATAAAGAGACAGAAATTATATTTAAGAAAAGGAAAGAGAAGGAGAAGGTGAAGAACCAGAAATTCTGGAATTGTAAAGTAAAATAACTGAAAGGAAAATTTTACTATAGAGTCTCAAAATCATAGCTGAGCAGGCAGAAGAAAGAATTAGTACACTTGAAGATAAATCAGTTGAGATTATCCAGTCTAAGGAAGAGAAATATAAAAGAATGAACAGATTCTCAGAGACCTGTGGAATACCATCAGCATGATAGCATACACCTAATGGGAATGCCAGAAGGAAACAAAAAGAAAGTGGCAGAAAATATCTCAATAAATAAAGGCCAAAGATTTCCCAAATTTGATGAAAAATATGAATCTACACATAGAAGTTCAATGAACTCCCAGTAAAATAAACTTCACTTGATCTTAGTCAAAAGGCCAAGAAGTGATCCAAGTAAAATAAACTCAAAGACATCCACACTTATTTAAATAGTCATCAAACTGTCATAAGCCAAAGGAAAAAATCTTGAGAGAATCAAGAGAAAAGCAACTCATCACACACAAAGCATCCTCAATAAAATAAAAGGCTGACCTCTCGCTGGAAACCCGGGAGCCCAGAAGGCAGAGGGATGAAATATTCAAAGTGCTGAAAGAAAAAGACTATTAACCAAGAATAGTGTATCTAGCAAAACAGTGTTTCAAAAAATGAAGGAGAAATTAATATATTCCCAGATAGCAAACACTGAAAGAATTTGTAACTACTAGACCTGCCCTAGTAGAGATACTAAGAAGTCCTTTGGGTAGAAATGAAAGTTCGCCAGACTACTAAAATCCACATGAAGAAATAAAGAGCACCATAATAACTACATACATAAGTATAAAAGACATTATAAGGTTACTACATAGAAAAGTATAAAAGACATTATAAATGTATTTTTTGCTTGTAACTAATTTTTTATTTTCTATGTGATTTAAAAGATAACTGTATAAAGTTATAATTACAAATCTACATTGATGGACACACAACATGTAAAGACGTAATCTGTGACAACAGCATAAAGTAAAGGAGGAAGGAATGAACTTTAAAAGAGCATATTTTTAATACTATTGAAATTAAATTGGCATTAATTTGAACTAGATTGTCATAAATTAAGATGTTCATTGTAGTCTCTAGGACAACCACTAAGAAAATGGCTAAAAAATAAATGACAAAAGACATGAAAAGGGAATTAAAATGGTACACTAGAAAATGTCTATTTAAGGGGCACCTGCATAGCTCAGTCAGTTGGGTGTCTGCCTTTGGCTTAGGTCATGATCCTAAGGTCCTGGAATCAAGCCCTATATCAGGCTCCCTGCTCAGTGGGGAGTCTGCCCCCCCTGTCCCGGCCAGGCTTATGTTCTCCCTTTTTTTCTCTCACTCACCCTCTCTCTCTCAAAAATAAGTAAATTTTCTTTTTTAAAAAAAGAAAGAAAATGTCTATTTAACACAGAAGAAGGTAGTAATGGAGGAACTGAGCAAAAAAAGACATAAGACATGTAGAAAACAAATAGTAAAATGATAGGGGTAAATTCTACCTTATCAGTAATCATATTAAATATAAATGGATTAAACTCTCCAATTAAAGCACAAAGACTGTCAGACTGTAGTTTGAAAGTAAAAGTATGGAAGATACTCCACATAAGCAGTCATCAGATTTAGTATAGCTGTGGTGCACCTGGGTAGCTCAGTTGTTTAAGTGGCTGATTCTTGAGTTCAGTTAGGATCCTGGGATCAAGCCCCACATCAGGCTCCACCCTTAGTGAGGAGTCTGGTTGAGGTTCTCCTTCCTCGTCCCTTTGCCCCTCCCCCCTCACATTCTCTCTCTCTCAAATAAATAAATAAATCTTTAAAAAATTAGTATAGCTATGATAAGTATACTAATATCAGACAAAACAGGTTTTAAGACAAGAATTGTTAATAGAGACAAAGAAGGACATTAAATTTTTAAAAAGGACATTAAATTATGATAAAATGGTCAACCTATCAAAGAGGATAATTATAAATATATGCATCTAATAGTAGAGCTTCATAATATATGAAGCAGAAACTGACAGAATTAAAGGGAGAAGCAGACAGGTCTAGAGTAATAGTTGGAGACTCTAATATCTCACATTAATGATAGAATAACTAGACAAAAGATATAAAAAATAAAAGACTTGAATAATACTATAGGCCAACTCAGCATAACAGAATACTTTACTCGACAACAGCAGGATATGCATTCTTCTCAAGAGCATGTGGAACATTATCCAAGATACACCGTATGTTAGGCCATATAGCAAATCTCACCAAATTTCTAAAAGATTGAAATTAATCAAAGTGTTTACTCTGACCACAATGAATAAGATAATAAATTAATAACAAAAGGAGATTTGGAAAATTCACAAATATATGAAAATTAAACAACACTTTATTTTTTTTATTTGTTTTTATTTTTATTTTTTAAACAACACTTTAATGACCAATGAGTCAAAGAAGAAATCATAAGGGAAATTGGAGAGTACTTTGAAGCTGGACAACAGTGTGAATGTTCTAAATGCCACTGAACTATACATTTGTACATTTAAAAATGGTTAAGATGGTAAGTTTTATGTTACATGTATTTTACAACAATGTAAACAATTTTTTTAAAGACAAAGAAAAAGTATACTTCAAGATGAATAAAACTGAAAACACAACGTAACCCAAACTTATAGTACACAGCAAAAGCAGTACTGAGAATAATTACAAAAACAGTAATTATTCTGTATTAATTACTTAAATGCCTGTTAAATTAAAACGTTTTAAATTAAATTTAACTAAATTTAATACAGGCATTAATTGAAAATGCCTGTACTTAAAAAGAAGATGGATGCCTGAGTTGCTCAGTGGTTGAGTATCTGCCTTTGGCTCAGGCTGTGATCCTGGAGTCCTGGGATCGAGTCCTGCATTGGGCTCCCTGCACAGAGCCTGCTTCTCCCTCTGTCTATGTCTCTGCCTATCTCTCTGTGTCTCTCATGAATAAATAAAATCTTTAGAAAAAGAAGAAGACAAAAGATGTCAAAAGCATTGAGTACTGAACTAATAAACAGACCACTACCAAGATCCCAAACTGATCACTGGGCTGCACACACACAGGATAGATTCCAAAAGCACTGCTAAGATTTTGAAAATTGAACTGAAATTGGAATCATAGCCCACAAAAATTATGGTGGAACTGGCATCTTGAGCCTAACCAGGTCAGTCAACTGCTAAAAGAAAAATATCAACATTCTTCATGAGATTTAAACAGGACTCTGTGTCATATGACATAGTATTAAAAATGTCTACAATATAATCTAAAATAATTTAGAATATGAAAAATTCAGAAAAATCTCAATTTACCTGGTGAAAAAAAGTCAATAAATGTCGAGGCCAAGGTAGTGCAGATGTTTGAATTATTTGATAGACTTTATTTTTTTTTATTTGATAGACTTTAAAGTAACTATTATAAAAGTGCTTGAACATAATGGCAAAGAATGTTGAAACTAATGAAAAGATAGAAAGTCTTGGAAAAAATAGATGATATAAAAAAGAACCAATGAAAAGTTTAGAACTGAAAAATATAGTAAGTGAAATTAAAATTTCACTGGCTAGCCTCCATAGCATCATCTCATCAGAGATGAGAGAGGAAGGAATCTGTAAACTTGAAGATATATATATCTTACGTAGAAACTACCTAATTTGAGCAACAGAGTAAATAAACCAGGGAAAAAAGGAACCTCATGGAACTATGAGACAATAGCAAAAGATGTGAACTATGCCATCAGAGTCTTAATAAGAAAAGAGAAAAAAAATGTGGTGCAGAAAATATTTTAAGAAATAATTACTGAAAAAAGTCCGAATTGGGTGAAAGACATATATCTACACCTTAAAGAAATTTAGCAAACATCAAACAAGAATAACTCAAAGAAATCCACACCCAGGTACATGGTAGAATCTTCTGAAAACAAAAGACAAAAAAATTACAGCAGCCAGAGAAAAATGACACATTACTTATAGGGGAACAGCTATTTAAATATGGGCAGATTTCTCACAAGAAACCAAGAAGACCAGGAAAAAGTAGCATTATGGTTTTAAAGCTGAAAAAAAAAAGAACTGCCAACCCCAAAATTCTATATGCAACACAAATTCTTCAGGAATTAATATGAAATAAAGGTCTTCTTAGAGAATTCATGATTAGAGTTGGGCTCCAAAAGATTACTACAAGAAATTCTTCAGATGGAAGAACCTATACCAGAAGTAAACTTGGACCATCAGGAATGAAGGAATGTTGGGGTTTTCAATACATGTCTATGTAATGTCTAAGACAAGCAAAGCAAAAGATGTCAACAAAAAATGGACCTGTATGGTGGCAATGTCTTCACATTCCTATTGAAGTGGTAAAATATTGTTGCTAAGGAGACTGTGAAATGTTACCATCTACTTTGTAGTCCCTAGAACAACCACTATAAAATCTATAGTAAATGATATAGTTATTTCCCAATTTATTTCTGAGGCCAGCATGACCCTGACACAAAAACCAAAGTCAGAGCTAAAAAAGAAAACTATAGACCAATAGCCCTTATGATCACAGAGACTTTTAAAACTTCATAACAAATATCAGCAAGTTGAGTCTAGCCACAACCAAGTAAAGTTTGTCCCAGGGATGAAAGGCTTTTCAATATTTGAAAATCCAGAGAATCTACTACATTAACAGTTTAAAGAAAATATATGATGATATCAAGTGGTGAAGAAAAAAACATTTCCACCAAGTTCAAAATCCATTCATGATTTAAAAAAAAAAAAAAAAAGAGGAATGCCTGGGTGGCTCAGTGGTTAAGTGTCTACCTTTGGCTCAGGGCATGATCCCAAAGTCCCACATCGGGTTCTCCACGAGAGCCTGCTTCTCCCTCTGTCTAGGTCTCTGCCTCTCTTGTGTCTCTCATGAATAACTAAAGTCTTTAAAAAAATTAAAATAAAATAAAATAAAATAAAATAATAAAATAAAATAAAATAAAATAAAATAAAATAAAATAGAGAGCAGGGTACGGATGTCCACTCTACCAGTGCTATTGAACAATGTACCAGCAGTCTTAAACTTCTGGAATTTAAAATTCCATAACTGTTCTAAACTTCAAAACTCAATAATATGGGAGAAAATAATCCAATTTTTTAAATGGGCAAAAGATGAGAATAGACACACCAAAGAAGACTTAAGTTTGGCATAAGTGCATAACAAGCACATAAAAAGATGCTCAATATTATTAACTGTTATTGAAATGCAAATTAAGACCATGATGAGATAACTCTACACACATTTACATTTAAAATAAAAACAAAATAAAAACATACTGACAATACCAAGTGTTGACAAAGACACTGAGCTGCTGGAACTCTCCTACACTGCTGGTAGGACTATAAAATGGTACAGCCACTCTGAAATACAGTTTGACAGTTTCTTATAAAGCTAAACATACACTCACTGTATTCTCTAGATATGAAATGAAAACTTATTGGTTCAGCCACTATGAACAATGATACGGAGTTTCCTCAAAAATTTAAAAATAGAACTATCAGATGATCCAGTAATTCCACTGCTGGGTACATCTCCAGCCCCTACTCTTCCTCCATCTTGCCTCTCTCTCCTCATATCCAAAGGAAATGAAAACAGAGTATCAGGAGATAAATGCACTCTGATGTTTATTGCAACATTATTGTAATAGCCTAGGTCTGTCCACAACAGATGAATGGATGAAGAAGACATGGTTTTATATATACAGTGAAATAGTATTTAGCCACGACAAAGAAAGAAACCCTGCCACTTGTGGCAACATGGATGGCCCTTGGGGTCATGAGGCTTAAGTGAAATAAGTCAAACAGAGAAAGAGAAATGCTGTATGATCTCATGTACATGTGGTATCAGCAAAAGCTAAAGTCATAAAAATAGAGAGTAGAATGGTGGTTACACAGGGGTTACCATGGGAATTGAGGATATGTTTTTTAGGGGTACAAACTTGCAACCAGTAAATAAATAAGTCCTGGAGGTCTACTGTACAACATAGTGGTTATAGTAAAAAAAATACGGTATTATTAACTTAAGCATTGCTAAAATACTAGATCTTAATTGCTCCTACCACAAAAAAATAAAGGATAATTATGTGACATTATAAAGGTGTTAGCTAACACTACAGTGTTAATCCCATTGCCATATATAAATGTATCAACACATTTGACATCTTAAATTTACCCAGTGGATGATTCATACAACTGAATACTAAAAGAAGAAATAGTCCATTTACTGTATGAAAATTTCTAAGAGAAAAATTCAAAAAAGAAATGTAAAATTAGAAATATGGCATGCAAGGAAAATATTTTTAAGACCGAATCACTTAGCCTGAGAATAGCTTTTTATTCTGTGCTATGCTGAAAAATATTTCACTCTATGCTGAAAGAAAAGCAGAATCAAGACTTAGTAAGAAAGTTCATATCTTGCTCTATGAGATATGACAGACTTATATGTTTTCCTGTCACTCAGTGTGTCAACAGATCTGGGACTCTTGTCAAAGTGTTTCCTAGCTAGCCTGTCTTTCCACATCTGAAATGGAAATCACTCTTCGCATGGATGTCAAGATTTGTGAAATGTCTCAAGTTATTGTGGGAAGTCACAAAATATGGCTAGCACAGGAGATGGTTTCTTATCCATCCTTTTTGTTCATCATTTCAGATATAAGTGAACTTAAACTCATTTATTTCTTTCTCCTCTCATACATACTATAAAAACTCAATACAGTGTCCCTTGATTAGGTACAACCATTTAAACTTTGTTGTTCCATTGCAGCAACTGTCAACAAAGTTGAAATAAGCATCTGATAATTTTTCTTTATCGAAACCACATCATGAAACATTATTTCTTCCACAGTTTCAACTAAGGGAGTGGCAGAAGGAACAGGTGGAGATTTAGAGACACCTGCAGAGTAGTCCTATCCCACTATGGAGATTGGTAGCTTATTCAATGCAAGGGTTGAAGTAGGGAGGCAGAGTAACAGTAAGGGAGACTAAAGAATCAGATGACTTTGAGATTTCCTTTTTGTTTTTTTATTTAAGTGTGGTTGACACACAATGTTACACGAGTGTTAGGTGTACAAAGGTGATCTGACAACTCTATATGTTATGCTCTGCTCACCACCAGTGTAGCTACCATCTGTCATTACACAACACTAGTATAATACTACTGAGTATGTACCTTCCCTCTCCTTGGCTTATTCTATAACCAGAGGCCTGTACCTCCCCCTCCCCTTCATCCATTTTGCCCATCCTCCCTCCCCCTCCTCTCTGGTAATACCAGTTTGTTCTCTGCATTTAGGGATCTGTTTTCATTTCATTGTTTGTTCACATGTTTTCTTTTTTAGATTCTCCTACAAGTGAAATCATATGGTATTTGTCTTTCTCTGACTTCATTGAGCATAATACCCTCTCAGTCCATTCATGTTGTGACAAATAGCAAGTTTCTTTTTTATGTATGAGTGGCTGGCAATGCTGTTATCTGAATTAGGTAATGCAGGAAAAACAAAGGCAGAGAATTATAAAAGATGAGAGGAGAGATACTTATCTATATTCTACCAGTGTATTTATTTTTCAAAGTTTGTACAGCTGCATTATCTCTTAATGTAGTATTTGTTAAAGGATCTCAAGTTTGACTTTACAAAGGAGATTATGGATCTTAACACAAAAGGAATCATTGAGGGTAACAGATTTGAAGTAAGCAAGATGACATTACATTTAACAGAGAAAATCAAGTCTTACTTGAGTTAATATAAGTTTATAGCAAAAGTTCTCTTGGTCCCTGAAATGCAAGAGAAGAAAGAACCCTTAGAACCTGTAGTATCTATGGTACAGAAGTCAGGACTTCTCATACACAGTGAATTTGGTCCTCCTGGTGGTGAATTTCCAGGAAGCCAGACCCTTCCTGCTCAAATGATGTGGTTTCCTAGGGGACATATAAATAGTCTTTTCCTCCATAAAAAAAAGTTAAGAATAGAAGCCAAGGACCCTCCCACACATCAGAGTGCAGCTGTCAATGTGGCCAACAGAAGCACAGCATTGGCAAAAGCAGCTCTAGAAGAATGTAGGGAAGGGTAACCACAGAGGTAGCAGGGAGTAAGGAAAACACAGGAGACATAGTCAGAAGAAACTTAGTGCAGAAAAGAGCAGCACGCATTCAGGGCATGGGTAAGCGGGAAGCAAGGAGAACAGGTGAAAGGATTTATAAGGATATGTAAAGAAGGTAGCAAGGACCTGCTAGACACAGACTCAATGCAAACTGGGTGGCCCTAGAGACTGCCTGTACGCTTCTAAGAAAAGATCAGAAGGTGGGAAAGAAACGAAGTATGACAGAATCAGACTGAAGCATTGGTCTTCACCCAGGGACGAACCTGCTGAAACAGAGCACCACACTGCTGGCTCAGAGTCCAGAGGCTTCTGCCTGGGAGCCATGATTCACATTGCCCACCCCTACCATGTCCTGAGGAGCAAATTCAAATTTTATTTTTATTTTTAAAATTATTTATTTATTTATTTACTTACTTACTTACTTACTTATTTGAGAGAGAGAGAGAGTAGGTGCATGTGTGAGTGGGGTTGGGGGAGGGAAGCACAGAGGAAGTGGGAGAGAGAATCTCAAGCAGACTCCCCGCTGAGTGTGAGCTGAGGAGGGAGAGGCTCCATCTCGTGACCCTGAGATAGTGACCTGAGTCAAAATCAAGCGATGGATGCTCAACCAACTGAGCCACCCAGGTGCTCCAAATTCAACCTTTAGAAGGCAGTGCTAGGTGCTGGGTGTACTTCTGCCTCTTAGAGTTAACTTTCATGAACTGGTTGAAAAAATTCATACTGTATGTTTTTTTGAAACATAAAACATAGTCTATACCAGCAGGCTTTAGTTCCAACAACACTGTGGTTTCATAAGTTGTTGCCTGATCTTCTAGGAGTTAAAAATCTGACAGCAGATATTTATAATCAGCCATGATTTTTTTTTTTAAGATTTATTTATTTATTTATCATAGACAGAAAGAGAGAGAGGCAGAGACACAGGAGGAGGGAGAAGCAGGCTCCATGCCAGGAGCCTGACGTGGGACTTGATCCTGGGACTCCAGGATCGCGCCCTGGGCCAAAGGCAGGCGCTAAACCGCTGAGCCACCCAGGGATCCCCAGCCATGATCTTTTTTAAAAGAACCAATTAAGGAATTACTAATTATTAAATATAATGAGCAATTTAAAATTAGCAGTAATTCTTCTGATAATTAAATGACCTCTTGTCCCTTAAGTAAACCATCTGATAAGCTGTACTAAATTACTAACAATTCATCTTCTGAATCCCCTGAACTTCAAATAGGATTTTAATTAATTTTACCCTCATAACCATTAATTGCTGATAGCTATAATCAAACCTCAAAAACCTAAGTGCTAGTATCTTCCTTTATTCTCAAAGGCAACATGATGTACCAGCTAAGAGACAAAAGCTGGAGCAAATGTTAGAGGTACATTGTGTGCATTCAAAAGTACACTGTGTGCAGCTCCATTGCTTACCAGCCATGTGACCTTGGACAAATTATTTACACTATGACTTGATTACCTCATTAAAATGGGGATGATGATAATAATGCTTACCTCACAGGGCTGTTGTGAAGATTAAACTAGCCTAGAATAGTGCCACAGTAAGTACTTATTAGCAAATATATAAGACATTTAGAGCCATGAATGGTAAATAGTATGCACTGTGTGTTAACTGTATTTCTGTTACTTTCTAATGCTCCTCACAGTCATTTTTAGTAGTTTGAAGTATGAAGTAGTTTGAAGTTTGAAAATATGCCCAATGAACAATCATGATTCTCAAAAGACAGAAAAATCATATGACAATAATGACATTATACTTTTGTTTTTAATATTTAGTTCATCTCAGGGTAATAAATCTATCCCTTTGTGTTCACCAGAGTTGAAAACATGTCAATGAGATTGGAAGAAATCAATGAAAGAGAAAATTTTATGAAGACGTCCCTACAGACTGTTGACCTTCGACTTTCTCAACTGGAAGAACTGTCTAACAGAATGGTGAATGCTCTTGAAAATCTCGCAGGAATTGACAGGACGGACCTGATACAGACACGGTCCCGAGCTTCTTCTGAATGTGATGCAACTTATCTCCTAAGACAAAGCAGTATCAATAGTGCCGATGGCTACAGCATGTATAGATACCATTTTAATGGAGAGGAGTTGCTGTATGAGGATGCTTCTCTATCCATGCCACCAGGGACAGGATTCAGGAAAAAAGCCTGTTCCTTCCGAATGAAAGAAGATAAGGAGTCAAAAATGCATCTGGTACCAGAGCGTCAGGGCAGCCTTCACCTTTTATCCAGCACAAGTCCTCCAGCAACACCAGACTGCAGTCAACTTGCATTAGACAACGTCAAAAATGCTTCAGAAATGAAATTAGGTCCAGATATTGGGATTTCAGCCAAAGATGATGGAAGGCAGGTAGACTCCAAAAGGGAAGAAACTATTCCCCCAAGTGTAAATGAAACAGATGTTATGTACGGACAGAACAAATCAGATTTTCAGAACCCTCAGCTAACAGTGGAAACAACACAGATAGAAGGCACAATTTCCTATCCCATGGAAGAAGCAAAGTTGACACGCTATCACCCTGATGAAACCTTCAGTGCTTTTAAAACCATGAAGTCCAGAAGCTTTGTATATTCCCGTGGACAAAAGCTGGTCCGTGGGGTTAACAACTGGAATACAGAGTACAGTTCAATCAGGGACCGAGCACACCCCTCTACAGTTCAGCAGTGGACGAGAGAATGGAAATATCAAGTTCAAAAGATTACACGTTCTCGAAGTACCGACATCCCTTACATTGTCTCAGAAGCTGTGATGCAAGCCGAGCATAAAGAGCAATTTACCGATATCGAAGATGATAACTGTGTGTCTGAAATGGTCCCTCAAATCTCTCATTTATCTGTAGCCGTAACTGACAGAACTGAGAAGGAAAATTTACTGTCTGTGAAACCAGACCAAACCATGGGTTTCCCATCTCTAAGGTCAAAAAGTTTACATGGCCATCCTAGGAAAGCTAGAGCCACTCAGGACAAACTAGACAGATCAGGACATGCCTGCAGTGTAAGTAACTTAGCAGTTGTGTCTGGAATTACGACAGAAGAACAGAAGGCCAAGCAAGAGAAAACTTCCACAGAAACTGAATGTTGACATATTCTGTTTCTTTGATTTTTATATCAAAATCATTGATGAATGCCATCTTGGCCATCTAATCATCAATTTCTGAAAACATTTTCACTAAAAATGTTTGGCAATTTGGACTTCAGGTTTAAAATGTAATGCACTATACGTAAAGTACTATTTTGCTAGCATGTATTAGTAAACTTAGGTTGTTTTTAGTTGGGGTATGATCAAATGACAGTGAAAATAAATTCCTCAATCAGTAAAAGATTCTATAATCTCTTTATTTCTGAAGGCCACCAAGTAGCCTAAGAAATGTCCTTGTGTGCCACCAGTAGGTTACTAATGGAGTAAAGGGATATGTAAAAAGAGAGACATGTGAAAAAGCAAACATGGAATAAAGAAGAGGAAGGAGAAGAAAAAATTGTGAGGTACAAGAAGTAAGAAGTGGAAAGGAGCCATCAGCATCATATTTTTATGGGTTTTTTATTTCTGTTTCAATATTTTATGTTTTATAATTACACAGTGAAAACAGTACACGATTATGTCAAAGATCATACTGTAATAGTTTAGGGTGACCAGGGGTTTTGTTGACGTGTAAAAATAAAGTATCCAATGTGCATTTTCCTGTTGTCATAGAGTCCCTGAGAGCAAACACAACAAAATTGTACCTCTGCCTATCCAGTGGTTTGTCCAAAGCCATGGGTAAAACCTCAGAGATACATACATCATCAAGGTGGGAATTGTTGAAAATCTCAGAGACCATTAATGGCTGAGAATACAAGGTGCTGTGCTTCAGCTTGTAAGTTCAAAAACCTACCAGACTGCTGAGGCCCCCCATGCTCATGTCAGGAGCTGCTGTCTAGGAACCCTTAAAGCCATGCCTACCACCACCACTCTTGACAATACAAACGGGCAGAGAGGGACAGAAAGGGCTCTCCTCTGGCTAGGACATAGGCCACTAAATATTCATGGAAGTTAGAGTTGGATCCTCGGCCCTTACTATCTCCCAAAAGTCTCTCTTGGGAAGTCTCAGGGAGACTCATGGAGTCCCTGGAGCACACATAGAAGGCCACCCTCATGCTTGGAGTTACATGCCTACTGTTACTTTAGTGAAGTCCCTCATGGGGGGAGGCAGGTCAGATAGAAATGATGATAATCACAAAATAGCCACTGCACCCATTCTCATTCTCATGTGAGACTCGGACTGTCACATCATCAAAAACCAGCAAGGGAAAAGAGAAAGAGAGAGATTCACCATAGTTATGTTAGTTACGTAGTTATATTAGTTATAAAGATAGTGATCAGAGATAATTAACAACTAAATGAGACTGAAATTTTTAATAATCAGGTTAAAAATCCCTGAATCGGGCTGAATTTATCAAAAAGCACTAGAATACCATTGCATGGATGATGGGGCTTTGAAATGTAAGAAATGATAACATTTACTTAATAAACAAAGCTACTGCTACATTGAGAGGTTTTTTCCTATTTTAATAGAGCTGATTTTATTTCCTTAATCTTAATTTTATTATATATATGTATATATATATATATTTTTTTTTTAATTTAATTTAAATTCAACTTGCCAGCATATAACACCCAGTGCTCATCTCATCATGTGCTCTCCTTAGTACCCATCACCTGGTTACCATATCCCCCGACCTACCTCCCCTTCTGCATGCAACACTTCGTTTGTTTCCCAGAGTTAGGAGCTTCTCATGGTTTGTCTTCCTAGTTTTTCCCCACTCAGTTTCCTTCCTTTCCCTTATGGTCCCTTACACTTTCTTACATTCCACATATGAGTAAAACTATATAATAATTGTTTTTCTCCGATTGCCTTATTTCACTCAGCATAATATCCTTCAGTTCCATCAATGCCTTGTAAATGGTAGGTATTCATCCTTTCTGATGGCTGAGCAATATTCCATTGTATAGACCACATCTTCTTTATCCATTCATCTGTCGAAGGACATCATGGCTCCTTCCACAGTTTGGCTATTGTGGACATTGCTGCTATGAAAATTTAATCAGTCCTACTACATGTGTTATTTGACCCAATGCTTAATTCATTACATTTTACCTCATTCCTAAATCTTTCCTTTTGGTGCCAAGAAAACTTTCAGCTCTTTGCCACATTCTAGAAAAAAAGGGTTTCTCAGAATAAGCTGGAGAACCTATGTTCAACAGAGTGGATATGAAGAAGGCAAACCTTATCTTTGGAACTCCCACTTCTGCATTCATTCCATAGCTACCCCCTGCCCTTTCTGAGATCTCTCCTATCTTGCCATGGGGCCAAGTCCATTCCCATAAGTTTCATGAGATTTGTGATGCCCGTAGAGGTGTTGACTGAAAGGGATGTGATATTTTCCTTTAGATATTCATCTTAAAGACCCATGGACATTGTAATGGTGGAATTTCAGAACCTGTGGCAGGGACCTGTCTTGCATACCTGAAATCATACTATATACGCACTCTACCACTCAATATAGCTCAAATATTGAATAAGGGCCTATTATATAGGGCACTGTGCTAGCTTGCTTATGATATTATTACTCTGTCATTTTAAGTTTGCTAAATATAGAGGATATATGCTAGGAAATAATATCTAATCTAATCAAATCTATTAATATCTAATACAATTAAAATAGGAACACTGTGTATGTTCAAAGCATTTACTATAAAGTTGCCTTAGTAGGGATACCTGGGTGGCTCAATCAGTTAAGCACCTGCCTTTGGTTCAGGTCATAATCCCGGAGTCCTGGGTTTAAGTCCCACATCAGGCTCCCTGCTCAACAGGGAGTCTGCTTCTCACTCTCCCTCTCCCCACTTGTGCTTTCTTTCTCATTCTCTCTTTCTCTTTCTCAGATAAATAAAAATTTAAAAATTGTCTTAGTAAATAAATTAGAAGCATATTTCTGCTCTGTGTAAAACACAGTAAGAAATATACTAAGACTATTCTTATATACCATAAATTCTGGCACACTCATAAATGTTATGATATTTGTATAAGCTGAAAGTAAGCTCATTGTTTTACTTTGATCGAGAGAAATTAAGAATTGAACTCATAAGTGGTTCTCTCCTTTGAGACTGTATTATTGCTTATTTTCTGAATATATATTGTATCATCTTGAGAATCCTATAGGCTTACACAATTTAGGTTTACAAAATTTAACTCTTAGCATTATCCTAGAGTTATTCCATAACAAAACATGCATTTTGGGGGCAGTTAGCTGGCTCATTCGATACAGCATGCAACTCTTGATCATGGGGTCATTAGTTCAAGCCCTAAACTGGGCGTAGAGCTTACATTTTAAAAATAAAAGTTTTAAAAAATGCATTTTAAGGGCACCTGGGTGGCTCAGATGGTTAAGCATCTGCCTTTGGCTTAGGTCATGATCCCAGTTTCCTGGGATCAAGCCCCACATCAGATTCCCTGCTCAGTGAGGAGTCTGCTTCTCCCTCTTCCTCTGTCCCGCTCTCCCCCGCCCCCACTTGTGATCTCTTGCTTGCTCTCTCTCAAATTAATTTTTAAAATATAAAGACTTTTAAAAATGCATTTTGCTTGGTACATATTGGAAAAAAGACAAATGAAGTCATCACCCTACTATCTCCAACATGAAAAGATTATTTTAAAGAAATGTTTATTATAAAGGATACAGAAAATCACACAAAACAAATATATGACTTCATTACTTTAAGATGAAAATCTTCATAACCACCACTCATATTAATAGAATTTCCAGCTACCCCAGAAGCTTCAGAAGTTCCAATCTCAATCACTTTCCTTCCCACAAAAATGACCACTGTCTATTTACAGTAGTCACTTCCTTGTTGTAAAAACATGACTGAACCTAGGTGGCTTAAAACACCTATGTTATTATGTTTATGGATGTTGTGGCTCAGGAATTCAGTCAAGGCACAGAAAAATGCCCCTGATTTATAGTATTTGGTGATTTTCATGGTAAACCCTCCTACCACGACCAATTGCAAGCTACCCATGTGATATCTGAATGTGGAGTTGGGAAAAAATGCTGACAATTGGCTCCTGCAAGCCAGTACAAATGCACTAGAGCACACCACTATTTCTATTTCATAGTATTTGAGCTGGGAAGACTCAGTGTCTGGAGATGATTCAACAACTGGAGGCTGACATCATCTAGAAGCATCTTCCCTTCCCTCACATGCCTGGGGATGGATCCTGTTTGTCAGCTGGGATCTGAATCTCAGCTAGGATGATCCACCAGAGGACCCATGCATGGTCTCTGCATGTGACCTGGGCTTTCTCACAGCATGGCAGCCTCATAGAAATTAGATTTCTTACATAGTAGTTCAGAGCTTCAAAAGTTGAGTGTCCCAGTGAGCCAGGAGGAAATGTCATTGCTTTTTAGAACTTAGCTTCAGAAGTCATGCAGAGTCACTTTCGTTGCATTCTCTTGGTTACAGGTGAGTCACTAAGGCCAGTCCAGATTTGAAGAGAGGAAGGAGTGTTTAGAATTTTGCAGACATGGGGCGTATGGGTGGTGCTGTCAGTTAAGCGTCTGACTCTTAGTTTCAGCTCAGGTTATGATCTCAGGGTCCTGAGATTGAGCTCCATGTCTGGCTCTGTGCTCAATATGGAGTCTGCTCAAGATTCTCTCTGCCCCTCCCCTCACACACACTATCTCTGTCTCTCTCTCAAATAAATAAATAAATCTTTAAAATAAAATTCTGCAGACATGTTTTAAAATCACCACACTTGCATTTCATTATAGCTTCATCACCTGAATGTCCTTTAGCACTATAATTGAGCTTTGCTTGCTCTCTCTCTTTTTTCTACTTGCTGACTCTCTCCCATTACTTTCTCTTCCTTACATCTATCTGTTAAAGAGCATGGGCCATTTGTCTTGCAAAGTTTCCCACAATCTGAATTTTACTAGTTGAATATTCATATGCAGT
Organism: Canis lupus baileyi; assembly: GCF_048164855.1. Classification (NCBI taxonomy): domain Eukaryota; kingdom Metazoa; phylum Chordata; class Mammalia; order Carnivora; family Canidae; genus Canis; species Canis lupus. The sequence goes on from NC_132839.1 coordinate 39,411,214, forward strand.
TTGACATGTTTCACCGTTTCTACAAATTGTCAGAATTTAGAGGCTTACTCAGGCTTGGATTCAATTCTTTTAGCAAGGCTATTTGGATGGTGTTGCTTCCTCCCTCATAAGGCACATATGTCTATTTGACTCTTTCTGGGGTGTCTGTAGCTGTTGATACTGTTTGATACTATGAATTAAGGTTACTTAATTCATAGGAAGCTAAAAATTATAATAATCTACCCTATGATTTCTTTTTCTTTTATTAGTTAGGATACTTTATAAAGAAATTATTCCTTTCACCTGCTACTTGTTTCATAGTAGTACAGGTCATATCGTACAACAAAGACAATGATTGGCTTTTCCCATTGGTTTTTAGGATGTTGAGTAGGTTACCTATTATCCTGAATGGTGACCAATAGATTGAGATACACACACACACACACACAATCATTACCTCATGAATTTTAACATATGGATGTGTTTCAATCTCTTGCAATTATCAAGTTCTCACATTTTTCTCCTTGAGTATATTAAATATGTTGTTCCATTTTCTTCCATCATAAAGCATTGCTGCCAAAAAGTCTGAAGATAATCTAAATCTCTTTCATCTAAGTCACTTGCTCTTTTTGTCTAGGTACCCAAAGAAATTTGCATTATTTTTTTCTTTAAAATCCAATAGTTTTGGGATCCCTGGGTGGCACAGCGGTTTGGCGCCTGCCTTTGGCCCAGGGCGCGATCCTGGAGACCCGGGATCGAATCCCACGTCGGGCTGCCGGTGCATGGAGCCTGCTTCTCCCTCTGCCTGTGTCTCTGCCTCTCTCTCTCTCTCTGTGTGACTAACATAAATAAATAAATTTTTAAAAAAAAATCCAGTAGTTTTACAAGAACGTGTCTTAGTGTTGATAATTCTAGGTCAATTTTCTCAGGTGCAATGTGTCCTCTCAATGCATAGATGCAAATCTTTTTTTCTTTTTTAATCTCAAGGAGACTTTCTTGAAGTCTAGTTTGTAGTATCTGTTCTGTTTTCTTATCCCTGCTTCCCTTTTTTTCCCCAGGGACTCCTATTACCTGTATGCTGGATCTCCTTTGCATATCTTCAATATTTGCCATTTTTCTCTCTGATCTTTTTTAAACCTCTCTTCATTGATTTTAAAAAAAAAAACTTCCTCCTCTTTGTCTTCCACTTCTCTTAAGGCATAATCAAATGTGTTTACTAACCCTTGGGTTTCTTTCAGTTTAGTCTTCATTTCCAAAGTATTTTTTTTCTTATTTCTAATTCTAATTTCTAATTTCTAATTCTATTTTTTTCTAATTCTAATTTCTTATTTCTAATTCTTATTTTCTTATTTCTAATTCTAATTCTAATTTCTAATTTCCTATTTCTTATTTCTAATTCTAAATTATTTCTAATTTCTAATTTCCTATTTCTTATTTCTAATTTCTAATTCCAAATTGGTTAGTTTCATTTTGATTGTTACTAACTCTGATTTATATAGTTCGTTCATGTCTCATATCATTTTAGTGTCTTTTAAGTAGTGGGTGTTAGCTTTGATCTTCCCTGTGGGCTTGTCTTTCTGGTATGCTTTTATTATCTGTAGAAGCGCTATTCTTTTTTTTTTTAAGATTTTATTTATTTATTCATGAGACACACACACACACAGAGAGAGAGAGAGAGAGAGAGAGGCAGAGAGAGGCAGAGAGAGAAGCGGATTCCTCGCAGGGAGCCCGATGCAGCACTCGATCCCAGATTCCAGGATCACTCCCTGAGCCGAAGGCACACGCTCAACCGCTAAGCCACCCAGGTGTCCCTAGAAGTGCTATTCTGTTCTTATTCTCTTTCTGACTATGGTCATCTTCTATGGGATTTGACTTCCATACTTCCCTGTTGCTTATGTGTATGTGAAATGGGTTTTCTTGAACTTTTTGAAGGAGGCAGTTTTCAGGACAGCTTTTCTAATTTCACAAAGAGCCTTTTTCTGTTTTTTTATTTTTTTATTTTTATTTTTTATGGTGTAGTATATTAACATGTTAAAAGTCAGCTTACTTGTAGAGGCTTTCTGGTCCTTTATTTATTTATTTTTTCTGGACCTTCTCTTTCCTTTGTCTCTATCTGGTTCAATTTTGTTTCCATGCCCAGAAGTCTGTCCTCAGTGTTGGCCCCTTTCCTAAGGAAGCCCTGGTTAAGTCAGTTTCAAGAGTTCCTACAGTTATATTGCTCCAATCTCCTCAGACCTTACCATGAGCCCCTCGCACTCCCATGATCTTGGAGATAACAAACACCCCTTCCTATTTCAGCTGCTATTTTCAACTTGACTGGCTGGGCTTTCCAGTGAATACCTTCTGCTACTCTGGAATTTTCTAGATGCCTCACTGATTTCCTCAGTTGATACCACAAAGATCTTGTGACTGCTATTGCTATGTTCTCACTTGCCTGTACTGGAGATTATGGGGATACCATTTCACTTAGATCTGGTGTAGATGTCATCTATGGGTTTTGATTTTGCTTTAGAATTGCTTTGCCTGTTTTTATGTGGAGAGCAAACAATAATGTTGCTGTTGCAATGTTTCCAGAATCTCCCTCAAGAAATAGATTTTTAAAATTACTTAATAGTCATCTTAAAGGCCCACATACCCAGGCAATGGCATAGTTTTGTGGACAGTATATATAACCATGTTTTACTTTTCCCACTGCTTCCACCATTACTTTCTTTTACCTGGACTATTCTAGTAGCTCCCAACTAGTCTCTTGGCTTCTACCATGCTGTACCTCTACAGCAGTAGGAACAATTGTTTTAAAAATATCAGCCAGATTATATCACTCTCAGCTCAAAATATTGCAAAAGTTTTTCTCAACTTTCAGGCCCTATGAGATCTGGCCTGTTCTTTGACTTCCTCTTCCAGTGGATTAGGCTGTATCAGCCATATTGGCCTCAAACACACCAGGCAGGCTCTCATCTCAGGGCATTTGCACTGCTATGCCCTCTGTCCCCAAGCTTTCCCTTCTGTTTTCCTCCTGGCTTGCTCCCTCACTTCTTTGGTCTCTGCTCAAACGTCATTTTGTCAGAAAAGCCTTCCATGACCACACCTCACCTCACCTCCCATCACAAAATAGAAGTCTCATCCTTTTTCCATGTTTTATTTTTCTTCATGGCTCTTATTATGATCTGACATGTTATATATTCATTTTTTATGTATCATTCTATCTATAATGCCATAAGTAGGAACTTTGTCTTCTTGACCACCTGAACATTCTTTTTTAGCACAAAGGTAGCACTCGATACAAATTTGATAACTGAATGAATATATAAAATACCTAGAATATAACAGGTATTCAAGAAAGGTTAGCACTTTTTTTCTTTTCATAGGGGAAAGGAAGTGCTCTGTAGGGAATACCAATATCTATCATGACAGAACCAATAATAGAATAGAATAAAAAAAATAGGAGAATAAAATAGTGGCATTAGAGACAAAAGAAGAAGTAGTCAAAGTATCAGGGAGGTCAGGGCTGAATAGAGGCTGTAAGACTAGTGCTATGGACTGCACTGTGTCCTTCCAAAATTCATATGTTGAAGCCGTGTCCCCCCAATGTGACTATATTCAGAGATAGGACCTTTAGGAGGTACTTTTTAGTGAGATCATTAAGGGTGGGATCTGGATCCAACGGGATCAGTGCCCTTAAAAGAAGAGATACCAGAGCACATGTGCTTGCTGTGTCTCTCTCTCCCACTCTCTCTCTGCTTTTCCCACCCTTGGGCCTATGAAAATACAGCCAACCAACATTGGCAAGCAAGTCCAAGAGCTCTTAGGAGAAATCTAGCTTGTCTGTACCTTGATCTTAGACTTCCCACCTTCTAGAACTGTGAGAAAGAAATTTCTGTTGTTTGAGCATAGAGTCTGTAATATTTTATTATGGCAGCCCAAGTCAATACAATTAGGTATCTGAAAATGCCATAAAATTTAGTGTTAGGTTAATAACAAATCTGGAAATCAAAGTTTTTCTACTTTTCAGTTGTAGGGTCACGTATTAAAGTTGTAGATCCTAAGAAAATCAATATGACAAAACCCAAATCACAAAGTCACTCAAGTAGGGATCCCTGGGTGGTGCAGCGGTTTGGTGCCTGCCTTTGGCCCAGGGCGTGATCCTGGAGACCCGGGATCGAGTCCCATGTCAGGCTCCCCGTGCATGGAGCCTGCTTCTCTCTCTGCCTGTGTCTTTGCCTCTCTCTCTCTCTGTGACTATCATAAATAAATAAAAATTAAAAAAAAAAAAAAAAGTCACTCAAGTAGAGAGAAAACCCACATATTGCTTGAAGAGTATTTGTGGAAAAAATATCCATTTTCCCCCAGTGTTGAGACATAATTGACATATACTGTATAAGTTTAATATATATATATATTATATATATATAAATATATATATATATATTCTGTATAAGTTAAGATGCATAATGACTTACATATACTGTGAAATGATTACTACAATAAGTTGAGGGAGCATTCACCATCTTATACAGACACAATAAAGAGAAAGGAAACCAAGAAAGCAATTTTCTTGTGATGAGAACTCATAGGATTTACTCTCTTAACAGCCTTCCTATATATATCATACAACTGTATTAACTATACATTATATCATGCTATACATTACATCCTTAACATTTATGTATCTTGTAACCAGAAGTTTGTATCTTTTGATCACCTTCCTCTAATTCCCCCTCTCCTACCCCTGCTTCTGGTTACCACAAATCTGATCTTTTTTGCATGGATTTTTTTTTTTTTTTAAATCCAGTTCAGGTAGAAAAATCAGACTATTCATAAAAATTTTTAAATGTATGTACACAAGTGTTTTTAACACCTATAACCAAATGAACTTAACACTTTAAGTACAACTTTGGTTCCTGAGCAAATGAAATCATTTGTTACCCAAACAAATGAACAAGACAGATCAGTAGGGTTTTGAACCCAGGATAAATTATTTTCAGAGAAAAAGCAAACTTCGGAATCTTAAAAACTTTTTAATGTTTCAATTAGCATTGTCAGTATGATTGTGATTCATCTGGCCACATCACAGCTTCCTTGTGACATCAGTTATAAAATGCTGGACTAGGGTTTTACTCTTCAAAGCAAAATTAAGCCTCAACTAATAGATTCACCAAAATGATACATCACGAGCCTCCTTCCACCAAAGACTGCTCCGGTTCAGAGTTAAGAAATGCCCTGCGCTCCATATGCTGAAATTCATTATCTGTTCCTTGCAATCAATGGGCAGATTATTTGGCCGATAGCCTGCCTGAAGGTCCTCACACTGCTAGACCCTCACTCTCACGGGGCTTCTGATCACTTCTCTGCTCATTAGTATCTGTGCCTGAGAGGATGGGCAGGAAAAAGAAAGGAAGGTAACTTGCTTCCCATCTTCCCCCCACATTACATTTTAATAAGGAGGGCAGAAGTTCATAAACGACGTTGAGGAGTCTGGCTGGCCGCCAGTGTCATCTGTCCATAGTCTCGCGGCCGCGCATCCCACGGAAATCAGCGGTCCGCTTGGCTGGTAGGACATCCCGGCCTCAAAGCTCTGCGGAAAGACAGCAGACGGGAGGATGGAACAAAGTCTTCCCCGCTCGTGGGACTTCTAAGAGAGCTTTATCACATGAGTGCAGAGAGCACAGGCCGTTAGATCCTGGTCACTGCGGGCAGCACCTGTCCTCTCCCCCAGTGGGTCCCTCGCACGCTGGGTGCGCGAGGTGACTGAGCCCAGGGCACCAGAGTCCCCTTCCCCAGTCCCCCGGGCTCCTCCCGACGACTTAAAACCCGCAGTGACTGCGCAAGCTGGGTGACGAACGAGTAGCAGTGCAAGCAGCTGTCCCAGGAAAAGAGAGAGCGCGGAGCAGCCGCGAAGGACGGGGATCCGAGCCCAGGTCGCCGGCCCCCTCCGGCCTCAGCCGTGACCCCCGCGGGCCGCCGTAGGTCCCCGCGGCGCGCCGTGATCCCCGCGGGCCGCCGTAGCACCGCCGTACCCCGGCTGCGCTCCCAAGATGGCCGCCGAGCCCCGCTCCCCCCGGCGCCCTCGCTGAGGTCCCGGCGGCAGGCGGGCAGCGCAAGCCTTGCCTCCCGGCACCAGCGCGGCCTAGAGGCCGGGAGCGGCCGGCCGCCGGCCTCGCGCGCACCGTCTCTCGGGGCGGGGCGCCGGGCCCCTTCCGGGGATGGGCTCCGGCGCCCGAGTCGACCCGACTTGGCCCCGGCTCCTCCCCGCTCGGGCGGGCGCTCCGCGGTGTCCCCGCCCGTCAGTCCGCCCGGCCGGGGTGGCCGCAGACGGGGCCTGGGCGGCCGCACGGGGAGCTCCGACCCCGGGGCGTCGGGAGGCGTAGGCGCTACCGCTGGCGGGCGGTGGGACCCGGCCAGAGCGAAAAGGCGGCGACACCATGTTCTCCCTCAAGCCTCCCAGACCCACCTTCAGGTCCTACCTCCTGCCGCCGCCGCAGGTAAACAACCCTCTCCTCGGAGCTTCCGGGGAGGCTCCCCGGGTCCCCGGGTCCCCGGGTCCCCAGCCGCGGGGTTGCCGGAGCCCCAGCGGCGGGAAACGCACCTTCTCGGGAGCCCCCACTGGCTCGGTGGAAACTTGGGCAACTTCTCCGCAGCCATTCTCTGCCCCGAGACCTGTGCTCCCTAGTTTGTGCGTCGAGACTCAAGGGAGCGAGCGTTTGGGGTTGGATTTATGTAGTAGCGCGCCTGGCAGTCGTCCGCGCGGTGGCCGCCAGCTTGCTTGTATGGCCCGTGGGCATCCGGTGGAAGGGGTCACCTGTCCGGAATGCGAACACCTGGGAGCGGCACAGGCGGTTTGCATGCTTTTGTTAGACTTCCAGTCGACAATGAACAGATCTTTAATAAAAGATCTAGTAAAACATGTGAAAGATTTTAAGGGGGCGGGGGAAATAGGTGTCTGTTGTGTGTGTGTCATCACTTAGAAAACAAAAGTTGCTTTAGTATCTCACGGGGGAGGAAAAGTTTTGATCCTGATTCACTTTGCTAATGTATTTCAGACTGACGATAAGATTAATTCGGAACCGAAGATTAAAAAACTGGAGCCAGTCCTTTTGCCAGGTAAACATCAGAGTTTCAACAGATACTTCAGCAATGTGTTCTGGTTCAGGATCATTCTACCAACTAGTACCGTGAGGTTAACTTCCCCCTTGTATTTATTTTAAGCTTTATCCGGTTAAAAATCTAACTACAGGGCAGCCCCGGTGGCCCAGCGGTTTAGCGCCGCCTTCAGCGTGGGGTGTGATCCTGGAGACCTGGGATCGGGTCCCACGTCGGGCTCCCTGAATGGAGCCTGCTTCTCCCTCTGCCTGTGTCTCTGCCTCTCTCTGTGTGTGTGTGTGTGTGTGTGTGTGTGTGTCTGTCATGAATAAATAAATAAAACCTTAAAAAAAATTTAACCACTGAGATGGCAGAAAAACTTCGTTAGAACTAAACAACAGCAACAAAAAAGTAGTGATTAATTGGTGTTTGTCCTTGAAAATGTAAGCACCCTAGAAGGCTGTCAAGAATATCGGTACCTCGTTTCTTTTTTTGTCTCCCGAAGTGTTCATTTTTAAAGCAATCATTATTTGGTTAGGTAGTGAGAGTACTCTTTGCCCTTCATGTCTGCAACTTCATGCGTTAATGATTAATAGATCATCATTTTAATAGTATGAAAAGCAACTTTTATTATGTTTGGGTCTCTATACCAATAACAAAGCATAGTGAACTTTGAATTACTTACTTGGCAATCGTTTTTTGGAAGGTGTCAGCTGTGTTTGCAAATTTACTTGTTTTTGTTTAGAATAGGGTTTCCCAACAGAGCTTCTGTTGATGTTTTGGGCCTGATAGTTTTTTGTTACAGGGACTGTCCCATGCATTGTAGGATATTAAGCAGTATCCCTGGCCTCTACCCACCAGACACCAGTAACTCCCTTCTCCACCTCCTAGTTGTGACCACCAAAATGTCTCCAGATGTTGCCAAAACTTATTTTTAATTCTTTGCCTCTAGGAGCAAAATCTTCTCCCAGTGGAGAAGCACTGGTTTAGAACAAAATTTACTTGAGAACACCTTAAGAGGTAGAGGTAGGAATTGGTGATAGATAGTTGTTTAGTTTTAAAGCATCTAAAATATTATTTGATATATATATTTTAAAGATTTTATTTATTTATTCATGAGAGACACAGAGAGAGAGAGGCAGGCTCCATGCAGGGAGCCGGATGTGGGACTCGATTCTGGGACTCCAGGATTACGCCCTGAGCCGAAGGCAGACACTCAACTGCTGAGCCACCCTTGCGTCCCTTAATTGATATTTTGAATTGTATAACAATACTATGATTATTGGGGGGAGTAGCCAGATACTTAGGAAAGCCTGTTTTAAACCTGGAATCTAATCGAATATCAATTTGTGTGGCTACCCTCAGCATTTAAAAATCTTAGTCATTACTTAATGCTAAATCTAGTAAAATGATTAGAACTTTATAGGTAGTAATTGAACAAATATGGAAACTTTAAATTTTGTGCTTTAAAATTTTAAATGTTGGGCAGCCCTGGGTGGCTCAGCGGTTTAGTGCCGCCTTCAGCCGGGGATGTGATCCTGGAGACGTGGGATCGAGTCCCACCTCAGGCTCCCTGCACGGAGCCTGCTTCTCCCTCTGCCTGTGTCTCTGCCTCTCTCTCTGTGTCTCTCATAAATAAATAAACAAAATCTTTAAAAATAAAATAAAATTTTAAACGTTAAGCAGGAACAAATAATATTACAGTCAATCTGTGGTTCAATATTATGGATGCTAACTCTTAAAAATTGTTTTTAGACTTTATTATGAGAGTCATTATAAATATTTTGGCTTTACTTTGTTAATGCTTTTCATCAGACCAGTGTGTACTAAATAATCCTTTGTACTTTGAACAATAGAATTAGTATGTAACCTTTACTCCCTGTGCCTACTTGTTTGAGCCTTAGTCACTCCAGGCATTTAAGAGTCAGCTGTGGGAAAAAGTACTCATCTTGAGTGCCTGGGAGCTATTGAACTTTGGCTTCCTTTACTTTGTCTGAATAAGGCCCTCTTCTGATGTTATGACTTAACATTAATAAACAACAGGTCTTAGGGACAAATGATAGTGCTTGATTTCTTTAGGATTGACTTTTATATTTAAGATATGCTTACGAAAGTGTTACTAAATATCAGTGGGTTTGTAGAACTTCACACTGATGGAGGAGTATCCTTTCTGTAGAATTCACTAAAAACTGACCTTTCTACTAAAAAGTCAGAGTTTTCTGGGGGAAGATAAGAACTTATTTACTGACTGGAAGTGGTTTATGTGTCCTAGAAAGGGCAGCTAAATCTAGATATTGTGGTTCGTGTTACTTTTTCTTGCACTGGCTCTGGGTATGCAAACATGATGGCTCTGGTACCCTGGATTTTGTTTGCAGCTAACCTGTTTCTTAAAAAAACATTTAGCCAATCCTCAATGAATGTGTCTTTTGCCTTCCTTCCTCATCCCTTCTGTTCTTCTTGGCCTTCCCACACACTCCCCAGTTTCCGCCTATCAGGCACCCCATTTTGGTCTGTTTCCTGCTTTCCCTCTTGAGTCGTGTTTCTGACTAGCAACCTCTGTTGCTCCTCCTTTGCCCTGCATCCTACTGCTCTGCTGGTGAAATCTGGAAGACAGGTGGAAAGTGACTGAGGCATTGGTGACCTGAGGACCTGGGCTAGGTGACGGTTTTTACTAAGAGGGCTTAATAATAGAGTTCTTGCCATAGTTATATCAGAAATCAAGAGGAAACTTGGCCAGGTCATCTGTGGCTTTACACAGGCACATGAACAAGAAGTAATTGTTCAGAGATCTAGTATTGATGTTATGCTTTGGCATTCAAGGGTTCAAGCATATCCTACTTTAGTTGCCCAAAGTTTGAGTTTTTACAAGCAGATGAAAATTAGACATGAAATGAATTGTTTGTGTATAGTTACTGTGTGTTCCTTTGGAACTTAAAAAGGGTAAATTTAAAATGATCTTTGTTTCTTATTAAGTGAAGAAAATAGAAGAAACTGGTCATTTAATTTAGACTGTGCTTTATGTTAGTAATTTTCAATTAGCCTGGTTCATGAACCTCCTTGAGATGGAGGTTGTACCTAATTCAGCCTTGTGACCTTGATGTCTAGCATAGTGCATTGAGATGCTGATAGCGTGAATGACTGAAAGAACTCCTCAGAACACCAGCTTGAATTGTTAACCATAGCCATGTGCACATGCAGACAGACCGGCTCTCTGATTCAGTAGTAGAAGACTGTACTATTTTATGCCTTGTGTCTCTGCTGTCTCCCAGAGCCACACTTCTTAAGAGAATTATTATCTATGCCTAGAATTGAGATATAATACCCTGTCAAAGCAGCTAGCTTTGCCTGGGCTTTCTCTCCGTTTTCCCATCATTACAGAAATCTTATTGTTTTAATGATTATATTGTATATGTGTAAAATCAAATCCTTTTGAAAATAGGGAGAGTTTGAATTTTTAAATGCATGTGTGTTCATGTATATTCCAGCATGTATTTGTTAGGGCGAGTACTACCAGACTATCTTCATATAGGTTTTGGGGAGGTGAGGCAGAAGGAGAGGGAAAGAGAATCTGGGCATGAAGCCTAATGTGGGACTCGGTCTTAGAACCCTGAGATCATGACCTGAGCTGAAATCAAGAATTGGACGCTTAACTGACTGAGCCACCCAGGCGCCCCAGACCATGCTCCTATCTTTTTTCAGATAGCTGCTGGACTGGTGAAGCAGTTTACTGAGGATCTGGGCTGGGTGCCTGGCTCTGTGCTAGATGGAGAAAGTGCTAGAGGAGTAGTGTGCCTGAATCACAGCAAAGCCTGTGGACAGGTAGGAGATAGTGATCTGTATCACTGTTTCCCAAGTCTGGCTGGCATCAGACCCAGATGGAGTTTTTACCAGCCCTTGGTCAAATTGAGAAAATCAAGAAAAATGCAGCTTTTCTCCCACAGGGCTGAGTTGACTTAAAGGATTATCCTGTATTCTGAGATTTTGTCCTTCCCACTTTCCTGGTGTAGATATGTTCTCTGTTAAATGATGGTGATAGTAGCTATGGCTTTAAAGAAGGTTTTAAGTTAGCAAAATAAAAGGTTAAGAACTCTGTGTTGGTTGCCTGAATCAGGTAGTATACCTCATTTGTGGAATCTGAACTAGAAACTATTGATGAGGTTTTTATATCATAGAATTTTTTTTTTAGATTTATTTATTTATTTTAGAGAGAGAGAGAGAGAGCGCATGCACAGGTGGGAGGGGCAGAGAGAGAAGGAGAGAGAATCCCAGGCCTACTCCATGCTGAGCACAGAGCCCATTGTGGGGCTAGATCACAGGGCTCTGAGATCATAACTTGAGTCAAAACCAAGAGTTAGATGCTTAACGGACTGTACCACCCAGATGCTCCTCATAGGTACAATTTATTGAGCATTTACACAGAAAACATCAGGAATTTTGTCTGCCTAAGCGTCTTTTCACTTTTTCTGAAAAACTGTACCCTCTATCTTTTGACGCATTGATCTTCCCTATCCCCACACCACCTTGGATTCTAGTGTGGCCAGCAAGGATAATAACCCACCCGCAGACTGCAAAAATGAGCACAGTTCTGCCTCCTGATATTTTCAGATCGGTACCAAGGGAAGAGATCGCTTTTTGGTAATTATGCCCGTGGCCATAGCTCCAGAAAACCTGCCCCAAAGAGTAAAGTCACATGTTTTAGAGGCAGAGGCACAATACTGAGGGGGTACTTCTAAAGGTTCAAGCTCCTAGGCTCTATTTCCTTGAAATCTAGCTAACAGAAAAGCCACAGAATTCTTTTTGTAAGCTGTAGGCACACTTTTGATACTTTCAATTAAAATCCTTATTTAATACATAGCTTTCAGGTTACTCTTCATTTCTTCTTGTGCCAGGTGAGAAAACTATAGTTGCACATGTGAAATAACTTGCACAGTATTGCACAGCTAGCAAGGGCAGGCCAGAATTCTGAGCCTGACTCCCAGGCTATGCCTTTAACCAGTAAGCAGCAGGGCCTACCTGACCACACTGGTGACATTAGGGTACAGATTTATGCTTTGGAACTGGAGAGAGGGTGGATTGGATATCTGCCTAGAAGTTCTTTAGTGAGGTAAAAAGAGTTCTGTCCTTGGCTGTACCCTTTCCACAGCAGTGACAGATTTTGACCCAACTTGAGGAGCAACTTTTAATTTTAGCTGCCAGAAAACGGACTGCCCTGGGAGGCAGTGGACTTCCTGTTGCTGGCTGTGCCGAAGCGGAGGCTGGTGAAATGCCAGCGGCTTTGTGGTGAGGTTGGGAGATTTGCAGTAAGTGGGCTTGTTGGCCTTTTCTCTCTTCTAACTCTTGGATGGGATCTTGTTAAGGATCTGCCAGGTAGAAGGGAGAATGGCTTGAAACACTGTGGCTAACAGTAATGAGTTGATTGTTCCATAGGTATTGAATGCATGGTCCACACTGTCTGGTGGAGGAGTAGAAAGCTAAAAGAAAAGTTGGTGTCCGGCCCTCAGAGAGTTTTAGTTCATTGGGGGAAATGCTTCAGAAGAGCAGAGGTTGTGAGGGCTCAGAGGAAGGTCACCAAAGTGAAATTTGGGGTTGAGGGAGTTGTCAGGAAATGACTTCTGCTGGGCATCTCGAGTGCCTCCTGAGCCTCAGCTACTGTGCTAAGGCTGTGTGTTGGCTCAGCTCTTTCCCCCTTGCCATCTGTAATGCCAGCAGCACTTTCAGCATTGAGATTAACTGTTAGGTCGATAATGAATGCACTCATTGTCAGAGTCTTTTGTAATTGGATCAGAAAAGCATACGACCCGAGCCATCTGGAAAATGAAAATAGCTATTGTTGAGTAGATGTCCTGTTTATTTTTTACATATTCACTGTTTAGATCATTTATGTACTGTTCTTGTTTTCTGCCTCACTAATTCGTATTTCCTCACTGGCATGGTAAATCCCTTATAGGTAGATGTTCTCTTTTGGGTGTTTAACATTTTGTGTTGTTTTTTAATACACCTTTTTGTACATCGACTTTAGAGATGATTATAGACTGATTTTTTTGTAGTATTTTAATTCATACCTATGTTGCTTTTAAAAGCCCAGAAGGATGTGTAACTCCATTTTGGAGCTGTGAAGCAGGTAACCATCATGTTTATCCCTCCCCTAGAGAGCCTTCAGGGCTGTCCTTAGGCTGCCACTGCTGTTCCGTGGGCCAGCATTTTGTTGCTCGCTTCCTCATTTCTGACCATCAGTCTCTCTGCACCTTAGCTCCTACTCAGAATCTCTGCCATGAATTTACACGTGTAAATCCTGCTTACCCAAGATAAAAACCCAAGTTCTGTAACCTCTGCAATTTGCCAACACTCCACCTTGCTTACCTGTGCCCTGTTTTCCAGTGTTGATACCTGCTTCAGTCTCTCTGGTTCCTTTCTCTCTCCCAGGTGCCCGGTTCCTTATTTAGGATGTTATCACTGTTGTTATCACATGTCCTATGTCAGTCCCCTTCTGCCTTTAATATTTCCTTCTAGTTTCTTCGCAGGGTCTGCACTTCTAACCCTCCTTCAGCCCGCGTTGTGTGTGGCACTTACTGGACATGCTCCTTGATTACAGGCTTTTTTTGTATCGTGTGACCTGCAAAATTGGACCCTTGGTACCCATGATGGCTTCAGACATTTTGTGTTTGTCTTCTATGCAGTTTCACCCTCCCTTAATAATTTTTAGGCCATTTTAATTCCTGAATTTATCTACAACTAGGGTGACACCTGGTCCCACTTTGCCTGTGAGTGTCGTGGTATTAGTGCTGAAAAGTCTCGCATGTCAAGAATCCGCTCAGTTCCAGACGGCCAGTCACCATATGTAAAGCCATATATTGAATGACGCTTTTGGCCTAAACATATTTCATAGGCTAGTTAGCCACTGTATACAGTAAGGCTTTTTCTGTAGCTGTTTTCCAAGCTAAAATGTATGGGGAAATGTATTTTTATTCATCAACCACTTATTTATTGACTTTGTAAATGTGTAAGGCATTACAAAAGGTAACACAACAGGATTTTTTGGTTCTCTGGAAGTTAAAAACTATCTTAGCTATACCATTTTTGGAGATTTATTAATTTTAATTATATTTCCTTGTTTATTTTTATGGGTGGAAGGGTCTTGAGAAAACAAATTTTGGTGATTTCTTGATTCCTTCCCAGGTTGTAATAGAAACTCCTGACCCATCATCTGATTTAGCTAGCTTTTTCTGTGGTGCTTTTTGCTTACCCTACAGTGAAACAAATTTCCTACTTTATCTTCCATGAGGCTTCCCTCCAGAGCTGTGCTGGAAAGTGCTTGGTGGTAAAAATCCTCCCACCGGGGCTGATTGCAGGCTGTCCACTTGCGGGCACAGAGCTGGGGATTGAGGGTGTCGGGGGAGGAGGAACTGGAGGTTCTCATGAGCCAGTGCAAGGCTGACACAGCCCTGCTTTGCCACCTGACAAGCACAGGAGTACAGTCTTTGGGAAAACTTCATGGTCTTCTGGAGTTTTGAAGCTTTTGTTAGGTGTTTTCTTTCTTAGGGCTTTCTAATTTCAGATGCAGCAAGGACCATCTCAGTACTCCTCTATTTATGTTTCTGTTCTCTCTAGGAAGAGGCCTTTTTTTTTTTTTTTTCCTCCCCTTTCCTGTCTGTAAGCTAGTGTTCTGTCTCACAGAATTGCAGTACTTGCAGTAGCTGCAACAGCTCCTACCCAGTGTTACTGCTTTATTATGGAATATGAGCAGAAAATGATTATGAGAGCTGATAGCCGTGCTACATGATCCAAATATTTTAAAGACTGGTTCCATGTGAACATAATTTAGTGTTATCAAGTAAACCTCAAGCCAGGTTAACTTGACATTTACTTAATTATATGCTTAATAATAAGACCCAAACAGAGCATCTCTCCAGAAGTGCCCTCCTTTTCATCCTCCCCTCCATCCCACCTGATTTCTCTTCCTCTCCCAAGGGCTCATTCCCATTTTCCCCTCTCAGCATTGTGTGATGCTTCAGTTGCCCTAAAAGACCATAGCCCAAAGAGTCCCTATTCAACTTTTGTTGTTGTCGTTACTTTTATATTTCTTGTCCAGTTTTTTCTCAGTTTTATTTTTAAATAAACTTGGATTCATAAAACAGTTAAATAAACTCATGTTAAATATCTTACCTGACATTGTTAAATTTAGCTAAATTAAGAAATTAGCTATGCTATTAACTAAACTTCAACTTTTCACATTTCCCTAGTTTTTCCACTAATGTCCATTAGCTATTCCAAAATGCCATCGGGGTACCATAGTGTATTTAGTCATTATGTCTTCTTAGCGTCTTTAGTCTGGTAGTTTCTCTATTTTTACTGATGGACTGATGAATTCTTGCATATTGGTGCCTGCATCCTTTTGAAATGTCCTCCCTCCACTATCTCCTTCCTTACTTTCTGGCATTCTGGAACTACCAGAGACTCCCTATTCATGTTGAGTTGTCTCTGCTGCGGCCCTGGAAATAGCTGTTTCCACAAGGATCCCAGGTTCCTGTCATTGGAGAACGACACACCAAGATCTGTGTGCTGAATGTGCTTTGTTGATGGGGTGTCACTGCTTTTAGGCCTGTAGGGGCCAGAGTAGAAGATATGTACCTGTATTACTAACTCACGTATATACACATCTCTTTATGTTTCTGTATCCATCTGAATTTATATAAAAGTTCTTAAGAAACCATGTCAAGCTGTTTCTCTGTAAAGTATCAGGCAGTAAATGTTTTGAACTTTGAAGGCGATAAAGTCTCTGTTGCAAGTACTCAGCTCTGCTTTTGTCCCCTGAAAGCAGTCATAGACAATACACAAATAAGTATGGATATGTTTCAGTAAGTTTTTTTACATAAACCAGGGCTAGACTTGGTCCATTGGCTGTGTTCAGCCAACCCCTGGACTCATTAAATGCATTCTCCTTTTTGTCTCATTCTCACTGCATTCATGGGCTTGACATTTTACATTTGTGCCGTTAGTAAGAGGATCACATTGCTAGAGAAGGAGGGCTGTCCTTGAGTGTGTGCATCATAAATACAATTGGCTGATGGTACTATGAGGCTGCCATGCCCTGTCTCACAAGACCTCCATCTCTTTTCATTACCATGTCTTCTCCAATTCTCAGGAATCTAAAACAGGCCTGTGGTATGGCTTTTTTTTTTTTTTTTTTGAGTAAACTTTTGAGTATAACATACATAAGTATAACATAACATACATGTACATAACATACATACATAACATACATTTAAAGTTACAACTGAATGAATTTTTGTAGCATTGTTTTGAGAGTCCTTGGGTTGATGAGTTTGCTAGTTAAGTGGCACAGCCTGAAATGATATAGGTTATACTTGGTGAATCAGTAGTTGTAGTATGAAGTCAGTGTTACAGGAGTATGACATCTAACTGTGAATGTGAATAATAATTTAGGTGGTATTTTTTTTCTTTCAAGTTAAGCTAAGGTTTCTTGGTGGGAAGAAGGGTTGAGTATTCACTAGCCCACATTCTGATAATTGGGAAGCATTGGGTTCAAAGAGCTATATGGAAGATTTAAATTTTATGTATTTAAATTATTTGATGAATAATTCATTTGATGAATATATATTTTTGTCATTTCAAATTTTTTTCTCATCAGAATCCAGTTAAGACTAGTACCTTGAATCTTTAATTCGGTTTTGGTGCTTACTATTTCTAGATACAGTATATTTAATTTTATGTAAGCATAGAGAAACAAATACTGGATTTGAGATCAGAACACCTGGTTATAAGTTGAAAATTTACTTCTTACTATTTTTTAAATCTCAGGAAAGTGATATAACTTCTTTGGGTCCAAGTCTCTTATTTCTCACACCTTATGGGTTGTTGTAAAAATCAAATAGGAAAAATGTTGAGAAACTCTGATTGGTATATTTTACAACTCCGTATGTGTGTATAGGGAAGCATAACAATTCTGTGCCTTTTTTCTGACTTCATGTGAGTATACCCATTAGTCTATCTCCTTACCCTCTTGGATAAGGTGTAAGCATAATATGACCTGCTTGGTCATATTAAATTTGTGATTTCTCTTCTGTCTAGAGCACCTTCTCTTCTATTGGTGGTATTTGCCTGGTGAACTAGGGAACAGAGAAGTGATTTAATTTGTTCACATCTTCAACACTCATTTAATAGGCACCTACCTTGTGCTAGACATTTGTCTAGGAACTGAAATTTCAGCATTTAGGAAAAATCAGTCCACCTTCTACCCTCATGAAGCATATGATCACGAGGGTGGGACAGGTAGTGATTTAAATATATATATAAAACTGTAGCTGTATAAATGCTAGAAAATACAAGTATATGATGCTAGGATTGAGGAATTTAATCCAGGCAGGGAGATTTAAAAAAAAAAGAAAAGGAATTTCTGAAAAAGTGATTAGGCTAAGGGAAAATATTCTGGGAAATGGGAACAACATGTGCAAAGACCCCATCCAGTGAAAGCAGTATGAGCCTTAGGCATTATCAGGGCACTGTGATGTGAGGGTGAGGAAGATAGTAGCAAAGAGCAAGGTCACAGGTCATGTGAAGCAGGCTTGTCTTCATATGGAAAATTACTCAAATGATTTAAGCTGAGAATTTGACATGAGTAAATTTGAATTGAATCATCAAGTAAATGGTAGGTTGCTGTTCTTAAAATAATTTTGTGTATTTTTAAGAACTTTGAATAAGGGACGCCTGAGTGGCTCAGTGGTTGAACGCCTGCTTTTGCCTCAGGGCGTGATCCTGGATTCCCAACATCCAGTCTGGCGTTGGGCTCCTTGCATGGAGCCTGTTTCTCCCTCTGCCTGTGTCTCTGCCTCTCTCTCTCTCTGTCTCTCATGAATTAATAAATACAATCTTTAAAAAAAAAAAAAAAGAACTTTGAATAAAAGTTGTTATTGCAACTCAAATTTATTATAACAGTTTTATTGAGAGAAAGGATCATTTTGAGACTGTAGTTGCTTTCTTGAATTGGTAGGTATCTGGGGCTTATCAGCAAACAGGTCCTATCCACCACTGTTAAGGTTTTTATGATAAATATAGATGAAGTAGATGAAGTACCCTCACTTTTCTACCATTGACCCTGAAGGACAGATTGCTTAAAAATGTCCATGGGTCTAATTGAGTTTTAGATCTTGAAATTAAGGTTTATTTTAATGAAGACCACACTTTAAATAAATTACTCCTTTCAAGGCACATTATATTTTTATTATTATTATTTACTTATTTTTTATTGGAGTTCAACTTGCCAACATATAGCATAACACCCAGTGCTCATTCCATCAAGTGCCCCCCGTCAGTGCCCGTCACCCAGTCACCCCCACCCCCCGCCCACCTCCCTTTCTACCACCCCTTGGTTCGTTTCCCAGAGTAAGAGTCTCTCATGTTCTGTCTCCCTTTCTGATATTTCCCACTCATTTCTTCTCCTTTCCTCAAGGCAGGTTATAAATTTTGTTTTGACCTCTCACTTTTTTTAATCTGCCCTTTTAACTCTAAAACTATATTTTAAAGTTTTGTTGCCAAGTAAGTTATAATTTGGGTACAGAGAGAAACTCACTTTGGCTTTATGGAATATACCCTATTTTAAGATTTTTTTTCTAAATTCAATTTATTTAAATTAAAAAACAAAAACCCAAACCACCCATTCCTCCCATCCTCCACCTCTGGCAAACACTAAGTAGTTTTCTGTGTCTAAGACCTTGGGTTGTTTTTGTTTGTTGTTTTTGTTTGTTTTTTTAGATTCCACATATAAGAGAGATTATACGGTATTTGTCTGACTGATTTCAGTTAGCATTTAATGCTCCCAAGGTGCATCCATGTTGTTGCAAATGGCAAGATTTCATTTTCTTTTATGACTGAATAATTGAAGTGGAATTGTTGGATCATATCGTAGTTATGTTTTTAATTTTTGAGGAACTTTATACTGTTTTCCAGTGTCTGTACCAATTTACATTCCCACCACCAGTGTGAGGATTGCCTTTTCTCCACATCCTGGCCAACAGTTGTTATTTCTAATCTTTTTGATAATAGCCATTGCAACAGGTGTGAGGTGATGTTTCATTGTACTTTTTGATTTTCATTTCCCTGACGATTAACAATATAGAGCATCTTTTCATGTACCATTGGCCATTTGTATGTCTTCTTTGGAGTAATATTTATTTAGATCTTCAACCCATTTTTAAAATCAGGGTTTTTTTTGTTTTTGCTGTTGAGTTGTATGAGTTTTTTATGTATTTTGGATGTTAGCCTTTTATATGTATAACTTCAAAGTATTTTCTTTCATTCACTAGGTTGCCTTTTCATTCTTTTGATAGTTTCTTCTGTGCAGGAGCTTTTTCCTTTGATGTGATCCCACGTGTTTGTTCTGCTTTTGTTGCTTTTGCTTTTAGTGTCCGATTCAAAAGATTATCATCAAAAGCTATGTTTTCTTCTAGGAGTTTTATGGTTTTCCATTCAAGATTCTAATCTATTTTAAATTAATTTTTGTGTATGATATAAAATAGTGGTCCAGTTTCTTTTGCACATGGCTACCTAATTTTCTAAATACCATTTATTAAAGAGACTGTCCTTTCCCCATTGTATTACCATTGGCTCTTTTGTTATAGATTAGTTGACTATGTGTGGGTGGGTTTATTTTTAGGCTGTCTATTCTGTTCCATTGATGTATGTGCCTATTTACCAATGCCATATTATTTTAATTACCATAACTTTATAATACAGTTTGAAATCAGGGAGCATGGTGCCTTCAGCTTTGTTCTTTTGTAAGATTACTTTTATGGTTCCATACAGATTTTAAGATTGTGTGTTCTATTCCTGTGATAAATGCCACTGGAATTTTCAATAGCGATTGCATTGAATTTGTATATTGCTTTGGTAGAATGGACACTTTAACAATATTCTTCCAGTCATGGGCATTGGGATATCTTTCCATTTATCTGTGTCATCTTCAGTTTTTTTCATTATTATCTTGTAGTCTTCAGTATACAGGTTTTTCACTACCTTGGTTAAATTATTTCTAGGTATTTTATACTTTCTGATGCAGTTGTAAGTGGGTTTTCTTAATTTCTCTTTCTGATAGTTCATTATTAGTATATAGAAATGTAACTGATTTTTAGTGTATTGATTTTGTATCGCACATCTTTATTGGATTTATTACTTTTAGCAGTTTTCTCATGAAGCCTTTAAGGTGTTGTAGATATCTATATATCTATATATATCATATCATTTGCAAATAGTAACTATTTTACTTCTTCATTTTCAATTTGGATGACTTTTATTTTTTTCTTACCTAATTGCGGTGGCTCAGAGTTCCAGTACTGTATTATTAAAAGTGGCAAGAGGGACACCTGGGTAGCTCAGTGGTTGAGTGTCTGCCTTTGGCTCAGGGCGTGATCCTCAAGTCCCAGAATTGAGTCCTGCATCCATCTCCTTGCATGGAGCCTACTTCTCTCTCTTTGTCTTTGCCTCTCTCTCTATGTCTCTCATGAACAAGTAAAATCTTTAAAAAAAAAAAAAAAAAAAAAACAGTGGCAAGAGCATGCATCCCGTCTTGTTCTTGATTTTATAGGGAAAACCTTCCATTTTTCACCACTAAGTTTGTTTTTAGCTGTGGGCTTCTAGCCTGGTTTCGTCGAGTTTTTATCATAAATGGATGTTGAATTTGGTCAAATGCCTTTTCTGCATCTATTGAGGTAATAATAGGATTTTTATCCTTCAATTTGTTAATGCGGTGTATCACATTGGCTGATTTATAGATGTTGAACCATCCTTGCATCCCTGGAATAAATCTCACTTGATTATGGTGTATGATGGTTTTAACATATTATTGAATTTTTTAGTTTGCAAGCATTTTAGCAAGGATTTTTGCATCTGTGTTCATTAAGGAAATTGGCCTGTAATTTTCTTGTGTTGGTACTTGATTCAAACTATTGACATTAATAGAGTCCTCAACTATTAATATATTGCTGTCTTATTTCTCCCTTTATGTCTGTTAATAATTATCTTTTATGTATTTAGGTGTTCCTGTGTTGGGTGCGTGTTTACAAATGTTTTATTTTCTTGTTGGATTGACCCTTTTATCATCATGTAACAAACTTCTTTGTTATCACAGTCTTTGTTCTAAAGTCTGTTTTGTTTGATCTAAGTATAGCTACTCCAGCTTTGGTTTCCATTTGCAATGAAAAATCTCTTGTACCATTCTTCTTTTTCAGTCTGTGTGTCCATGCATCTAAAGTGAGTCTCTTATAGGCAGCATATAGATAGGTCTTGTTTTTTTTTAATCCATTCACTCACTCTATATATTTTGACTGGAGCATTTAGTCCGTTTACATTTAAACTAATTATTGAAAGGTATGTGTTTACTGCCATTTTATATTGTTTTTTTGTAGTCCCTCTCTTTTCCTTCTGTTGTTCTCTTCCTTTGTAATTTTGTGGCTTTCTTTAGTGGTATGCTTATATTCCTTCCTCTTGATCTTTATTGTGTTTACTATAGGTTTTTGCTTTGTTTTGCAACATGAAGCTTGCATATAGCAATTTATTTCTGTTACAGTCTATTTTAAGTTGATAACAAATTTTATTCCATTGTAAAGCTCAAGGTTATTACTCTTCCCACCCAGCTTTTATGTTTTTGATGTCACATTTTACATGTTTTTATATTCTGTATCCTGTAAGCAATTGTAGTTTTAGTTAATTTTTTTACTTTTGTCTTTTAAACTTAAAATCTTTAGGAGTGATTAATGCACTACCTTTACTATATGTTTATCTTTCCAGTGAGATGTATTCTTTCATATGTGTTCTTGTTATTAATTAGTGCCCTTTCTTTTCAGCATAAAAACGTCCCTTTAACATTTCTTCTAAAGCTAATTTAGTGGTGATAAACTTCTTTAGCTTTTGATTGGGAAATTTTTTATTTCTTCTCTACTTCTGAATGATAACTTTACAGTGTACAGTATTCTTGATTGAAAGGATTTTTTTTTTCTTTCAGCACTTTGAATATATAGTGTCACTCTCTCCTGGCCTGTACAGTTTCTGCTGAAAGGTCTGCTGATAGCCTTATGGGGCTTCCTTGTCTGTAGTAAGTTGTTTTTCTTTTGCCACTTTTAATATTCTCTCTTTGTCTTTAACTTTTGACATTTTTAATTATAATGTGTCTTGGTGTGGGTTTCTTTGGGTTTCCCTTGTTGGGAATTCTGAGCTTCCTGGATCTGGATGTCCTGTTTCCTTCCCCAGGTTAGGGAAGTTTTCAGATATTATTTCTTCTAATAAGATTTCTCCCCCTTTCTCTTCTCCTGGGAGCCCTATGTTGCAAACAGTCCATTTAATGTTATCCAGTAAGTCCTTTAAGCTGCCCTCACATTTTTTCATCCTTTGTCTTTTTGCTATTTTGATTTGGGTGGTTTTATTCCCCTGTCTTGAAATTGACTGATTCTTTCTTCTTTTTCATCTAGTCTATTGTTGAACCCCTCTGGGGTGTTTTGGTTCAGTTATTGTGTTCAACAGCTCTGTAATTTCTGTTCAGTATCTTCTTAGGTCTTCATCTTTTTGTTGCAATTCTCATGGTGTTTATGAATTTTTCTCCCTAATTCAGTGAGCATCCTTTTTTGTTTTCAATTTAAATGCAATTTTTAAAATCTGAGTACAGTTGACACATAATGTTACATTAGTTTCAGGTATACAACCTAGTCATTTGACAGTATACTGTGTAAAGCATTAGTCATTTGCTTTACACAGTATACTCTGCTCACCACGAGTGTAGCAACCATCTGACCTTTTCCACTGCTTTTCCAATATCAGCAACTACATTCCTTATGCTCTGCTTTTTATTCCCGTAAGTTACTCATTCCATAAATGGAGATCAGTATCTCCTGTTCCTTTGCCCAGCCACATACTCTCCTCCCCTCTGGCAATCATCAGTTTGCTCTCTGTATTTATAGTTCTGATTTTACTTTTTGTTTATTTATTATTTTAGATTACACTTATGAGTGGAATCATATGGTATTTGTCTTTCTCAACCTGACTTATTTTAGTTACTGTAATAGCCTTTAGGTCCATCCATGTTGTCTTAGGTGGTATGGTCTCATCCTTTATATGGCTGTGTGATATTCCGTTGTGTGTACATATACCACATTTACCTTATCCATTTGTCTGTTGATGGACACTTATGTTGCTTCAGTATCTTGACTATTGTAAATAATGCTGCAATAAATATAGGGGTATATTTATCTCTTTGAGTTAGTGTTTTCATTTTCAGTGAGCAACTTTATAACCATTAGTTTGAACTCTTTATCTGATAAATTGCTTATCTCTGTTTATGTTTTTTCTCTGAGGTTTTATCTTGTCCTTTCATTTGAAACATATTCCTCTGTTTCTTCACTTTGCTTGACTCTCTGTGTTGGTTTCTATACAGTAAATGGAACAGTTACCTCTCAGTCTTGAAGGAAGGGCCTTGTATAGGAGATGAACCTTATCATCCAGCTCTACCCCAGCTCTTTGTTATCTCTTGAACCATCCTGCTTGTCAGTCAGCCTGTTATATTTTTAAGAGCTCTCAATAGTTTAGCGTGTGCCAGGCCTGTCAGTGTTCCAGAGGGGAGTGTCTTGGCACCTAGGTTCCAGCTGACTGGAAGCCAGACTCTCAGGCCTCAACTTTTTAAGGTACGCAAATATATACAGTCTTGTGGGACCCCAAGTGGAAGCCCTACTGGCCACAAGAGCCAGAGAGCTGGAGGTGTACCCTGAGTAGCAGTTGCAAGAATCAGTGCTCCAGACAAGTGTACAAGCTCTTTTCTGGGTAATACCATCAAGCTGGTGAAAGGCAGAGGGAGAGCATCAAGATGACCTCCACAGCCCACTTTCTTTGAGAACGGGTCTGTAGACCACTAAGTGTATGCCAAACCTGAAACCTGCTCTAGCACAAGCAGAGGGGCCTCCTTTAGAAAGATTTGGGGGTGGGGGGAGGTTCCTGTCACCTGCCTGTGCAGCTCCATAGGGGTGGTTGCTTGCCAAGAACCAGCTGTCTCATTCCCACAGTGTCATGGGACCCAGAATGTAAACCCCTTTGGCCACTAAAGCCGGATGATCAAGGGATGTCCCCTGGGCAAAAACTAGGACTCCAGACATAAAAGCCAGGG
This sequence comes from Canis lupus baileyi, assembly GCF_048164855.1. NCBI lineage: Eukaryota > Metazoa > Chordata > Mammalia > Carnivora > Canidae > Canis > Canis lupus. Next base: position 39,435,431 of record NC_132839.1, read on the forward strand.
TACCAGAGGCACCAGAGGCACATAAAGTGCTCCTCCAGGAGACACTGATGCTCTGGAGTGCTGCAGAGCATGAGCACAAAGATAGCACCCACCCTCTGAAGTCTCTGGAAAGGATTACAGCCCAACCCTAGATGTGTATGTAATTAGAAATTTGCGTCTCAGGCCACAGTTGTGTTGATTACCTAATGGTCCTTCTTCACAGGAAAGACTGAGCTTTTGGGTGTGTTGGCTTCCTTTTGTGCCCTGGGGATGATAGCTGTTTAAGAACTCTTTCTCTGTTGGTTACAGTCCTGTAGGACTCATAAGTGTAAATCCCACTGACTACCAGAGCCACGTGATGTAGAGATGTCCCCTGGCAGCAATCACAAAAATTAGGGCTCCAGGCAGAGGTATGAGCTCCTTTCTGAATGACACCAATTATTACAGTCCCATGGGACGAAGAACACAAGCTCCCTGGCCTCCAGAGCCAGGCAATCAAGAGGTGCTTCCCAGTTGACAGCTACAAAAAAATCAAGGCACCAGTTAGATACATGTAAAAGCTCCCTACTGGGAGATTCTAGTGCCCTGGAGCACAGCAAAGGGAATGTGTGATACGGTGCTCACTAATCTTTTCCCTGGAGAGAATTCCAACAGCCTCCTAGATAAAGGTGTTAAGTTAGGCGCCTGCCCTTCAAGCTAGTGTTTTAATATAAGCAGGTGAGCCTCCTTCACTTTAAGTCTGGTAAGCACCATCAGCTTACCTCTGACCTGGGCCCCCAGGTATGTGAGTCCAAGTGTCTGAGCCTTTTAAGAGCAATTTCTTGGATCTCTATGGTCTTACGGGTCTTGAGATGCAAGCCTCATTGGTTTTCAGAGTTACATGTTTTGAAGGCTTGTCTCTAAAGGTATATGTTAAAACTTGGGATGCCTAATGTAACATTTGAACCCTTTGCCTCCTCAGGGAGAACCTCCAGGTTTTGTGTTCCATCCTGGTTGTGGGTGACCATACAGGGATGGAGTTTATAGTGAGATTATGTCCCAGTCTCTCCTACCTGCTTGTATATGATTTAGTTCTCATTTGGCCAATGTGTAATCATCAATCAGCTAGCCTTTAGGGTTGGTTTTTTTTTTTTTTTTTTTTTTTTTAAGAGGAAATTGTCCATATGTAGGTATAGACTCGGTATATCCATGAGAGGAGATGAGTCTAGCGTCTTCCTAGCTTGCCATCCTGAACCCTATTTACCAAAAATAAATAGATTGTATGGTTAATTTTGAGATTAAACCCAAACTCTCTTCCTCATCCCTTAGTAAAGGATTCAAAGACATTGGTTTGGGGTGTAAAGTCACCTGTTAATAAAATACAAATATTCTGTTAAGTAGTACTCTGAAGAAGAGAGTATATTTATTTCTTCTCCAGAATGCCTTTCAATAAAAGATAATGAGGGCAGTATCACATAGTACTAAAGAATGCAGACTGGGTATCAGCCTTTCTGGTTGAACTATCTCAGATCCCTGAGTTCTTCTTGCCTCAGTTTCTATATCTTACACATAGCAGGCAGTGCCTCACTGTTGATGCTGCTGTTATGAGGATGAAAGCACTCTGGTGCCTGGCACCTGGTGAGCCCTCATCGTCATGAAGCAGTCCTCATAGGCCACACAGTGACTGTAGATATTTTATGGTATAGTTGTAGCTCATACAATATTTTTCTTTTTGAAAAGGAGAAATTGTCGTAAATGAAGTCAGTTTTGTGAGAAAATGCATTGCAACGGACACAAGTCAGTACGACCTGTGGGGAAAGCTGATCTGCAGTAACTTCAAAATTTCCTTTATTACGGATGACCCGATGCCATTACAGGTGTGTGTTATTTGTGTGCTGTTTATTTGTGTCAAGGATTTGACTCTAAGCAGTACATATAATTACATAAAGCACAGGTATGGAAAATTATAAAGTCATTATGTGATTAACAGTGTTGGGAATGTATTATTTTAAAATTCAAAATAAAGTGTAAGGAGGATGTTGAGACTCGAGTAGAATTAGTGAGATGGTTGAGTCACCTTGCTTATTTCCTGTGATTATTGTGTAGATATCCTTTCAGTAATGGAGTTAGTATTTTCTTTCTTCCACATCTTTTAAAGTGCTTTTTTTATTTTGCTAGTCCCAAAGAGAAAAGTTTAATTATTTAGCAAATAATTATATAAAGGCAGCACATTTTCTAGATTTCATAGTATTTTTAACTAATTAGTCACTTTTCTGAAACATCAAATTTAGTTTGAAATCCCAAATTTCTAGTATAATTAGAATAAAGAAAAATATTAATGAAATTTTTCTGTAATAACCCTCTTGCCATTTTATGGTCTCACTGGAAAATAGTTCCATTTAATTTTGGTTTTTAAAAGTTCAGGTCTTCATTTGATCAACTTAAAAATTCTGGGCTTTTGCTTGGCTCTTCTGTTTTGATTTGTAAAGTATTATATACTTTTATCCCCTAGACTTTTATTTTTTTTTAGACTTTTATTTATAATAGGAATTGTTCTCTAATATCAGTTGTAAACTTTTGACTTAAGTGTCTGACTCTGGATAAGTATATTTTATATAATCATTCATTAGTTTGCCAAAATATTTACTGTATATTTGTGTGTTTATTGCAAACTTTGGTAGGTATATTGAGACTAAAGGCATTTACAGCTATCTAGTATGTAGACATACTAGGCTGTAGACTTGGGTTTTTCCCTTTGTTTTTAGCTTCATTTTTATTTGGGGCACAGAATTTAAATGAGATGTATGTATTTAAAATACCTTACATCCTATACCAGTGGCAGGGAAAACAAACCAGTGCTCTTCTGACAGCAGGTTAATAGTGTCAACTATGTTCTGAGTTTAAAAATTGGTATAAAGTGTTTGTTGACAGATTTAAAAAAAAAAAAAAACGAGCTATAGTTTGCCTGAAGATTTATATTTCTAGTAGAATTTCTGCTCTAAAAATTACTTTCTAAGGAGTGATTTTCTAAAGTCTCCTTTGTAAAATCAAGCCACTATTTTATCCCTTAAAATCTGATGACTTGAGTCTTTTTCTTTATTTTCTCCATTTGTTTATTTATGATGGATTCAACCAGAACTAGACGTGCAAATGGTTGCCTATGAAGTGACTGATAATGTTACGTATCATGGATATTATAATTGTATTATCTTACACAACTTCATTTCATATTTAAAAGTATGGAGAGATAGGTGAAAAGAGTATGAACACAGCATGTGTTTCTTTCTTCTTTTCATGACTGAAATGTGTTCTAAGATACTCCCTCTTTAGAACTCTCATAGTTCTACAGACAAAAAGCTTTTTGATCTTTTTACATAGCCATCACAGTTTCTTATCACATGTAAAAGTAAGGCTGTTACTACCATTTAAGGTTGTTGGGGAAAGACTTAACATGAACATAATTTTTATTTCAGAGATTTCATTACAGAAACCTTCTTCTTGGTGAGCATGATGTCCCTTTAACATGTATTGAGCAAATTGTCACAGGTATGTAGTATTCTTTACTCAGTCCATAAAAGCTGATTATCTTCAGGAAGTATTGCATAAAGAATCACACTTCTCACATATTTGGGCTGGAATTTTATTTCTGTAGGTTTATGTTTTCCCCTTTTTTGAGTCCCGAGAATATTAATGAAAGAGAAGTCAATAAATTATTTTTTTAAAGATTTATTTATTTTAGAGAGAGAGGGAGAGCAAATGTGAGCAAGGAGGAGCAGGAGCGGGAGAGGGAGAGGGAGAGAGAGAATCTCAAGCAGATTCCCTGTTGACTGCAAGGCTCAATTCCATGACCCTGAAATCATGACCTGAGCCAAAATCAAGAGTCAGATGCTCAACCCAATTCGCTCAATTAGCCATGCAGGTGCCCTGAGCTCAATACATTATTTCTAAATGGAAATACAGCATATTTAGCTTTTTATGTTTTCTAAGTATTTTTCCTCTTTTTAATTGAAATTTTAAGCTTAAATGTGCCTAGATGGTGGTGGGTTTGTGCAAAGGTCATTTAATACAGTCTAAAGCAAAATTTTAAAACCAATCCCCCAAAGTTCTAGAAATTGTAGACAAATATGAAAGATTCCAGAGAAGCAGTGCTCAGTGGTGGGTAACCTTCTAATTATTTTCAGTAATAATTTATTAAAGTATACTAAAAAGTGAATAACAGAAAAGAATTTTTACATTTTTTTTCTTTATTTTTTCATTTATAGTAAATGACCACAAGAGGAAGCAGAAAGTCCTCGGTCCCAACCAGAAACTGAAATTTAATCCAACAGAGTTAATTATTTACTGTAAAGATTTCAGAATTGTCAGATTTCGCTTTGATGAATCAGGTCCTGAAAGTGCCAAAAAGGTAATACTATTATATCAAGTTTTGGGTTTTGCACTATATTTACCAATATCAGTTCTGTATGGAAGGTCTCTTTTCTCAGTTGCTCAGATTTTTTTTTTTTTTTTTCGAGTAGGGGAGGTTATCAGGTATCTCCTTAAGTCAAAGCCAAAAATGTTAATAGAACTATTTCCTTGGATGATTTGTGGCTGCTTTAAAATATATTTTTATTGTGTCATGAGAGACATGACATGTGGGCAGAGGGGCAGAGACATAGGCAGAGGGAAAAGCATGCTCCCTGTGGGGAGCCCGATGCGGAAATTGATCCCAGGACCCTGGGTTCACACTCTGAGCCGAAGGCAGAGCTCAACCATTGAGCCACCCAGGCATCCCTGCTTTAAAGTATTCTATGTAGGTTTTTTGTTTTTTGATTTTATCAGCTCCTACAATACTAGAAACTGTGATGTAGAAATTAGTATCTTTTGCATTTAGACCGTTACCAGCTGGTTTCTTTCTTGTTTAGAACTTTAGATAATACTTCAGAACCTCATCAACGAACTAGCTAGATTTAAGGGTTAGGTAAAGGTATAGTTATGGGAGAAGCCTAATAATTATTAGTCCTTAAAAAAAACCTTAGTGAATTAATTTGAGTGCTATTCCACAAGAATAGCTAAAAGCCTAGGAACTTTTTAATTGGCTTTGTTTTTCTCCTGCCTTCTGGGGAATGTTTATTGCCTGCTAGTGGAGTAAGATTCATGGTAGAAATTCCCACTTCCTTCATCCCACATTTTGGCTTTGGCAAAGGAGTGAAGCCAGTTAACCGAATGCCCTACTGGTCTAGTCTATGATGCAGCAAATGCAGAGAATATAACACTTTCCAGGAGAAGCCAACTCCCACACATTGGGAATAAAGAAACAGTTTCTTAGTGAAGTGGAACCTTCTTCTCAGTGGAAATGCTCTGATTCTATAAGTCAGCTTTTGCACCACCCCAAAATAGGTGCCTTTGGTTTCCATAGTTAGTAGACTTAATGCAGTGAATTTTCTGTTTATATCAAAATAAGGCCATCAAAAAATTCTTAAGGCAGCTGTTTTCATACAGTTTGGTGAGGACATTGTATATTTATTTTTAGAACTTCGAATCAACAGTTTCCTCACAGGAGGGTAAGCATAAGATGAATATTTGAATATGCTGGACCTCTGGAACTAGATTATCTAGCAGAGTAATGGTGGGCTCTGTGGCTAAAAGTTTTCAGGTAGAGTCTGTTAGGCCCTCTTTTGGCATGCTGCGTTATTGAAAATTCAGCTAGGTAGCTTTTAAGGCCCTTTTCATCTGTTCAGTTCTGCAGTTTGTGATTTTGGCATTTTACTAATTTGAGATGCCTATGCTTATATAGAAAGACTTGAGGACTAATTAGATAGTAGGCTATATATAAAACATTTTAGCTGAGCTACTTTTTTGGGCTTAAATATGTACTTGTAATTTAATCAGTCAGAGCATCAGGAATCTGCTAATGAAAATCTTAATTTCAGGATGTATAGCATTTCAAGAATAGGGACACCATAGAACTTAAGAGATTTAGTTAGGACAGGACTTTTTTTTTTTTTTTTTTAAGTAAGAAATTGGTACAGTGGCCCAATATTCTTTCAGAAAGTTTCCCTCTCCCACTCTCAATTATATTTCTCGGAGGACTCTATTTCAGTCACTGGAAACCATCATTACTTGGCTTCATTCTTGACCTGCTGGTCATCTTTAATGTGTGAGGCAAATGTGCTTGTTGAGAAGCTAGAGCATGAACAAATGAAAATTGAATAGTGGTACAAAGTAGTGACATAAAAGATGTTTCCACATAAGTGATTAGCTGCCAAATGAATGAAACAGGTAAGTGCCCTGGAAATTCAGGATTGCCCTTGTCTGTTGTCTGCTGGTAAGTGATGAAGGGGGCCGCATGGAACTGTCTGCATAAAACAGCCTCGTCCAACTGGTTATGCCCTTTCCCAGGACCAGACTTCTGACAAAAGTCCTTTCCTATCTGCTTAAAACATTGAAAGCATGTAACCTCAGGCCTGAAAGAAATGCTTTTTTTATCTTCTGTACAGCCAAGTTGCAGGGAGGGGCAGGTGCAGGAAAGAAAATGAAAGGCAATAAGAATATAAATAAAGATTTTATTTATTTATTCATGAGACACAGAGAGAGAGAGAGGCAGAGACACAGAGCAAGAAGCAGGCTCCATGCAGGGAGCCTGACATGGGACTCGATCCTGGGTCTCCAGGATCACACCCTGGGCTGAAGGTGGTGCTAAACCACTGAGCCACCCAGGCTGCCCTAAATAGAGATTTTTTTTCCCTTGATTTAACGTTTCAGACACAGAGGTTAAGGCCTGTGTGCTGCCAAAGTTTACTGGCTTCATGAGTTAAAAACAAGAATTCTAGCATATTCTTTTATTTCAAGTGAAAGTTTTCATCTAAAATTAGGTAACAGTTGGGAAGTTACAGCTTGATTTTACCTCCCAGAAACTTTGCTAAATTTTCTCTGGAAATGCTCTGATTTTATAAGTTGTTTTAAAATGACCAGATGCCCATTCAGAGTTCTCTGGTGGGTAAAAACTGACTACCTTTGAAATACCAAAAGCATTCATATTTCTGTTTGAAGTATGAAATCTTGAAATGCTAAATTTGTTCACATTTTGTTAAATATTACTCTATAGCCTTCTGGTAGTCTAGTTGGTGTTGCCTAAATTGTGTGAGGACAAGATTAGATGGCAGTATGCTTAGCATTCATCCTGCATATCCTTGGTCTGTCACAAGTAAATAAGGATGTTTGGGACAGATCTATGTAAAACAAAAAGGAATTTGATCTTGCAGAATTGGATGTCTAGCCTCAAAGCATGTTGGAGCTTCCCTTTCCTTTTGAAGAACTCTGTTCAAAACTAAGGGGCAAAAAAAAAAAATTCTTTAATGGTTTATCACTTATAAAATATATATGTGTGTGTATATATGGTAAGTAAAATGTATGCCCTTAGTCTCCACTTTATGGATTAAGTGTAAACCACTTGTCAGGTGTACTTTCTAAAAGTGAAAATTCAACCCATCTATTTAAAGAATAAATTGGCTTTTCCTTAAATTCTTTTTTTTTTTTTTTTTTTTTGCCTTGAATCTGAGACTACTCCTTGGTGGCTTTCAAACCACAAAAATACAGGAAACCAGTTTCGTTTGCCAGTGTGCTGGAACTTGATGAGGTTAGAGCTTCTCCAGTGCTGCGCCCCCAGCTGGTCTTAGAAGAGAAACCAACTGTGGGTACTTCTGGCTTCTGTCCACAAGATCAGTCTTGGTCCAAAAATCATTTCAGAAGTGTTTACTTTTCTTCCTCCAGTAAATTAATTATTTACCATAACTTAATGTCTTTAGTACAAAGATATTCTTCATTCCCTTGATAGCCAGGGCAGATGAACTATTTTCAGAAGCATTTTTTAAAGATGTAGAGTTTTTCTAAAAATTTTAATGTTTATGGAGTACATTGCAAAATTAGAATAATTTTACATGAAAATGAGACCTACTTTTTAAAATCTTTCAAGTTCTTAGTGATGGAAGCTAAGAATGTGGACATAAGCTTTTTAAAGAGTGTGTATGGAAAAGCTTGAGGGAGAGGATTCTTGGCTTTCCTTCTCAAAATGTCCTACATAACAGAATGGATGTAACCCAGATAGCGTAAGCAGTATGTGCCTTTATCTGGGTTCCTAAAGACGCCCCTTAAGTTACTTAGAACTAAGTGGTCCACACTTCTAATTACACTACTCAGCGCCAGCTTTAGTTCAAGTTCTGTGTCCCCCGCCCCCACTCTAATCAGCTGTTGTGCTGGTGATTAAACCATTTAGGTTTCACAAGATTGCTTATAGTCTTCTTGCAATGGAGATGCTATTAGATATACTGATCTGTTTTCTAACCTTTATAAATGTGATGTTGTACTGTTCTTACGGACTTTTTAGAAATAGGCTACATTGGTTTTGCCTAGCAGATAAACTTTGTTTTTTGCTTTGTAGCAGTAAACAACATACTCCATGCATAATCAATGATCTATGAATTTCTTTTGTGTAAACTAGGCCTGTGGCTGCTTTGAAAATGTTATATGCTCATTCCATTGGCTTAGAGCATTTTCCTTACTATGTTAATAATTTTGTCAACTAGTATCTTTAGTGCAGCTGCTGTGGTGCACAGAGCACCTTCAGAAAGCTACTGAGGAGAGCAAAAATGCAGAAGTCTTCAGGTCTTCACCCTGCACAGAGAGGTTTTTCCTGGTCTCTCTCCTTCTCTAAATTATTAACCTCTTCCCTTCTCGTCTCACCATAACACTTCATGTCCCTTTCCTTTAATGAGCTCCCTTACTGTAGTTGTTCTTTTTTATCTTTTATCTGTCTTCCCTCCTAGAATGTAAGCTTCGTGAGGCCGGGGATCTGCATCTCTGTTGTTCATTGCTGTAGCCCCAGGCTCTGGACATGGTTAGATGCACAGGAAGTATCTGTCAAATGAATGACAGAGGTGGCATCTACCCTTGAGGGATTGCATTTAATGGTGGAAGTAAAACGAAGAATCCCTATGCCCTTTTTATCTACACTCCAAACTATTTCATGAATACTCTCAAATGCATTCAGCTATACAAGCACAGCTAACTGAAGAGACACTTTATATCAGAGTGGTTGTTATTCACAGAGAACAAAAGGGTTTCTACAGTTAATACTGTAAAATCGGCTTGGTCAGGGAAGGCCTGTGAAGAGATTGGAGTTGAACAGAGGTGGTAGTTTCAGTGACAGTGTAGTTGGCTGAGTAGTGGAGAATTTCCCAGGCAGAGTGTGGCAGAGGAGGTGGCCGGATGTAAGGCAAGCACAGTATGTGCAAGTATGTTGTTCTCCAACAGAAGACCACTGAGGGGATATTGGGAAAGAAAGGGATGTCCGGTAAAGGAGAGCCAGTTTGATGAAGAATCAGGAATGAGATTTCTTTTATTAGGTAGGTATCTCAGAAAGCCAGCAGCTTACCTGGTAAGCAAAGTTATTGGTCCAAATTTCATCTTCAGAAGGGAATCCTTAGGCATTGTGAATTTTTTTTTTTGCAGAATGTAGGGAGGCCCACAGAGATGCCAAAAGGTGAGTATGGCTTAAGAATATGGCTGTGAAAAAAAAAAAAAAAGAATATGGCTGTGGCAGTGTAGAGAAATGGAACAAAAATGAAAGATAATCTTGAGAAAAGTACAACAAAGTTTATAAACTAAATATAGTGCCCAAAGGAATAGAAAGTGGTCAAGGACTTCTTCAAGGTACAGATTTCAGTAGTTTTGCTGCTGGAAGCATCTCCTTAAGGAAGACTGTTGGACAGATTAGGGATGGGAATGTAGATTACTGGGTCCTAATTGCATAGGTGAGACTGTCTTAGAAAGCTCTCCTTGTAGTCATCAAGAAAACTGAGGTATTATATGAAAGTTTCAAAAACCTTTGGATATTATTTTTAGTCAAATCTAAAACCAGTGATAACCTTTGTCCTCTTATTTGTATGTATATTCTAATTTAGTAAGACAGGAAACATTTATTCCATAAAAGACTTTTAAAATATCTTTTAAACAAGAACTTGACACATAGTTACCCATTAGGTAGGATTTGCATTAACCCATCTCAAACACCACTAATTGACATGGACTAATCATTAACTAAACTTTTCCTGCTTACTTACTGTCAAAAGTATATCGCTGTGGCTCACTGCTTTTTAATGTTTTTAAGGAAGATCTTCTCTTCTCTCCTTGCATATGTCTTAAATTTCCTCTTTCTGCTCTGATCATTTAAAAGTGTTTTCTGCAGAAGTCTAGTCCAGGGCGTTGTAAACATAGAGCACTGTCTGCTTCCTTCCCTCCAGCAGCAGTTGGGAGTAATATCAACTATATTTCCATGTGTGGAGGTTTTGCAGAGGCCAGGTGTGCATTAAGATTATTAATCCTTAATGTAGCCATAGGTATTCTCTTCATTTTATAGTTGCATACACTGAGACTCCGAGAGATGAACTGATTTCATACCACTTACAGGGCAAGTGTTTGGTAGACCCTAGGATTCAAGCCCTGATCTGTTCAATTGAGAGGCCCATGCTTTCTCCACCCTAGACATAGTCTCAAACCATTTTCTTAAATGCAGTTGTGTGTGTGTGTGTGTGTGTGTGTGTGTGTGTGTGTGTGTTGTGTGTTTGTACCTCTTTGAGCCATCCTATATTTTGGGTTTGTTGCTAATTTTCATTTTTTGTGATAATAGTTTTTCTATTAGGCTAGATTTTTTTTTAATGCATGAGGTATGAATGTTAAAATTTCATACCTTACATTAAGCCTTCCAGATTCCTGTATTAAATCATTATAGTCCACCAAAAATGAAACTTTTTAATCCTTTCTTTAGGGAGTATATATATATATATATATATATATATATATATATATATACACACACACACATGTTGCTGCCTTTTAGGAGAATGCGTCTTTAGGTTTCAAGTTTCTTTATTTGAATAAAATTACTTTGCTGTTAAAATTCAACTCAGCAAACACTTACTGAATACTTACCATGTACTCACAAAAGCTTATAAACAGTGTCCTGGGGGCCCAACACTGAATGAGAAACCTGGCCTTAAGGAGCTCTTTCACAGTCTAGCTCTTTCACAGCTCTTTCACAGAAAAAAACATGTAAATAAGTATCTGTGATCACTGCCCCACCCAAGATGATGGTCCCAATAATCAAGGCCTTATTGTACATTTCATTTAAATAAGTGTGTTAAAATCAAATTCTAAATGTAGAATTTTTCCTAGGTATGCCTTGCAATAGCTCATTATTCCCAGCCAACAGACCTCCAGCTACTCTTTGCATTTGAATATGTTGGGAAAAAATACCACAATTCAGGTAAATATGAAAATATTAAATATTGTGATTAACTTTACATTGTATAAGTTTTATGTTTATCAGAGGCTTCCAAGTATATGAGTTTTAACAATGGTAGAATTACTAGCTTTATAACTGCTAAAGAAGAAAGCACTATATACTAAAAGAGACAATATTTCTTAGATCATTTCTCAGAAAGTGACGAGGAAGAATCTGTAAGCAGCTATAAACATAGGCTTATAAGAATCATGTCAGGTCTTTTACTAAACCACAGTCTCTGGCTTTTATTTTTTATGGTGAAGAAAGATTCTCCCTTTTCGAACCCACATTAATTGATAGCTTGAGTTGAAATGATGTTATCTTTTAAGAAAACAAGCAGAAAATTAAAAGATATTTGAGATGCATGATCTTTTCTGGCATAGTGTGATTTCATGCAAAAGCGAAAGTGATTAAACTTTTTAGTGGAGAGATCATCATTGATTGACCTCATCAAAATATTGACTTTATGTTTCTGAATTAGATTGAGAAAAAGGAAGAGGAGCCATTTGTCTTAAGGACAAGTATATTCTAAGCAGTTTTTGTAAAAGTAAAATAGTATTGTTCATATACTGAGTATGTAATTACTCAGTGATGACATCACCAAGGAAAATTCCAGATGATCCTGTAATTCTGTATATTTCTTATATGCAAATGTAATTTTAATCAGCCATTTAAAAAAATAAAAGGATAGAGGAAAAACATGTTTCATATTAGCCCCTTGGAAATCAGGGGCCACACATTAACTCTACCTACTGAGACATGAGTTCTCCCACTATTAAGGAAGAAGAATAAATCAGTTACATATTTACAGTGAAAGATCAGTTCACCCCAGCATAGTCTGGACAGGGATCTTACAAATTAATTGTACTGGTCTTTCATTTTATTACCTCAAAACATATTATGGTAATTTAAATAATCTCTATAATAAAAGCATATTTGAGTATCACTATATTGTAAATACATTAAAATATAGGAACAGTATGGAGTATCTGTAGGTGCACGTGGTATAAATATATTTTCACTACTTTAAAAGATACTTGTAAACACCATAGAGATGGTATGTGAAAGTCATGCTTTGCAGGAAGAGTAGCTTTTATCATATGTGCTGTATTTATAGAAATTGGATAACAAAACATTTAACTATCAAAATGTAACCAATTGTAACTTATGCTTGAGCAAAATAAAATTAACTTTTTAAGTTTATTTCTTAATATAAATTATAAAATTCACTTATTGTCTAAACATAAAAGTGTTGTAGATCCTCCACTACTCATTAGGTGAATATTTCTTTGGACTATCATAAGGCTATAGACCATGATCATCAAGGTTATTTTCAATAAGATCCTCACCCACACTTGCAAGAGAGTAGCTGAAATGAAAATTCCGGGAGGTCCAGGAGTTATAAGAAAGAGTCTTTGAGTCCCACTTAAATTTGTTTATGATACAGATCAATTCCTGATGCTATTTTTTTCTAATAGAAATGATTCTGTCCACAATATAGATCCATGATTTCTGAAGTAACATAATGACTTGAGCTCAGTGAATGCAGTAAACTCCATTATGTGTTTGGGAACCTGATGCCTGCTCCAGTTACTTTTCAGTTTTCTTCATCCATTCCTTGTGGGCATCTCTGGGTTAATAATACTTTAAATAGTTATTCAACACATTGCTCTTCTACTACTGGGTTTTCTTATTTACATCAGTCAGTTCTGTGTCTTCTTATATATAGCTTGTTAATAAAATTTGGTAATTAATACTTAAAATATTCAGGAACACTTTTTTCATTACATCCTTCACTCACTTCCTCCTTTGACAGGTACTTCATAAACCTAAAACTTGGCCAGAGTTTTGTTAAGATTCCTTCTAGGGTAACACCCTTTAATATCCTTCCGTGCTGTTGCAGAAGCATAAACTGCATCCTTAAGATCAAAAGAAGCCTGAAATTTCCACACACTGCAGTCAGAATTCATTAATTTGTGAGTGAAAGATGCCCAATAATCCACTCTTGAACTTCTGGATGCCACCTTGATTCATTGGCTGGATTAAAGAATAAAGAAGTCCTTTTTGCAGGCAGGTAGGTGACAAAGCTGTTTCCACAAATAAGATCTGAAGTTAGAAGATGTCCCCTGCAGTTATCTAAGAAAAGACTCTTTTAGATGGCCTTTGGCACTCAGAGGTTTTCTTCCAAGTTCATAATCCCTTGAGTGAAAACACCTTCTCTGCATAGCTCACCACTCATCCAGGTACTTCTGCGAGGATCCCAAAGTAAAGCAACGAGGCATACCTCCCCCAGGAACAATGTGGGAGGTACTGGCACAGATAAGCACAGAGGTTCTGGTTTTTTTCTTCTTTAATTTGGAAGAAACCACAAGGACTCTGCTTTCATTGGTCAGGTTATTATCAGGCAAATAATGTCCCAAAAGTACAGCTTCATCTTTGTGATAAAAATCAAAGATTCAGATTATGCCTCCAGTCTGAAGAATTGAAAACCTCATGAAGTTGGGGCACTTGAGCACCTCAGTCGGTTAAGCTCAGTCCAGCTCTTGATTTCAGCTCTAGTCATGATCTCAGCATGGTGAGATCTAGCCTCACATCGGACTCTGTCCTGGGCATGGATTTATTTAAGATTCTCTCTCCCTCTGCCCCCCCCCCCAACCAAAAAAAAAAAAAAAAGAAAGAAAACTTCATAAAGTTACCTGCAGCCTCAGTGTTAGCAGCTCTACTCCATGGCAGACATCGAACTTTCAAATGCTATGGCGTAATCTCAAGGTATCATATAGTAGACCCACAGCAGAAAATGTATGTTCTCGGTGGTTTATTTTGTTATTTTATCCTTTTTATTAACATAGGCCTTGGTATTAGATTTTCCATTAAATGCTTATTTGAAAACCACTTACAGAGAACATAATCCATTTGAAACTAGAAATTTTTAAAGTTTGTTGCCTGTCAGTTCTTTTAAGTTTCTCAGTGTAGCTATACATGGTTGTGATTGATCCTTCTGTCTCTTGAATACTAGTGGCTCCCAACCAACTTCCTGTATCAGAATTCCTGGAGGATCTTTTAAAAGGCAGCCATCCCAGGTCTGCCCCAGGCCCAACAGATCTCCCGGTTACAGCCATTGACTCAACCTGTTGCACTTAATATCACAGCTCTCTTTTTACCCTTGTCATCCTTTATGACTTCTGATTTCAGCAGTATCATAAAGGCGATAGGCTTTCTTCTGGTATGTTAACCACTTTTATTGTCTTTGCTGTTGCTTGAGACCATTCTAAATATAGATGGGACTAGTTAATTTCAGCACAGCATGGGATTAGACTTTTAAACTGTCAGGGAAGATAGCCAAGGAGGGGCACCTGGGTGACTCGTTGGTTGAGCGCATGCAACTCTTGATTTTAGTTCAGGTCATGATCTCGGTGTCCTGGGATGGAGACCCATGTTGGGCTCTGCCCTTAGCAGAAGTCATGCTTGAGGATTCTCTCTCTCCCTCTCCCACTGCCCTTCCCACCCGCCCCCAATCTGTGCATTTGTCTCACTCTTGCTCACTCTCAGATAAATAACTTTAAAAAAAAAGCCAAGAGCAGGAATGCTCACTATCTAGTTTTCACTTTCAGTTGGCTGAGGAGCTGTTCTAAAGTAGGTAACTAACTCTCAGAGGAGCTGGATCTTCCTGAGATGATTGTTTTGCCAGTCTGTTGCTGCACCCATTAGTAATCCACTTGTAGAGCAGGCCACAGGCATTAGGGCTTTGGGACTTTCTGATAGCATTAGAATTTCCAGACTCTTTAATGCCAGATTAGTATCTGCTACACATTCTCTAATAAGTTCTCACAGAAGGAAATGTAGAGCATAAAACAGTCCTACTTGTTGGGAAATGGACAGGTTTTCAACAACCAAAACCAGTACAATAGTAAATAGTTCAATATCCTATAGCTTTTCTCACCCGATATTCAGAAAATTTGTCTTTTTTGTAGTTAGATACTGAGACTGAATCTTGCCAGAGAAACAATCTTATAAACTACATGTTCTCAGCCTAGTTTATTAATAAAGTAACTTCAAAACATTCAAAAGTACTCAGTTCTAGACTCCTAGCTGAGAGTATCCTGTCAAACTATTTTCATAGCTCTTTAAAAATTGAGAATGTGCTCTTTATACTTCTTTTTTGGTGGTAGTTGTCTCATTGTGTGGCAAGGACCTTTGGTACAATATTGAATAGTAATCAGGATAGCAGGCATTATTTCTGTTCCGGATTCTGATGAAGATATTTACTGTGTGTTTCTGGTAATTACCCTTTATCAAGTAGGAATTTCCCTTTTAGTCCCAATTTCCTGAAGTTTGTTTTTTAAAATTGTGAGTAGGTATTGAACTTGATCAAATGTTTTCTACACTCGGAACTGATCATATGGGTTTTTTTTCTTTCCCTTCAATTTGATCATATGATGAATTACTTACATTTTCTAATGTTGAATAGCTTTCTGTGGGTTTTGGTGCTCTGGAACACTGTGTATAAAGTCACAGTTGCCTGGGAATTCTGCATCCTATAGAGATTACAGTTCCCATGTTCCTCAGCATACTTTCTGGTTGTAGTTACTCTGAAGAAGGAACTGAGATGGAGTGGCACTCCAGGATATGTGCTTGGTTTTAGCATTTTCATATTAAACAAGCTCTACTGAAATCAGAATCACTGGGTAATTCTGGTGCCACTTGAAGTATAAAATTCAAAATTCCTAGCATGGTGCATGAGACCCAGGGAGGGCAGTGTTCTCTCATCTGCGTTGTCCAGCATAGGAGCCACTAGCCACGTGTGCCTGTTGAGCACTGGAAGTATGGCTGGTACAACTGAGGACCTGCATTATTTTATTTTGTTTTGTTTTGTTTCAACTTAAATAGCACATGTGGCTAATGGCTACTCTTTGGGGCAGCGCAGACCAAGAGTCTTGGCCCCATCTAATTTTCCAGCCTCTCTTCCACCACCCCTTGCATTCCCAATGCTCTAGCTGTATTTCATTACTTGATTTTAATACAATTATACTACGTTTTTTATGTTCTGCTTTGCCCAGCATGCCTACCTCCTTTTTACCAGCCATCTAGCAACATTTGGCTCACTCCCCAAGTCAGGGGATGTAGTCAGGTCCTGAGGCCTTCATCTCCAGTGAGTGTTAGGGTTGTCATCCTTTGTGCTCTCAGTACGCTTGTACATCCAGCTCACTGTGACTGGTGCTGAACTTACCCGCCACTGTCTTGTTGGCACTTTGAAAATAGAGATAAAACCTTACCCATTTTTAAGTTTTCAGGCCTTAGCACCTTGGAGGTTCTCAGAAAAAAACTGTGCTGTACTAGGTGCTAATAAATGGTCCACAGAAATGGGCATGGCATGTTCATGGGATAATGAAGGGGTTTCCTTGGCTTCAGGGGAAAATGGGGGTTAGGCCATAATGAAAGGTCAGGTTGATTATCTAAGGGCTTTTTCAGCAAAACCATTTAGGTTTGCTTGAGGAAGTTGGAAAATGAGCATAAGGGGAAGTTTGGGACAAGGGTATAGCATCATGAAAGCATGATTTTGGGGAATTGTGTCCCATGGCAGGCTGCAGGCTGATTTGAGTGCTGGAGAACATCATGTCAGGGATGTCAGGCGGGACTCTTGCCACCGTTGCAGCCTGCAGCTGTGAGACACAGGACCAGGAAAGATTGTGCCATCTGTCTCTCCAGATTGCCAGGGTAGATCACACTGACTGCTGAGATGCTCTCCTTCCCTTGGGTCATTCTGCAGGCCTTCCTGAGGTTGTGCGCATGTCCCAGAGGATAGCAGCCTTCCTTGATGAGAGAGGGCTTCTTGCTAAGGATATTCAGGCTGAAATCCCCAGATAAAAGTGGCCCTCTGGTGGAGTATAAGGAAACCTTGTGAACTTTTCAAAGGAAAATGGACTGTTATGAGACCAAGAATTTTATAATAAGCCATAGAAGAGAGTTGAGGTGTCAGTATTAAAAGGATGAAAGATTTGGTCAAGAACAGATGATTGGAAGCATTCATTGTTTCAGGCAAAACGTGTGGAAAAAATAAGCATGACATGAATTTACCCCACAGTTTAGGGCAGGGGGATGAGCAAGGCTCGTGAGTGGTTTCTGTGGAATAGTAGAGATAGAAGACCATTGAAAAAGAGAAAATCTGGGCAGTAGGCATTGTTCATCATTTGGGAAGGTGGTTAGTAACAGAAGAGGAAAAATGTATAGCATGGAGTAGTGGTGCAGTTTGGTCAAATTAATAGGTGGAGTAGTGGTGGTTTGGTCAAATGAAAGTCTTTTCAAAGTCCAGGTGACCTGTTTGTGTTTGAAGGCAGAAGAGATAGAGCCAAGTAGAAGGACAGAGAAACTAAGTGATGCTGAAGGAGTCAGGAAAGAGCTAGATAAGGATAAAACAAAGTGAATTCTTCTGACAAGAGGAGGGCCGCCTCTTTCTCAGGACTGCTGGGAACAGTAGGAACATCTCGGAGAGACTTGAAAGACGCACAGGGAGGAGATGTCCCGTCCAAGTGTGTTCCTGACTAAGGAGGTGCCAAGAAAGAACGGGGAATGTGGGACGAAATGTGAAATGTGACCATTGAAACAAAACTAACAATATTGCTTTTTCTTGTAGCCACTAAAATTAACGGAATACCCTCAGGAGGTGGCAGTGGAGCTGTTGGTGGCAGCAACCAAAAAACCCCATTCTTTGAAACATACTCAGACTGGGACCGAGAAATCAAGAGAACAGGTGCTTCCGGGTGGAGAGTTTGTTCTATTAACGAGGGTTACATGATATCCACTTGGTAAGTCCAGTTTTAATAACCTTATTTATAGCTGGGAATGACCTCTTATGAATAATCATCAAACTCTGCTCTCTGATAGCTTTTAAGTTATGGTGAATGGAATATTTGTTTTGAATAGCACATTCATGAATATTTTAAAGATAAAGGGAAGAAGAGAGAAAGGAGGCTGTCTTACAGCACAGTGAGCCTATCCACTTGGAATTGCTGTCCAGGCAGTATCCTAGAGTCTGGGTGTCTTTTGGGGATGAGAACAGTTAGAAGAGAGAGGGAGGAGCTAAAACTTCTTAGCAGACTTGTGGGTTGCGTTTGGTTTTATCTTGTGTGCCTTGTGTCCTTAGCCATAGAGAATACAGGTGGATATGTTTTTCAGAAACTGAATACATGTTGATAAATTAATCATTTTGGAGACCATTTCATACATCTCCTTTGGATATTTTCTCCTGCCATAAACATAAGTTGTGTTAATTAACCGCATCACACATGTTTAAGAAGGAGATACCTAGGGCCCGCCTTGTCTTCCATGGTGCCTACCATGTGGTCACCAAGTAGGGTACAAATTAAATGAAGATAAACATGTTTAATTCTAATATGGGGGGCAGCCCGGGTGGCTCAGCAGTTTAATGCTGCCTTTGGTCCAGGGCATGATCCTGGAGACCTGGGATCAAGTCCCACGTCATGCTCCCTGTGTGGAGCCTGCTTCTCCCTCTGCCTATGTCTGTGCCCCCCTTTCGCTCTCTCTCTCTCTCTCTCTCTCTCTCTCTTTCGAATAAATAAATAAAATCTTTAAAAAAAAGTTATATATGGGGGCAGCCCCGGTGGTGCAGCGGTTTAGCGCCGCCTGCAGCCCAAGGTGTGATCCTGGAGACCGGGGATCGAGTCCCACATCAGGCTCCTTGCATAGCATGGAGCCTGCTTCTCCCTCTGTGTCTCTGCATCTCTCTCTCTCTCTCTCTCTGTGTGTGTGTGTCTCTCATGAATAAAGAAATAAAATCTTCTAAAAAAAAATTATATATGGGATCTGCACCTGCCTAAAGCAGAGGACTCTTATGTTAGGTTTGCTTTTTCCTCCCCAGCCTTCCAGAATACTTTGTAGTACCAAGTTCTTTAGCAGACCAGGATCTGAAGATCTTCTCCCATTCTTTTGTTGGAAGAAGGATGCCAGTAAGTGATGTCTGTTGGATTTCATTCAAACCTATGTCTTTTTTTTTTTTTTTCTACTCAGTTAAGTAAAGGCTCTGCTTCCCTCCTAGCTCTGGTGCTGGAGTCACTCTAATGGCAGTGCTCTTGTGCGAATGGCCCTCATAAAAGATGTGCTACAACAGAGGAAAATTGACCAGAGGTAATCAGGAAATGGTCATTGTTACTTTGGACATTTTTAGTTATCATAAATGAGTACAGTAAACTCCTGACTACTTGAAAATACTTGGAAAATGGCAGAGTTTTATTAATTAGCACCATATATTCTATGCAAGAATTACTGTTTTGAAAAAAATGCATAAAATTAATATTTAAGTTGTACTAAATATAGTTTTAACTCTTTTGGCTTTTAAGACACTAAAAGATCTTAAGTTGTTCATGTCTTGCTATAACAGTGTCACCTCATCATACTTCCAAAGTGCATTGATTTCCAGTTGAGATACTTCTGGATAAATCAAACTTTTCTTATAGTTCAGAGTGTGTTAGGTCTGCAGAGTCACAGTAGCTTAAATGATTAGCTTCCACAAACAAGTTTGGCATCATCTGCTGAAGTCACCAGTAATCTCTATGTTGTTCAAGCAGTAGACATTCATCAGTTGGTGGGCATCACTATTGATCTGTCTCTCATTAAAGCCTTCTGAGTCCCAGGTTCCTGCTTCTTTCACTCTCCTGAAGCCCCTCTTTCTCACCTGTACTCTGTGTGTTTTGCAACCCTGGTTCTTGGCAATCTGTCCACTGCTTCTGCCCATTCTGTATTTCCATCCTAGAGAAGTTCTGTGGCTGTGGATTTAGTGACCATCAAATTTATATCTCTGATGTGACATCTTCTGTGTGGAAATCTCAAAGTCCCTTTCATTATGTCCAAAGCCAGACTCCAATATATGGGCACCACACCCTCTCCCAGCCTGCTCCAGAAACCCATGAGTCACCCTGGATGTATTCTCTCTCTCGCTTCCTTACCCATATTCAGTCCATCATCAAATTCTGTCATATACTCTTTAGAAATCTTACAAACCTTTGTGTGTCCACTCTAGCTATCTCCCCTCTGAGCCCAGTGTGTTGTCAGGCACCCTCATTTCTTCCTCTAGTGTCTCAGCCAGTACCATGCCTGCTGCTCCAGGCCTCGGCCCCATGGACTTTGCCTGGGCTTTCCCATCTCCTGCCGTTTGCCAGTGCTCTTCCCTTTTGGGTTGCCTTTCTTCATGCTTATCCTTGAGCACTCTCTACCCCACCCACTCAGTACTTACTCATTCTTTGTATCTCAGTTCGAACATCACTTCCTGAAGATGAGCTTTCCCTTACCTCCTCAATTAGATCAGTCCTCAAGTTATATGTTCTCCTTGGCTCTCTCAGTTTTCTTCATAACTCTTTTTTTTTTTTTTTTCTATTTCTTTTTTTTTTTTTTTTATTGGTGTTCAATTTACTAACATACAGAATAACACCCAGTGCCCGTCACCCATTCACTCCCACCCCCCGCCCTCCTCCCCTTCTACCACCCCTAGTTCGTTTCCCAGAGTTAGCAGTCTTTACGTTCTGTCTCCCTTTCTGATATTTCCCACACATTTCTTCTCCCTTCCCTTATTTTCCCTTTCACTATTATTTATATTCCCCAAATGAATGAGAACATATAATGTTTGTCCTTCTCCGACTGACTTACTTCACTCAGCATAATACCCTCCAGTTCCATCCACGTTGAAGCAAATGGTGGGTATTTGTCATTTCTAATAGCTGAGTAATATTCCATTGTATACATAAACCACATCTTCTTTATCCATTCATCTTTCGTTGGACACCGAGGCTCCTTCCACAGTTTGGCTATAGTGGCCATTGCTGCTAGAAACATCGGGGTGCAGGTGTCCCGGCGTTTCATTGCATTTGTATCTTTGGGGTAAATCCCCAACAGTGCAATTGCTGGGTCGTAGGGCAGGTATATTTTTAACTCTTTGAGGAACCTCCACACAGTTTTCCAGAGTGGCTGCACCAGTTCACATTCCCACCAACAGTGTAAGAGGGTTCCCTTTTCTCCGCATCCTCTCCAACATTTGTTGTTTCCTGCCTTGTTAATTTTCCCCATTCTCACTGGTGTGAGGTGGTATCTCATTGTAGTTTTGATTTGTATTTCCCTGATGGCAAGTGATGCAGAGCATTTTCTCATATGCATGTTGGCCATGTCTATGTCTTCCTCTGTGAGATTTCTGTTCATGTCTTTTGCCCATTTCGTGATTGGATTGTTTGTTTCTTTGGTGTTGAGTTTAATAAGTTCTTTATAGATCTTGGAAACTAGCCCTTTATCTGATATGTCATTTGCAAATATCTTCTCCCATTCTGTAGGTTGTCTTTGAGTTTTGTTGACTGTATCCTTTGCTGTGCAAAAGCTTCTTATCTTGATGAAGTCCCAATAGTTCATTTTTGCTTTTGTTTCTTTTGCCTTCGTGGATGTATCTTGCAAGAAGTTACTATGGCCGAGTTCAAAAAGGGTGTTGCCTGTGTTCTTCTCTAGGATTTTGATGGAATCTTGTCTCACATTTAGATCTTTCATCCATTTTGAGTTTATCTTTGTGTATGGTGAAAGAGAGTGGTCTAGTTTCATTCTTCTGCATGTGGATGTCCAATTTTCCCAGCACCATTTATTGAAGAGACTGTCTTTCTTCCAATGGATAGTCTTTCCTCCTTTATCGAATATTAGTTGCCCATAAAGTTCAGGGTCCACTTCTGGATTCTCTATTCTGTTCCACTGATCTATGTGTCTGTTTTTGTGCCAGTACCACACTGTCTTGATGACCACAGCTTTGTAGTACAACCTGAAATCTGGCATTGTGATGCCCCCAGATATGGTTTTCTTTTTTAAAATTCCCCTGGCTATTCGGGGTCTTTTCTGATTCCACACAAATCTTAAAATAATTTGTTCTAACTCTCTGAAGAAAGTCCATGGTATTTTGATAGGGATTGCATTAAACGTGTACATTGCCCTGGGTAACATTGACATTTTCACAATATTAATTCTGCCAATCCATGAGCATGGAATATTTTTCCATCTCTTTGTGTCTTCCTCAATTTCTTTCAGAAGTGTTCTATAGTTTTGAGGGTATAGATCCTTTACATCTTTGGTGAGGTTTATTCCTAGGTATCTTATGCTTTTGGGTGCAATTGTAAATGGGATTGACTCCTTAATTTCTCTTTCTTCAGTCTCATTGTTAGTGTATAGAAATGCCACTGACTTCTGGGCATTGATTTTGTATCCTGCCACGCTACCGAATTGCTGTATGAGTTCTAGCAATCTTGGGGTGGAGACTTTTGGGTTTTCTATGTAGAGTATCATGTCATCGGCGAAGAGGGAGAGTTTGACTTCTTCTTTGCCAATTTGAATGCCTTTAATGTCTTTTTGTTGTCTGATTGCTGAGGCTAGGACTTCCAGTACTATGTTGAATAGCAGTGGTGAGAGTGGACATCCCTGTCTTGTTCCTGATCTTAGGGGAAAGGCTCCCAGTGCTTCCCCATTGAGAATGATATTTGCTGTGGGCTTTTCATAGATGGCTTTTAAGATGTCGAGGAATGTTCCCTCTATCCCTACACTCTGAAGAGTTTTGATCAGGAATGGATGCTGTATTTTGTCAAATGCTTTCTCTGCATCCAATGAGAGGATCATATGGTTCTTGGTTTTTCTCTTGCTGATATGATGAATCACATTGATTGTTTTACGGGTGTTGAACCAGCCTTGTGTCCCAGGGATAAATCCTACTTGGTCATGGTGAATAATTTTCTTAATGTACTGTTGGATCCTATTGGCCAGTATCTTGTTGAGAATTTTTGCATCCATGTTCATCAGGGATATTGGTCTGTAATTCTCCTTTTTGGCGGGGTCTTTGTCTGGCTTTGGAATTAAGGTGATGCTGGCTTCATAGAACGAATTTGGAAGTACTCCATCTCTTTCTATCTTTCCAAACAGCTTTAGGAGAATAGGTATGATTTCTTCTTTAAACGTTTGATAAAATTCTCCTGGGAAGCCATCTGGCCCTGGACTCTTGTGTCTTGGGAGGTTTTTGATGACTGCTTCAATTTCCTCCCTGGTTATTGGCCTGTTCAGGTTTTCTATTTCTTCCTGTTCCAGTTTTGGTAGTTTGTGGCTTTCCAGGAATGCGTCCATTTCTTCTAGATTGCCTAATTTATTGGCGTATAGCTGTTCATAATATGTTTTTAAAATCGTTTGTATTTCCTTGGTGTTGGTAGTGATCTCTCCTTTCTCATTCATGATTTTATTAATTTGAGTCTTCTCTCTCTTCTTTTTAATAAGGCTGGCTAATGGTTTATCTATCTTATTAATTCTTTCAAAGAACCAACTCCTGGTTCTGTTGATCTGTTCCACAGTTCTTCTGGTCTCGATTTCGTTGAGTTCTGCTCGAATCTTTATTAACTCCCTTCTTCTCTTGGGTGTAGGATCTATTTGCTGTTTTTTCTCTAGCTCCTTTATGTGTAAGGTTAGCTTTTGTATTTGAGTTCTTTCCAGTTTTTGAATGGATGCTTGTATTGCGATGTATTTCCCCCTTAGGACTGCTTTTGCTGCATCCCAAAGATTTTGAATGGTTGTATCTTCATTCTCATTAGTTTCCATGAATCTTTTTAATTCTTCCTTAATTTCCTGGTTGACCCTTTTATCTTTTAGCAGGATGGTCCTTAACCTCCATGTGTTTGAGGTCCTTCCAAACTTCTTGTTGTGATTTAGTTCTAATTTCAAGGCATTATGGTCCGAGAATATGCAGGGGACAATCCCAATCTTTTGGTATCGGTTCAGACCCGATTTGTGACCCAATATGTGGTCTATTCTGGAGAAAGTTCCATGTGCGCTTGAGAAGAATGTGTATTCAGTTGAGTTTGGATGTAAAGTTCTGTAGATATCTGTGAAATCCATCTGGTCCAGTGTATCATTTAAAGCTCTCGTTTCTTTGGAGATGTTTTGCTTAGAAGACCTATCGAGTATAGAAAGAGCTAGATTGAAGTCACCAAGTATAAGTGTATTATTATCTAAGTATTTCTTCACTTTGGTTAATAATTGATTTATATATTTGGCAGCTCCCACATTTGGAGCATATATATTGAGGATTGTTAAGTCCTCTTGTTGAATAGATCCTTTAAGTATGATATAGTGTCCCTCTTCATCTCTCACTACAGTCTTTGGGGTAAATTTTAGTTTATCTGATATAAGGATGGCTACCCCTGCTTTCTTTTGAGGACCATTCGAATGGTAAATGGTTCTCCAACCTTTTATTTTCAGGCTGTAGGTGTCCTTCTGTCTAAAATGAGTCTCTTGTAGACAGCAAATAGATGGGTCCTGCTTTTTTATCCAGTCTGAAACCCTGCGCCTTTTGATGGGGTCATTAAGCCCGTTCACATTCAGAGTTACTATTGAGAGATATGAGTTTAGTGTCATCATGATATCTATTCAGTCTTTGTTTTTGTGGACTGTTCCACTGAACTTCTTCTTAAAGGGGAATTTTAAGAGGCCCCCTTAAAATTTCTTGCAGAGCTGGTTTGGAGGTCACATATTCTTTTAGTTGCTGCCTGTCTTGGAAGCTCTTTATCTCTCCTTCCATTTTGAATGAGAGCCTTGCTGGATAAAGTATTCTTGGTTGCATGTTCTTCTCATTTAGGACCCTGAATATATCCTGCCAGCCCTTTCTGGCCTGCCAGGTCTCTGTGGAGAGGTCTGCTGTTACCCTAATACTCCTCCCCATAAAAGTCAGGGATTTCTTGTCTCTTGCTGCTTTAAGGATCTTCTCTTTATCTTTGGAATTTGCAAGCTTCACAATTAAATGTCGAGGTGTTGAACGGTTTTTATTGATTTTAGGGGGGGATCTCTCTATTTCCTGGATCTGAATGCCTGTTTCCCTTCCCAGATTAGGAAAGTTTTCAGCTAGAATTTGTTCAAATACATATTCTGGCCCTCTGTCCCTTTCGGCGCCCTCGGGAACCCCAATTAAACGTAGGTTTTTCTTCCTCAGGCTGTCGTTTATTTCCCTTAATCTATCTTCATGGTCTTTTAATTGTTTGTCTCTTTTTTCCTCAGTTTCCCTCTTTGCTATCAACTTGTCTTCTAGGTCACTCACTCGTTCTTCCACCTCGTTAACCCTCGTCGTTAGGACTTCTAGTTTGGATTGCATCTCATTCAATTGATTTTTAATTTCTGCCTGATTAGCTCTAAATTCTGCAGTCATGAAGTCTCTTGAGTCCTTTATACTTTTTTCTAGAGCCGCCAGTAGCTGTATAATAGTGCTTCTGAATTGGCTTTCTGACATTGAATTGTAATCCAGATTTTGTAACTCTGTAGGAGAGAGGACTGTTTCTGATTCTTTCTTTTGAGGTGAGGTTTTCCTTCTAGTCATTTTGCTCAGTGCAGAGTGGCCAAAAGCAAGTTGTATTGGGAAAAAGAGAAAAAGAGAGGAGAGAAAGAAGGAAAGAAAAGAGAAAGAGAAAAAAAAAGGGAAGAAAAAGAAAAAAAAAAAACGAAAAAAAAAAAAAAGAAGAAAAAGAGAAAGAAAAAGAAAGGAGAAAAAAAGGGGGTGGGGGAAGGAAACAAATCAAAAAGCAAAACAAAACAAAAACAAAAACAAAAACAAACAAACAAAAAAAAGAACCACCGGGGAGTATCTTCTGATTCTGTGTACTTTAAGTCCCTTGGCTTCCCCTGGAAGTTGTCAGTCAGTCTAGCTGGTGTTCTGGGGGAGGGGCCTGTTGTGCTGATTTTCAGGTGTTAGCAGTTGGGGGAGCTGCTCTGCCCCTGCCTGGTGCAGGGCTCGGTGGGGGTTGTTTACCCCGTGAGGCCGCAGGAGGAACAGCCCCAGTGGCGGGGCAGCTCTGGAAACCTGGATTCAGCTCCGGCAGGAACTCCGTCTGCAGGGCCTGGAGGCTCCGGGGCGGGGCCGCTGATGTGCTCAGCTGGGGCAGGAGCGTCCTCGCTGTCCTGGGCCCTCCCGGCCTCTGCCTGTCCCGGGGGAGGCGGGATCCTGGGCTGTGTCCCGGCGCCCTGTGCTCCGGGGCCTGCGCTGGTGGATTCGCGCTCCTGGGCCGCGCAGCCCCCTCCGCGGAGCCGCCGCCCGAGCCCCTCCGAGCTGCTCCTGGAACCGCGCAGCCCCCTCCGCACGGAGCCTCTTCCTCTGCCCGAGCCCCTCCGAGCTGCTCCCGGGGCCGCGCAGCCCCCTCCGCGGAGCCGCCGCCCGAGCCCCTTCAGCTGCTCCGGGTCCCGCCGGGTCCCCCGTGCGCGCTGCAGCCCTTAGGGAGCTCGGCGCACTCTCCTGGGCGCGCAGTTGCTGTTACTGTCCCCGGGAGCCCGAGGGCATCCCCGCCCTCCTGGGTCCTGCTCCACCTCCCCGCGAGCCCCTTTCCCCCCGGGAAGGTCGGTGCAGCTCCTGCGTCTCCGGGACGGGGCTCTCCTGTCCTGGGGACACTCGCCCCGGCCTCAGCCCGGCTCCTCGCGGGGCCCCTCCCCCTTGGAGGCCTTTGTTCCTTTATTTCTTTTTCCCCGTCTTCCTACCTTGATAGAAGCGCGAGCTCTTCTCACTGTAGCATTCCAGCTGGTCTCTCTTTAAATCTCAGGCCGAATTCATAGATTTTCAGGATAATTTGAAGGTT
Organism: Canis lupus baileyi; assembly: GCF_048164855.1. Lineage (NCBI taxonomy): Eukaryota > Metazoa > Chordata > Mammalia > Carnivora > Canidae > Canis > Canis lupus. The sequence goes on from NC_132839.1 coordinate 39,462,332, forward strand.
TTCTAGGTAGTTTGGTGGAGACAGGTGATTTGGAGACCCTACTCCTCCGCCATCTTGCTCCTCCCCCTTCTTCATAACTCTTACCTCAGTTTTTAATTGTATATGTGTGTTAGCTTGGTTATTGCCTGTCTTTGCTATTAGGCTGTAAACTCATGAGCTGAAGGGACTAGATTTGCACACCGTTATACATTCAGCACTCAGGAAAGAACTATCATATTGGATATTTATTCAGTACTTAATTAAATAAATGAAGAACAAGGGAACAGATCTTAGAAACCCAGCTCAGAGAGCCTCAAATTGTGTATCACACTCTGTTATTGGTACAGCCAGATCTTAGGTTTGTTTCCACACTACCATATGTAAGAAAGCTATGTTTGCTGAAGCAAATAAACGTCAAGTGACATGACCCTCACATGACCCTTCAGCTTTCTGCAAAGGAGGGTGACTGCCTTCAGATCATCTCTGATGGATTTTTTACTTCAGTCACGTTGAAGATGACCTGTCTGTCCTGTCACGCTCCAAGGCTGCTGTTGACTGCCATGTCTGCTGGTCAAGTGCTTAGGGAGGGGTACTGCTATTAGAGGGGAGCCTACAGCACTTTGGGAAGAGAGTTCATTCTGAACCCTTAGAGCCAGTAGCACTTTTAATCTTTGAATTTTACTAAGCTGTGAATTGTTTTAATTCCTTTGTTTTTCCAGTTGTCCCACCCTTCATAAGTAAGACAGATTCTCTTTGTTGTCCAAGCTCTCTCCACCCATTTCTCCTTAGACACATCAGCTCAGTCCCACTGGTCTTCTCTAGTTTTCTCCACAGCTGAGCTTGTGTCCAGCACAGGACCTTTGCCTCTACAGTCCCTCTGCCTAGAACACTTTCCCTCACATCTTGTGTGGCTCCTGGTCCTTTGGGTTTTGGCTTCAGTAGCGTTTTCACAGAAAAGCCTTTCTGACCACATGCCTTGAACTAGCCTGCATTCACTGGATGATGCCACCTGTTGCCTTTACAGCCTGTTACTTTCTCATTTACCCTCCTGTCACCAAGCACAGAAGCCCATTGAGAGCAGAGGCTCCTCCTGTCTATGTCCGTCTATCTCCAGCTCTTAGAGTAGTGCCTTAGCTCATAATAGGTCTTCAAAAAATGTGTGGCATGAATGAATGACTCAAGGATTTTGTCTTTATTAGGATCTGTAATGCAATAACTAAAAGTCATCCACAGAGAAGTGATGTTTACAAATCAGATTTGGATAAGACCTTGCCCAATATCCAAGAAATACAGGCGGCTTTTGTAAAACTCAAGCAACTATGCGTTAATGGTAATTTCATTTTTTGGTGTGTATACGTATATATGTATATAGTGAATGAGGGATACAGCATTGCATGAGGTATGTCAGAAAAAGCAATATTCCTTGAAAATATAAAAATAAATATATAAGTAGGGGCTCATTGAAATATTTGTACAAATTATTGTATGACAAAATTGGAAGCTCTTAGAAAATGAAGTTTAAACTGCTTCTTGTTTTGGAGGAAAGAAAATAAATCAATGAAATCACTTTCAAATCCTGGATTGTTATGGTAGGGTACTTTTGTAAAAGTGCCAAGGAGAACAGCGAGCTACCTTACAGACAAACGTACTAAATTCTAATGTATACAGTTACACTTTTGAGACACAGGACTTGACATGGATTTCAGACAGAGCCATGTTGTAATCTGTGCAGCCTTGGAGTTCTAATATGTGTGTTTGAGCAGGTGCTCCTCAATTGCTTTCATTGTGCCCCAGGGTGGGAAGGGATGACTCACATGAAAGCATCATTTTGGCGTGAAGTGAGTCATCCCTGAAGGGTGCCCAGAGAAAGCCCCTAGTTACCTGAGAGCCAGGAGAGACAGCCATTGTGGCACTGGATGGGCGCTTGCCTGGAAGGAGAGATGAGGAGGGGGGTGGTGTATACAATGACATGAATGTTTATCAGCCATCTGGTAAGTAGAATGTAACTAAAGCCTGGAGTTGGTGAGGTGAGAGACATCTTGAGACAGGACTGGGGAGGGCAGTACAGGCCTTTCCCTGCTCACAGAATCCAGAGAAGCAGGGAGGGCAGGGCTTGCAGGCAGGAAGCTGGGGTGTGGGGGGAAGAGGCGCCAGAATCCAGCATGGGCTGACCTAGAAGGTGGGAACCACCAGCTCTTAGGAGGCAGAGGTGCTGAGACTTTCCAGGATTTCCCTGAAAGCCACAGTGAAGGAAACAGAGGCCCAGGGGAATGCCTTGTTTTGTGTTTTTTAGAATTGTAACACATCCTTTAAATGCTCATATTATTAAATGAAAGTGCACAATACTTTCTTAAAGCCAATTTTTAAATATTCAAAATTGTGACGTGTATCACTTAACTCTTATTGATCATGTAAAATTGTTTAAAAAGCCTAAATGTGTGTATACATATGTTTGTGTGTGTGTATATATAATTGCCATATTTATTGCAGAGCCTTTTGAAGAAACTGAAGAAAAATGGTTATCTTCACTGGAAAATACTCGGTGGTTAGAATATGTAAGGTTTGTACAAACACTTTCCCCCTTTTTTTTTTTTTGAAATAAGTACAGACTCACAAGAGGTACAAAAACATTAGAGCGCTCCATGTACTCCTCACCCAGCTTTCCCCAAGTGGTAACATTTTCCCTAACCAGAATACTGTCTCAAAACCAAGTGGTGCAATATATAGGCCTTATTTAGATTTCACCCATTTATACATGTTTTCGTGTGTGTGTGTGTGTGTGTGTGTGTGTGTTTCTCTGCATTTTTATTGCACATATAGGTCTGTGCAGCTACCACCACAGTCCTGATATAGAACTCCATCACCACAAAGCCCTTCATGCTGCCCCTTCAGAGTTGCGTTCCCATCCCTGTCCCTTGGCAGCCGCTGATCTTGTCTCCATCTCTGTATTTTGTGATTTCAAGAATGTTATGTAAATCAACCCCCCTTTTATAAAAGGGTTAATTTCCTTGATATAAAAATCAAAATGTACTCTGAATCATGTAAATACTAATGAAATTCATAAAGACCATTAAGAATATAGGGAAAGATTAGATGTGTTTGACTTCAAGTACTTTTTTTTTTTTTTAAGATTATTTATTCCTGAGAGACACAGAGAGAGAGACACACACATACACACACACACACACACACACACACACACACACACATAGGTGGAGGGAGAAGCAGGCTCCCTCTGGGGAGCCCAATGCAGAACTTGATCCCAGGACCCCGGGATCTTGACCAGAGCCAAAGGCAGACAGACGTTCCACCAATGAACCACCCAGGTGCCCTGACTTCAAGTACTTTTAAAGGAATATTTATAGAAGTCTGATTTTTAACAGTATTTTTCCCTTTGTCTTTTCAGGGCATTCCTTAAACATTCAGCAGAACTTGTGTACATTCTAGAAAGCCGGCATCTGTCTGTAGTGCTACAAGGTAATTCATTACTGAAAACACTGGTCACCTTGCCAGTCAGCTTGGTGACTTGATGCAAGTAAATCACATTATCCCTAGCTGTCTCTTATGACAGCACCACCAGACCCACTACAGATTCCACACATAGGTAGAGGAGAACAGTGGCACAGCAACTGCAGGTAGAAGATTAGAAAGGAGTCCAGTTTCCTGCTCTGTGTTAAATCTTCCCTCCTATAGCATGAGGGTGTCACAGTTACTATTGGAGTCATAGAAAGTGTTCATCTTGGCAGAGCATCCTCTTGCTCTAATTTTGCTACATTTCAAATTCATACAAATTTTAGTTTAAATGCCTCTGGATCCTGCTAAATTGGACTCTAAAGAAAGAGCTTGGTGTCAAGAAATTGACTAAACTGAGTAGCCAATAATGTGAATTTTGTCTAATGTTAAGGAGGAGTAAAGTGCCATATAAAAATGTTTCAGTTAAGCAAAGGATAGTTGAATGTGAAATAATAACTTTACAGCTAAGAGAATTTTTAAGCTTACGGACAAAGCTTCATAAACCATGAACTACCTTATTTTATGATATATTCACATTGCATAGTTTATGAATATGTTATGGTACTAAAGCTTACAAAAATTTTTACTGTCAAATTTAACTGACTTTAACAAAGTAAAGATATTTACAACTTTTAGGGGGGGAGAAGAAGAATAGTAATGCACTATTTTAAGTAATCCTTAACTGATGCAGTCAGAGTTATTTAATTCACAAGTGCATGCAGAGTCCAGCAACCCAGTAATCTCTCCTCTCAACCAGTGGGTGTTCTCACCCTACCTTGCAAAATCCTACCTAGCACATGTCTTGATGCATTTGTTATAATACAAAAGGCTTAGATAGTGAGCCTGTGTTTTACTAACACTTTTCTTTAGAACGTGTTTTTGAAACAGTTTATTGAGGTATGATTTACATATTATAAAATTCACCCATTCTGAGTGTGGAAATCAGTAATTTTAGTCAATATACAGAACACAGAGTTCAGAGTCCAGTTGGAGAGAATTTTTATCACACCAGAAAGATTACTTGTGTCCCAACCCCAGACAACCACTAATCTACTTTCTGTTTCTGTAGATTTGCTCATTCTGGATGTCTCATAAACAGAGTCATGTAATATGTGATCTATTGCCTCCTGCTTCGTTCATTTAACATGCATGTTTTTGAGGTTCATTCATGTAGCATGTATCAGCCGTTTCTTTTTCATTTCTAAATAGTATTCTTTTGTAAATACGACATTTTATTTATACATTTACCTCTTGATGGACATTGGGTGTCTTCCATTCTGTGGCTATTATGAATTACGCTGCTGTGAATGTTCATATAAAAGTCTCCATGAGGACATATGTACATATTTTTTTGTGGGTAGATACTTAGATGTGGAATTGCTCAGTTATAGGAGTTACCATTGTTAAAGAATGATATTGGTTGCAGATTTTCATAGATTCCTCTTATCGGGTTGAAGTACCCTTCTGTATTCTTAGTTTGCTGAGAGTTTACATCCAGAATGAACTTTGGATTTTTTTTTTATTTAAATTCAGTTTGACAAAATATATTGAATTTTGGATTTTTATCACACAGATGATTTTTATCTATCTGATGAGTTATTTCTATCATTTATTTATATGAAATGTTACTTTAGTTGATTGTCAGATGTTAAGCCTACCTTGCTTTCCTAGAATAAATTCTTGTATTCATGAGATAAGCTGATTTGCTCCTATTTTGTTGATGATTCTAGTCTTAATTATAAGGGATACTGGTGGACTTTTTTCCTGATTTCTTTGGCTGGCTTTGATACCAGGATATTACTGGCATTATGGAAAAGGACACCAGCTGTAAAAGATGGAATGAAAATGTCTGCCACCTTTTTGGAGGACAGTGGACAATTCTGTTCCGTTCATTCACTTCTTAGTCACCATGTGGAATTGCCAGTGGAAAGATTACATTATATTTAATATTCTTAGGAAGCAGAATGGACTCTTGAAAGATTTCCACCACAAACCACTGAAATATAAAGTGTGAGGGCTGTGCTTTATTACCTGCAAAATATTCATATATGAAAGATTATCCCCCACAAAACACTACTTGATCTGTAAGTCTATAATTTAAAGTTGCCGGAATCCAGTGAACTTTCCCAACATAGATTATTTTGAAGGCAGCTTAGGTAGAGAGTACTGTATTAACTACTGTATCTTTTCTTCCCTTTCTCTCAGCATTTTTCTATATAATAGTCATTTTCTTTCCATTTTCTTGACAGAGGAGGAGGGAAGAGACTTGAGCTGTATTGTAGCTTCTCTTGTTCAAGTGATGCTGGATCCCCATTTTAGGACAATTACGGGATTTCAGAGTCTGATCCAGAAGGAGTGGGTCATGGCTGGATATCAGTTCCTAGACAGATGCAACCACTTAAAGAGATCTGAGAAAGAGGTAACAGAATTGTAATGCTCATTGTGAGTCATTTAAGTGTGCACAAGATAAAATCTATGTCATCTTGTGAAGAGGTGTTCTGTCTAAAGAGATGAAGAGGCTTTTTAAATATTGCATTTGGTACCTCTTAGCATTCCTTAGTCCAAAACTAATGATGGATTAGCCTCCAAATTGATATACTTATGAAGATTATTATAAGTATATAGGTAAAAATTCCAAAAAATTGTCTGTTGCATTTCTTCAAGTTGAAAAGTACTTTGAAAAAATGCTGTATTTCTTCTGCAAAGCAGATAACAAGCACATTAGGAATTTTGAAAAATCAGTTTTGGAATACCATGTTTTCTTAAAATGGGGCACGTGTGTAAGAATGGAAAGTTGGAGAAGAACACCTTCATAACAGCTTTGGGCATAGTGTCTGCCTTGGGTGCAGAGGTAAACTGGGAACAGCCTATAGGCATCTCACAGATGTACTTGTTGCAGAGAGCACAGTCCAACTCGTGGGGTCTCCGGTTTAACAACAAACTGCACCATCTGAGAAAATCTCAGTTGTGACTACTTCACTTTTAAATTGCTGGGACGCCAAGATAGAATAGTTGTCATCAGCTGCTGTACTTGGGGATCCACCACGTGACCTAGAGGCTAATGACAACTGGTTTCTGAAACGGAGTTGTTTTCCCAGATGTCAAGCCTGCACAGTCTACCAAAAGCAAATCACATAAATTGTTTTCTGGTTTGGGGTGTTTTTTTCTTTTTTTCAGTGTTCTAAAGAATTATTTCCAACATAGATTTAATCACATATTTTAGTGTCCCCCATTCATATAGTGACACCTGCCTGTTTACTTTGCCGTTTCAACATACATGCTTCTTAGGCAAATGAGGGCTGTGATGTTAATGGCAGTTGAACATACTTCTAAGCTTTAACAGAAGCCATGGTGACCTGTCCACATATCCTTGGCTCGGCTTCAGAGCCAAGTGTTTTAGGCTGAAATGTTTTCTTAGTAATCTTAACATGAACCCTAAATTTGGAAATAAATGGGAATAACCAAAGGACAACATTAAATAATCCCATTTTCCATTTGTGTCTGCCAGTCTCCTTTATTTTTGCTGTTCTTGGATGCCACGTGGCAGCTGCTAGAACAGTACCCAGCGGCCTTCGAGTTCTCAGAGACATACTTGGCAGTGCTGTACGACAGCACCCGCATTTCCCTGTTCGGCACCTTCCTGTTCAACTCCCCTCACCAGCGGGTGAAACAAAGCACAGTAAGTAGGATGGTGGCAACAGTGACTTCTCTGCCTCGTGCAGCTTTATGGAAATAGAAGTGAAGTACAGTTGGCTGCATAGTTAAAATATGTAAATTAAAACTGTCTTAGCTACCATTTTAAGCTGCAATTTCTGAATGAATTATTTAAAGACATATAAAAACTAGGACCCTGTTTCATTTTTATGAGTATTTTAGGTATGTTTCTCTAATGTACATTGTTCACAATAATACACCAGTTTTTAGGGACACCTGGCTGAGTGGGTAGAGCACACAACTTAATCTCAGGGTCATGAGTTCAGGCCCCTTATTGGGTGTGGACCTATTTTAAAAAAAAAAGAAAACATGATACATAACAAAAAAAATTAACCAGTTTTTAAAGATATAAATTATTTTAACCACATTAAATGTGTTTTCACATTTGGGGTGTCTGGATGGGTAATTGAAAATGTCCTGCTAGAGGACTTTTATTTCTTAGAAAAAAAGTTGAGCAAAGCGAGATTATTTTCTTCAAGGGTCCTGTGGAGAAGGACTGTCAGAGAGCAAGGGTAGTCATGGTGCTAGGCTGAGATTCTCAGTGGGTGCTGGACTGCCAGATAATGTCCCACCTGTCACACAGCAGTCCCTTTGGGGTAGGATTATCCATTTCTAGTCACAATTCAATGATCTAGAAGGAAGAATCATAACTAAGGAGAGTCTCAAGCCAAACTTGAGACTAACTTCTGATTGCCGTTGGTACAGCCTTCCGAAACCACAGGTTCTGGCTGGCTCGCCCACATTTAAACCAACAATGAGAATAGCACATAAATGCTGCAGCAATCATTGGAGAAACAAGAGCGGCTCCTGTGGGCCTCTAGGAAGACTTTCTAAGAGGTTTGCCTTCACGGTGAGCTGTGGGGTCCTTAGCCTTGGCAGTAAGGCCCTCATCCAGGCGATGTGGCCTGATATAATGTGAATCCTGCCCAGGGTTGGAAGAATGGTGAGCCCAGGTTCCCCATCTGTAAAAACGGATCCACCAAACTAACAGTACTACTTTTGGACTCATTCTGTGAATTGAAAACATTTTGTAAACTGTGAAGCATTATGCTTCACTATTTCCTAAAGAAATGAATTATTCTGGATGTGGATGTGAAAGACAAAGTGCACTGGACATGTAAGGAGATGACTTTATCAATGAGGAACCTCCCAAAGCAAAGGAGAGGGGATCTGGGGGCTTGGTTATGAGAGGGAGCAGGCAGGAGAGGGAGGTAGAACAGGTCTTGCCTGCTTCTCTCCAGGGGCTCAGGGTGAGAGAAGTGCAACACTGTCATAGGGTATTTATTTCAGATTGGAGAGTTCGGGAGAGAGATCTTCATAAAATAATTTCTCTGCTTCCCTAGAAGAACGTGACCTATCTCAGTCCTGCACTGACAATTCTGGGCTTGGGCTCTGGAGGTGTGGGCACCTGTTTGTTCCTAAACTAAATGGTCTCTGAGATGCTCCTTTTCATTTCTCGTTCACGGACCATCATCAGTTTGGTACCTCTCACTGTGCTGCGGGCTGGGCTGCATGTGGTGGTTTTTGCCTGTCTTTTCACTGCCCTGAGAGCACACCCATGCACACACACACACACACACACACACACATACACCACTGGAGCCTTCAAAATGTTCACAAGGCGAGGAAATCAAATAGCCTTGTTAGACACAAAGCATGAGATGTAAAATGCCAGTATGTCGGTCTGGAGGTGCCAGTGACCACAGTACCTCGGGTGGGTGCTGCGGGAGGTCTCTGTGGAGCACGAGCTGGCCCCCTGGATGCACTCTCTCCTCCCCCTCCTTCTCGGCTGGATTCTGGATATGCCGACATAGGTTTACAAATAGATTTCTATGCAGGAATAGAAGTTAAATATTTTTTTAAAGTATATCATCTGTTTTCCCTGGTCTGTGCTCCAGTGCGGTATTTTTTTAACTGGACGTTTTTCAGAAGCTTTTTCTGGCAAGTCCTAACATGGATCCTTCCCTCCCTCAGTGCTTCACATTTATGATTTATGCAATAGCCAGACTGGAGGCCGGGAGCACCGCCTCTGCCCTCCCTGGGAAACTGTCTGTTGACTTAAGGTCCTGATTTTTAGCACGACCCCACTGTTCTCAGTCGCTTCCACAAAGACATTTCCTTTTTTTTTTTTCCATTCTGAGGCCGCCTTAGATGCTCACAGTCAGGTACTGTTTATGGAAAATCTAATTTTCTTCCTTGGAGATATTTTTAGTTTTCACATTAAAAAGAAAAGACAACTGATTTCTATATATTTTCCTAAGGGCCATTAAAGCAGGTTGGGGTTTATGTTTTACTAGATTTCAGCCTTTTTTTTTTTTTTAAGATTTTATTTATTTATTCATGAGAGACACAGAGGGAGGCAGAGACACAGAGGGAGGCAGAGGGAGAAGCAGGCTCCTTGCAGGGAGCCTGATCCGGGGACTCAGTCCCAGGATCCCCGTGATCACGCCCTGAGCCAAAGGCAGACGCTCAACCACTGAACCACCCAAGTGTCCCCAAGGGTCCTTTCTCCACCTGACTAAGTGCAGTTGCATTGTTTGAGATGATCCTCACCTCCTCCACACAGAAGTGGTGGGCTGTCACCCCACAGTGTCATGCCACTGGGTCACCAGGTCATGTGAACCCGGAGCAGGCTGGAGGTGGGCTGCGGGGAGCAGGAGGCCCAGCCACTGCATGGTCTTTGTGGCCTTGGCCAAACTTTAGGACTGCAGGGAGAGGTGGATTCCCTCCTCCCTGCTTCTAGGCTGTGGTTCAGATTTTGAAGGCCACTGGAAAGCGACGGGTAGCTGTCCATTTAGAAAAACAGTCACACAGACAGTAGTAATTTCCTTCCAGAGACTATCTCGCACATCCACTCAACAGAGTTTTATCCCCAGCAGGTACTTGTGTAAAGTGCAGGATGGTGCACTCAAAAAGTAAACTGCTACAAGTACCAAAGCTACTGCAACATGCTTAAGACTCTATGGTATCATTTTTGTGAAGTTTCACTTCTAATAACATACTCATTGCTCGGAGGGCCCAGCTTCCTCAGCTTCCAGAAGAAAGTGCCCTCTGCTCGCTCATACTACATGTGAGATGTCCCTCTTATCTGAGGTGCCAAGAACGTCTCTTCTCTCAAAGCAAAACATGCTGCTCTCTCGGGGGGCTCAAGTTGCTCCAGTCCAGAAAATTCAGCTTAGGTAGTGATGAAGGGTTTGTCACAAAAAAGGAATATATGTGGGAAAATCTTTTATTTGGCATCTTTTCATAGATATCCAAATATTTTACTTTGCAGGAATTTGCTATCAGCAAAAATATCCAGTTGGGTGACGAAAAGGGTTTAAAATTTCCCTCAGTTTGGGACTGGTCTCTTCAGTTTACAGCAAAGGATCGCACTCTTTTCCATAACCCCTTGTACATTGGAAAGAGCACGCCCTGCATCCAGAATGGTTCTGTGAAATCTTTCAAACGGACAAAGGTAAGTCACAAAAATGCACTGACAATTAAAACCTGGCATTTGCTCACACCTAACAGAAAGCGTATTTTCAGAACACCGAGTATTAAGAGCCAAGTCACTTCTGACGACACTGCCCATGCAGATTTTGAGGGATCATTCCTTTTATAACTGAAATGACCATGCCCCGACTTTGAGGCCTACAAAGCCTCTCAGCATCTAGGATTTAGCAGATAGCAACTCTGAGCCTAGGAGGCCGCATTCCTGAAACCCATCCACTTGCCTGTTCGTTCTAGAATGAGCTAGGTGTATAGTTTTTCCTAACCCAGGAGTCTTAGAAATTTGCATTTAAGCAAATTAACCAACAGGATGTATCACCTCCCCACCCCCTGCAGCAAGGACTAATAGCCAGGGTCCGTCCCTAAAACCATGGAACCCCAGTGGAGGAGAACTGGGATGAGGATTACCAGGGAAGGAACAAGATGTTCCTGATGGCTGCTGTTCAGCCACTTTTTCATAGTCCTAGGTTTTTATTTGCCACTGCACCTTTCCTGTTTTTCCAAAAGGGGCAGCGCCAGAAAAATAATGCCAACCTCTCTCTTGCACAGAAAAGCTACAGTTCCACACTGAGAGGAATGCCAGGTTCCTTAAGGAATGGAATCATCAGTGACCCAGACTTGGTCCCAAGGAGAAATTCATTGATACTAAAAGCGAAGCCTGACCCTCCGCCACCGCCCACCAGCCAGGACCATGGTGCCGAGCAGTATTTTAGAGAATGGTTTTCCAAACCGGCTGACCTGCATGGCGTTATTCTGCCACATGTCTCGGGAACACATGTGAAGCTCTGGAAACTGTGCTATTTCCGCTGGGTGCCTGAGGCCCAGATCCACCTCGGGGGCTTCATCACCGCCTTCCACAAGCTCTCGCTGCTGGCCGACGAGGTGGACGCGCTCAGCAGGACGCTGCGGCAGCACCGGGCCGGGTCCCTGGATGCCGGCCACGCGGGCCCGGACGAGAGCCGCATGTACTTCCGGGTCAGCGCTCACGCCACTCCCGGGACACCGGACTTCCTGTCGTCTGCTTTCCCATTCAGCCCTGTGGGCAACCTCTGTAGACGGAGCATCTCAGGAACGCCCTTGAGCAAGTTTTTAAGTGGGGCCAAGATCTGGTTATCTACTGAGACGCTAGCAAATGAGGACTGAGATGGACTTTTTAAACATGCTGAGGGAAGCCAGAAACTTCTCTTACAATTGCTAACCTAGGCACTTGAGGCTCTAAGAATTTTCTATGTCAGATTAACAGTGGAAATTTGCACTAATATTTAAAAACATGTTGAATTCTGCTTCCTTCGCAGGTTTTCAAAAAGATAGGCAGCCCTCTTCTTTTCCATGACCTCTCTGTCCTCTCAGGGCTGCCTCAGCCTCGGGTGACCTGTAGGCAGACTTCCCACTCTTACTCCTATGAGCAGAGGAGCAGGCTTTGTCTGTGCCATTGATCCTGTCTGTAGCCACTTTCCCCTACCACCTGGTAAGGGTTACCTGAGCCTAGGTCACCACTGCACAGAGGCAGACAGGAAGAAAGTTAATGTTCAGTAGGCATTCTGGGAAACGCCCCACAGGCCTGGGTATTCCTGCAGGTTTCTGGTCACTTCGGTTCTGACTGAGCTCCCTGAGCAGACAGTGATGGTAGATCACTTTGTTTAGGACCGTATATCACTGTGTTTTAAAATCACGAGTTTGCTTTTACCATCGTAGGGTTGACTAAAACGATACGCACTGTTGACTTTAGAAGCATTTGTTATAGATGATGCCAACACAGAAGTGCCTTTGATGTTACTCTGAAGCCTGACACAGAGTTAAACACAATTCCAGTTTTTACAACAAAGTGTTACAAGGCTGGATATTGAAAACAGGCCTCCTGCCCCTGAGCTTCATACCAGGAGCCAGGAGTCTCGAAAAGTGCATTTCCTCCCATCTGAAGGTCAGCGAGGGCACAGTGGGCCTGTGGGCAGGTGGGTGTTGGTGTGAGGGCAGCAGGGGTGAGTGTGGACGGCGCTGAACCCACCCTGGAAAGTCGAGGTCTCGCCCAGAGGCATCTGGGTGCCCCCATCAGTATTGGCAGCGGGGTCACTGTTGGTGGCACCTCCCATTGGAAAGAACTGATGGGATTGTGAGGCATCGCCCTCCTTCTGCCAACCAAGTTCCTGGTGGTGAGGTGTCACCATGAAGGGAAAGAAAAGTGTACTTCTCTCAAAATACTACCATTTGAATGTTCCCCGGTGGCATGAGCCAGAGCAGCACAGGGGGGTGGGTGTGCTTGGTCAGCCGGTGGGACCCGAACCGGCCAGGGCTGTGTGGGCCAAGCCGAAGCTCCCAGGCCAAGGCCTCACTCAGCACCTTGCCCTCCACTCCTCACTCCTGCCCACACCCTAGGCCCTGTTTACAGGATGGAGGGGTTCAAATTGGGCTCTTAGAGTTTGTTAAACTGCCATCTTAAGCTTTAAAAAAAGAATTTATAGTGAAGTGGCTAGTTTATCTTTTCTAAAACAAGTTTTTTCAAAGAAGTCTTTCACCTTTATGTGAAATGAATAGCTGTTTCTATTCAAATTACTTGCCTTTTTAGAATTCATGTCTCTGGACCTCAAGGGACAGAAGTTCTTATAAAATGTCTTTGGAAATTTGTCTTGTGGATAAGCCCAATGTTTTTGCCTAGAAAATAAGGGCTTTTTCAATTTATATAAGTAAATAGCACTGTTGCCATTAAATATTTTATAGTCCTTGATTGGAAACCAGTCCCAATCCCCTTAAAATCCCACAGCATATCCTGCCATAGAAGTGTAATAATTCTCCCTTTTTGATTAAGCTTCCTTTTTATTATCATAAATTACTCTAAATTGGGCTTGGAGGGGTTGTTGAGCATTTATTTCTTTATAATTATCTCTCCTCACACATTTATTTCAACTCCTTAACAATTTTCTTAATTTACAAATTTAAAAAAGATTAGGTACTATTAATACTGTTTCAAAACAAAATGTGCATATTTTTGTATGATAATCAAATGTAGTAAAATACGGTTTTTAGTTTTATTTTTTCTGGACAGTTGTTCTATCATGATTATTGTGCCAGTTTTCGTGCATAATATGAAAAACAACTATAACAGTTTTAAGTCCTGGCCGTTATAAAGCTGCCTGGCACCTCTGCTGGCAGGACGTGGTGGCAACCGAAGTCCTACGTGTGGTTATGGACACTGCACGGAAGAGCGCTTCACGCCCTTTGGCCCTACAGCCCTGCGAACAAGCCTGTGCCCACAGGATGCCACACAGGCACCAGACAGCCTGGGACTTTCTAGTACTGAACTTAAAGATGTACAGTGTGTTATTTTATGATGGAAACGGTTTTAAAACCAAAAATGTCTTAACTTTATTTAAGAAAAGTATATTAATTTGTGCTAACAGGGGATGAAAATTAGTCAACACCTTCAACAAAACCTGCTTGCCGTAGCAGTAACCTCAAGTAGTTAGAACTTGATTTTGAGAGAAAACGAAAACCTTTGTGCCTAAAATTATGACTTGAGTTAAATAAAGTAGGATGAGCAGGAAAGACGAGAGATCTTGCTGTTAGCAGTGATGAATGTGAAGGAAATTTTGACTGCTAAATAAAATTTCCACAGAAATTGTTGTAGTTGTCAATACGAAATCATGTACAGGAACATAGTGATTCAAGAAGCAAAGGCATTTTCTTCCAACGATAGTCATGTGTGTGTCATCCATTCAGTCTTTTTGCCTGCTTTAAAGCAACAGCTAATGAGCAGTAACATTTTTGACGTGGCTTCAGAACTGGCTGCAGTTAAGGCCATATGGGTATTAATGGACGGTCCTTCCATTCAATAAATGACCAAGCTGGAGAGTAATATTCCCTAAGAACCTCTCAGAACTAGTCTGTGGGGAGGCTGGAGTCCCCGCCTGACTCCTGGTCCACTCATTCTGGTTAGCTGCCTTCCTACCTTGTCCTGGGGCTCTTGTGAGTAGCCCTGTTGTAATTACACTGTCTATACAGAAAATTGCCCCTCCAGTCAGTAGGGAGGCTACAGATGAAAAAGGACCATTACCTTTAAGAGACTATTCATTCCTTTAATGATTTAGGCCCAGTAAGTAAGAGCAGGTTAAAAGTTAAGGGGCTTGATGAGAATATTTTTTTAATTCCCAGAGAAAGAATTTCAATTGTTTATGCCCTCCTTAGATAATCATAAAACAAGAAAGTTAAACAGCTGCATATATCGGCATATAGAAAACCTTAAATTCAGGTCTCTCCAATATGCTTAACTGGAAACATTGGGTGTGCCAACTTTTATAAAAGACCAAAAGCTGCAAAACATCCTGTTTGGATGGTTTCCAGTTGCTATGCAAGTCTAGTTTAATAACATAGATGCATCCATTTCCTAAAATGGCCACCAAGGTTCTGACCTTCTAGAAAGTTCATTACCTGCTATGTGGAATCAAGGAGTACATTAAACCACGACCAAGTTTTATGATGCACACACTGTACAACGATGATCTTGTTTATTACTGACAAAGCAAAATCAAAGTTAAAAATGTAATCATGCTTTATGCTTCTGAAAATCAGTCCAAGTACAACCAGACACCCCGACACCACAGCTCTTAGTTAGGAAAGGCTTTTGCTCTTTGCTCCAACTGCAACCACGTGGCAGACTTCTACTTCGGCCCCCAACTTCTGCAGCTCATCCAACCAGATCATCTGCTTATGTGAAAGGCGATCATTGGGGCCTTTAACTTCCACCAGCTGGAATATGATTTTTAAAGTTATTAGTATCAAAAAAAGTTATTAGTATCTTACTGAAACAGAATAGCCAAGTACACTATAGTAGTTTTCACTGATACTGCTCTACTATATATAACAGAGATATAAACATGAAATTCACTGGGAATTATTCTGTAGAAAGTAGGCAGTTCTTCACAGAGAATTAGTAAATTGATTCTCAAAACACAGTTGGAAAATAGTTTTAAAGCACTAGATTGTTGCTCCCCTGCCTAAAACTCGATTACTTTTTGTTGCGTTTGCAATTAAATCTGAACTTTTGCCATGACCTACAAAACTATAATCTTGACCCTGCCAACCACTTCAAAGTTCCTGAGAAAGACTAACCTCTTTCCAACAAGGGCTCTTCTTCCTCTTTTATTTTTTTTTTATTTTTAAGATTTTTATTTACTTGAGAGATAGCACGAGCACAGAGGAGACGGAGGAGCAGGCTCTCTGCAAACAGGGAACCTGACGAGGGGCTCGATCCCAGGACCCTGAGATCATGACTGGAGCCATAGGTAGACGCCTAACCAACTGAGCCACCCAAGTGCCCCTGAAGGGCTGGCCCTTCCATATGCTTGCTATTCCCTCTGCCCAAGACATCCTGTTCTTCACATGTCTGACTTCTTACCCGTCCTTGCTCAGCTTAAATGCATCTCAGAGAGGTCCAGCAACACCGCTAAGTAGGGTCCTTCCTATGTACTTCTTCGTGGTATTTATCAAAAGATAAAACTGTTACGTATCAGTTCCACGAAGGCAGGAACTGTGTCAGTTTTATTCACTGCAGATTACTGAACTTCAAAACATCAATAAAAGCTACCCAGATTTTCCAAATTTGACAGAAACTATAAATCCAAAGATCCAAGCAGCTCAATGAACCCCAAGCACAGAAACATAAAGAACACTACATAAAGAAACAGAATTGAGTTGCATAATCAGTGATAAAGGGAATATTCTAAAAGCAGCTAAAATTTTTTAAAGCTTTAAGGGAAACACCACACAATTATCATTAAAAAACAATGCAAGCTAGAGAACTGGACCAGTATTTCAAAGTATACCGAAAGAAAAAAACTATCAACATAGAATTCTTTCCTCAGAGAAAATATCTTTCAAAAGCAGATGAAATAGGGCAACCCAGGTGGCTTAGGGGTTTAGCGCCGCCTTCAGCCCAGGGCGTGGTCCTGGAAACCCAGGATCGAGTCCCATGTCAGGCTCCCTGCATGGAGCCTGCTTCTCCCTCTGCCTATGTCTTTGCCCTCTCTCTCTCTCTCTCTCTCTAGCATGAATAAATAAAATCATAAAAAAAAAAAGCAGGTGAAATAAAGACTAAAGACATAGAGAACCTAAATAATTCATTACTAGCAGGCCTCCATTTCAAAAAGTGTTAAAGTTCTTTAAGCAGAAGGAAGATAACAGCATGTGGAAATCTGGATCTTTATGAAGGAATAACAAGTAGTAAGAATTTCTATCTACCAGGGCACCTGAATGGCTCAGTCAATTGATCATCTGACTCTTAATTTTGGCTCAGGTCATGACCTCAGGGTCCTGGGATCCAGCCCTGTGTCGGGCTCCATGCTTAGCAGAGGCCTGACGATTCTCTCTCCCCCTGTCTTTGCCCTTCCCCCTGCTCATGCTCCCTAAAATAAATAAATCTTTGGAAAAAAATTTATATCTAAGGGAGGAAAAAAATTTGTATCTATGTGAATAAATATAAAGATTCTTAGTAATCATCTGTAGAAAGTCAAAAAAATGTAGAGTTTATAACATGTAGGAATATGTGAACAGTACAAAGGCCAAGAGAAGAGATATAAAAATATACTTCTGTTCTTTATACTATAACACGGAATGGCCTAACGTCACTTGAAAGACAATACATTTAAGATCTACACTGTCAACACTGGATCAACCACTTACAACAAAGAGCTACAGATAACAAGCCAGCTAAGAGTTCAAATGCAATCCTTTAAAAAAATAAAAAAAGGTAGAAAAAGGCAAGAAAAGAACAAGAGAGCTGAGACAAATAGAAAACAAGTATCAAGATGGTAGCTTTAAAGCCAATCATCAATAATTACATCAATTGTAAATGGTCCAAATACCCAATTAAAAGGCAGAGGTTTTCAAACTGAATGAAAAAGTCAGACCCATGTATAATGCTACCTACAAGAAACCCACTAGATATAAAGACAAAATAAGTTAAAAGTAAGAGACTAGAAAAAGATACATCCTGTTAGCACTAACCAAAGGAATGCTGGAGTGGCTATTTATTGGTATCAGTCAATTTCCGGGTAGAGAACACTGCCAGAAATAAAGGAGGGTCACTTCACAATGATGGAGAAATCAACTCATCAAGTGGACGTGACAGGCCCTTAGGTTTTTATATCTAATCAGAGAGCTTCAAAATATATGAAGCAAACTGGATAGAACTTCAAGGAGAAACATTCAAATCCACAGTTCCAGTCCGAGATGTCCCATGAACCCAAAAGCACGATCCATTAAAGAACAGAGAAGTTGGACTTGGTCAAAACTTAAAATTTCTGCTCTTCAAAAGACACTATTATGAGAATGAAAAGACAAGCCACAGCCTGGAATGAAATATATCTGATATAGGACGTGTATCCAGAATTGTTTTTAATCTCAAAGCCCAATAATAAAAACCAACCTGGGACAGGCAGCAGAGTAAGACCAGGGTGCGGGCAAGGGTGGCCCTGAGGTCACAGCGGGTAACAAGGCACTCACGGGGAGCTTAGAGAACAGCTCCCAGTCACCTTAGCCTCCTGCTGTTCACACCCTGAAGGATCCCTTCCCTGGGAATGGGGGCTGGAATCTGTGACTTGCTTCTAACAGAAGAATACAGCAAAAGTGAAGGAATGTCCCTTCTGAGATCAGGTTGTGAGGGACTGGCTTCCATCTTGCTCACACCCTGGCTCTTCTCACTTGCCTGCTCTGATGAAATGAGCTGTCAAGTGGAATGCTGCACAGTGGACAGGAGAGGTCCACAGGCAAGGGGCTGAGGAGGAAGTCCCAGCCGACAGCCACCAAGGAACTGTGGCCTTCAATCCAATAGCTCTCGAGGGACTCAATCTTACTAATAGTCATGCAAGAAATGCCTACGTTGTAGCCTTTGATTAAATTGCTAACACAATTATCAGAGAAAAAGCGTTCTCCTTTCTGGTGCAGCTGACCTTAACACGATGACTCTGGGAGTTCCACACCACCAGGTCCGGGAGGCCACCTCGGCAGTGTCGGAAGTCCACAGCCAGGCGCCTGCACACACCACTGAGGACAGGGCCGCCCAAGCAGGAAACAAGATCCTGAACACAAAATACATGGATGGTTAGCCTTCCCTTTTGACAGAGATACTGAGATACTTTCCGTGATCACAAGATGTAAAAACTGTGTAATTCAGCAGAAATGGATTCCAAGGACACCACGTGTCGTTCTGCGGCTCGTGCCAGGGCTCCAGAGCTACGGGCCAAAATGCCCACCGGCAAGCGCTGGGAAATCAGTTTTCCTTTGGTCAGTTATACTTCTGTCTAGATGGGAAAATCCTGAGAACAGATGAAGAGGAGGGAATTCAGTGTAAACACTCAGGACTATGACAGTGTTGAAGGCTTAGAGTTCCAAGGACAGGAACAGCATCCTCCCTGCTGAGGGTCATAGGTCAGGCAAAGGGAAGCTGTCAACTAGGGGGAAGAAGGCATAACTGGGCTTATTTTGTGCCTCGACGTGTTCCCATCAGTAACAGTGGCATATGGACTAGGGCATTACACACATAAATGTATGTATGCACAGGCACATTCATATATATATATATATACACACACACACACACATATATATACACTCACATACATGCACACACATACATATACACACGCACATACATATAAATACATGCACACACACACACACACACATATACACATCTTGCCAAAAAGGTACCCAGCACTGGGAGGTGTTACTTTCTGACCAAATCCTGCTACAGATTTTCACCTGAGCTTGCTGAAGAGAAGCAAAGCGATCCCAGCTGACAATGGAAGCCACTCTGCCTTCCTGGGCCTGCCACGCGGCTGCCACCCAGGCTCGCAGGCTCTCCGCAGGGGCACTGTGAATCAGCTGCAGCCTGGCCTCGATGGCCGGCCCACGGCTTGCGAAGAAGCTGTCTGTACACAAGTCCAATGGGAATGCCTATGTTACGGAGAAAACAAGCTAGGGTACTGTGCCTGGACAGAACCGGATTAATCAGAAGAACTTTCAATACCTATAATGTTTGGAAACTGGCCCATCGAATTAAACTGACACATTCTTCTTCTCAAAAGATACGTAAAAAGTATCTAAGTAATCTAACCTAAGAACAACTTACTGCACTGGTTTGTTAGGTGAAAAGGGCTTTCAGTTTACATCGGTGGCACTCAGAGCAGGCAGGGGTGACAGCACACATGAGGGTGCCAGGCCCTGACAGGAGCCTGATTAAGGTCAAAGCTGGAGAAACTTATAAGTTTCGAGTGGAATGATAAAGGTAAAATAGATTCAAGTTTAAAACTTAAAAGACCTACGTTTTAAATTCTATGAATCCCATTGTAAATTAAAAACTATTCTTACAGAGAATTAGCACATCCAAAAGACCGTAATTGGCAGGTTTCTGATAGCCACAGACACACAGCACAGGTGGGCAAGAGTCACAAAGCGCAGGGGCATCTGCTTGCCTAAAAAGCACACGCCGGACATAGCGTAACTTGAGCACCTGGTAGGCGTTTCTGAAGACGTCAGGTATCCCATCCATGAAGATTATATCCCACAGGAGGAGGCCATACAGCGTGCTGAAAGTGGACCCTTCCCCATGAATCCCTACAACAAAGTCAACACACACAGGAAAGTCAGGTTTTTCAGTTTTTTAAAAAACCACCATCATTACCTACTGCTTATTCAATTTGAAGGAAATTATAGATTTTAGTTTCAAATGCAAATGCTGTTTTCTTGCCATTCCTAGCTCTTTTGTTTACATCACATTGCTTATACACAGAAGGCTCATTTAAAAGCAAAAATCTTGGGGACGCCTGGTTGGCACAGTGGTTGAACCTCTGCCTTTGGCTCAGGGCATGATCCTAGGCCCGGGACTGAGTCCCACAACAGGCTCCCCACAGGCAGCCTGCTTCTCCCTCTGCCTGTGTCTCTGCCTCTCTCTCTGTGTCTCTCATGAAGAAATAAATAAAATCTTTTAAAAATTATAAAATAAAAGCAAAAATCTTAGTAACCATGGGAAAAGTCAAATACACATTTCAGAGCCATAAAGTAGCAGTTCTCCAACTTTAGTGAGAAACATAGGAATGTGTTTAAAAAAAATAAATAAATAAATAAATAAATAAAAGGAATGTGTTTAAAGATGAATAAATAAAAGCAGATTCCCTCCTCAGGCTCCGGGGTTCAATTTGGTGGGTGTGGGTGGGCCAAGAACCCCACACGGGGCTCTGGTGCATGGTCCCTTCCAAGTGTGCCTGGAGAAAGGCTTCCCAGAACAGATCTACCAGAGAAAGACGAGCACCCAGGAGGCCGTGCCCTCTGACCTAGCAGGTGCTGTCTCCATTCACCTCACTGGACCTAGGGTTCCAAAGCTTTGGCCTGGACATGCATGCCTGCCCAGTGTTTCTGAGATTCAGGGCTCTTACAGAAACCTAGCTCAGACCCCTTCCTCACACCACATAGAAACTGTACTGACTGGGCTACGACCTCAGACAATTGACCATGTGTCCAGGCCATGTAGGTGTTGGAGCAGAGTCGACAAGACCAGGGGCATGGCCTTGGCACAGCACATGGACCTATCTCCAGGGTAAGTCCTCTGCGCTTCAACACACTTGACCAGGGATAGTGGCCATGCAGGTGCCTCTCTCCCCACATTACGGCCCTGGCCAAAGGAGGTGCTGACCCCTGCGACCTTGTCTTGACATGCAGGCACAAGGGCTCTTCTGGCCGGTGGGCCCTGTCCTATTCTGTACAAGGTCACAGTGCTGCAAAGGACACAGAACAGAGACCAGGCTGTGCCCACACATATGTCCCTATGAAAGTACACAGACCAGAGACTCTTGTCAGAAGTGGTACAGCACCTTCCAATGTCCTTGCAGCCTGTCTCAGAGATGCCAAAGGTAGCAGCAGGAACAACTGGAACTTACTCAGGCCTCCAGGCTGGAGCCGAACCCTTTTTCACCAACAAGCTTTACCTGGGATCCTGGGCTCCTGCCCAGCCAGGGGTAATGCTGGGTCTTGACTCCCAGCCTGATTCCTGCCCAGGAGTGCACACTGTCCACTGTCTAGGCAAGAACACTGGTGGTCAGAACCCGGCACTCCTAAGCAGTCTACACCATAGCCCACTGTATTATAAGTGAAATCATTTTTGGTGAGCTCCTTCTGAGTAACGCAGAAATAAACATCCCCCAAAGGGAGCTTGAGATTGTCCTTATCCCAAACCACCTCTCAAACAGATGGACAGCAAGGGTTCCACTCATTTTCACTGCATCAATTTTATCCAATGAAGAAAATATTTTCTATAACAATACTTTATGCTCTGGAATTGGAATTATCTGTCCATTTTTCAGGCTCATGGCTAAACTGAAAGCGTTTCACTGCGTTTGGCTCACAGCCTGCCTGCCACGCACCCTGCTGTCCTCTGCCCTCAACTGCCTGCCCAGTTTATGCATCTCCTATGGCTTATCTGGGGACAGCTGCTCATTCTCTTATTTCTAACCTTCCAGGTCTGTGGTATCTCTGTCTTCACTGGGGTTTGCACTTGTTCCCTTATAGCATCTCCCTTCCCTGTGAGGAATAAAGACACCACACAGATTAATCTCAACTGTTCTAACACTCATCGTTGTTTAGTGGCCCTCATTAATCTTCTGAACACTGACCTAATACTCAAGGGAAATGAGGTCCTGATTTTCACATATTTGAAGGTATCAGAATGTTTTTAATCCTCATGACCCTTCGGCATGGACACAGGGGAGTCCTGCCTGGATGGAGGATGGGCTTGTTGGGTGCCCCAGGGGCTGAGAGGATGTCTGGATGGGCTGCCACGGTCCAGGGCAGGGAGCGTGGAAGGAACACCAAACAAAGCTGGGCAGTGCAGGGGGCTGACTGCACCTCTCCACTTTTGTACAGAGACATGTTCCACAGCTTCCTTATAAAAAGTTTCAAAAAACAAGAAGGACTAGAGTGAGCCTCTCCAGGAGAACAGCCCTGCCTCCCTCCACCTTGTCTCTGGTGGGCAGTTGGGTGCTTCCTCTGCAATTCCTCTCTGATGGCCTTTGATTTTACTTGTTCTAGTCAGTACTTGTTCAGTCCAGTCCTCAGTTTGCTAAGGACAGAATGACAAGCTCATCAGACGGCAAATTCGCCACGTCTCCTCTTTCACTGGGCCTCACAGTGCTTTAGCACTGATTCTCTGGGACCAAAATTGGAAAGAGAGTAAGAGGGAAATGGGGCTGATGCGAATAAACATACACATACCAGAAATTCCGGAAGACGCAAGAGGTAAGTCAATTATTTAAAAACAAAACAAAATGCTTTGCTGCTCCTATGTTAATATAACCTGTATGTTAATGAAATAGAACTTCAATAAAAAATACACAAAAAAGAAAATCAAGCACTGGTCTTTCTAGCAACTTCTCTGGTTCCCCTGGTGCTGTGCAGTCCCAGGACTTGGTTCTTAATCTCCTTAAAGTTGTTAGCTGACGAGTCCTGCTCAGTCTTTCCAGAACAGCCTGGCCCAGCTCCACAGCTCCCACCTCCTCTAGCTGTTACCAGGCAGCACCAGAGGAATACTCTGCCCTTTGTTCTCCTCCCAGGCCCAACATAAGCTCTCTGAGAGCAAAATTAGTCCCACTGACTTCTAACGTCCCATCAGAAAGCACTGTTCCTCACAGGCCGGTGGTGGTGGGTGCTGGTTAAATGGAAGAAGGTGGCCTTTAACAACTATGGTTAGTACAATCCTTTCCACACCCTCCCAGGTCAGCAGCACTTTCCACTGGGGTAGGACGGAGAGACAGCAGGCACCTGCTGCCGACAAAGCATCACCCAGCAACTGGGTAGGCCGGGGAAGCACTGTACATTACCCTGGTCGAAGCCACTGCGTCTGTAATAGGCCAGCGCCACTTCCTCCACGGAGCACAGGACCATAGCAGGAGCAGTGGGTCCCTCAGCTTCCATCACAAACACAGACTTGCCCATTCCGTGCTGCGGGCACAGCCGGCCCGTGATGGTCACCTTAGATGGCAGCAGAACATCCATTAACCTCACTTGAGCTATAGTCCCTGCAAACCTGACCTGTATGTCTTAAGAAATGCACCTTCCTATGCCACCCCACCCCCCGCACCTATTCTCAGCAGAGCGCAAGGCCATGTGACCCACACTCTGGTGCCTGTGAGGGTGTGGACAGGTCACTGACCCAGCCTAAGGCAGGGGTGGGGGTGAGGCAGCACATGGACCAAGCAAGAGAAACTGGCAAAGGCTGTGAGCTTCTGACTGCGGAGTTTTACAGAAATTCATTTAACCCAGGACACAAGAAAACCAAATCCCAGCCAGCCCAGCCTTCTGATGTAGGAGGCACTGGTGTGAAAACAGGGAGTCACTGTCCAAAGCAAGCATTAGGGTTTTCGAAGTCTAAAAGAAAAGGCATGTTCTTAGGCTGTTTCCATTCAGAAAAATCCGCAGCATATGCATTTAAGTGCAAAGTGCCCAAAGGATATTTACTTACATGTTTAACATCATCCACGGTTATTTCTGGTAGCTGATGGAAGAGGTGCCTATACTTTTGACAGCTTGGAGACTCTCTCAGGCGCAAAGCTCTCTGATAAAGTGAAAGACGATGTCCTGTTCTTACTTCTGGATCTGCCAGCCCTTCTGTGATGCACTTAATAGCCTAGCAAGGAACATGGTCCCACATCAGGATCCTGAAAGACCTCATGGTAGCATCCGCTAATTTAGTATGACAGGAAACCCCACTGTTAATTATTCAATTTTGCTAATTAGCAAATGAGCAAAGCAATACTTCCAGACACAAAGGATATTTCCTTAGATCTCCTTCTGCTACATTTATTTACTTATTTATTTTTAAGTAGGCTCCATGCCCAACATGGGACATGAACACACTACCTCAGATCAAGAGTCACATGCTCTACCGACTGAGCCAGCCAGGTACCCCATCATTCTGCTACTTTTACTGCACAGATGAAGCACAATCCCTGATTATAAATGTCTGGAGCATGGGTAGCCGTGGTCCTGACACTACTTCCTGGTCATCCAATGTAGACACGGCTGATCTCATCTACCACACCCTCAGGGAGACTGAGAAAGTCAGGGATGCCCCTGGATTAGGGGCCTGAGGAGACTGAGAGAAAGACTCAGCTCAGGGGTTCTCAGAGCACCATCTGGGGGAGCTCTGGAAAAAGACATGTGTCCCCACCTCTGATCTGCAGAATCAGCACCTCCAGGGCGGGGGCTCAGGCATCTGATCACTTCAGAGCTCCTGGCTAAGTTCCACATGCACTCAGGAACCACAGACCTGGCCCAGATTCCTCATTTATAGGAAGAATCTCGGGTTTGGAGAAGTTAAATGCATTTCCTAAGGTTAGAGAGTTGGACCAAAGAACAAAAACACTAAAAACCACAACAGTATACCACTTCACACCTAATTGGATGACTATACTCAGAAAAAAGGAAAATAGTAAGTGTTGACAAGGCAGTGGGAGAAACTGGAACCCACACACATTGCAGACAGGAACAAAAGAATGATTCAACACTGTGAAAGTCGATGTGTAGTTCCTCAAAAAGCTAAACACAGAATTACCATATAACCAACCCAGCAATGCCACTTCTGGGTACATACCCAGAAGAACTGAAAGTGGAGTTCTGAACAGATATTTTTACACCCAAGTTCATAAGCAGCGTTATTCATGATAGCCAAAAAGTATAAGCAAACCAAGTGTCCATGTAGGGATGAACGGATAAACAAAACATGGTCTGTCCATACACTGAGTATTATTCAGCTTTGAAAAGGAAGAAATTCTGATGCTTACTACAACAGGGATGAGCCTGATGGACATGCTGCTGAGTGAAATAAGCCAGAGTCATGAAAAACCAAATATAGGAACTAGCTAGAAAGGCAAATTATTTCTATGTATTTGTCTGTTTCTATGACAGTAGCTTAGAGATCACCAGGGGCTGTGTGGGGAGGGAACAGGGAACAGTAGTGACTAGCTGGCTACAAAGCTGCTGTCTGGAGTGATGACAGTCTGGAAATACTGGTAATATGGCACAAACACTGTGATTATAACTAACGCTGCTGAATTGTTATTTATTATATTAGTTACTACTAATATAATAAGAGAATAAAAAGTAAAAACAACCTGAAAATCAGTGAAAGATCAGACCACCAGGAGTGGAATGGTCAAAGGAACCAGGAGGAGGGCAGGAGACACACCCCAGGCTCTGTTAACCCCTTCATGGGGAGGGGACAGCTGGTCACCCCGCCTCACCCAGCTGGCAACCTGCTAAGCACTTTGCAAGAATAAGAAAGAATTCTGCTGATGGATGCCTGCACCGGAGACTGATGTAAAGAAATGAACCAGACAGTAACAAAATGAGGAAGACTATGAGTGTGGCCAGTAAGATCTTTGAGAAAAGGCTAAGAGGCACTAGGGTTTTCCATCAATCTCAAACATATCTCAGTGGCTCATCTTACCTCCATGCCCCTGAGTGAACACACCTGTTAGCAGAACTGTTGTGAACAACGGAGAATCCAAACCCTTTCCAACTTTCATTTCAGTGAAAGAAAGAAGCAGCATAAGCAGAAACTTTCTCTGCATTTGGCTATGGGCTACCATACGCTGCCTCTGGCTATTTCAACCCGAGTAAACAGCAAGAGGTAAGGAAGTCACCACGCCCACCTCCCAGAAAGGAAACAGCTTCCAGCAGCTTGAAGCACTTTAGGTAACAAGGCACTTTTTCAGTTGAAGGCAGTAAAAATAGTGTGTCATATTTCCACACTCCTGGTCAGCTTTTCCACCTCCACATCACCCTGATTCACTTCATGTTGCCGCTGGAAAAAACAAAAGCTGCCAGAGGCACGGTCCCCTGCGCTCAATGCAAACACAGGCTGGCAGGGAGGAAGCTCAGGCAGCTCCACAAAGGGCCACTGTTACCTCTGGGCTCAGCAAGGCTGCTTTCCAAGGCCCTGCCCTGCTCAACCCCGCAGGCAGAATCCTGGACTCCCAAGATCCCCACCACAGAGAATCCCAGTGGCCCAAAGAGAAGGTAGCCCGGTTGGCATTTGTCAGACAATACACTTCCCAGTGGAAAGAAACAGCTTCCATCAGACTTCCATTGACAGATGAATGGATAAAGAAGATGTGGTTTATGTATACAATGGAATATTACTCAGCCATCAGAAAGGATGAATACCCACCATTTGCTTCAACATGGATGGAACTGGAGGGTATTACGCTGAGTGAAGTAAGTCAGTCGGAGAAGGACAATCATCATATAGTTTCACTCATACAGGGAATATGAAAAATAGTGAAAGGGATTATAGGGAAAAGGAGAGAAAATGAGTGGTTAAAATTAGAGAGGGAGACAGAACATGAGAGACTCCTAACTCTGGAAAACAAACAAGGGATAGTGGAAGCGGAGGTGGGTGTGGGGATGGGGTGACTGGGTGACAGGCACTGAGGGAGGCACTTGATGGGATGAGCACCTGGTGTTATACTATATGTTGGCAAATTGAACTCATGTGTGTGCGTATGTGTGTGTGTGTGTGTGTATATATATGAGTATATATATATATATATATATATACACACACTTACATATATATACAAAAACTTTCTACCTGGAGGTCCCCATGCAAAAAATGAATGAAATCACTATTTCCAAAACAAAAAGCACCTTCCTGAGGACAGGGACCTCTAATTTTTCTGCTCCCTTAATTCCTAAACCCCAACATGGAGCCCACTACCAACCCATCTCCCAAACCAATGAAAAGTGTCCTGTCGCCATATAATGTTTCTGTTAGCATTTGGGGAGTTAGAAGAACACAGACCAAAGAAGAATGTTAAAAAAAAAAATTCTCATTACATTTAGGTTTCTAAGGTATTAAGAGTTTGCTATGTATTATATGCAGAAGTTAAGGAAGACTCAGGTGTATCTAGTTACTGAATACCGGTTCAAGGCGTTTCAAGTGCTGGTGTAAGTTGAGAGCTAGTCTATCCCACCACCGGCCTCTGCTGTCAGGACAATACACTCTCTGGGACAAGAGGCTTTCAAGTTCCTTGACTGCTTCCTGTTCCAACAACAACAGAGAAAGTTCATTAGATAGACTCATATATCCAAAAATGTAACTATATTTAGTAACCAATAAGATTGGCAAAGTATATTTAGAGAGCACATCTTCCATTCTACAAGGAGGTTGAGGACCCCGGGCCGAGAACAGGACTCTGAGATATCCCTCTGGAGTAGGCCTGAGCCCCCGAGGTATCCCTACTTTCCTCCCAGCTCTCTGACCAACTGGTGAGTGAGTACAGGGAGCTCTGCGAACACTGCATGAGATTTTCTGCACACCTAGTCAACCGGCGCAGGGCTGCACACAATCAAGCTCTAGGCAGCTGAGCACAGGTCCAAGGCTGCCAGCCCACAAGCCCCTGGGAGCATAGCAGGTCACACGGCCGATGGTGTGAGGCATGGGGTAGGGGGGAGCAGGATAGTAATGAGCAATGTCTTCATCCAAACACCGCACCTCAACAGGGAGATTTTCTGGTCTAGTTTTATACACAAATCTTCAGTTTTTGTGGTTCACAGATCTCTGAAACTAGATCTAACGATTCCCCTCAGAAAGTGCAGCACAAAGCCCTATGCATTTGCAATTAACCCCATGGATCTTCTTGGGTTTCATGGACTCATGTCAAGAAGCCCATGTTCTATGTATCCTCTTTGTAAAATACCATTTTTCCATATAGAAATGTTAACACAACAAAAGTTCACTCTAGCATCCTCATGATATCTTGTATAGGGAAGGACTGGACCAAATTTCGGATTTGTGATTTTAAATTATTTCCAGGTGGATCATGCCTGTTGTCAGGAAAACACAAGCAGATGTGAGGTTTTCTCCTCAGAGATTTCTGAAGACCTCTCAAGTCCCACATGGAGTCCTGACAGAGAGACAGTCTGAGGCTCCCTGCACAGCTCCATCCAGGACCCCCAGGCTATTCTGGGGTACATGCAGCGGCTCACAAGCAGATGAAATGGTTGATCCTCTTTGGCCACCTTCCTTCTAAGCCCTGGAGACAGCAGGTTGCTCGCATCAAGCACGCTTTGATGACATTACCGTATGCTGACAAAATATGTGGGAAATGTTAATGGGCAGGCTCCCCTGCACAGCTTACCACTAACATATCAGTAAAGGCAGGGGGTTGGGGCTTCTGCTCTAACCTCATACATGTGAAGTCGCTGCAGTATCTCAACAGTCCGAGACAAAATCCTTGTATAAATCCACCCAACGGTAAAACAGCGCAGAAAGAGTGGTAAATTCTCATGGTATCTAAAATGAAGATGGACACCAGCAGTTTAGCAATCTGATTTGTGGCAAGATAGTTAAGAAGTGACAAAGCAGACTGAACTCTTAGCTTGTAAAATGATATATTCCAAATTCCGTCAGTTGTATACAATTTTCTACACCACAAACTTGCATTCTTATAGCCCGCCATTATTTCTGGGGCACTTGGTGGGGTAAAATAAGAACCACCTGAAAGCTTCTAAGCTGGAGGCAGCAAATCAGCCAAATCCCAGGCCCCGCCAGCTGATTTTGTATGTTCTGCAGACTAAGAATGGTTTTCACATTTTCCAATGGTTAAAATAAATCAAAAGGAGAATAACAGTCTGTGGCCTGTGAAAATTATAAGAAACTCAAATTTCAGTCCATAAATAGTGTTGGCACACTTCCTGCTCGTTCATTCACATTCTTTATGGGGCAGCAGACATTAGCAGCTGCCACAGAGCCAAAGATACGGACCAGATGACCTATGAAAGTCCTCTACCAACCTCTGTTCTATAGTAATCTAACTCCCTGGCTATGATTTCTCTATGATTTCCTTTTTTTATGAAGAAAATCACCAATTAACTTGTTTTAACTGTATGTCTTACTGTTTGGTGTGAGCAATGTTAATAAATTCATCTAACTTGTCATAAGAAACTCATCCAATGTACATATGTATCTCAGGAATAGCGACCCTAAATTGGTTATTTCATTTCTAGAAGGGCCTTTAAGTTAATGGCTAAATTTTCTGTATGGGGATTACAGAATACTTCCAAATGAAATCTGAGCAAAATATTCAGTTTTTTCTTAACTTTAAAGGCCATTTTCCTGGTAATGATTTTTAAGTCATTATCATTTCTGTATGAATTTTATGTCCCAGATTTTTTTGGAAAGAGCTATTTAACACTACAAATTTTCCTCATCCCTATATAAAAGAATACTTAACAAATATAAAATATGTCTAACATTTATCAAGCCAAAAAAAATCATATGCTGTGTACTTGAGCTTTTAAAGAAAATGTTCAATTTAGTTTGTTTTTCTTTCTTTTTTTTTTTTTTTTCAGATTAACACCTACTTGAATTTCCACTGGAAGAACACATCTAGCATGGTTTCACCATCTCTGTCCTGCCAGGGTTTTCCCCACATTTAAATTCAGCTGACCAAGACTCAGAAAAGCAAACATACCAAAAGGGAATTCAAAAGTATGAACTTTCAATAATAAAAGAAGTAAGCCATGGGGATGTAATGTACAGCTTGGGGACTATAGTTAATAATACTATGTTGCATTATTGAAATTTGCTGAGAGTAGAAAAAGTTTTGTAACGATGGCAATGGATGTTAGACTTACTGTGATCATCAGTTTGCAAGATATAAATATCAAATCATATTTTTACCTGAAACTAATATAATGTTATATGTCAATCATACCTCAATTTAAAAAAAAGGCAAGCAAAAAGCCATTTGTTCACTTAAATGCCTGTTGCAGAGTGCTGAGTTATATAAAATTCACTTCAGACTTTCAGACATTTCCTTCTATGTCACACAACACTGACTATGCAAAGCGAATGGGGAATTCACCTACACAGCTGATTTGACCACAGAACAAAAGGACTAAGTTGTTCATGAAGAGAATTACCTCAAGTGGTTGAAATCACTTTGTAGGTAAGTAAATTTTGACAGGTACCTAAAAAAGATCTCACCTCAAGGAAGGGTGGCTTTTCAGTTTGTTCCAATCACTTTTTGCACACTGAGAGAGCTCCTTAGCTTCTTTCCAGTTCCCATTGGCCATTGCAGTAGAAATGTCACTCAGCATGTGTGCGGCGGCTGCATATCTGAGGGAAAAATCCACATCATCCAAGTTTCAAATGTGAATGAACATTCACATAACAAATACCACATCCTATCCCTGAGATCTAATTCTGAAGGGTAAAGTGTTTCTTGAAAATATGAAGAGTATTTAAATCTTACTCTAGTAATAAAAACATGTTACTGCCCTAAAGTAGCCTGAAACAATTAATATAGGCTACCTAGCTAGAAAGATAAAAATATTCACACCGTATTATTACATAACATGTTCCACTATATAAATGTAGTATTAATCAGCTCATTGGCTCTCATTCTTCTACTCATTCATTCATTCAACAATCTGGCAGCAACTCCATAAACACATAACTGACTTCAAAATCACATTAGGGGGGATCCCTGGGTGGCACAGCGGTTTAGCGCCTGCCTTTGGCCCAGGGCGCGATCCTAGAGACCCAGGATCGAATCCCACGTCGGGCTCCTGGTGCATGGAGCCTGCTTCTCCCTCTGCCTATGTCTCTGCCTCTCTCTCTCTCTCTCTCTCTCTCTCTCTCTCTCTCTGTGACTATCATAAATAAAAATTAAAAAAAAATTCAAAATCACATTAGGGCGCAGATCTGGTAAAAATCATTTAGTCAGAGGTAGCCTGGTAGCCCGGACACTCCCCGGGAGACAGCAATGCTGAATTATAAAGATTATGAAACCACTTGCCTAAACAAAGATAACTTCTTATTGCATCTTTAGATATGAAAAAGACATCTGCCCCAGTGATGCTCTGAGCACATGATCATTGTATTTTGGACTCTCACCTAAAAGAAAAGCATGAAATATCATTATGTGCAAATGCGTTCAAATAAGAGTAAAGGAAATTGCCTCTAAATGTAAAAATTTGCTCATGAACTCTTAAATCTAATTCTCTTATACAACACTATTGGACAATTCTAAGGTTGATAAGAGAATGCAATAGAGAGAACTGTCCTTAGGCTGTCCCAGTCTCACAGGAGCTTCTCCATGTCAGAAGCGGCCCCCACACTCCTAGCCCCATGGCCCTGACCAAGCCCCACCCTCGAGGGGCCACTGAGACCAACCCCATGGGGCCTCATCTCCCGGTCACCTCCAGCGCCACTGGAAAAGGTTACTAGCTCTCATCTCATCATACCGTCATACCGTTGTACCACCCCAGTGCTGTGGAACTGGTCCTTCGGCAGCACTCACCCATCTCCTCAACCCTTCCCCACCCACCATGGCCCTTGCCCCCTCTAAAACCCAGCTAAGAACTCGGTCTTCCCTGCCTGCCTCGCTCCCATGGGGGTGGCTCTTCCCACAGCCCTCACACCCAGAGATGGATGGAGAAGACTCCCTTTCTTCCCAGCTGCTTCGGGATCACTCTCCCCTCTTTGAGAGCACCTCTCCCCTTCCTTGGAAGCCTGTGCTTCCTCCCTGCAGGCATCCTTGGCCACCTGTCTGTCATCTTGCCCCACCTCTATGGCCCATGACTTCAACATCTGTGAGGATGAAGAGCACACTCAGTTTCCAGACTTCCTGGCCAATCATTCTTTTTCCACCTCGCTTCTGCTATCCACATACCGACAGCTGCTCAGAACTTCTGTCCCCAATGCCCTCAAAATCTTCACTTTCAGCATTTCATTCACTGAACCTCTACCCCCAATCCTTCCAGCTCACTTACTGATGGCAACAATTCCCCAACTTCACCAAGACCCACTGTGACTCCTTCTGCAACCACAGCACCTCCTGGCCTGCAGGCTTCTATGCCCTACCCTGTTGGAGTCAACCAGCCCACCACTCATGGCAAATTTGCACTGTACATCGGGCCCACCCTCATCACAGTGTTCACACCGACCACTTCTCTGACCCAGCTCCCTGAATGGTGGGGAAGAGAATGACAGAGACAGGACAGTTGGCTTCCCTGTAATCTGAGATGACACCTCAGGCCAGCCCTGCTCCCCTGGGAAGCCTGCACACCTGCCCACCCTACAGGATGCACGTTCCTAGCTTTGCCTTCCCAGCCGCACTCCCCATGCAAGCTTCCCCATCACATCTCTCCCACAGGGACAGAGGCCATGTGAGGGGCCCTCTCAGCTTCCCATCATGGCAGCCTCAACCCTGTCCCCACCTTCACCCTCCCTCCAGTGCTCTGGATCCCAGGCCCTCTCGTCTCCCCACACTCTCCCTCCTCTGGTTGTCTCCTCTTCCCTTCTGGTCAGCCTCTCCTATTCTGCCAGGGGATGCATGAAGCACACACACCTTTATATCTGCTTCCCTCAAAACAGCAGCACAAAACTGCTCACCCTCACACTCCACCGCAGCAGTAGCTGTTTCAGAGCCAACCTCTGACCCCCACCCCCACCCCCAGAGTGGCTACTGTCTTCACTGTCAACCTCCACAGATTTCTCTGAAGCAGTTCTTGCACAGGCCACCAACTGCACGCATCTCACTAAATCCAACAATTTTACTTCTGGCCCCACATCTACTCAGCCTCCTAGCGACTGTCCTCATGACTGGAGACACATGACTACCCACCCCTCTGTGAACCACTCTTCTCTAGGCTTCTATGTCATATGTGCTCCTTATTGTCCCCCATGCCCCTTTCCTGATTGGTCCAGCTCTCCATCTGACCTCCGAATGCTGGCTGCCATGGTTCTTGCCTTCTCTTCCCCTGTCAGGGGTCTATCCGGTTCCAAGGCTTCAAACACCATCCATGTGTTAGTGACATCAAATGCTTTCTCTAATCTGGAGCTCTTCCCTCAGCTCCTGCCAGCAGGTCCAGCACCAGACATGACACCCTCCTCTGAATAGCTAGTGGGCATCCAGAACTGTGATCCCCAACTAGTACCACCGTCCCTCTCCTGACCCTCCGGCTCATTGGTGGTACCACCAGCTGAGCCATCCATGATTCATGCCTGTCCTTCTCCCACTGTAGTCATAATCATAATCAAGGCATAAACATAATCTCTCCTCCTTCCAAAATTTCTCATACATATTCACCTCGTTACTGCTGCCACCGGCCCAGTCAAGACCTTCGCCTAGACCACCAAGGTTATGTCAGCCTTCCTGTAGCTTCCCTTGCTTCCTTTCACCCCCTATTCCACAGGATGTTTTTTGGAAAATGTGAAACAGACCACCAGCCTGCCTAAACCTCTTCAGTGTCTTCCCATTGCTCAGAGAACACCATTGAGTCTGCTCACAGGGCTTCTGAGAATGAGCATCCCCAGCTCTGCATTCCTGTCTGACTTCCCACTTGCATACTGCCCCAGTGGCCACAGAGGTCTTCTGAGTTTCTCCAACTCAGCAAGTAGCTCCTGCCTCAGGGCCTGGAGCACAGATTCCCTGCAATGGCCAGATGCACACACCCTGCATGGCTAGCTCCCCCTCAATCCTGAGTCTCAATCCAAATGTCACCTCTCCAGGGACACTCTCTACAAAGTGGAACTTGCCCAGCCTGCCCCTCCATCAGCATAACACTTTTCACATGCCACAATTACTTTTATTTTCTATCTCCCCCAGTACAATATAACCTCATGGTGGCACAGACTCTATCTGTCCATACTGCAATCCCACCACCTAGGCACATTGTAAGTACTCAACACTCAACTCATATATATTGAATAAATGAGGATAGAAAAGACAGGATAGGGCAGCCCTGGTGGCTCAGCAGTTTAGCGCCGCCTTCAGCCTGGGGTGTCCCGGAGACCCAGGATCGAGTCCCACGTCAGGCTCCCTACATGGAGCCTGCTTCTCCCTCTGCCTCTCTCTCTCTCTCTCTCTCTCTCTCTCTCTCTCTCTGTGTCTGTCGTGAATAAATAAATAAAAAATCTTAAAAAAAAAAAAGACATGATATATTTCAAGTACCAACAAGGCTTATCAGATCAGGTATCATATTACCAGGTATTATATAATTACCATTTCTGAAGTCAGTTAAATCGAATTTCATTTACATTTTAAGGCCCTTTGTATAACAAAAAGATGGGTTTTTTTTTGGGGGGGGGTATTTTTGGATATTTTTTTATTGGAGTTCAATTTGCCTGCATATAGCATAATATCAGTGCTCATCCAGTCA
The DNA here is from genome assembly GCF_048164855.1 of Canis lupus baileyi. NCBI lineage: Eukaryota > Metazoa > Chordata > Mammalia > Carnivora > Canidae > Canis > Canis lupus. The sequence continues at coordinate 39,497,243 of NC_132839.1, forward strand.
AGTGCCCCCGTCAGTGCCCATCACCTAGTCACCCCAACCCCCCGCCCACCTCCTTTTCCACTAACCCTTGTTTACCAGAGTTAGGTGTCTCTCATGTTTTGTCATCCTCACTGATATTTTCACTCATTTCCTCTCCTTTCCCCTTTATTCTCTTTCACTATTTTTTATATTCCCCAAATGAATGAGACCATATAATGTTTGTCCTTCTCCGATTGATTTACTTCACTCAGCATAATACCCTCCAGTTCCATCTACGTCAAAGCAAATGGTGGGTATTTGTCGTTTCTAATTGCAGAGTAATATTCCATTGTATACATAGACCACATCTTCTTTATCCATTCATCTTTCGATAGACACCGAGGCTCCTTCCACAGTTTGGCTATTGTGGACATTGCTGCTAGAAACATTGGGGTGCAGGTGTCCTGGCATTTCACTGAATGTTTCATCTGTATCTTTGGGGTAAATCCCCTGCAGTGCAATTGCTGGGTCATAGGGCAGATCTATTTTTAACTCTTTGAGGAAGCTCCACACAGTTTTCCAGAGTGGCTGTACCAGTTCACATCCCTACCAACAGTGCAACAGGGTTCCCCTTCCTCCACATCCTCTCCAACATTTGTTATTTCCTGTCTTGTTAATGTTCACTATTCTCACTGGTGTGAGGTGGTTATCTCATTGTGGTTTTGATTTGTATTTCCCTGATGGCAAGTGATGTGGAGCATTTTCTCATGTGCTTGTTGGCCATGTCTATGTCTTCCTCTGTGAAATTTCTGTTCATGTCTTTTGCCCATTTTATGATTGGACTGCTGTTGAGTTTAATAAGTTCTTTATAGATCTTGGATACTAGCCTTTTATCTGATACATCATTTGCAAATATCTTCTCCCATTCTGTAGGTTGTCTTTTATTTTTGTTGACTGTTTCTTTGCTGTCCAGAAGCTTTTGATCTTGAAGAAGTCCCAATAACTCATTTTTGCTTTTGTTTCCTTTGTCTTCATGAACGTCCCTTGCAAGAAGTTGCTGTGGCCAAGTTCAAAAAGGGTGTTGCCTGTGTTCTCCTCTAGGATTTTGATGGAATCTTGTCTCACATTTAGATCTTTCATCCATTCTGAGTTTATCTTTGCGTACAGTGTAAGAGAATGGTCTAGTTTCATTCTTCTGCATGTGGCTGTCCAATTTCCCCAGGAACATTTATTGAAAAGACTGTCTTTCTTCCAGTGGATAGTCTTTCCTGCTTTGTCGAATATTAGTTGACCATAAAGTTGAGGGTCCACTTCTGGGTTCTCTATTCTGTTCCACTGATCTATGTGTCTGTTTTTGTGCCAGTACCACACTGTCTTGATGACCACAGCTTTGTAGTACAACCTGAAATCTGGCATTGTGATGTCCCCAGCTATGGTTTTCTTTTTTAATATTGCCCTGGCTATTTGGGGTCTTTTCTGATTCCACACAAATCTTAAGATGATTTGTTCTAACTCTCTGATTTTTTTTTTCATGGTATTTTGATAGAGATTGCATTAAATGTGTCAATTGCCCTGGGTAACATTGACATTTTCACAATATTAATTCTTCCAATCCATGAGCATGGAATGTTTTCTATCTCCTTGTGTCTTCCTCAATTTCTTTCAGAAGTGTTCTGTAGTTTTTAGGGTATAGATCCTTTAAGTCTTTGGTTAGGTTTATTCCTAGGTATCTTATGCTTTTGGGTGCAATTGTCAATGGGATTGACTCCTTAATTTCTCTTTCTTCAGTCTCATTGTTAGTGTATAGAAATGCCGCTGACTTCTGGGCATTGATTTTGTATCCTGCCACACTGCCAAATTGCTGTATGAGTTCTAGCAACCTTGGGGTGGAGACTTTTGGGTTTTTGATGTACAGTATCATGTCATCTGCGAAGAGGGAGAGTTTGACTTCTTCTTTGCCTTTTATTTGAATTTGAATGCCTTTTATTTATTTTTGTTGCCTGATTGCTTAGGCTAGGACTTCTAGTACTGTGTTGAATAGCAGTGGTGAGAGTGGATATCCCTATCATGTTTCTGATCTTAGGGGAAAGACTCCCAGTGTTTCCCCATTGAGAATGATATTTGCTGTGGGCTTTTCGTAGATGGCTTTTAAGATGCTGAAGAATGTTCCCTCTATCCCTACACTCTGAAGAGTTTTGATCAGGAATGGATGCTGTATTTTGTCAAATGCTTTCTCTGCATCTATTGAGAGGATCATATGGTTCTTGTTTTTTCTCTTGTTGATATGATCTATCACATTGATTGCTTTACGAGTGTTGAACCAGCCTTGCATCCCGGGGATAAATCCCACTTGGTGTTGGTGAATAATCTTCTTTAATGTAGTGTTGGATCCTATTGGCTAGTATCTTGTTGAGAATTTTTGCATCCATGTTTATCAAGGGATATTGGTCTATGATTCTCCTTTTTGGTGGGGTCTTTGTCTGGTTTTGGTGGCCTCAAAGTGATGCTGGCCTCATAGAACGAGTTTGGAGTATTCCACTTCTTTCTATCTTTCCAAACAGTAGAATAGGTATGGTTTCTTCTTTAAACGTTTGATAGAGTTCCCCTGGGAAGCCATCTGGCCCTGGGCTTTTGTGTCTTGGGAGGTTTTTAATGACTGCTTCAATTTCCTCCCTGGTTATAGGTCTGTTCAGGTTTTCTATTTCTTCCTGTTCCAGTTTTGGTAGTTTGTGGTTTTCCAGAAATGCATCCGTTTCTTGTAGATTGCCTAATTTATTGGCATATAGCTGCTAATAGGTTTTTTAAATCGTTTGAATTTCCTTGGTATTAGTGGTGATCTCTCCTTTTTCACTCGTGATTTCATTAATTTGAGTCTTTTTTATTTTTAATAAGGCTGGCTAATCGTTTATCTATCTTTATTAATTCCTTCAAAGAACCAACTCTTGGTTTTGTTGATCTGTTCCACAGTTATTCTGGTCTCTATTTCATTGAGTTCTGCTCGAATCTTTATTAACTTGCTTCTTCTGCTGGATGTAGGTTTTATTTGCTGTTCTTTCTCCAGCTCCTTTAGGTACAAGGTTAGCTTTTGTATTTGAGTTCTTTCCAGTTTTTGAATGGATGCTTGTATTGCGATGTATTTCCCCTCAGGACTGCTTTTGCTGTATCCCAAAGATTTGGAACAGTTGTATTTTCATTCTCATTAGTTTCCATGAATCTTTTTAATTCTTCTCTAATTTCCTGGTTGACCCTTTCATCTTTTAGCAGAATGGTCTTTAACCTCCACATGTTTGAATTTCTTCCAAATTTCTTCTTGTGATTTATTTCTAGTTTCAAAGCATTATGGTCTGAAAATATGCAGGGACAATCCCAATATTTTGGGGATACCTACTTTCTCAAAAGAATCTGGCATGCTTTTTCTTTCCAGCTCCCCTGCTTTTGAACTTGTCACCCATGGTTTTGTCAATCATAGAACTAAAAAGTAATCTCCCTTAGGCCAGTAATAAGGACAATTATAATGCTAACTAGGACATACTAAGTCATCCCCAAGGGCCAGGCTCTAAGCACAAGTACTTTGCATGTATTAACACACATCTGGAGGAATATACTATTATCCATCCCTTTCATAGATGGGGAAACTGAGGCACGGGGTGGTTTCACCAGTTCTTTACTACAGAGAGGCTGGAACCTGGCTTCAGTGTACACAGTTTCATCAAAGAGAAAGAACATAAAGTCACTAAAAATGAAAAGGTTAAAAGATATGAGACAACTCAAAACAGAGTAAGGACATATTCTTATTTAAAAGAATTTATTCCAGTAGGACACAAACAAGACAGTGAGCTTCCTGACAACTCAGCAAACTGGGCTAGAGTCCATGTATATCGATGCTGCTTTGATTCCATAATTTCAATGTTATTTTTTAAAGCACACATTAGACAACATATTAACAACTCTCCTAAAATCAAGTATCAGAATCAATTTCAGTTACATATGAGTCATAAACTTTAAATCAAGAATCAAAAGTGCCATTTTAGGAATCTAAATTAATCTTTTTTATAATGATGGGCTTTTAAAGGAAATCCAAGTTTTTTTTTTCCTGTAGGAAATCTTTACCAAAACCTGCTTTGTCAGTCAAACCAAACATTCACTGAGTCCATGTGCCAAAACAGATTGGTGACAATCTCTAATCTTGCATGTGCATGATTTGAGTATACGCACACAAGTTAGAGTTAGTATTAGCTTCATTTGAAGCGTTATTGCTAGGGAAACATTCATCTTCGGCCTTGTTCGTGCCACTAACATATTCACAAGGCAGGTTTGTTCAAGTGTCTGTATTTACAAAATGTTTCCTGCCAAAGCTATTTGGGAACATGGGGCAGGAAAAATTTTTGTAGTTCTAACTCCAAACTCATTGGTTTTGGGCAACCTTAATCTAAACATATTTCTATATTCTCCTTATAGTCTCAGAAACATATAATAATAATGAAAACTTTTACGTACATGTAAAGTGACACAGTTATTATAATGAGCTAATATATGATCTTACCTGATGAGATCGTCTTTGTCTTGGAAGATCTGGGTTTTCCGATTGATGGTGTACCTAGGAAACTCCATTCGGCCAAGATTGACCAAAAGCACAGTCGAAAGCTGTCCCTGACCACCACAGGCGGCTTCCTCATCTTCCAGTGAGTCCGTCAGGGAAAAAAGCAGCAAGACCCGGGAAAAAATAGCTCGAGGACCTTTACAGACTCTCAGTGACTGTCCCGCCAAGGCTTTAGCTCTGAAAAATGTACAGTATAGATAAATAACTTTGTTTTTTTAAAAAGCATTTGGAGGTTAGATTTTACAAATTATTCTCAGAAAAAATAAAGGTAAGTGGCAATCATTATTCTAACCCTGAAGCAAATCTACCACTTCCAGCTCTGTGAACTTGGAGCTTAACTTAACCTCTTTGAGGCTCAGAGCCTACCCAGGGACATGGTGAAGATTAAATGAGATTCTATCTCCAAATCGTTTGACATAAGGTTTGGCTCAATAAAAAAGCAACATAGGTTTATACTGGTCATGAATGTGTAAAATACAAGAAAAGTCATACAAGTAGCCGTTTTCACTTCTTGACAAGTGACATTCAGATTAAATAATATTTATTTAAAATGTCATTATTTGGGTACCCGGCTGGCTCAGTAGGTAAAGCATGCATCTCTTGATCTTGGAGTTGTGAGTTTGAGCCCCATGTTGGGCATAGAGACTACTTAGTAAAAATTTTTTGAAAATAAAATTAAATAAATAAAATAATAAAATAAATAAAATAAAATAAAATAAAAAAATAAAATAATAAAATAAAATAAAATAAAATAAAATAAAATAAAATAAAATAAAATAAAATGCCATCATCAAAGGCTGTTGGTTAGCATGATTTTGTGTACCAAAAAGTGGTCCCAAGATCTGGTGCTATTCTGTGATATGCAAAGTTGTCCAAAAGCATCTCTGCTCTAGGGTTACCTCAGAGTAAATTGAATTTGATTCTGGATGCCTTCGAGGTAGGCCTGGAGGTCTGAATTAAATTCAGGGCCACGTGGGCCCTCTGGCTCTTACAACTTGGATACCATCTAGAACAGTGTTTCTCAAACTTAGCACTATTGACATGTGGGCAGGATAATTCTTTGCTGGGGAGAAGGGTGATGTCCTGTACATTATAGGATACTCAGCAGCATCACTGGCCTCTACCCAGTAAATGCCAGTAGTGCTCACTTCCCTCTTCATCAAGACAATCAAAATGCCTCCAGACGTTACCAGATAGATATTCCCTAGAGGGCAAAGTCACTTGCAGTTGAGAACCACTGGCCTAATGGAAGACCTTACTTTCCTATCCATCCCAGAATTATTAACCCAAAAGCAGTGCTACATCCTAAGGGTGTTATAGAAATTAGTGCACCATCAGATACATGAGGGGACACAGGTGAGATTCCTATCACACCACTATTTAATTAAGAGTCACTCATCTAACAGAGACTGATACGAAGTGCCCACACTTTGTCCATCTCCATTCAGCATCCCAGGGATGCCCCAGTTGGCCAATTCTCTGAGTTCAGAAGGAACCATTAAACATGGTAAAATGAGCAATGATTATCTACTGGGATTAAGAAAGTATAAATAATGCGCCTTTTCTGTTTCTTCATGATAACAGCAAAGTACAATAACAAGGCACTGCCTTTATTTGGGGCTGTCAGAGACTCAGGTTCCATTGCTGAGTTCTACAACAAAATGAAGAAAGAAAGTACAATCTTAAAGGACAGTGATTTTAGTACAACTAAAATAGCCTTGAGAATCTTATGTTCCTACAAGTCCAAAGTCAGGGATTAAAAAAAAAAAAAAAGTTAACCTTATTTCTTTTATTTCTGTTCATATCCTTAGTGCTTATACTGAGAGCACTGCTAATTTCAATGTTCACTTACTTATAAAATGTTACATATGGTTACATAAAATACTTAATACAATTAAAGAAATTGCATTTCTATATACCTATATACCTATATACCAATAATGAAGCAAAAAAAAGATAAATTTTAAAAAATCTCATTTACAAATGTACCAAAAATAATAAGATATCTAGGAATAAACCTAACCAAAGAGGTAAAAGTCCTGTACACTGCAAACTATAAAATGCTCATGAAAGAAACTGAAGAGGACACAAAGAAATGGAAAGACATTCCATGCTCATAGATCAAAGAACAAATATTATTAAAATGTCTATACTACCCAAAGCAATCTACACATTTAATGCAATCCCTGTCAAAATACCAACAGCATTTTTCACAGAACTAGAACAAAGAAGCCTAAAATTTATATGGAATCACAGAAGACCCCAAATAGCCAAAGTAATCTTCAAAAAGAAAAACAAAGATGGAGGATCATGATTCCAGACTTCAAGTTATATTACAAAGCTGTAGTAATCCATAATCTCTATACCCAACATGGGCCTTAAACTCATAACCCCGAAATCAAGAGTCCCATGCTCTAACAACTGAAGCCTGCCAGGCACCCACAAAGCTACAGTCATCAAAGATGTATGGTTCTAGCACAAATAAAGACACACAGATCAATACAACAGAACATAAAATCCAGAAATGAACCAACAATTATACAATTAATCTTCAACAAAGCAGGAAAGAACATCCAGTCGGAAAGACAGTCTCTACAACAAATGGTGTTGAGAAAACTGGCAGCCAGCCACATACAGAAGAATGAACTGAACCACTTCCTTGCAGCATACACAAAAATAAGTTAAAAATGGATTAAAGACCTAAATGTGATTCAGGAAACCATAAAAATTCTAGAGGAGAAAACAGGCAGCAACTTCTTTGACATCAGTTGAAGCAGGTTCTTACTAGATATGTCCCCTGAAGCAAGGGAAACAAAAACAAAAATAAACTACTGGGACTATATCAAAATAAAAAGCTTCTGCACAGTGAAGGAAATAATTGACAAAACTAAAAGAAAACTTACAGAATGGGAGAAGATATTTGCAAATAACATCCAAGAAAGGGTTAGTATCCAAAATACACAAAGAACTTACATAATTCAACACACCCAAAAAACCTCACAAATAATCCAATTAAAAAATGGGCAGAAGACATGAACAGACATTTCTCCAAAGAAGGCATACAGATCAGGACACGTGGGTGGCTCAGCAGTTGAGCGCCTGCCTTTGGTCCACAGCATGATCCTGGAATTCCGGGATCGAGTCCCACCCACATCAGGCTCCCTGCATGGAGCCTGCTTCTCCCTCTGCCATGTCTCTGCCTCTCTCTCTGTGTCTCCCATGAATAAATAAGTAAAATCTTAAATTAAAAAAAAAAAAAAAGACAGATGGCCAACAGACATATGAAAAGATACTCATCATCATTCACCATCAGGAATATGCAAATCAAAACCACAATGAGATATCACCCCCCACCTGTCAGAATGGCTAAAATCAACATCACAAGAAAAACAGATGCTGGTGAGGATCTGGAAAAAAGGAACCTGCCTGCACTGTTGGTGGGAATGCACAATGGTGCAGTTACTTATTCTAGAAAACAGTATGGAGCTCCCTCAGAAAATTAAAAATAGAACTAACCCATGATCCAGCAATTTTACTACTAGGTATTTACCCAAAGAATACAAAAATACTGATTTGAAGGGACACATGTACTCTGGTATATTAGCAGCATCATTTAAAATAGCCAATTTATGGAAGCAGTCCAAGTATCCATTAACTGATGAATGGATTAAGATGTGGTATATACATACAATGGAATATTATTTAACCATAAAAAAGAATGAAATCTTGCCATTTGCAACGACATGGATGGATCCAGAGACTATTATGCTAAGTGAAATAAGTCAGAGAAAGACAAATTCTGTATGATTTCACTCACATGTGGAATTTAAGAAACAAAACAAGCAAAGGGGAAAAAATTAGAGGGAGGGAGAGAGAAAGAGAAATCAAGAAACAGACTTTTAATTATAGAGAACAAACTGATGGTTACCAGAGGGGAGGGGAGTGTGGGGATGGGTGAAATAGATGATAGGGATTAAGGAGTGCACTTGTCATGATAAGCACTGGGTATTGAATGGAAGTGTTGAATCGCTATATTGTACAACCTGAAACTAGTATAATACTGTATGTTAACTGACTAGAATTAAAATAAAAACAAAAAAAATTTAGGGATGCCTGGGTAGCTCCGCAGTTAGCCATCTGCCTTCGACTCAGGGTGTGATCCCGGTTCAGGGATCAAGTCCCACATTGTTATCCTTGCAGGGAGCCTGCTTCTTCCTCTGCCTATGTCTCTGCCTCTCTCTCTGTGTCTCTCATGAATAAATAAATAAAATTTTAAAAAAATTTAAACAAGAAAGAACTTAGGTGGGCCCAGATGGCTCAGTCAGTTAAGCATCTGCCTTTGGCTCAGGTCATGATCCCAGGGTCCTGGGATCCAGCCCCTCATCAAGCTCCCTGTTCAGTGGGTAGCCTGCTTCTCCTTCTCCCTCTGCCTGCTGCTCCCTCTGCTTGTGCTTTCTCTCTTGCTCTCTGTCAAATAAATAAAAATCCTTAAAATTAAAAAAAAAAGAAAAAGAAAATAAAGAGAAAGGACTTAGGGGAAGTGGGTCCCCTAAAATAAAGAGAAAGGACTTAGGGGACTGCCTGGGTGGCTCAAGTCAGTTGAGTATTTGACTCCAAGTCATGGTCCCCAGGTTGTGAGATCAAGCCCCACATCAGGCTCTGTACTCAGTGGGGAGTATGCTTGAGATTCTTTCCCTCTGACTCTCCACAACCCGCCCCCCAGCTCGTGCATGCTCTTGCTTGCTCGAACACTCTCTCTCTCAAATTAATCATCTTTAAAAAAAGAATGTCTAAATGTCTAAGAAGACATTTAATGTCTAAATGTCTTAGAAGACATTTAATATACTACGAAGATTCTATAATCCTAAAAGTCAATTAACTATAAATACATAATTAAAATATTTTTTAAAAACCTATAGTATTAAACTTTTTGAAGAGTTAGTAGTGACAGTTTTCTTAATAATGCATGTCTTGTTTGTAGCTATGTTTTTTTAAAAGATTAATATTTGTAGTATCTCCCAACAAAGATTGGCTCTTGACACATAACAGCTGAAAGTTACTTGTGCACATGCACATATATGCCCATGTGTGTATTCAGAAAGACACACTATATATTACACAAAATAAACATTGACATTGTTTTAAAGTGTTTTCAAAAGCATCACTTACTTTATCCTCAACAACTCCAAATTAAAGTTAATATAGCTGCATTCTAGAGATAATGTGAGGAAAAAAAATAAATTCTGAAGGTTTTTACATCTTTCCCCAAATTGAAACATTTCAAGGTCTTCACAAAAGCAAAAGAAACAAACCATAGCTCTTGGTCAATTTTATGTTCTAAACCCAAGAAAAACTACATATTAAGACTGATAGATTATACTTCAATAAAGAGTTGACTAAAATAAATATTCGACCAAATATATTACTGTAAGTCCTGTAGGAAAGGAGTTAAAATTGCATTTTTCTTGAATAAGAATATACTAGAATTTACCACATGCCTACTGCTTCCTGATTTTTCTTGGTCCTAGAAATTCCTTGGTCTTAGTAGTATTACTTATTAAAAATAAACCAAGAAAGAATCCAAGCTATTGTGATAAGGCTCTTCTGTCTTATCAATCTAACTACAAATAAGATAAGAAATTATAATTTGAAACAATGTACCATCTGTTATCATAAGTTAATATGTGCTATCAACATTTTAATGTTTTTACTGAAACAATATCCAACAAAACCTTTTTAAAATCACTGCACCGATTCCAGGCTGATTCTTGCCCCAAGTGCAGACTGAAGGCTGTTTGGCCAATTTGAGGAAGTTGTCCACCAGCTGCTGTTTCTGTCCATTGGGATTCACCAAGTGGAAGGCCTTTGCCAGGGTTTTCAGTTCAGGAGCAGAAAGCAGTTCAAGTACTTCAGAGAGCTCTTGCAACTCAGACTCTGAAATGGATTAAAAAAAAAAAAAAAGGTAAACATAGTTTTAAAGATTTTTATTATTTTCTAGCTCTATTGACTTTGAGAAGAATGAAGCTTACTTAAATGCAAATATAATGAACAAGACAAATTTTAACTGAATCTGTAATATCATCAAGGAAGACTTACAATCCAAAGCATACCCAGGTGGATGAATAGCTGAGCAAACCATGTGAGAAACTTAGGTGGGTTAGACATTTTAAATGGAGTTGGTGACCTTGAACTCTTGACCTTAGGTCTCTATTGAACTCAAGGAATGAGCAACAAATCCATCCCCCCAGTTGATAAAGGGGGAAATTTTTGATGTAAGAACTCTGACACAACAGTTTTTTTCAGTCTGCCCTGGATGGCTCTAGCAGGCCACAGTCCAACTGCCTTAAGGTTCTTTACCATGGGAACTTCAAACAAACCAATCAAAAAGCAAGCTTTGGTCTTGCTCGTTTCTGGGAACAGTTTTATTTCATTATACTAATAGCTGATTAGTAGCTGACAATTATGAGGAACTTAGATAGGTACAATAACACTGTTTGAAGTAACATTATGATTTGGGGACAGCAGCTCCCTGAGAATCAACTCTGCATTTGGGAAGTGTCTCTAAAAATCCAAATCCCAGGGGAACAACCATCCAGTCGCCAGTCTCCACTACAGTTTGAGGCAGCTACTTTATGGATAAGACCATTTTGAATTATTCATGCAGAAGCCATTTCTTTTTTGGAATGGGACGGGGTGAGGAGTGAGTTGCTGGACCTCGGATTATGGTTTGCTAGGTTTAGAGGCAGCCAGTGATTGAACTAGTGAGTAGATGGATAAGAGCATAATTAAAGACTTGTTTTTATGGTAGATTTTCTGTAAAAATCTTAAATGTTTCTTTTTAGGCTAGCCAGATCTATGTACCTATGTACAGATGACCACTCTGTTTTCTTCACTGACTATGCTGTGACATTAAAATGGGTTTAAGAAGACAAAACTCTGCCTTTCACTCTATGAAAAGTTACTCGCCCATAAGACGTTAAGCTCTGGGTTTTTTCCTACTCTGGAAATGCACAGCTCTGCTCTGGATTCCTCTCTGCAAGGCAGAAAGCTACTGGTTATGTATGGCACATTGCAGGGCTTTCCTCATACATTTCTGGCAGATTTGCCCAAATCTTCAGATGGGCTGGGTTGTACATACAGCATCCCCTCTCCCAAATATGGGATCTGAAATACACTGATAGTGATGCTAGATATATTAATTTTTAAAACTGTATAGTAAATGTCTTTAGTCCTAGGTTTGTGGTGTGTTCATTTGTGTTAATGTACAGGAAAGAGACATGGACTTGATGGTTATGGGGAGTGTATCTTGATATGTGTACAGGGGTGAATACTGCTAAATTATTAACAGCTTTTCATTTAGGGGTGAGTCATGTGACAAGTGGCCTAATCAGAAAAATGAAGGAGCAAAGATACAAGCTTTACCAAGTGATGAAGTAAACAAGATTTTGTATCTGTTTTTTATCAGGTGTTGTAAAATTTGTGCATGGCTTTTTTCGTTGTGGCTTAGTAATAATTGGTAGAGAAGAAAAGAGGAGGAAAACCCCTCAGCTTTGCTAACCAGTCTTTTCAAAGGTACATAGTTGAGGTGTAAAATCTGATTGGCTTAATGTGTTGAAAAGATCCTATCCTTTATAATATTCACCCCATCCTGTAATCCTCTGTGTAAAGGAATGACATTGTTGTATTCTAGTAATTCACTGTGATTTATAACAAACCAGTGATGTCATTCTATTGTGCACTTTGGTCAAACCATTTCCGTGACTTTAATAAACAGAGTAAACTTGCTGACTGCAAAAAAAAATGCAAGTACAATGAAATTCTACTGCAGAAATTGTAATTAGTAGGGACGCCTGGGTGGCTCTGTCAGTGCAGCTGTCCGACTTTTGATTTCAGCTCTGCTCATGATCTCAAGAGTTATGAGATCAAGCCCCACATCAGGCCCTGCACTAGGCACAGAGCCTGCTTAAGATTCTCTTTATTCTCTCCCTCTACCCCATCCCTCTCTTATTAAAAAAAAAAAAAAAAAAAAAGGAACTGTAATTAGTTTGTCAAACCAATTATTACAGAATATGGAAAATAGGTATCTCATAAAAGTTATAAAATACAATTTCTCACTAAAAAGTAAAGTCTGAATAACATAAAGACACATATGGGGCAGCCCTGATGGCTCAGTGGTTTAGCGCTGCCTTCAGCCCGGGGTGTGATCCTGGAGGCCCAGGATCGAGTCCCACGTCAGGCTCTCTGCATGGAGCTTCCTTCTCCCTCTGCCAGTGTCTCTGCCTCTCTCTCTCTCTCTGTGTGTCTCATGAATAAATAAATAAAAATCTTAAAAAAAAAAAAGACACATATGGGTAACTATTATGGCTTAGACACCCTCATTAAAAACTCACTGGTATATTTGCTGATTACAAGGCCTCCAACTGGACCTCTCCCAAACAGATCAGAGTAAACTGACCATCAGCTCTGCTCTCCCTGTACAGGCCTCTGGCTGGAAACCCTTTTATGTGTTCAATTACTGAACAAACATACACATGTATGCTATCACGAGACCCAGACACCAGTCTAGACCTGAGATTCAGCTGAATCAGACCTGGCTGGTGTCTGCCTTCAAGGCACTTACAGCTTAGGGCAATGCCTTTTTCCTCCATTCAGTAAAGACTTACTAGGTGCACACTGCATGCCAAGTAATGTTCTATGGCCCTGGGCACACTACAATGAACAAACCAAGTCCTGGCCACAAGCAGCTCACCTCTTTCTTTGCATGACAAGCAAGTAAGTAGGTATGTCAGGTGCTGAGAACTATGATAAATAAAAACAAAACTGGCTGAGGCAAAGCAAACGTAGCAGGAGGGCTGGTTCCATGTAGGGTGGTCAGACTGACCTCTGAAGAGGTGATGCAGAGCTGGGTGAATTGAGGGAGCTATGGCAGCAAGTACAAGGCTCTGAAAGCAGTGCACTCAGCTTGCTGCAGAACCCCAAGGAGAGCTCTGTGGCCACAGCAGAGTGAGCAGGACCGTGTCCCATGGGGTCATGCAGATCGAGGGCAGGACTTGGACTTGATTGAGCACAATAGTGAGCCACTGGGGTTGTGGTTAAAGGTCATTTAAAGGTAAGTCAAGGCTCACCTGCAGCAATCACCTGGCATGCATGTCAAACTTGTGAATTTATGAATCTGCACCAAACCGTCCAAGTCAGGTGAGGACAGAAGCTCCCCAGTGGCCCTTATGGACTGATGTGTTGGAAGCAGTGCTCCAAGCAGGGCCTGCATCCTGCTGCCTAATCCCTCTCATTCAAGCTTCTTAACTGAGCCCCTCTGCCTTTTCCCCCAGTCCCAGCACATCACCTAACCTCACTTTACTAAGTGCTCTTCACTACAAACTTCCACACAGAAACCACCTGGCTTTGGTCTGATTTGCCTATTTCAAGACTGACAAGTCAAGACTGTCAGCAACGGGGCAGCCTGCGTGGTTTAGCGCCACCTTTGGCCCAGGGTGTGATCCTGGAGACCCCGGATGGAGTCCCATATTGGGCTCCCTGCATGGAGCCTGCTTCTCCCTCTGCCTCTCTCGGTCTCCTGTCTCTCTCTGTGTCTCGAATGAATGAATGAATGAATGAATGAATGAATAAACAAAATTAAAAAAAAAAAAAAGGCTGTCAGCAACTACCTAAGACTCACATTCTCCCTCCACCAATGTTTCCAGTACAATATCACTTTCAGTCCAGGTAGGTAGGTGCTTAATGGATGCTAGAGACAAGACCACCAAAACTACAGTCTCATAGGTTTAAATCAACGAACTTGAGGCAATCAACTTACATACTACAAGAGCTGTATGTGTGTACATGAGGGGGTGGATGAAGCTTTTAGAGGCAATATTAGCTTCAAGTAAACCAGCTTCATTCTATCACAAAGATGAGGCAGCTGAATGAGTCAGATTCTTGCTAGAAGGTGAGAGCTGAGAAGGGGTGAGTTTCTTCACTGACTCAGTGAGGGAGACTTTTGAGGACCTTCAGGGACCCAGGGGAGACTTTATTGTCCTCAACATGAGACAGTCAAGAAAACAACAAATAGTCTTCACCCAGGCTAAGAATGGCTTTAACATGAATAATTTGTTGTCCTAAGGTTAAAAATTCAATTTTTAAAAATTAGTATTTGCCAGGCACCAACAGCACCATCATTCTGCAGAAACTGAGTTCTTCATGCCCTATTTTCAGATTACATTTCCTTTGACTAATCATACCTGTCTGCAGAAAGCCTGCTTGCTGCAATTCTCCAATCACAGGTGTTAAATCAGGGGCAATCTCTTCATATTCCAATTTACTCATTTTAATCCAGCTGAATTTACGTTGAAAAAGTCTTACATATAACTTCTGACCACTAGCTGCAATAAAGTTATGAAAAATATTATCTCCCTTCTCAAAACAATATACTTTTCAAAACAGAGTTGAGTAAAATATATTCTATTAGAAATACACTTATGGTGGGGCACCTGGGTGGCTGTCGGTTAGTTCAGACTCTTGGTTTTGGCTTGGGTCATGATCTCATGGATCATGAGACAAGCCCTGAATCGGGCTCTGTGCTCAGCAGGGAGTCTGCCTGAGATTCTCTCCCTTCGCCCCACCCCCTACTCACACACATGCGCACACTCTCTGAAATAAATAAAATATAATGAATCTCAAAAAAAAAAAAAAAGAAATACACCTATGCTTACTCAAGCCCTGGACCAGCTCTGCCTCTTGTGCATTATCCAAGTCAATGAACCTTACCAAGACTCCATTTTCTGTTAAAAAAAAAAAGGGGGGGGGGGGTCCTGGGGAAATAACACCATCTTCCCAATGCTGGTGAAAAGATTAAACAAGATGATGTATTTGATGATGGGCAGATCAACCACTAAAAATTTCCAAAATTGGTAATGGTTATTGGCCATTTCAAAACTTCTAAGAACCAGGTTTCTCATTTTTCTAGCCACCAATACTTTCACTCAGAGAAGCCCTACCCAGAATTCCAGTTTTTTTGTTCTCTGCTTTCAGCTTAATATGCATGACTCTATTATTGGCTGAAAATAATCTGAAAAGATTTTCAAAATATGTGTAGGTTTGGTAAAGCAACCATCCCTAACTCAGTGATCTTGGCAAAGTTATTTGATTAACCTGGTCACAAATTTCCTGTTATCTGGATTATCTTTAAATTTCTGCCAATTCAGGAACCCTGAATGGGTGGCTCAGCGGTTTAGCGCCTGCCTTCGGCTCAGGGCACGATCCTGGAGTCCTGGGATCGAGTCGCACATTGGGCCCCCTGCACGAGGCCTGCTTCTCCCTCTGCCTCTCTCTCTGTCTCTCATGAATAAACAAATAAAATCTTTAAAATAAATAGATTTCTGCCAATTCTAAAATGGTATAATTACACTTCTTAAATCTTCAACTTTTTTTCATTTTTTTCTTTAAAGAGGGAAACTCAATTAGCAACACTTATTTTCACATAGAGACACTGCAAATGACTATTGGTGGGGAGCCATACACAAGAATCTACCAAAACTTGCACTAGGGAAACTATTCATACTTCTCAATTATACAGAGGCACACAGACTACTCAAATGCTCGCATGAATGCAACCAGCACCCAACCAAAGATCTGTGACTTCTGTGGATAGAAGAGTAATGGGGTGTCATTTATGTCCATGTTCTGGTGAGGATAGCACAAGTAGAGATGGAGGCTGTGTGGATAATTTGTGCAACTATGCGCAGAGAAGTATCACTAACATGTTAAAAGTAATACAACGGGATGCCTGGGTGGCTTATTTGGTCAAATGTCTGCCTTTGGCTTAGGTTATGAACTCAGAGTCCTGGGATCCAGCCCCCCATTGGGCTCCTTGCTTAGTGAGGAGTCGGCTTCTCCCTCTCCCTCTGCTCCTCCCCCTGCTCATGCTATCAAATAAATAAATAAAATCTCTAAAAAAAAAAAAAAAAGTAATACAACGAAGACTGTAATTTCATTGTGGGAATTTAAAACAAAGACCCTTCTCCTGAACATTACTAGTAATATTTAAGATTTTTTTTTAATCCAACTGAAGAGTCAGACAAGATTACTAATAATGAGAGGTGAGCATAGCCCTGAAGTAAGCTTTCCGCAGCTCAGAAGGGACTTCGTTCCGAAAAGCTACCATGGCCCCTTGGATTAGCAGTGCAACAACCAGGGTGGCTTCTGTTCCAAATCAGCACTAAGGGCTTACAGCCACCACTGGCTGCCAAGGAACTGAGGCACAGACCAGTATTTTTAAATGCACCAATTTAGCCTAAAAGTTTCCAATTCCCCCACACCCTACCCTTAAAAAGCGAAGTCTAGAAACCTAAAACATTGTTGGGAGGGAAAAATATGCCTTAATATGCCTTGGTTTGTTCTTTCCTATATTCTACTTCACTTTCATTTTTGAGAAAATGGTATGTGAAAACAACAAAGCAACAACCTAAGTTAAGCTTGATTGCATGCTCAGAATGCAAAGTACACTTTCTTAAATCCCTATTTTTTTTTAACCTGGAAAAGGCTATTTTACAACCATCAAATACACATATAAAGGAAAAACAGGTGCTTCAATTATAACCAAAGTAGAGCTTGTAAGGATGATAGTGCAGAAGCAAACATCCCTAGACACAAAATCCTGTCTCTTTGTCATGCATATTCTTCTCAAACCTTGATAGTAGCTGGCTGCTTCCCCTGAGTATTCCCAGAGGACTCAGAACCACACTGACTCCTTGTGGTCATTAGATTACTAGCCAAATCAGGAAAGCAAATGGAGGAACATAAGGTTAAGATACCTGATAATTGATAAAATTTAGTTACAATTTCCTTCTCATGTTCATCGAAGAGCATCCTATCCTCTTCATTCTCAAATACAGCTTTCAGCACCACCAGGAAACTCCGAAGGTAGTAAGGATGATTTGGTGGTACTGTTCTTGTTTCATCAGGAACATCATAGCTTGACCCCTGCTCTGAAGTAATTCTGCAAGTGATTTCATTCTTTAGGTCACTATCACCTTCCAGAGGAAGGACATGGATGTTACAGCCTTTAGAAACATCATGTGCAGAACTAGGAGATTTTGTCTCCCAGTTTAACAACTGGGTTTTAGCTTCTGAAGCAACAGTCATTTTTTCTTCTTCACAACTACCTGCCTCACATTTTTCAACATCTTTATCATCTACTCCTGTGATACTCTCCCACTTTGCAAGACTTTCCTCTGAAGTAGACTCCACTGGATTCCCAAGAGTTAAATCTGGTGAAAATAACACAGAAGCATTATCTGAGAAGGCAGGGGTGAGGGATGATCGCCCACATTCCTGGGTAGCCTTTTGGCTTTCAGTTTCCAGTATTTTAGTGCCTTCTACACTATGTTCAGAAATTCTCTGCTCCTCAAGAGAGTCACAGGTAAATACGTTTTCCTTTTGAGAACTATTCTCCAAAATTTGATCCTTGTCCTCAATCTCTGAACAGTTGTCAACCAGGTTCCTACCCACTGTGGATAAGGAACTCTGTGGACTCTTATTGGCAAATTCCTCATTATTCTTACATATTGATTTTTTAGCTTCTGCGTATCTTCTGGACAATTTTGATGACAGGCTTCCCAGAGTAATGACTTTCACATTATGATGTCTCTGCTTATCTTGATTTTTGCACATCAATTTATCATTATTTTTAAAGTAAGGGCTGGTCTGCTGTCTTTTGACCATTTTTATGGAATTACTTTGGTCAGGGATTAAACCCGTCTTTGACGGTGACAACTTTCCCGGTGTTACATCTTCTAAGACAACATTGGTTAAATTTACTGTGGACACATCTGAATTCATTAAGCCAACATGCCTCAGATCAACTGGAGTAATGTCATCACTGTTAACACCAACACACTTTTCATCAAGATGCTGGTTTAAGTCATACCTTGGCACCATTTTACTACAAACAGGGCAGGCAAGTTTAGCGGGTGGTGCATTGTTAAAAAAAGAAATAATGGAGTTATACTCATTTTTTTTAGTTTTACTGATTGATAAACTTCTACGAGGTCTTTTCTTTGCAGGAGATTTCTCTTCTGACATAATGAGTATTAGAAAAACTGGGTGTTTCCAGTAATAAAACCCGGGATATTACTGGGTAAAGACAGCAGTGGTTCACTTTTACTTCCCTGGCTTGAAATAATAACAAGTGGGCTTCTATTTGACTTCATGTTTTCATGTAGTCAGCTTCTTCTCCCTACAACATAAAACACATGTGGATTAAAAATACTGTTCTGAGTTCGACAATAGAGCCGGGGGCTCCCCGGGCACCACCTCCTCCTCCACACAACAATGTGCAACCACCGTCTCCGTGAGGTCAGGAAAGTCCTGGCCTTGGGACCGACCAGGGCTCTGCTCCGGGTTCACACGCAATATCTCGCGGTGACCCTCGGCCATCAAACCACCGCGTGAGGCTCCGCAGGGATCATTCCTGAGGCTTTTTATGATCTCAAACTATCCATTTGTAAAAAGCGAAAGCCTGACGGTTCCAGATTCCTTTTTTAAACCCCTGCATCAGTGACTTTTTCCGGGAGGAAGAAAGCCCATCTGCACGACCCCGGGTCAGCTCGGTCTCACAGGCTCGCACAGCACCTCCCCCCTCCCTCCAAGTCGCGGGCATCTGTCACCACGCCCCGGGCCCCCAGGGCAGGCGCGGCCACCGCACCTCCGAGGCTCCGGGGCGCGCGGCCGGGCCTCCCCGCCGGGGCCGCGGGCGCGCACCTGGGCTCCGCCACCACGCCCGCCCGCCCTCGGTCCTCCGCCCTCCGCCCTCCGCCCTCCGCCCGGCCGCCTCTAGTCGCCAGCGCTCCCCCATGCGGCCCGCACCCCGGACCCCGCGCCCCGCGCCCCCGGACCCCGGCCGGCCGCCCCAGGCTTCCCACCCAGCTCCGCGCGGCCAGACATGCCCAGCCTATCTCCGCGTCTCGGCTCGCCACAGGCGCGGCAAGCGGAGGCCCGAGTAATCGATCCCCTCCCTTCACAGCGCAGGCTGCCCCCCACCCCTCCTCCCGAGGGGCCGAAGCCGAGCCGGGGGCTCCCCGGGCACCTCCTCCTCCACACCTGGCGACCCTGTCCGTGCACCCGGACCGAACCCCTGTCCCGAGCCGGTAGGAAGGTTGCTTGTGGGGGCGCACCCAGTGTCGGGCGGCCCCCTGGGCGAAGCTGCCCCCGCGGGCCCCGCGGACCCGCGCCCGGAGTCGGCTCGGGGGCTCAGCCGCGTGCTGCGCTCCCCCGAAGAGCCGCCGCCCGCCGCCTCGCCGCAGGAGGCCGGAGGGAGGAGCTCCAGAGCAGAGGCCCAATAAAGTGTAAAGTAGTTGGGCCGTGGGGAGTCGGGAGTACCCACTACTTCGGCCCTTTATATGGTTTCATTGTGAAGCGATACGGTTTCGTGTCCCAGAACGGCTGCTTAACAACGGAAAACTGTCACTGAGGCAGAGTGTACCAGTTACCAGCCCCTGAGCACCGACAGCAGCTGGTTCTAGCCTCCCCACGAATGACCCAGAGTGTCCGCTCCCTGAGTGCAGGGCCCCGGGTACCCTTCACCAGTGCTCGCAGCAGGGCCAGCGTGTCCTTACTCCACACACAGCGTCGAAAGAATGCATGGATAGATGAACGAGCCGAAGGGGAAAGGGACGTGAATAGGGAATTCGGCCTCAAATACGTGTCAAGTGCCTGCCTTCCTGTCAGGTGAGGAGGTTCTTGATGCTCAAAATATGGCAGTGAACAGAATGAGGAATGGAGGAGGAGGAAAATCCCTGCCTTCATGGAAAATGCATTCTAGTGGAGGAAGACGGAAGGGAAAAAAAAGCAAAAAATAATAAATTATGTAGAGAATTAAAAGATGAATACTTCGAAGAGAAAGCCAGGAACATCAGGGTGAGGGTAGGGAGGACGACTACAGTATGAAAGAGTGGTAAGGAAGGGTTTCACTGAAAAAGATGACCTATGAGCAGACTTGAAGGAGGTAAGGCAGTGGGTACTTGAGAAAAGGGGATTGTAAGCAGATGAAACAGCAACAGGGAGTGTCCCTTGAGCTAGAAGCTTGCCTAGCAGGTCTAGAAATACCAAGAAGGCCAAGACAACTCACTGGAGCAGGAGGGAAGTGAGAGAGGTAGGTAGCAGAGGGCAGGTCATGTAGGGGGCCAAACATTTTCTGTAAAGGGCCAGGTACTAAATGTTCTAGTCTTTTCTGGCCATTGGGTCTCTGGTCACACTGTTGTTGTAGTGTGAAAGCAGCCATAGACCATACGTAACATGAGTGTGGCTGGGTTCCAATAAAACTTTATTTACAGATAGCTGACTAGATTGGGCCTCTGGCTTTGGTCTGCTGACATTTGATAACAGGTCTTGATGGTCTTGCGGATTTTAGCATTTACTGTGAGTGATATGGAGGAACCACTCTGCCATCTATGTTAAGCATAGATGATGGGGGCAGAGGAAAGGGGAGACTGAAAGCAAGAATGGGAGCAGGGAACACAGAAAGCTAAGGAAGTAATCCAAGGAGAGATGATAGTGGCCTGGGTCAGAGCTAATGTTGAAGCTAAAAGAAATAGCAAGATTCTGTATACATTTAGTAGGTATAACCAACAGAATTTGTTCTTGGTGAAGGGTGTAAGGTGTAAGAGAAAGAAAAAAACTTTGCCCTGTCAACTAGGACAAAGGGGAAAGATATCAAGAGTTCAGTTTCAAACACATGTCTTAGTCCATTCAGGCCGCTTATAAACTGGATGGATTATAAATAACAGAAATTTACTTCTCACATTTCTTTTGACTGGAAGTCCAAGATCCAGGTGCCAGCAGGGTCAGGTGCTTCTTCTGGATCCCACACTTCTCATTGTATCCTCACATGGTGGAAGGGGCTGGGGAGCCCTGTAAGGTCTGTTTTATAAGAGCACTAATCCCATTCAGGAAGGCTCCTCTCTCATGACCTAATCACTCCCCAAAGACCCCCATCTCCTAATACCATTACATTGGGCGTTAGCATTTCAACATGAATTTGGGGGAGAAGAGGTGGGGCATATGCGAACGTTCAAATCACAGCAACATGTAAGTTTGAAATGCTAATCAGGGGATCCCTGGGTGGCTCAGCTGTTTAGTGCCTGCCTTCAGCTCAGGGCGTCATCCTGGAGACCTGGGATCAAGTCCCACATCAGGCTCCCTGCATGGAGCCTGCTTCTCCCTCTGCCTGGGTCTCTGCCTCTCTCTTTCTCTCTGTATCTCTCATGAATAAATAAATGAAATCTTAAAAAAAAAAAATGAAATGCTAATCAGACATCGTTGTGGATGAAGACACTTGATACATTAATTAAATCAAGTCAGGAAATAAAAATTTGGGATTCATCAGGCTTTATATGGTATTGATATATGATTCTATGGAGTGACTACAAATGGAGGATTAAAAGATCAGGAAGACTGAACAGTGCCATAAAAAAAAAGGGAGAGGAGACTGAGCCAGCAAAGGAGTCTGAGAAGTTACCAGTGAGGAAGAAGGAAAACAGTTGGCATCCAGAACACCAGGTGAATGATGTGTGTTGAAGATTGGGGGGTGTCAAATGCAGCTAGAATGGAAGATGAATATTGAGAGCAACTATTAGACCTAACAATGTGAAGGGCATTTGGTAACTTTGACAAAAGCTATTGTAACAGAACAGTGGAATGACTGAATAGGATTCAAGAAAGATTGGGAGAGAGGAATTGGAGACTATACGGGTACCATTCAGAACCCAGGTTGGTATGAAGGTTATTTTAAGCTGAAGGCATTTGGGATTCAACAGATAGAAAAAAGAAGCCTTCTTGGAGGTTCCCTTATTTGATTAAAAAAAATTCTAGGAAATAAGGCTGTCATAAATTCCCTTTTTCAGAGATGGGCTTTTATAACCAAGAAGACCTAGAGTATACCTACCGTAAGTTCTCTCTCCAGGGGAATCTTAGGGCCATGAAGATAGAAAAACCCCTTGCATCTGCAAGAACAAGAAACTGCAAGAATCCAACTGCTGTTGGATTATCACAAACTGTCTTCTCTCCCATTTGTTCTTCTAGAAACATATGTGCTCATCCCCAAAGCCCTTTTCTACCCTCTCTTTTCCCTACTAACTTTAACCATTTATCAAGTTACTTCTTTAGTAAGCTCCCATAAGTATATGAATAATTTTTCCTGTTAACCGTCTTTTATCAGTTTAATTCACAGGTCCTCAGGCACTAAACCTAAGGGGTTATAGAGGAAAAGTTTTTCCTCTCCAACAGTAAGTGTAGACTTTAAAGAGGTTTTGTGGTGAAGGATTGCAGAGAGGAATAGCAGAGCTAAAAGGAAAGGTGGGGCTGAGTTTATTTAGATGGAAAAAATAACAATGTTTATATGCTGATAGGAATATTCAGGTAGAGTGAAATCTGATGCAGAAGAAAGGAGACTTTCTGGATTAATATTATTCCATAGGCAAGGGGATGGGATACAGTTTACAAGTGAAGGGGTTGGCCACGTAATGAAAGAACATAGCAGAAGAAAGTTCCAAACTATTTATGAGAATGTAATAAATCCAGTGCCAAACACAGTAAATGTTATAGAGTACTGAGGAAAATCTGTTCAAAAATGGTTTTTGAAAACAGGTTACCTATTTGGAAAAAAATGAAACTGGATCCCTACCTCATATCAAATACAAAGATTAAGGCTGAATAGATTAAAGTAACAATTGTGAAAAGCAAACTTCAAGACTTTTAGAATATAGGCATTCCTCAGAGATATGGTTTTGGTTCCAGACCACCACAATAAAGTGAACATCACAATAAAGCAAATTAATTTTTTGGTGCATATAAAAATTATGCATATAAAAATTATGTTTCTACTACACTGCAGTCTATTAAGCGTGCAACAGCATTATGTCTTAAAAAAAAACCTATGTATATACCTTAATTTAAAAATACATTACTGCTAAAAAAATGCTAGTAGTAGTCTCATCTGAGACTTCAGCAGGTCATAATCACTGATGACAGATCACAGTAACAGATACAAACATTGAAAAAGTTTGAAATATTCCAAAATTACCAAAATGTGACCGAGACATGAAATAAGCAAATGCTGTTGGAAAAATTGTGCCTGCAGAGTTGCTTGATACAGGGTTGCCATAAACCTTCAATTTGTAAAAAACACAGTATCTGCAAAGCACAAAGTGCAGTAACATGACATGCCTGCATAGGAAATAATTTTATCTTCTTAAAGGTATTATAGGATTCCTTAAATAAGAGAAGAAGTGCTACCATAAAGTAAGAGATTGAAAAACATGACTATAGTTAAATTAAGAACTTTCTAGTAATGGCTGTGTAGCTATACTTTATTGGTTAAAAATCTTGCATATCATAAGCATAAACAATATAAAAATTTACAAACAATATAAAAATTACAGAAACAAGTTTTTGGTTATAAATTTAAATTATAAGTAATTATAAAGTATATAAAAAAAAAAAGCATATTTGAGAACATTGGAGAATGACCAAAAGTAGGCAGAAACTGGAGGCCCAGTAGCAAAATTAATAAAAACGCACTGGAAGATTTTAACATACCTA
The DNA here is from genome assembly GCF_048164855.1 of Canis lupus baileyi. NCBI lineage: Eukaryota > Metazoa > Chordata > Mammalia > Carnivora > Canidae > Canis > Canis lupus. The sequence goes on from NC_132839.1 coordinate 39,521,394, forward strand.
GATGAATTATAGAGGACAATGGCAAAAAGGATGAGAATGTAAATGCAATTATATTGCTACAAAGGTCTGACATCCTATATGAAGTGGTTAAATATTAACTCTAAGTAGACTGTCTTAAGTTAAGGATGCATATTGTAATTCCTGAACAATAGAAAATTAATGCAATATTAACATACTGAATTTAAAAGCAGAAAAAGAGGAAGAGAAAATTAGAAGAGACAAAGAGAAAATAAATAGCACAATGGTAAAACCAAATACAACCAAATAATTACATTAATGTGCACGGACTAAAAGCTCCAATTAAGAGAGAACTAGGGGCACATGGGTGCCTTATTGGTTAAGCATCTGACTTCTGCTCAGGTTGTGATCTCCGGGGTCCTGCAATCCAGCTTGGTCTAGGCTCCCTGCTCAGCTGGGAGTCTGCTATCCCTCGGTCCCTCCCCCTCCTCCTCCCTGTGCTCTCTCTCTCAAATAAATAAATAAAATCTTTAAAAAATAAATAAGTAAAAGATAGAACTTGTCAGATTACACTTAAAAAGCAATTCCTAATATGTGATATATATGACACACAGGCAATTGGAAAGTAAGAGAAAAGAATATATTATTCAAACAATAATCGAAAGAGCTATAGTATTATATTGAAAATAAACTTCAAAACAGGGAGTGCCACAAAAGAAAAAGAGGTCATTTTATAGTCAAGGGGTCAATTCATGAGAAAGACATAAAAATCATAAATGGATATGTACCTGACAAAGTAGGTCTTCAATATACATGAAGCAAAAACTGAAACAGTTACGAGAAAAATCCACAATCACAGAGATTTTATATGCTTCTCTAATTGATTAAACTAAACAAAAAATCAGTTAAGATAATAACTGAACAAAAATCAAACCTTTGGACTATCTGAAATACCGAACACTATTCTCAACAACTATAGAACACCTATGTTTTCCTTTTCCTAGTAGTATAAGCTTACCAATTCTGAAAACTACTTGTATATTCTAGGCTTGAGTAAACGAATAAAGATAATGGGAGCAAAATTTCTCACTGTTAGAAAATGCATTACAAATATGGGAAGAGTAAATACTAGAATATAATCTGCAGGGATATTAGATTAGAACAGGAAGTTTTGGTATGACTCATGTATGGTATACATATAACAGTCACACACAACCACACATTTCTAGCTCTGGTGAGTGAGGCTAGTGGCAACAGTGGCAATGAGCACACTTAGCACCCATATCTGTTTCAAAATACCATTCTCCAAGAGAAACCAGGGTTCTGTGGGAAAATGGCCAATTCCAGGGAAAAGACAGGATAAGCCTGGAACATTTATTAGCACCAGAAAATAAGGACGTGCTCAGAGAATAGTGGGAACATAACAGAACTCAGAAATTAGTTTGAAGGGCCTTCCACTGTACCAGCCCAAAACTGGAAAATCAAAATTCATAATAAAGGATTAAAAAAATTGAATAATTTAAAAATCAGTCAATAGTGAAATAAATGAGAAGGGAATACTTTCCTTATAGTATGCCAAATAATAGATACAGAAGAAATTCAGTTAGAAACTCACAAATGGTAGGACACCTGGGTGGCTCAGTGGTTGAGCATCTGCCTTTGATTCAGGGTGTGATCCCAGGGTCCTGGGATTGAGTCCCACATCAGGCTCCCTGCAGGGAGACCGCTTCTCCCTCCACCTATGTCTCTGCCTCTGTCTCTCATGAAAAAATAAAATCTTTAAAAAAAAAAAAAAAAAAAGTGAATGTATAGACACACCTCACCTAGAGGTGAGGGGAGAAATGAAGATAAAAGGGATTCAAACTATGCAAACATCAAACTGCCCTTGGACAGGTAAAGTGAATCATCACTCCAGGATCAAACATTCTAATCCTGATGAATGATTATGAAAGACTCAAGGGAAATAGAACTAAGATAGCAATTGAATGGGGACTGGCAAACTGAATTAAAGAAAGCAGAACTTTTAGAGCCATATAACAGACAAATCACCACTAAAACAAAATGACACTTCCACTAAGGCTAGAAAGAGATCCAGGGTTCCTCAAACTGTTTAGAAGACAAATGCTGGGATGCCTGGGTGGCTCAGTGGTTGGGCATCTCAGTGGTTGGGCTCCTCAGTGGTTGGGCTCAGTGCCTTTGGCTCAGGACGTGATCCCACAGTCCCAGGATCAAGTCCCACATTGGGCTCCCTGCATGGAGCCTGCTTCTCCCTCTGTCTCTGCCTCTCTCTCTGTGTCTCTCATGAATAAATAAAATCTTTTTTTAAAAAAACAGAAGACAAAGATACAATAGTGAAGAAAACTCTCCTGAATAAAACTTCGAACAGATGACAATTCAGTATTAACTGGTGCTTCATCTAGCCCTTGCCAACCTGGTTCTAATCCTGATGTGGCCTGTTTCTGTATTAGGAAGCAGAAATGCAGAAAGTATACATCCATGGGCTCTTCCTGACTGACTGTTCCATGTAGATGAAAAACCAGGGCTTTCCCTGTTGCTTCAGGAGAAGCTGCTCTCGTTTTCTACCCTTGAGGTAAGCTCACGGCATTTCCATCAAAGCATAATATGAGGTCCTATCAGACAAAAAGGCAATTTTCCCTGGATGGGAAGGCAAGTACCTGGTAGTCACAGAAGACTCACCACACTGCCAGCCTACCTTCCCTGCTGTGTCCACTACTATCATATCTAGATCATACCTGCTCTCTATAAATCTGTGTGTGGTACTCTACAGCCTACATGAAGGCTTCGTTCAGTTGGATGGGAGATTACCCCATAAGGAGAAAGATGGAAGGCCCATGCACTATTTTGTGAAAGGATGACAGGGCAGTGGGGAAGAACATCAGGACCCCAAAGAGTGAGGACCTCTGCCGTGGACAGCTGCTTGTGACGGGGATGGCTGGCTCCTGTGCCCTGGTCAGCCTGCAGCCTGGCTCCTGCTCACTGGCCTTCACCTAGACCCCAGCGAGGACTCCGTGTGGAAAGGGCCGTGGGAGCTCAGTCCAGCTTCACACCCAGAGGAAGCAACTCAGGGCTTTCCAATGTCAGTCTGGAGTTTGTCTTTTCAAAATGAGAAATTGTCAAATATCTGCTGTCTATGCAAAAAAAATTCTCAAAAATTTTATTATAAAAGAGAACAATGACAATATAAACTTACACGTTAATATTTACATTATATTCAAAATATATTACAGCTTTAATTTATGAACAGAAATATCCTGTCTTTTCTTCTTTTTCTTTTCTGTTTTCTTTGCGTCAGTGATTTGCATTTTTACTTGATCTTGTAATTTAGAAAAGAATGCTTGAGATGACTTTAAGGCTTTGTCTTTACCTTCATCCTGCAATTAAAAATAATAACACACTCATGCTATAAAATGTGCTTATGATTACAACAATGTACAAAAGTATAAATTTCCAAAAACTGAGAATTATGAAAAAATCACACCAGTTAGCACAGACGTATCACATGCATTCTATGTGGTTGCAATGTTCTTGTAATTTAAGGCAGGAGGGAGTGGAAGACAACTGCTGCCAGGCCCCAGGAGCTATGAGGGCCAAGAGTTTCTGGCTGTTATCCAGCCAGGGGCCAGAAGCCTCTTGCTGGGCAGGCAGGTGGCAGGCAGGCGGCATCAGCAGGCTGACACACAGTGGAGTGGATGTCACGCACTGATTCAACCGCCGTCCCCATGAAGGCCCCCTTCAGCAGATTTCTTTCCTGCATCCTTACCTTTAGCAGCGAAGCTTTGCCTGTTTTGGTCAGCTGTTTTAACTTCTCTGAAGCTACTGCCTTTGTGTATTTTCCCGCTTGGTCTGGGTTGTTCTTTTCAAGCAGTTTTCTCCGCTTTTCCTTCTCCTTCAGTTTCATATGCTTTTGATATTTCTTTTTCCTCCGTTCTCGTTTCTTGTCTGTGGCGGTTTTCTCAGCAGCTGTTTTTACATCTCCAGCTTTATTTTTTTCCTGTTAAAAATAACCCCCAGCATAATAGTTAATCTAACTTCACACGATTCAGAAGTTAAAAGACCAGCAGTTCCACGGAGCACGGCGAATGGTGTGTCCCCACCACCAGGAGGATGCAGTACCCACCTGCACTCCAAAGAGCTTAGGGAGCTCAGCTCTGTAAGACCTGGGATGCACTCTTTGACAAGCAGATTCTCATAGTGGCAGTTCAGCCCCCAAAGCACATTGCAGAGGTGGCCTGGAAAGCTGGGGTATCAAGCTGATGGCCCCAGAAGCAAGCCCCCTCCAGCACTAAGGACTTCAGATGGGCTTCTGGGACTACCTTGGCACTAAGCTGCTGAGGACAGCCACTGGGTGGCAGGAGGGTTTTACAGAAACAGAAGGGAAACATCTATCCAGTGAGGATCAATGTCCTCTTTCCTCCCCAGCTGCCAGCCTATCCTGCCAGGGCTGTCACCTGTAGAGGTAGCAGAGGTTTTGAAGAGGTGGGAGTGGGTGCAGCAAGGCAAGTGTGGAGGGACAAAGAGCCGCGCTGCTAGGCCAGCTGGAAAGATGACACCCGGCAGAAATCATTCCTGTGTAATGCATGAGCTTCAATGTTCGTGAGGCAGGGACTGTGTACATTTGGTATGTCTAACTTCTTCTAATAACCCAAATGTTCTATTCTAGACACCAATTTGATTATTGATGAGCACTAAATGAATACAACAATGGAGGAAAATGCTGATATTAAAGGATTACTGGTATATGAGCAACATGAACCATTAATTTTAAACCTAACATCACTGCTAGTATTCAAATTGGATTATAACAAGACACAGACATCAGATATTACAAGCAGTTTTTACAATAATTCTCATAACTCATAATATTTGCTTACAGAAGACTAATGTTTGAATACCATGTAATACTATTAGTTTGATTATACTTAGAAACTGCTGATCCATTAAAATAAAAACTACAAACTCTAGGATAAAGACGTTGAGGAGAGATCTAGCTATAAACTAACTTTTAAAAAAATAAACGAAATATTTCGACACTGGCTTCTTACCTTGACTTCCTCTGGGGCCAGGAGAGCTGCATCACTTACGCTCACTGGGGCTACCTCCTCCATGGTTAAGGCTGGCAGATTTGACACAACTTTAATCTCTGGAACAGGCTAGAAAAATGACAACACATTTATTTATTTATATATTTTAATGATTTTATTTATTTGCGAGAGACAGAGAGCAGGAGCAGAAAGAAGAGGTAGAAACAGGCTCCCTGGAAGGGAGCCCAGTGCAGGGTTCGATCTCAGGACCCTGGGATCATGACCTGAGCCAAAGGCAGCCATTTAACCAACTGACTCACCCAGGCACCCCAAGACAAGTCAGAAATAGTCCTGACATAAAATATTTACATTGTGAACCTATTATTTTTTTAAACATCCTTTAAAATTTACTTTATTATTATTATTATTATTTTTTAATTTTTATTTATTTGTGATAGTCACAGAGAGAGAGAGAGAGAGGCAGAGACACAGGCAGAGGGAGAAGCAGGCTCCATGCACCGGGAGCCCGACATGGGATTCGATCCCGGGTCTCCAGGATCGCGCCCTGGGCCAAAGGCAGGCGCCAAACCGCTGCGCCACCCAGGGATCCCCCTACTTTATTATTTTTTATTTAGTAGTTCATCACTTACATACAACACTCAGTGCTCATCACAAGTACACTCCTTAATCGTCCTCACCCATTCAGCCCACCCCCCACCCCTCCAGCAACCCTGTTTGTTCTCTATTGTTAAGGTATGAACACATTAATTTAAGGCATAATATACAAAATACTTTATGGAGAGGGTCCTGGATGGTTCAGTCAGTTTAAAGTCTGACTCTTGGTTTTAGCTCTGATCATGACCTCGAGTCATGAGATCAAGCCCTGGATCAAGCTCCTTGCTCCACAGGGAGTCTGCTTGAAGATTCTCTCCCTCTGCCCCTCCACCCCTCACTCACAGTTAAAGAAATAATTTTAAAAAAAAGGCTCTCGTAGGTTTAAAAAAAATAAAATATTTCATGGACATTATTTAAAATGTGAGATGGCTAACAGCAAAAGTCGGAAGTGGAATGACGGCAGTGTTGACGGGCAGCATGAGCTGGTTGAGGAATCTTTTGATATCTGAGTACTTTAGGTCTTCTCTGACTCACTGCTGCACCAAGAACACTTACTCTACACTTTTGCAGGACATTTATGCCATATTGAAACACCAGTTCTCTTACCTATTACTGAACTATTCCCATCTGCCACGGATGTGGACATTTCAAACAATCCTATCTAATGTTACAAAGAATCTACTGATTTTTGTGAATATTATCCTATCTGTGGTTATGGAAAAAAGGCTTTAAGAAATATATAAAAAGAGGGACGTCTGGGTGGCTCAGCAGTTGAGCGTCTCCCTTCTGCTCAGGGCATGATCCTGGGATCTGAGATCAAGTCTCACATCAGGTTCCCTGTGGGGAGCCTGCTTCTTCCTCAGCCTGTGTCTCTGCCTCTCTCTCTCTCTCTCTGTGTCTCATGAATAAATAAATAAATAACTCTTTTATATAAAAAAAAAGAAATATACAGAAAGAGATACAAATAAAAATGCTTATCACAATAAGAGTCAAAATAGACTACTTAGGGATCCCTGGGTGGCGCAGCGGTTTGGCGCCTGCCTTTGGCCCAGGGCGCGATCCTGGAGACCCGGGATCGAATCCCACGTCGGGCTCCCGGTGCATGGAGCCTGCTTCTCCCTCTGCCTGTGTCTCTGCCTCATTCTCTCTCTCTCTCTGTGACTATCACAAATAAATAAATAAAAAAAAAGAAAGAAGAAAAAAAAAAAAAAAAAAAAAAATAGACTACTTAAAACAAATTTTCTCATCTGCCAGTTCCTGAAAACATAGCTTTGTAAACAGAAAAATGATACAGAGCTGCTCTGGAAAACTAGAATAGTACTGAAATAAATCAAACCTATTAATTATAAAAAGGGGAAATTTTATGAAATGCAATGTTAACTGAAGAGTCTTTTTTTTGGAAGAACTGTCCAGGAAAAGACAGAAATTAGAACAGGCTTCATACTGACCTTGGTAATAGCAGAACACTAGTGATTATCTACCTAACACCTACACTAATGCTCTTTACCTCTAATTCCCGCACATCTCTGAGAACACCAGGGGACACGAATGGGGACTCTGTCGGCTAGAGAATAAAAGACAGAAGTGTGGGACACAGCAGGTGCCGTGGAGAAAACATGAGACTGAGAAGAGAGGAGCTCTACTGCAGTGTCACTGATTTCTTCGCACACCCTTTTCCTTACCCTACTCTTGGCCATATTCCAGTTAACCAGGCAGATGTGTGTCCCAGGAAATTTTAGAAAGAATGAAAATAATCCATACGCACAAAAGGATCTTGGATTCTAACAAAAAAAAATGTCAGAGTGTGAAAGAAATAATTTCTTCCACTGTTCACTTATTAGGAACACTGTGTTCCATTCTACCAATTTAAAGAGAAATACAGAAAAAATGCAAGACAGACCAAAAAAAAATGAAACAAAAAAATGATGACTGATCAACAAGGTTTTGTGAAGCAGGACTTGTGAAATACCAAACTAAAAATAAAAGAAAGTTCATTATTAAGGGGAACTTACACTGAAAATTCTACGTTTCTAAAAGAGGACTAAGGAAGGCTTTTTAAACTGGGGCTTGTAGACTTAAATACATTCCTCCTTCTTCAATTCCCAAGGTTCTAAGGAAGGTCTGAATACTTCCCCATGCCAAGTTCCATGCTAGTGTGACAAAATACATTTATGCTGGCTTGGAAATGATGGGACAGCTAGGTGGCTCAGCGGCTGAGCATCTGCCTTTGGTTCAGGGCATGATCCTGGAGTCCTGGGATCGAGTCCTGAATCAGGCTCCCTGCATGGAGTCTGTTTCTCCCTCTGCCTATGTCTCTGCTTCTCTCTCTGTGTCTCTCATGAATAAATAAATAAAATATTAAAAAAAAATGAGTAGGGAATGATTGACAATTGAGCAATGGCAATCATGGTGCTGTGAGGGAAATGAATGCAGGAAAGAGAAGATAGCACTCAGCCTGACACCCCAGAGATAAGAAGGAGACAGCCACGGAAAGAAGGAAGTACATACAGCCTAGCAGGTAGAGGAGAGGCTGGCAGGAAGGTATGTGGAAGGAGGCACTCTACCACTGAGGGCACTGGCAGGCCACCTGTGTGGCTGGGGGACAGGAAGCTATGGAGACCAGAGAGGTAAGAGGGAGCCAGATCACGTGGGGCCTTGTAAGGCACAGGAAGGAATCATGTTCTTCGCATCAGTAACTTTTTCAGAGCAAGAGCTGCTGGCCAAGAGGGGTTAAGAATTCCTCTTTTCTTCTATTACACGGCCCATACTAGGCACTTTGGTATCCAAAGACAACTTCTATCACCAAAAACTCAGTGTCATGTAAAATACATCTGATTAACCAAACACACACACACACACACAAAGGTGAGAAATGCGGATTCTCTGAGAAGACAAAACACCCAACCATCAAAGAACCAGAAGGATTTGGGTGATTAACTCTTCTGTATAGCTGAAAGGTGAAGCAATTTGCCTAATTCAGAAAGCTTGTTAGGGGCAGAATCTGACTCAGCTTTCTGACTTCTAGACTAGTCCTTGAGATTCATGACAGGTTGTTTCCAGAGAACATGAGGGACACAAGGAGGTAATAGGTGAGCAAGTACCAAAAGGACTGGTCGGCATGTTTTATGAGCTCACAGAGGGTAGTGAGATGGAAAAGAAGCTCTAAAAAGTAGAAAGGCACTGAGCCAAGCATGGTGGGAGTCAAACAGACTGATCACTGGAGGTCTGGGCCTAGTAGAGAACAGGATGCAATGGAAGAACATGGACCCAGTTAAATCCAACCCTCCTAACCTCCTAATAAGCTTTGGTTTCCTCATCTGCAAAACAGAAAGAGTAGTATCTGCCTTAGTGTTTTGTGGATTAAGAGTTAATGGGCAGGAGCACTGCCATCATCAAGATGGCAACCCTGGTCAATCTGAACTAGCAACTATCCACAGACAAGAGAGCACTGTGAAAATCCCAGAACCTGAGGATGATGCTGAAGCAACCCTCTGGACCACATTCGAAGTACAGGAGAGGCTACACTCTCACCATATCATCCCAGGCCAGAACAGTGCCCCATTGAGAATGAGACCTGGCCTATGCCTTCTCCAGTGGAACAGAACCCAAGGTGGCCTTTCAGCTTCCCAGCACTGCAGGATGCTTCTGGGCAGGCCCAATTGTGTCTGTGTCAGGAGGATCAGGGAGGGAAAATATGAGGCTTGATCACTGGGGTTCAGACTGGGATGGAGAGCAAGGGCAGGGCTTATAGCAACAGTACCTGGACCTTGGCAGACCACATTCCTCCTCACAGCAGTGCCCAAGGAGAGATCCTGGCCAGCAACCTCACCCATCTGTAGAGCCAAGCTGGTGCCCATGTCTGGCTCAAAGAAGTATCTGAACCCCCGTGTTCACTGCAGTATTATTTACTATAGCCACGTCATAGAAACAATATAAGTGTTCATCAACAGATGAATGAATAAATACAGAGTGAAATACTATTTAGTCATAAAAAGAAGTAAATCCTGCCATTTGTGACAACACTGATGTACCCTAAGGCCATTATGCTGAGGGAGGAAGTCAACAGAGAAAGATAAATACCGTACGATCCTGTTAGGCAGGAAACTAGGCATGAGCGACAGGAGAATGGACCTTAGATATCCTGCCAGAGAGCCCCACCCAGGGACCACTACATTCCACCCATCAAGCAGTAGGTCTGGGGCTGCAACATCCCAGCAGAGGAAGAGTTAAGTTTGTTGCACTTACTGCACTTCTGCAGAAAGCAGCCATTTGTCCTTCTGTCTCTATAACAGAAATAATGTTGCAGTTTCCCACTCTTGCAGGCATTCAGAATACATCTTGGGAAAGAACATGAGTACTTGGCTAATATAATCCAGGCCTGTCACTCAAATGTTGCCACCCTAGGACCCACCCAAAAGGAAAAACTAATATAAGCCCACGCCCCCATGCACCAGTTTCTGGGGCATTGTCTCTCTTGGCTGGCTCACTCCTCCCTTGGAGGGTATTTAATAAAACTTTGCTTTGCTTTCATTTTTCTGTCCTGTAATTCTTTACTGGGGCAGAGAAATAATGGTAGCTTCGTTCCTTTTCCATCTAACTCTTAGTAACAATCTCAGATGTATCTAAAACAACCCAACTGATAGAAAACAGGTGGATGTCAAGTCCAAGTACAAACTACCAGTTGTAAGTTCTAGGCATCTAATATACAGCAGGGTAACTACTGTTAACAGTATTTTATATTTCAAAGTTGCTAAGAAAGTAGATCTTAAAAGCTCTCATCATAAGGAAGAAAACTGCAACTATATAGAGTGATGGATATTAACTAAACTTACCGTGGTAATCATTCCTCAATATATTCATGCAGGTATGCCACACCTTTCAAAAGTTTATGCTAGGTCACTCTAAAATACCTACATTAGTATCTGCTCTTGCTAAGTGAAAGAGATCTGAAAACATTTTTCACTTTTATTTTTTAAAAAAAGGGAAAACAAAAATAGCATTCAGCATCTGTTCTGCAGCAAGCAGCTCTGCCCAGCTCCTTCCTCAGGAACTACACTTGGTATCTCAGCATTAAGTCACCAGAGCTTTAAACTATGTCTGTGAGCATCTGTGCTTTATCTCAATTTATTTGCGCATCCATTACAAGATTGGTCCTGAAGTATCAGAAAAGCCTACAACAGATTATTTTTGGGGTCTAAAATGCTCAAAAAATTTTCCATTGAATGAATGGTAATTGCTTCTTTGCTTTAACCCCATTTAGTCTTGCAAAAGGCTTCATGTGCTTTCCGAAGGTGGGGGAACCTATGTATCAAACCACCGTTGTACATCTTAAACCTACAGTGTTACAGATCTGTCTTAATCAAACTGGGGAAGAGGGGTTAATGTACATAAAGGACTTAATATGGCACAGAGCAGGTATCCAAAAAATATCAGGTACAGACACCACAGGTCTCCAAACCAACTGCAGGATGGAAATAAAACAGAAGGCTGAACAATAAGAAAGAGTAAGAAATGAAGAGACCCTGTGGCTAAGACTTGAGGCCTGGGAAGGGCCCATTTGGAGATCAGGCTGGATCAGCAGACAAAGCCAGACTTGTCTAGGACTAGATGTGAACCATCCTCAAGAGAGGCCCTGCATGTAATTTATAAGGAATTCCTACAGGTTTGTATCCTAAAACCAAATAAAGAGTTAGCTTCACAAAAGCTCAGAGGAATTAAGGTCACATCTGCTCTGACCACACAATGAAATGTTAACACACTTACTGGTTTAGGGATGAAGTGAAAGTTTGAGAGGGCATCCAATTTTAAGAAGAGAGAATCCATCATCTTCTGAATTTCTTTGTGCTCTGGATTTTCTTCTTCTGCTGTTTTTTGCTTAGAAAATAAGTTCAGCAACATCAGACTGAGCAGCTTAATACACATCACAGGACAAAACACAAGAGTCAATAAGGTATAGCCCATTTCTCAACAACAAGGCTTCAGCTCCAAAGACACATTACAAGGCAGATTTAAAATTATCAATACCATGATGGTGCCAGCACCAAAGAAGAAGTGTGACGTGCACTTTAGGAGCTGCAGCAACCCCTACCTCTATGATTTAGAACTTATAATTCCCTTGGTACTGATTTCTATCAAGAACTAAGCCACTCCCATGAGGATGGCTATCATTAAAATAAAGGGGAGCTAGGTAACAAGTATTAGGTGCTGAGGAATTAGAATCGTTGTGCAGTGCTGGTAACGATGTAAAATGGTGCAGTCACAATAGAGATGAATGAGAGAGCTCCTCAAAAAGTTAAACGGAGAATTGCTATATGACCCTGCAATTCCATCCTTAGATAAATACCTGAGAGAATGTAGAAAGAGGTTCTCATACAAATACATGTAAACATCTATTCAGAGCAGCACTATTCCCGGCAACCAAAAGGTAAAAACAGCCCAAACGCTCACAATCCCCTTTTCCCTCTGCCCGTAATATTTATTCTAAAAGGCTAAGACCGTTTTTATTTGCTTTTTTATTAAGGCATAACAAAACAAAACAATACACACCAAAACAGGGAAGCAACTGGCTCTTTGCCTCAACAACCTTAATGCCTGAGACGCATCAAGGTCTGTTTCCAATTTCTGTCATCAAAGCCCACCTTCAGCCACATCTAAGCACTTGCCACTGCTTCTTTATTTTAACTTAATTCATTTAAAAAAAAAAATCTTAAACACGTTGTTTACCTCAGCCCAGAGAATAATGGCTGTGAAATCATACATAAACAACAAGAAGTTCATTCATGTGCTGTGTACCATCACCTTGCTTATCACCTCCAGGATGGATACCAAACTCTGGAAAATACTCATCATCCCCAAACTCTTAATGGAATGGGTCTAGAATCAGCCTAAATTAAGTCCATACTCAAAAACTTGAGAACTGGCTGATGAATTCTAAGACATAAATATAACTATCATTTACAGAGCTGGTACAGCTGTCGCATTACATATTTAATTTTTAACTCTCATGGTTACAAAATACTTTCTGTGTTTACTAAATCCTCTCATGCCAGGCAATGTTCTGTAACATGTTCCTTCAACTAGCACTCTGGGATGCAAAACCGCCAGGAAGAATTAATTCAAATCTTTCCAAATCTTCAACTTAACAGTGGCATTGAGGGCACTGATGACTATTGCTGCTAATGTGACGTTAATTAAACAAATCTGGCAGAAATCTTAAATGGCTTTTGCAAATAAAATACTCTCTCCTCCCCAAGCACGTATTGACCACATTCTCAATAAATCAAATGTGAAGGAATAATTCCATCACTATATTGGTAATATAGTATTATGGGAAATAAGGCTCTGTCCTACTTAGCCAGGTAGTTCTTTTAAGAATCTAACTGAAAAGAAATAAGAATCAAAAACCAAATAACCCATGACCTAAAAATCTGAATGAATTCACAGATATGTTCTATCTGTAACTTTTACAGTATGAATGAGAACTGATTTTTAAATTGTAGGGCTACTATAATTGGTGAAAAGTTAGTAATTAGCTGTGGAACAATTAGGTGACTAATAACTAAATGCAATACAAGCTCCCCTACCCCCCTCACATTCAGTGGTAGTATTATAACCCCTCTATTCCTAACATACTCTGTCTCACATTTAAATAAGGTGAGCCAAGAGCTCAAGATTCCTTTCATGAATTTCAGCCAGGGTGAAATTGGAACTTAATTCATTCAACCAGCAGAGCTGGTTCTCCACTTCTTTTTTTAAGTAACAATGGCTTTGCCTTCCAGGCTTCCTTACCTGGTTGAGTTTGATGTATTCCTGCTCATAAATTTCAGCAAGGCTCAATTTGCTCTTCTCATGGTCTAACGTTAAACGTTTTTTATATTCATATGCATCCTCTTTAGGTTTTTCTTTACGTACTACATCATCCCAAGCCTGCAATATGAAAGGCAGAAGGAACATAAATTAATAAAATCCATCATTTCATTCTAGACTCATCTCAGACTCTTCTTCTGGAATATTTATGGTCAGTCTAGAGCAAGCAAATTATAGCAAAAAGTAATTAATTTCAGCCTGTGAAATGATATTCAAGTCACAAAAAATAAGTATTACAAAAACCAAAGGGATGTTACATAAGTTTCCTTTTTGTTGTTTTATTTTTATTTTTTTTCTTTTTGTTGTTTTAAATGCATTTTTCACCTCGTTACCAACTTTAATTCCTCATTTCCCTATCATGTTGTTTAAAAGTCAACACCTGAGTTTGTCTTGTTGACTTCAAATTTAAGGACACTCCACATATAGTACTCACCCTTCAAATTCTTCCTATTTCAAGCAAACATTATACATGCTTTAATTGTACCATGCCTTATTGTACCTATCATACACCCAGTTTTATTTTAAGTTTATAAAATAAGATCAATTCTTTTTTTCCATAGGATAGATATTTATTGAACACCTGTGCAGCGGACCGTGTAAATGCCATTTTTCATATTCCCTGACCCATCTCTTAGCTCACCCCTAGCTTCAGGTAGACAGTATCTGTACATACTGACAGCTTCCCATCTCAAGCTGGGACTCTGCTTCTTATCCTGCAGGTTTTCTGGAATGCCAAGGGATCTTGCCTACCTATGTTCCAGGCAGCTCTAAAGTGTCTAGGACTTAACATGCCAGAGGCAGTTCTCAACCAGTTAAGGACTGATAAATATTCCAGCAGATCAATCCCTGGTGGGATAAATCTGAGACAAATTCTACACAGATCCTCAGGGGTCCCCAGCAGGGTTCATTCCCAGTTGCCCATTGTGATGGTTAATTTCAAGTGTCAATTTGGGTGAAGGGATGCTCAGATAGATGGTAAAACATTATATCTGAGTCTGTGCTGATGTCTCTGGAAGAGATCAGTATTTGAATTAGTAGACTGAGTAAAGAAGATGCCTTCACTAATGCAGGTGGACATCATTCAATCCACCAGGGCCCAAACAGAACAAAAAGGTGAAGGGAGGGTGAATCTGCTATCTGCTTGAGCTCGGACATCCATCTTCTCCTGCCCCTGGACATTAATGCTTCTGGTTTTTGGGCCTTGGACTTAGACTGGAACTTATATTATTAGCTTCCCTGGTTCTCAGAATTTGGGACATAACACTTCTGGTTTTCTGCTTACAGACAGCAAAGCATAGGATTTCTCAGCCTCCATCATCGTGTGCATCCTTTCCTTTCCCAACCTGGGTTACTGAAACACTTTTCAGTATTTAATTTTAATGTATCAATTGTGTTTTTTATTGTCTTTTTACACTTTTTTTTTTTTTTAAAGATTTTATTTATTTATTTGACAGAGAAAGAGAATGCACAAGAAGGTGGAGGGAGGGAGAGGGAGAAGCAGGCTCTGCTTAGCAGAGAGCCCCACGTGGGGCTTGATCCCAGGACCGAGACCATGACCTAAGCTGAAGGCAAATGTTTAACCGACTGAGTCACCCAGATGCCCCTCTTTCTATACTTTTTAAGTGATTGCTCTAGGAATCTAAGATCAATTCTTAAACAAAAACTTTGCTAGGTTTTTAAGATTTGAAAAAAAAAATCTTTTATCCCGGCAGATACTATGCCTACATGAGGGGTCCCATGTATGACCGCATCAGGTCAGAATCAGTCACCATATCTGTTTACCCTCCACCAGCATCACTCAGCACCACCGGACAGATGAACAAGGTGCAAGGAAGACCGGCAATGGCTCTGGCTACCCATTTGTCAGGCACAACTGCCTGTCTTTCCAGAGCACTAGAGAAAGGCAATGTCTCACACAACAAAAGATAAGGATAGTATAGACTTAGTAAACTTCAGAGTAGATTTAGGGCTTCGAGTGAAGAATTGATACAAACAAAATTCCTATGAAAACAGAGTGTTGGTACTACTCCCAAAATAGTCTCATAGTATTTCTAAAAATTTCAGTGAATTTTAAATTAAATATCATTCTTACTGACCTGATCTCTTATCCTCTGCTTAATAATATCTTCCAGTTGAAGGGTGGTTTCTTCTGTGATCACAGGTGCTAAAAGAAATGTAACATGTACTCATTAGGTAGTTATAAACTAGACCAGTCCTTCTCAAAGGGTGTTCCTTAAACCAGCACCATCAACACCTGGGAACTTGTTAGAAATGTGAATTCTTGGGCTCCATCCCACATCTCTTAAATCAGAAAGGTGGAGGGAGAGGGCTACCAATCTGTATTTAAGTAGCCCTTCTGATGCCCCCTCTAGTTTGAAAAACACAAAACTAGAGAATATCTGGTAATAAGTGCTAATACTTTTATTTCATGCACCCGGGTACTCCCTCTTTTTTATTCTATCTGGAACTGAATAAAATGGAAACTCATTTTGACTTCATAGGTATAAGAGGGAATTTGATGAGATGAAACAGGGTTTCTGTCTAGAGCACACAATTTAATCAGTAGACAATTACAGCAGGCATCACACACAGATCACTAGCAGAATGGATTATGGATTACATATTAGGTACACTTTAGGCACTCATTAGTATATTAGTAATTCCTGGGTGAATTAACAGTATCATGCCTATGGAAGAGAATGTCCTATTTCTTAAAAGATACATGTAAAAGTACTTATGAGTGAAGTGTCATGATATTGATGTTACTTTCAAATGATTCAGAGGGAGAAAAGTACACATAATCACATACATAAGGCAAGGAACGCAAATATGGCAAAAATGTTAACCAGTGAATCCAGCTGAATGGCATATATGTTTGTTGTACTATTTTTTCAACTTTCCTATGTGTTTATAAGCTTTTAAATTAAAAGTTAAGGGAAAATAAGTATCACTTTGAATTTTTCGATGAAATAGAACCATAGAAAAAAGCATGGAAACACACTTGCAGGAGCCAGTGGGCTCACATACCCATGCGGACTGCATGATCAAAGTGCAGAGTCTCCTCTAGAAGGCTGTTCTCTGGTCGCTTTTGAGCTGTCACTTCCCCTTGAAGCTGCCAAGGTTTTTTTTCCAACAACTCTTTTTCTAAAGACGCAATTTTTTCATTCATCTAAGAAAAAGATAAAAACTTATTACACATTTAAGAAAATCAGGCTTATAGCTAAATAAAAGCAACTAACATCTTTACAAGCACAAAAACAACACTATTATTCTTCAGTATGTTTGTTTTGTTCTTGTCATTTTATTACTAAGCCAACAGTTGAGTTACTCTTCCTGACACCTGAGGTGGGCTGAGTAGCTGCAGATGACCTCTTTCCCTCTCTGATTTGAAATACCATGTTTATAATATACTGAATTCCCCCAGAAGAATTTGGGTAGATTTCTGGACTCTATTCTAGTCTAATGATTTATCTACTTATAAGCCACTATCAATTTTAATTATCACAGCATTCCAAGATGAATTATTAGCACGTTAGTAACTGAAGTCTCTTTTGACCCCACACCCCCCATCCAAATTATCTCTAACTACTAAAAGACATCTATGACTTTACATTGTACAGAATGCCAATCTTCTCAGCTGCCTTACTGAATTCCCTGATTTTTCCTAATCACTTTTAATTCATCTTAACACTCATTTCAGTTTTTACCACTTATTTTTCTCTTTTGTAGTTGCACTAACACTTCTACAAGGACATTAGCTAACAGTGGTAACAGTAATAGTGGACATTCTTATTCTTTTTTTTTTTATGGACAGTCTTATTCTAATTTTAAAGGGATATTTCTAGAATTTTACCACGAAGCATGACAGCACCTTTTACTACAAGTGAAAATTAGAAATGGATCCTGAATTTCATCAAATGTCTTTCTGACATATATTAAAAGAACCATATGGTTTTCTCCCTATTCTGTTCTCCTCATTCTGTTATTCTATTACAACCAAGAATTACATTAATAGATTTTCTAATTCCAAATCAAGGCAATGAGGCCCACTGGGTTGTGGTGGTGTTAGTCTTTCACGGTTATTTTGGATATTTACAACACTATTCATAAAGAAACTGTGTGAGTGTTTTAATGTCAGGTTTGGGTACCATGTTATTACAGCTTCACAAGAAAAAATGTTTGGAAGCCTTACTTTACTCTTTTTATGTGGGAATTGATTAAACAATATTCAATCATGTATTTCTTGAAAGTTTGATATAATTCCCCAGTAAAACAGAACTTAAAGATTTTATTTATTGATTCATGAGAGACACACAGAGAGAGGCAGAGACAGAGGGAGAAGCAGGGACCTCACAGGGAACCTGATGTGGGACTCAATCCCTGGACCCAGGATCACATCCTAAGCCCAAGGCAGACACTCAACCGCTGAGCTACCCAGGCGTCCCTCTCTTATTTTTTTAGAGAAGACAGGGAAGGAAGGACACTGACTCAATACAATTTCTTTTTTTCTTTCCCAAGGTTTCTCTACCCCCTCCTTCAAATTTTCTCTCTCTTCTGGGGACAATCTGACAATCATGAATTCAACTGAGATTCTCTTTTTCTAGTAATTCTATTGATATCCTTGATATATTTGATTATTTACCTATTCTCATTCCTAATTGTGTGATATAATTTTAAGGTGGTTAAATAGTAAAGGCAAATAATTGAAGCCAGGCTGTATCTATTATTTGCAAATAACACTTCATTTGTCCGAAATCATGTCACAAGGAAATAATTTTTATCAACTTCAGAAGATGTGTTTGAGATGGCATTAATTAAAATTGAGACTATGTGGAGCCATCTACAGAATACCTCAAAGCAGCTCATAAGCTACTAAGAGAGGTTCACAGGACAGCTAATTAAGAAAAACATGCCATTAGGTATAAAGAAACCAGGGACATTAGGAAAAACAGGTTTTTACACAAATCGAAAGCCACAGGTTGGGAAATGCAGCACTGACTTTTACAAATTAGCTACCTTCCATATGGGCATCTCTATACAGTGTCCAGTAGAGAGTAGCAGCAAGATTTTTGTTTTGTTTTTTAAAAGATAATTACACATTCCACCAAGAACTACAGAGCAAATTAGTTATCTGTGAGTCTCACAGTCTTGATAAGCATATAAAAAAATTCCTTAAATTTCTAATTATTACCTTTTCCTGTCTTTTTTCAAAAGAGGATTTAACATCATCAGAATCTTTCTGTACATTTAAGATACTTGTATCCTCACTTTCATCATCATTTGGCAAAGCAAAGGTCACTCTTTTTGAGGTTTCTTTATGTTGTTTACTGTCTTCACTTTCTTCAAGGTCATTATCTTCATCCCTATAATACCAAAACACATATGAAAGAATAATACACTATTTTTCATTAGGAAAACAAAAACCAGTTTTTCTAGTAACTAAAGATATTTTATATACCTAATGCAAATAGTCAGAATTTCAAAGTCATTCAGTTATTAAGGACAGAAGATATTATTTAGGTGAAATAGACCAAAGAGTGTGCTATTTCTATAATTATAGAAAGTAAATTATTCCTCAATCTATAATATAAATGTATCCACAAAAGTAACAGTAAGGTATTTTTAGTGGCACAAAAAGCAAACAAAAGCTCCTTGTAACAAAGGCCTGATTTCTACTGCCAGTGATATTTACCTTCACTAGGTGATCTCGAATGCCTCTTTTAAACTCAGAGACTTTCTTCTGGCTATCTTGAGACTATCTGATCTTAGAGAATATAACTACCTAAGACACACATATTTGACAACTATGAGTACACACATATATTGGGTGGCTCTAGCTTCAATGTAAAGGATTCAAAATACTCACATTTCAGAAATGCTCTCTTCTTCATCAGCAATTTCTTCCTCTTCTTCATTTGAACCCAGTTCATCATGAACACTTGCTAGGTCTTCATCACTTTCAACTGGATCAAAGAAGTCTTTGTATTTGAGGTTTCTGGAACTTTTACCTGACTAAAGTAAAAAAGATGTTTCAAGTTTTCAATTAAGGACAGAATAAGACATTAAATCATATATATGTGTATGCATATTACATAAAGGGAACTGGCAACTGACAACTTTATCATAAAGCCCTAAGAACTACTAGACTATGAGAAACTAGAAGTATAGATTCATTTATAACCAATTAAGACAAAGCACAGTATTCCTAATGCTAAAGCTTTTAACCATAATTATTTCTGAAATATCCCTGCCTACAGTATACAAATGTCTTCCTCTCCCTATTATTATTTTTAGTGTTTGGTGAGAATATGTTTGAGGGAAATTCTAAATACCTCTAACATGGGTGATTAAGGTTCTTATGCTACAGTATTCTGTGATAAGGAAATGATAGCTTTGGTTTAATTTTTCTAGTCCATTGTTCTCAACTGATGTAAATATTTCACTCATGCTCTGGTTGAGTTTTGAGGTATTTTAAACCTCCTCTCAAGAAACAAAACACACAAAAAACAAACAAACAAACAAAAAGAAACAAAACAAAATCTAACTTTAAGGAGGTAAAAAGTCCTTCTCTCTTCCCCCCAAAAACTTTACCTTAGGTTTTTGACTTCCAAACAGTTCTCCTTCATCTTCATCAGAATTAATGTCTTCAAAAAAATCAATATCTTCCTCTTCCTCATCATCTTTCTGTTGTTCTTCCTTTTCCATGTTTTCTAAAAAGGTCTCCATTTCAGATAGCTTGAAAAATTTATCATCTACCACAGACTTCTCTCTTAGTTTCCTAGGGACTTTGTCTGGCACCTTGCTTTGTTGCTCCAATTTGCTAATGTCAAAATCAAGATCTGAATCTTCATCACTGAAAACTGGACTTTTCCTCAGATCAACTTTGCTCAAGTTTTTAGCTCTCTCATCCCCTTTAGGATTATTACCACTCAGGTCAGCCACTTCCTCCTCCACCACATCTTGTTTGAGGGCCTCCTGGCCATCAGACTCCACCTCTGAGCCATCCTCTTCACACTCTCGCTCTTCAATCTCTGGAAGAAGACTGATGTCTTCATCTTTAATGGTTTTGCTAACTGCATTCTGGAAGTACTGTAAAATTGGTTCATTTTGCAATTCTAGTTGTTGCCAAATCTGCTCATCATCAAAATTGTCTATCACCAGTTTTTGTAACGGACTTCCGTGCATCCTGCCATTCTCTAATATTTTATTAAAATCATAAAGTACTTTTGTTAATGAAGTGAAGTTTGATGCCAATTCATCTTGAATCCTATTAAGGGAGCACAGGGAGAAAGTTTAAAGAGATTTATAATTACAGGCAATACTTTCACAGCACTGTGAATTAAAAAGAACCCCGACTCTTGTGCAAAATCTAATTTGAACGAAATGTCAATTTTAAGTATAGAAGCTGGCCCCGAAGAGTATATTATCTTGCTAAAGAGCCACATTAATATAATAAACTAAGTGTCTGTGAAATCTGCTGTATAGATTTTAGGCAGGGAAACTATTATGCACCTCTTTGCCTAAAGATATTTAGTGAATCTCAGCCTTAAATGCTCAACTCTGCTATATTATATGCCACTCCATTCGCTCAGCCAATGGTTAACACTTGTTTTGGCAAGAGTGCTCAGAAAATAACCTCTCTGAAGATATGACATCTGAAATGAGACCTGAAAGGAGATGGTCTTTAAAAGATCTGGAAACATATATTCCAAGCAGAAAAACATTGAAAACAAATTTCCTAAGATGGAAATGAGCTTGGTGAGTTTGAGGAACAGAAATGCCAGTGTGGCTAAAGTGTGTTGAAGGAGGCAGAAGGCCAGGGAGGTAGATGGGAGCGGAATTAAGGCAGGGCTCAGAGATAGAGTCTGCGGTTTTAAGTGTAAAGAGAAGCCATCAGAAGATTTTAAGCAGAGTAGCAAAATGATATTAATTTACACTTTGGAAAGATGGCCAACGGAGGAAAAGGAATCAAAGCACAGTGACAAGGCTGACACAGCCATCCAGGCAAAGGATAAGAACTGTGCGAGAGTTAAAAATGCAGATGCAGTAAGAAGCAGTCAAACTGAGACTATAGTTTGAAGGACAGGATTTGCTGACGAATTAATGGTAGAAATGAGAAAAATGAAGATATCAAGTAAGTAATTATATGTGTGAACTGAAAAAACAGAGATGCCATTTACTCAGGGAAGGCAGGTGGTGGGAGCACGCGGGAAAAATTTCAGGGAAGGCAGAGCATAGCAGAGTAAACAGAAACAACAGTTCTGGTCTGCCTGGGTGACTCAGTGGTTGAGCGCCTGCCTTGGGCTCAGGTCGTGATCCTGGGGTCTTGGGATGCAGTCTTAAATCCGGCTCCCACTATGGAGACTGCTGCTCCCTCTCCTGTATCTGCCCCTCTCTCTGTGTCTCTCATGAATAAATAAAACCCTAAAAAAAAAAAAAAAAACCGCTTCACTTTAGACATAAGAAATTTCAGATGCTGAGAGAGCAGATGGCTGTTGCCACTATGAGCTTGAAGCTCAAGGGAAAGGTCACGCGTGAAATACAAATCCAAGAGCCATACTTTCATAGATCCTACTTTATCAAGTCCTTCAATGAAATACAAGGAACTTGTGTTGGGAAGAAAAATGAAAGACAGTCCTAATTCTCAAGAAGCTCATCGAAGCGGGGTGGGGCGGGGGGAGGATAGGTAAACAGCAAATTTAATACTTTCTCTAAAGTATGATAAATAAGCACTGAGTGGTTTGGGAGCATGTTGGAAGATCAGCCGGCCTAGTGCGCTTCTGTGGGAAGTGCAGCGGTGCGAAGTCCCAGGGGGAGCCTCTGGGAGTTAAAAATCGAGTCTAGTTTTGTTAGCATGCAGCCGACAGATCTGCACTATATAGCTTTTTTTTTTTTTCTTTTAAGATTTTGCTTATTTATTCATGAGAGACACACAGAGAGAGACAGAGACACAGGCAGAGGGAGAAGCAGGCTCCCTGTGGAGAGCCCGATGCAGGACTCGATCCCAGAACTCCAGGATCATGACCTGAGCTAAAGGCAGACGCTCAACAGACTGAACCACCCAGGCGCCCCATGCACTGTACAACATTTAAAATTTAAATGTTTTGATGGGCCAAGGGAGCGTAAAGTATCTGGAATGTGGGGGAAACAGATGTAGGCTTCCCTGTATCTTCCCCCTACTGCAGAACTTGCAAAGGGCCAGCAGTCGGCACCCACGTGTGAGACCTGGGCGACACCCCCGAACCCAGGCTCTGTTCACTTACGTGAGAAAGCACTCTGGCTGGCCGGTGGCTTTACCGACCTCCTTCAGGCACCGCTCCAGGGTCTGTCGACGCCAGACCCGCGGGGCCATCGCTGTCCGCGCTCGGGACACAGCGCCGCGTGCACAGGAAAAGGTCCGACCGGAAACCGCGCCACAAAAACGCGCCCCGCGCAACCTGGGCCGGGGAGGAGAAGGTTCCGCGGCGCACAGGTTCCGGACACACCCCCTGCCAGAGCCAATGGCAGCGCAAGAACTTTCACGGGGCCGTAGGTCAGTTCTAGCGCCTTTGAACTTTCTCCAAACTTACTGTTTTGTATTCCTGAAAGGCCCGCAGGGGTGATGCGTCCTTCGTTTACGTTTCTGCTTCAGACGCACTGGGTGGCTTCGACACGTCAGGCAAGAGCGAGCCCCTCGGCGGCACCGCGCGCCGCGCCCCCAGGCTCTCAGGCCCCGCCCCCGGCCGCCTTACCCCGCCGCTCGGCGGAGCTCCTCCCCCGCCCCCCCACGTGAAGCCTCCCGGGGCTCCGCGGCTCACTTCCCAAGATGGCGCGCATGTGGAAAGTGGCGGCGGCGGCGGCCGCGGCGGCGGCGGCGGCGGCGGCGGAGGGCGCAGCAGGTGAATACCCCGCGCGGTCCGGCCTGCCGGGGAGCGGGGCGCGCGGGGCGCGAGCGCGGGGGCTGGCGGAGGAGGCCGGCGGCCGGAGCACCCGCGTCCCTGGGCTTGGGCACCTGTGAGCCCCTGTGGGCGGGAGGGACCTCCCGGGAACGCCTCAGGGGAGCGTGGGGTTTCCTCACAGCGTTCGAGCCTCCCTGGCACCCCCCGCCCCGGGTGTGTGCACTTGACCTTGCCATCTGTACATTGAGGGGCGCCTGCGTGGCTTAGTTGATTAAGCGTCTGCCTTCGGCTCGGATCGAGATCCCTTTGCCCTGGGGTAGAGCCCCACGTCAGGCTCTCTGCTCCAGGGGGAGCCTGCTTCTTCCTCTCCCTCTGCCTGCTGTCCCCCTGCTTGTGCCCCGCCCCCCGCCCCGTCAAATAAAATAAAGAAAAAAAAAAAAAAAGATAGGTGACCCCAGAGGGGGGAAGGGACCTGCCCACGGGGACAGACGGCCCGGCGGGGACAGAAGTGGGTGAAAAAATGGCAGAGGGACAGTGAGTTCTGATCTCCGTGCACTCTAGGAGAGTGGGGCGAGTCCTTTAAGAAACGTAGGCTGGGGGCACCCGCGGGGCTCAGATGACATACAGTGATAAGTGTATAAGAAATGTTGTGACTGGTTGAGAAAGACTGTAGTGGTCAATAAAGAATTGGTTAGGGGCACCTGGGTGGCTCAGTGGTTGAGCATCTGCCTTTGGCTCACGGCTGACCCCGGGGTCCTCGGGTGGAGTCCCCCGCATTGGTCTCCCCGCAGGGATCCTGCTTCTCCCCCTGCCTATGTCTCTACCACTCTCTATGTCTCTCATGAATAAGTAAATAAAAATCTTTAAAAAAAACAAACGTAAGCCGAAGTCCTAAGTACTTCCAGTATCCTAGGAACACTTGGAGGTCAGCTGTGAAGAACACCAAGAGTATTGTTTCCCTCCTGCCCTAATATATTTGCTATTCTCTATGTAAACAGGAAAGACAAAGGCAGACGAATTTGGAAAGTTCCTTGAGTCCTCTAAACCTCCGTTAAAAAAAAAAAAAATAGACTCAGTAATGACAGAAACTCAATTTTTCTGACTCTCAGGCTACCCACTTTCTCCTGTTTCTCTCTTTTTCCTCTTCTTTGTCAGAGAGCCACTATTTGAATTCTGAAATTTCTTATTAGGAAGAGTGCCAAGTGTGTAACGTGTCCAAAGTTATTCCTGAACATTTGCCATAAGCCTTCAGCTTAGCACCTTCGGAAAGTATTCAGGGGGGTGAGTCTTTAATAATGTTAGATCTCTTTGCTGGATAGTGCTGTCTCTGGTCAAACTTAACAGTTCTAGTCCTCCTTTGAACTCCCATCTCAAACTAACCAGTTCTTTTTCTTTTTTTCCTCTTTTTAAAGATTCCATTTATTTATTCATGAGAGACACAGAGAGAGGCAGATACATAGGCAGAGGGAGAAACAGGCTCATTGTGGGGAACCTGATTCAGGACTCCATCCCAGGACCCCGGGATCATGCCCTGAACCAAAGGCAGATGCTCAACCACTGAGCCACCCAGGTGCCCCTAACCAATTCTTTATTGACCACTACAGTCTTTCTCAACCAATCACAACATTTCTTATACACTTATCACTGTATGTCATCAGGGCTAAGTGATGGGCCACATACAAAGAAGTGCTCCATAATAGTTTTAGTTATTTCAGTACGTTATCAGTTTAAAGAGGTGATAGGTATACATGAAAAAATATTATAACAGGCTGAGCACAGCTTGTTGAAATGAATCTAATTAATAGGTGATTCTCAAGTGTTGATAATAACACACGCTTAGCTTACACACGATTGCAAGTAACACTTTCCAAAAAACAAAGATAAAAAAATAAGAAAGTGTTGTCTCTTATCATCTCTTAGGAAGCCATCTGTTAGAATGTAGATATTGTACATAAAACATACACTAAGGATATTAAAAACTGAGAATCAAAGGAATGGTAAAAATTTCAGAGGAAAAAGAATTCAACATCATGGTTTAACAATATCAACTTTGATGCAGACAGACCTGGGCTTGAGGCCCAGCTTAGTACGACCTTGAAGAAATTACTTAATCAGGCCTATTTTCCATGTTTGCAAATGGGAAAAATAATATTGTCTGATGCACAGAGTTATGGTGAAGATTAAAGTGTTTCCTGAACTATTACTGTTATGTCTATTTTATGGTCATGAGGACTAATAGGCAGAGCTAGACTACCACATGATATATTCCCACTTCAGAATTCATGATTTCACAGTTTGCTTAGGCAAGATTACAGATTTAAGCAAGCTTACATGGTAGTATTGTTGCATAACTCTAACAATGAAATAAAGCCATGGGTCTCTCCTGATGAGTGAGGTCAAATCAGCAAGATGGTACACCATGTTATGCCACAGGATTCAGTTCTCTACTGTTGGTAAACCCCAGCAGTGTGTAGAATGCCTAGAGACTAGAGCATATCTGCACTGGGGATAATAACCAGCTTACACATTCTTGAAAGGCAGAATTGTTACCAGTTTCCACTTCTCTGTGATATTAAAAGGAGTTTTCAAGTTAAAGCAATAGTCACAAGCAGTGTGGATGAGTTAGAGGGTTATTATAAACAACTAATTTTAACTTGAAAAAATTGTAAATCACTATTCTTGTATCAAAAAGCAAAAAGAGGGGACCCCTGGGTGGCTCAGTGGTTGAGCCTCTGCCTTTGGCTCAGGTTGTGATCCTCGGGGTCCAGGGATCGAGTCCTGCATCAAGCTCCCCACAGGGAACCTGCTTCTCCCTCTGCCTATGTCTCTACCTCTGGCTCTGTGTCTCTTGTGAATAAATAAAATATATATTTTTAAAAAAAGGCAAAAAGAAGACTGTGCCTCTAATACCTTTCAAAAGCATTATTCCACCAGGATGTCAGTAGTTACTAAATACTGTAGTTTTATGAAATCATGATGTCAGTAATCACTGAATACTGAAATACTACCAAAGATCTTCTAAAATCACAGCCCACACAGTAAGTTTTCCAGAGTAAAAGGAGAATAGACTCCTTATTGTAAAAAGTAGCAAGTTGTGGATTGATGAAATGATGCAGGGAATACAGAAATACTATGTATGCCAAAACATTGGCAAAAATACCAGTAATATTTAGTGTTTGAGTAAAATTTTTAGCATAACTCTAGTATATATGTATATAGGGTAGGTACACAGTTTTTTTCCTTTAAAAGCATAACATATGTTAGAAGTCAGAGATGCTTGCATTTATAAGTAAGTTATTATGTAACCTTCCTGTAAGTGCCCATAATGATAGTTCTTGGTATTTGTTATGTACTTGTGCCAGGCACTTTTCTAAACCCTTTGTATATATTATTCATTTTAGCCTCATGACAGTTCTATGAGGTAGGTATTATCTTCCTATATGAGAAAAGAAAGATAGAGTGGGTAAGTAACTAGCCGAAGTTACAGAATGAATAGTAGGTCAAGATTTAAACCAGGGCAGTGTAACGCTGGAGCCCACATTCTTAACTGTAACACATGCTGCTTGTCATATGATACTTAATCACAAAACCTAAAAGTAAACATATAAATAATAATTTGAATATTGGAGAAGAGACATTTTTATATGTGTATTTTTAGAAATACTTTTATTCAGTAGTTAATGGGGGGTATTAAGAGGAAGGGAATGTAATTTCCAACAAGTCATACTTTATGGCAAGAACTGAATACTAATAATATATATATATGTATATTTTGGTAAAGTATATAGACATCATCCTAAGAGAAAAGTAAAATGAAAACAATGTATTCCAAAGGCTGGCTTTGATTTACTCTGCTATTTTATTAGATGCTTGAACCTTAAATAACTCCCTTTTTCTTTTATTGTGGTTAAATATACATAACAAAATTTGCCACTTTAACAATATTTAGGTGTACAGTTCAGTGGTATTAAATACAATTGACCCTTGAACAAAACACAGGTTTGAACTGCATGGGTCCAGTTATACTCATAATTTTATAGTACAGTACTGTAGATATATTTTCTCTTACAATTTTCCTAATATTTTCTTTTCTCTAGCTTACTTTGTTGTAAGAATATAGCATATAATTACATATAATGTAAAGTATGTGCTAATTGACTGCCTATGTTAATCAGTAAGACTTTTGGTCAACAGGTAAGATTTTGGGTAGTTGAAAGTTATGTGCGTTTTTTTTACTGTGTTGGTGATCAGCACTCTGAGCCTCCCGTTTTGCTCAAGACTCATCTGTATCGTCGTATTGTGCAGCCATCACAACCATCCAGCTCCAGAACTTTTCATCATCCCAACCTGAACCTCTATACCCATTGATAAATAAGCCCGTTATCTCCTACCCCAACCTCTGGGAAACTACTATTCTAATTTCTATGAAATTGACTAGTCCAGTTGCTGTATTAATGTGGAATTATACAGTATTTGTTCTTTTGTTCTAAGGCTTGTTTCTCTTAGCATGTTTTTAAAGTGTATGCATGTTGTACCATGTGTCAGAACTTCATTCCTTTTAAAAGTTGAATAATATTGCATTGTACATGTATATCACATCTTATACTTTCATCTGTCGATGGACACTTGGGTTATTTCCAGATTTTGGCTCTTGTGAATAATACATCTATGAACATGGATATAGAAATATCTCCTTGAAGTCCTATTTTCAGTTCTTTTAAATATATACCCAAAAGTGGGATTGCTGGATAATATGGTAATCTTAGGTTATGACCCTATCTTTAAGGAACATAATACTTCACAAAAAATCAGAAGAAGCTCAGAAAAATAAATCCTATGAGTACACACAATAAATTCCAATTTGGCTTGCAAAGGATGGACTCATGAAAAAAGGTGTTTTGAAAATAGAAGATGATCCTCTTAGGAGACAACAGTGGCCAAGTTTTAGGACTGTAAGGAGAGATTTACTTTTATTATGGAGTCATGTGTATGTGGGGGTACAGAAACACAGTCTGTTTACCGACTGTGATGAGTAAAAAGTTATTCTTAGCAGAGTTTTAAACAGGTTGAAAATAGTATATGATGCTGTGACATCCACTGGCTGAATGCAGAAAACATAGGGGCTTCTCACCAAACAACTTGAAGGCACTTCTGATGAATGGCTTTCTAAGTATGTTATATTTCCTCAAGCAAGATATACGAAAGTTCAGACTTTAACAAACTATTACATGTTCTAAATTTAGGTTATGTTATGTAAAGTTTGCACAATTTTGCAAATGTATAAGAAAACATTGAATTATACACCTCAAATGAGTGAACCTAATAGTGTTTAAATTATATCTCAGTGAGAAGTTAGGAAGACCTTACTACAAGTGACTACTCACAATTTTGTGACACTATGTACATATTTAACATAATTTCTTTTTTAAACAGTAAGTACCCTTAATGCAGTTGAGTATAGGCCCTTGTAGCTAAACCTTTAACTTATTTGGAGCCAGTGTTTGGGAAGACTGGTCTGAAATAAATGCAATCTGAATGGAAGGAAATGCAATGTTATTTTTAAGTCAAGGCATTGAAAGTATTTAGCAAGTGCTGATAGTGAGGGAAAGATAAGAATTAGAGTTAACATACACACCAGATTTGGTAAGCTGTCTATTTCTTATATGTCAGATTCCTGATTTGTGGAAGTCCTTTGTTTTTTTTAAATCTGTAGATACTCATCTTTGCAATCCTATTGGGTTTTAACACTCCTGGGTTTTTTTGTTTTTATTTTTTTTAAGATTTATTTATTTATTTATTTATTTTTTGTGGAAGTCCTTTGTTTTTTTTAAATCTGTAGATACTCATCTTTGCAATCCTATTGGGTTTTAACACTCCTGGGTTTTTTTGTTTTTATTTTTTTTTAAGATTTATTTATTTATTTTTTAATTTTTATTTATTTATTCATGATAGTCACAGAGAGAGAGAGAGAGAGGCAGAGACACAGGCAGAGGGAGAAGCAGGCTCCATGCACCGGGGGCCCGATGTGGGATTCGATCCCGGGTCTCCAGGATCACGCCCTGGGCCAAAGGCAGGCGCCAAACCGCTGCGCCACCCAGGGATCCCCTTAAGATTTATTTATTTGAGAGTGTGTGTGTTCACATGAGGGGGGTTGGCAAAGGGGGAGAGAGAGAGTGCCAAAGAAATCTGTGTGATCTCACCACCCTGAGATCATGCATGACCTGAGCTGAAATCTAGTTGGCCGCTTAACCTGCTGAGCCACCCAGGGTTCCAACAGGCTTAAATACCTGATTCATTTACATATTTATACATTGTAGTTTATTGTAAAACTATATGGAATAGTCACAAATTATACATTACAGAATTCAAAGTAATGCAGTTAGTTGTACCTTTCTGAGATGGGAGGCAGAGAAACCTGAAACTAGAGTTGTGAATTCCTACCAGTCAGAGGGCAACTTAAATTAAAAATATCATTTAAAATTTGCCAGAGGCATGGGATGCCTGGGTGGCTCAGTGGTTGAGTCTGCCTTCGGCTTAGGGTGTGATCTTGGGAACAGGAATCAAGTCCCACATCTGGCTCTCTGCAAGGAGCCTGCTTCTCCCTCTGCCTATGTCTCTGCCTCTCTCTGTGTGTCTCTCGTGAATAAATAAAATCTTTAAAAAATAAATTCCACTTTATGAATATGAATCATTTGCCATTGGTCATGAAAGTGCTGTCATGTCATAGTGCTGTCATGAAAGTTTGTATCCAGTTTTTGTTTGAGTACATATTTTCAATTATTTTAGGTACCAAGGAGTGGAATTTCTGAGTCACATGCTAATTGTATATTTAATTTCTTGAGTTTTCCATACTGTTCCATGGCAGCTCTATCATTTTACATTCTTACCAGCAATGTACAGCTCTATCATTTTACATTCTATCAGTGTACATTCTTACCAGCAATGGTACAAGCAATATACCAGCATTGTCCAGTTTCTCCATATCCTCATGATCACTTGTAGTTGTGGGTATGAACTGGTATCCTATTGTGTTTTTTATTTACCTTTCCCTAACAGCTAATTATACTGAGTATCTTATATATTTTTTGGCCATTTTTAAGTTCTTAACCCTTCTTTTTTTAAAAGTTTGTTTAAGTAATCTACCCACAGTGGGACTCCACCTCATGACCCCGAGATCAAGAGACTCATAACAAGTGAACCAGCCAGGCGTCCCTCTTAACCCTTCATTTTAAAGAAGTTGAATTATTGAATTCTCACGGGGTTTATTTTTGTTCTATTCCTAGGGACCTAATAAAGCCAATAAGGTAATACCTCTTTCCTCAAACTAATTTAAATTTCTAGAGATAAGGTAATCCTATAACTACAAAGTCTTGACTTTCACATTATATAAAGATGTTATCTTTCTACTGTCCTAACATATAATGAAGATTTTGTGTTCCATTAAAAAGAAAAAGAGCCAGTCATTCTAATAACTCCTTCTCCCATTTCCAAATGAGAAGGTGATTATGGAGAAAGGTAGACAGACTACAGGGATGCTTCCAATAACATGATTTGCTTGGGCTTCCTTCTCAGTGTCAAAAGTGTTGGAATGTTCCCCAACAAACTGGAACAGTGTATAAAACTTCACCTTCATTTGGACATCTTGTAATTTGTTCCTCTGATATTTCTCTATGTTCCATTGCTAGTAATAGGAGGCCTGCCAAGAAACCACCAGCTGCCCATCTCTTATAGAGATAACACTGATAAGAATTCAGAAATACCTAAACTCAATATTTGACATACCCTTAAAATTTCACAGTGCAAACGACTTTTTTTTGATGTGCATTTTACTCTAAAGATCACTGGCCTTAGCTACAATTTTTTTTTTAATGCAAATACATTCTGTATTGGACTTTCATTGCAAAATGCACAGATAGGGATGCAAGGAAAGAAAGGAAAAGCAGTTTGACCAATGATTTTGTTGGTTGTTGACATTTTTAAAATTTGCTACCACCATGCTCTCAAGATAAATTCTTGGTCTCCGCAGATTACCCTGAATACCAGACAGTTAGCAAATGATCATTTTATGTCAGTAACAATAAGAATGGCTGAATTTATTCTACACCTATTATGTATGCTTGGCACTGTATTATATTTTTTGCACCAAATATCTAATCTTTACAACAAACTTAGCAAGGTAGATATTTAGCAGGTAGTACCAGAATTTTTTTTAGCTGAAGTAAAATATAAGAGAGTAGAAACTATCAGACCACATCACATCTATTGAGAATCAGATCTGCTTTTTATGAAATTTTCTTTCACTTGTACATTTATGTATTTGTGTACTAGGTTGGAGTACACTTGAACTTCATAATATGGTGAATCCAAGAATTGATCTGTGTCAGCCTATTGATAATGACAACCTTTGGGTATTTCAATAATCAGTAATACAGGCTTGAGCATAGCAGAAGAGTATCTTAGGCTGAATTTTGCCTTCTTCTGACTTATGATGCATCGTGTTTGTCAAGCAGAGTACCATGTACTGGTTACCAGTGCCAGGGGAGAACTCTAAACACTACTCCCTGTTTCATCTTAGTATCAGAGTCTTCAAAGAAAACACAAGCAGTATGATAGAATAGTGCTTTACTTACACAGAAAGGAGACAGCTAGATTACCTTTAACGGTGAGTGTTGGTCCACCATTGTCATTGGGTCTTTATCAGTGGCTGGTGCAGGACAGTTTATCTATACACACACCTCTTATGCCACAGTACAAAAAAACCCTGTCCCCTCTCTGCAGAGGAGTGACATAGCAATGAGGTTCGCCCTATGATGCACACATTTTAAGCTGAGACAAAAGAGCATTCACGGAGTCTGAAAGAGGGAAATCTACTCCCAGGACAAGGTGATAAGCCCTGCACAGGCCGAGTGGGCTCTTTATATCTCCTGGTAAGGAAGTTTCATCCTTCTGCAGTTGAGTGGGGGTTGAAAGACTACACTCATGAGACTGCCTTTCCCCACAAGGTTTGTGATCTTTAATAGTGTCACTTTAATTTCCTCATTATCAGCAATTTCAGTAAAGGGAAATTGTTAGCTGGAGCTCTGTGTTATTAAGTACTGTTTAAAGTGTTTTCCATTAAAAGCTAAACCTAATTGTTTTAGAATATGTATTTTTCAGTTCGGTATTTTATGCCTTTTATATTAAGTGATGTAGTATTACAACATTATTTTTAGACCTTATATATGTCTATAGCTTTCATTCTGGGGAGAATCTGGCTCTTAAAGTCCAGTGTGGTGGGGACTGGGGAAACAGTAATCCACAGGGAGAACACATTACAGGTCTCTTCAATTTCTGAATAAAAGAGATTTCTTCACATTCAGAAGTTCTGTTTCTAATTCTTCACAATTACAAAAAGAAGCATTTTTAAAAATCTGGTCTCAGAGGGAATTCTCATAAGTTTAAGAACTCTCTTAATCTTCCCAACAGTGAGATATTTTGCTTAGTAATCATTCAAAAAAATCACATTAAAAAGCACTGCAAAGCTTTTTATGGCTTTAATACATATTACAGAATATAAGACAAAAAAATTGGTTATAGGTAGGGATGAAAATTGCATGTTCTTGTTTAAATATGTGTATTTCACTGTCACGTTCAAACTTAACCTCTTGTGAAATGTAGAGAATAGCAAGTAATTCTTAGTGCTGTGCAGTTATCCTTTAAGTGTTATCAGTAAATAGAAATTATTATGAAAAAATGCCGTCTTTGTTTTAAATCTGAAAAGCTCAGAATTAGTTTTTAGTTCAGACAGTTGTTTCAGAGCAGAGTAATTTGACCTATTTTTTCCATTTATCTCACCGATTTAATTTCAGGAATTAAAACCAG
Source organism: Canis lupus baileyi (assembly GCF_048164855.1). NCBI lineage: Eukaryota > Metazoa > Chordata > Mammalia > Carnivora > Canidae > Canis > Canis lupus. The sequence goes on from NC_132839.1 coordinate 39,554,614, forward strand.
AATAGGTATATAAATGATTTTTACATGTATTATTCATTTAGTTTTTTTTAAAAATTAATTTTATAAATCCATTAGTTTTCAAAAAGAAGGATACCAATGGCTGTTCCATTTTTCAGGGTTTTTTTCTAGGCTTCAGACACCGGTTTCAAAAGTGAGAACTTTTTCCACATCACAGTCCTCGCTTCAAGTGGCAGGCCCTGTGTGGAACCTGGGTCGACTCAATCACATAGCAGTTGCAGTGCCAGACTTGGAAAAAGCCAAGGCATTTTATAAGAATATTCTGGGGGCCCAGATAAGTGAGGTGGTCCCTCTTCCTGAGCACGGAGTATCTGTTGTTTTTGTCAACCTGGGAAACACCAAGATGGAGCTGCTTCATCCATTGGGAAATGACAGTCCAATTGCAGGTTTTCTGCAGAAAAACAAGGCTGGAGGAATGCATCATATCTGCATTGAGGTATTTTATTTCAATGTTTAGTGTTTTCAAATTTCTCTTTTACAAAGTGCCTTTTACTCTTTAAGACTACATATTGTCACTGTCATCAGAAGCTGGTATTAAGTTTTTAAAAGGGAATGGTAATACTGGTCTTACTCAAAGATGGATCCATGGATATATTCTCTTTCCCTTTAGAAAACTAAATAATAATATATTTTATTGAAGTCTAGATTTAATGGCCACAACAGAGGCCACCAAAGCTGACCAAAATAGATTTGCATCTCTGCTATAGTACTTATTAATTACACGCAACCTCCCATGTAATTAGGAATACAGCTGCTTTCACTGTTACATACAAGGCAATTAGAAGAAGCAGTTTATAAATTATAAATTTTATAAATAAAGTTTATAAATTATAAATTTTATAAATAAAGTTTATAAATTATAAATTAGAAGAAGACTATAAAGAATTTCCATATACATGCTAAGTATTCTTAGGATTATTTTCTATCCTTAACATTCTAATAACTTCTTCCTTATTACAAAAGCAATACACTTTCAATTGGTGACTGATTTTTAAGACCTTTCAATTGCATCTGCTTAATTCCCAAGAAAAACTTGAAATGTTAGACAGGAACATTCTCATTAGAGAGCCTGTATCAAATAACTGCCTTTTGTAATATCAGCAAACTAATTGATTATGCTTTGGTTTAAATCATTTTGATAGGACAATTCTTTTGATAAAAAGAATGGTGTAATTTATTGGTAGGCCTCATTCCTAACTTAGAAGAGAAGGGGGTTGATTCTAGTGTGAATTCAAGGATTTAGTTCATTTTGCAAATATATTTTAGAACCTATAATGTTCACTCTACCAAGTAATAGGATTCAGCAATGAGGAAGAAACGGATCATGTGCACAGTGACAAGGGGCAACTATTTAAACAGGCAGATAAAGCAGCATTAATAGACATGTCTTCTTAGTAACACCAATAAAGGAAAGATTGCTCCTGGCTGGCAGGAGGAGAGGAGAAGGCATCATCACAGGCTTTAAGTTGTAAATGAATGTGAAGGAATTCCCCAAGTCAACAAGAGGAGGAAGATATTCCAGACAGAGGGAATAACATATGGAAAGGAATAGAGTTATCCTAACAACTCATATTGTATCTTCTGGTAGTATATGGAGTATTTAATGTGTACTAATTTCTTTAATTTTCACAGCTACTCTATGAGCGACTTTACTCACCTTTGACAGTTAACTTGCCCATAGTCAAATTATTAGTAACTGGGAAGGCTGAGATTCAAACCTAAATTTGTCCTAATTCCAGGATCTGCACTGTTAGCCATGATGCCAGATTGCCTTCATTATATTGGCTAAGTTTAAAATTTGAGGCTGGGGTGACATAGTATGTTAGGAGCTAAACAAGCCTAATATTTAACCTTTACACCTTTTTTTAGGAGGTTAATTTTGGCTGCAAGTCTTTATGTCAGTGGACTTGAGGGTTTGTCTAAGACACCCCCCCAGGATGAGAAGCAGGATCATCAACCTTTGAATTGACTCTTCCCTTTCCCACACTACAGTGTCTGTTCTACATCAGAGAGCCCATGCCTTCAAAGGAAGCTGCCATGTGAGTTAGAGTTCAGTTAAGTAAAGAACAAAGTTTAAGGTAACAGCTAATCCAAAAGCACAGATTAAAAAGGGGAAATGAAAATGTATGTCAGTATAAAATGAAGATGTATAATAGGAAAAGGTGTGAAAAGTTATTTGCTATGTTAGTATGACATCCCCTGTCCTTGTTCTCTGCTCTTTATAAAAAATAAAGGGGCTTAACTAGATAGATGGATAGATGGATTTTATTTTTCTGTTCTAGATCTAAAAGTGAGGTGACCCAGAGGGGAGAGAAGGCAGAGAGAGAATACAGCACAAATGCCTGTAAGGAGAGGATCTAAATATTACACATATCACCCCTGTTCATGCCCCATGGTCCCAAGCTTAGTCACATGGTACAATTGGCCACAAGTACAGTCTGTAGTCAGTCAGCCATTTATTTAGCGCTCTTCTTCTAAATGATAAATTCACCCCATCAGAGAAGTGACTTTCTTCTTGTAATTATCACCAGGATACTTTATATTCTTTTTCACTGGGGCCTCAAATAAAACCTCTGGGGGATCCCTGGGTGGCGCAGCGGTTTAGCGCCTGCCTTTGGCCCAGGGCACGATCCTGGAGACCCGGGATCGAATCCCACGTCGGGCTTCCGGTGCATGGAGCCTGCTTCTCCCTCTGCCTGTGTCTCTGCCTCTCTCTCTCTCTCTCTCTGTGTGACTATCATAAATAAGTTTAAAAAATTAAAAATAAAATAAATAAAACCTCTGGTTTAGTAGTGTGTCTACTTTGCACAAGCACCTCAGCTTTTAGTTGACTTAACAGAGATTTTAGACAAAATGTACTTTTTTCTCATACGTGGATTAGTATCTCACCCAGTTGTATCAACAGTTATCTGTCCAAGTTGGCTTTTGGTTTCCATTTTTTTCTTTCCAAGTCTCTTAAACTTGTGTGGTTTGCCTTTCATTAAAGGAAGTTTATTTATTTATTTTTTTTAAGATTTTATGTATTCATGTGAGAGGCAGAGAGAGGCAGAGACATAGGCAAGGGGAGAAGCAGGTTCCCTATGGTGAACCCGATACAGGACTTGATCCCAGGACCCTGGAATCACGCCCTGAGTCAAAAGCAGATGCTCAACTGCTGTGCCACCCAGGCGTCCCTCACTAAAGGAAGTTTAGAAGTTACCTCCCCTTGCTTGCAGTATAGACCAAGTAGCCTGCTGTTTTCTGGCACAGCTTTTATTGATGCTGCCAATGTGCACTTCCTGCCCCCTACAGGCCTCTCACTGAAGAAATGATTCTGATATTGAGTAGAACTAGCTATACTTTGACTAAATAACTTAACCAGACAGCAAGGCATGTCACAGTGAAAATCTTTCTTACTCAACAAATTTGTCTTGAAGTTGTAAAAAATATTTAATGTTTCCATGCTAGCTAGTAAACAACTGCTAAACCTCCTGAGTAACATCCCCCTTCCGGAAGCAACCTTCCCTGGGACCCCTGCATAAGGTCCCCTTTACCCTATTTGGTTGATGTCTCTGTTTGCATTATATTGCTGGTTGTTGAGTATTTTCAGTTTCACTTTGATTCTCACTACATAATTTGCTTGGAATATGTAGCTGAACAAAACATGGAGTCCCTATCTTCCTGGAGTTGCCTGCTTGCTTCATTTATTCATACATCCTCTGTATTTTCCACAGAGGATTGGTGGTAACTGACCAAAATACAGTTGATAAGATATAAAATAACAAACATAAGTAATAGTGCAAGTTAGAACAAAAGAGAAATGTAAGGCAAAATAAAACCTTCCCTTTAAGTAAGATTACTATATTTATTTGCTTTACCGAATATCACTTTGTAGTTGCTGAAACAAAAGGGAAAATAAGCAATATTCAAAATAATTATGGCTCCTTCCCCCTTCCTTCCCTTCCTGAACAATTCAGTCTTGAAGACTTAGGTTGGGCACAGCAAAATAGTTGTCCATGTTTGTGGGGAGAGCTGGAGTAGCCCAAAGCAGGGTGTTGGAGCCAGAGTAGGGTAAGAAGAGCATCTACAAGTGGGAGCTGCCTACCTTGGGAGAGCCAGAGACTGAGTAAGATGCCCATGCATGAGTAGGTCCAGCTCAGGGTGACGGGGAGCTCAGATGGAGTGGGAAGTGTAGACAGGTGAGTGGGGAGGGAACAACATGTGGTGAAGAGTGCATTGCTGAAGGAAGGACAGCAGCAGGAATAGGGCTGATTTCTTAGAAGGTTTAATCAAATAAGGAAGTATAGTGAAGATCATGGGAATCAGGTTTACCAGTCTGAGAAATGGCATTACAAGTACAAAAAGGATATTAGATTTTATTTAGAGGTAACCCTCACTGTACCAGGCTGTTGGGGAAAAGCATATGATAAAAATGTTATTTAAAAGAGAAGATTAGGGGCTCCTGGGTGGTTCTGTTGGTTAAGCATCTGCCTTTGACTCAGGTCATGATCCTGGGGTCCTAGGATCAAAACCTGAGTCCACCTCCCTGCTTAGCAGGGAGTCTGTCACTCTCCCCCAGCCCCATTCCCCCTGTTTGTGTGCTCTTGTTCTCTCTCTCTCTCTCAAATAAATGAATTAAATCTCTTTAAACGTAAAAAAAAAATAAGATTAAAAAGTGTAAAGAAATGCAGCCGTTTTATTTTCTGAATAATGTCATAATAGAGAACTTATTTTTTTGTTTATGGCTTTGTATATCTTATAGATCTGTTTCCACTGAGCATATATTCCTTATGGAAGAAAGATTGTAAAGCTAGTAAGACAACTTATTTTTTAAAAGTTCCAGTTTAGGGGCACTTGGGTGGCTCAGTCAGTTAAGCGTCTGCCTTCAGCTCCAGTCATGATCCCAGGGTCCTGGGATCAAGCCCTGCATCAGGCTCCTTGCTCAGCAGGAAGCCTGCTTGTTCCCTCTCCCTCTGCCTGCTGCTCCCCGTATGCTCTCTCTCTCTGTCAAATATATAAAATATATATATATATATATATATATATAAAATTTAAGTAGAAAATAAAAGTTCTATTTCTGGCTTTATGATAAACCCTAGGAGATAGCTAAGTTTCATGAGTGATCTGTATGTCACCAGTTCCCAGATGTGGGAGTTTCATAGAAAGATAACATTTCCAGAGAACAAAACAAAGCAAAACAAAAATGGGCAGTTTAATGAGGTTTTAAACCTTGTGTTATAAGGGAAAAAATGTAAGTTTCAAACTACTGCTAACATCATTTTGTAAAAGAAAGGGCAATTTCTTACCAAGAAAAAATAAGGAAGAGGAGAGATCCTCTTGGAATAAAAAGAGTCCTGTCAACTGAACAAATGTGGAAGTTGAGGTGATTGATATATGCCCTTCTGACATAATTTCCAAGAATACACAAGAACCCTCTGAAACTCCTGCAGAGTAATATTGCTAAGTTTGAATAATTTAGTTTTTAGTTTAGAGCAAGGGATAGAAAAGATAATTGAAACAAATATTTTATCCAGACTCTTAATTTTAACTTTCATGGAGTTCTGTCAATTTGAGGATTAAATTTCATTCATTAGTGATATCATTTAGGATCATTGTAATTTTATATAAAAGCCCAAATTTTTGGAAGTAGTTAAAATATGCACCATTGGAAACATATTATTCTGTATATTACTCAATGTAGAGTTATTGAATCAATATAGTTGTATGACTGAAACTAATATAATGTTGCATGTTAACTATAATTCAATTTTTAAAAATTGGGGAGGGGGGTGGGGCACCTGGGTGGCTTAGTGGTTGAGCCTCTGCCTTCAGCTCAGGGCATCTTCCCAGAGTACTGGGATCAAGTCCCTCATATGAGGCTCCCCTTGAGGAGCCTGCTTCTCCCTCTGCTTATGTCTTTGCCTCTCTTTTGTCTCTCATGAACAAATAAAATCTTTTAAAAAAGAAAAAATATATTTTTTTCAGTAGCATACTCTTCATAATATTTGGTCACTGAGAATTACATACGATTTTTTTAATTTTTTTTTTTTTAATTTATGATAGGCACACAGTGAGAGAGAGAGGCAGAGACATAGGCAGAGGGAGAAGCAGGCTCCATGCACTGGGAGCCCGACATGGGATTCGATCCCAGGTCCCCAGAATCGCGCCCTGGGCCAAAGGCAGGCGCCAAACCGCTGCGCCACCCAGGGATCCCTACATACGATTTTTAAAAAGATGTTATTTAGTCCCAACTTCTTGCCTTCACAGGTAAGCCTGCATTGATGTTTTTCGAGATGAGACAGTTTAGGACTAGAGAGTATAAGATTTACCTGAAGATTCTGAATTCTGACTGTGACAGCCCAAACATTTTTATTTGGAATACTGGCACTCTTAATTTACAAATGACAGCAGAAAATCAAAATAATTTCCAGTCTTAAGGTACTACCACCAAAAAAAAACCCCAAAAAAACAAAACAAAAAAATTTGATAAGAAGATGAGATAAATAGCCCAGATTTTTACTTCATGGCATTCAAGGTCACACAGAGCTAAAAGATACATTAACTAATGGTACAAAGGATTGTAAAAACAAAATTCATATATGGGTTGTTATTGGCTGTGTTATTTTTATTAGGGGGAAAGACTTAATTTCCCAAATCAAATTGCTTTGCATTTATTATAATCTTAGAGTACATAATGCATCTACTTTCAATTCAGAAAATTATGACAGTATTATTTCTTTGTTTTTACTACTGCCAAGCAAGATACTAGGGAGTTCTTCTGAAGAATTATAAATTTTATAGCAACACTCTAACAAAAGCATAAATATGGTACAAGATCTTTAAAATCAAAATCAGTAACAGAAATAGAAATAGATGCTAGTACAATGTTAATGTAGGCATCAGAGACACAGGAGTCAACCCAACATGCCTTGTTAAGGGTCTCTGTTAATGTAGGCATTTTTTCAAAATATAAGTAATTTATTAAATCATAGAACTATTTCTTGAGTTAAGGAATATCGAAGAGGTAGTATACTAAAAATGGAGATGCAACATCAGAATTGTAGATATTTGTACATGGGTCGAATGTTCTATGATGAAAATATCCATGGTCATATTTAGAGTAGAAGTTACCAAAGGGCACTTGGAAAAAAGTCATGATTCTGTTATGAATTTTTTCAAACATTCAAGAAGTAGAAAAAAGATAATGTTCCCGTCATGCAGATTCAACAGTTTTCAAGATCTTGGCATATTTGCTTTATTTTTTTTTCTTAAAGTATTTAAGTCATTCACAACATGTCATTTTACTTTTATATAGTTTGTGCCTAAATTAAAAATCTTTTGTCACCATCATATACATAGTTCATGAGTCAAATTTATTAGATTGATTCACAAATGTCTCTAGAGTTGACTTACTCTAATCATGACTCAAAGTCCGCTTGTTATAAATGGTTGTTAATCTCTTTAGGCCCTTTTTAAAAATATTAACCTCTTACTAGTATAGTATATTTGTCATGATTGATGAACCAAATTGACGCATTATTACTACCTAAAATCTATATTTATATTTTCTTAGTTTTTACCCAGTGTCCTTTTTATGTCCTAGGATCCCATCTAGGATACCTCATTACATTTAGTTATCATGTCTCCTTTTCTCCTTTGGCTCCTCTTGCCTGTGACAATTTTTCTGTTTACTTGTTTTTGATGACCTTGATATTTTTGAGAATTACCAGTCAGTTATTTTGTAGAAGGTCCTTCAATTGAGACTTTTCTCATGATTTAGACAGACTAGGGTTATTGATTTTTGAGAGGGAGACCACAGAGGTAAAGTGTCATTCTCATATCACATCAAGGATACATATTATCAACATGACTTATTACTGTTGATATTGACCTTTATTCCCTACCTGAGGAAATGTCATCATATTTCTCCACTGTAAAGCTACACTCCCCACCCCCCTTCTCCATAATATAAACTTTGGAAGGAAGTCACTGTGAGGCCAGGGCTGAAGGGAGGGAGAGTTAAGCTCCATCTCCTCGAAAATTCCATAAATTGAAATTTTCCAAATGGAAGATTTGTCTGTTCTTCCCCACTTATTTATTTAACTTTTTGTTACTCAATAATTTACTTATTCATTAAGACGTTTTTTATATCAGTGAAGGTTTATAAGTATTTATACTTTGGGCTGTAATCCAATACCATTTTATTTTGTTGCTTAGATTGTTCAGCTTTCTCAGAAGCGCACTTTGGGTTGACTCCTGTGTCTCTGATGTGACATCTTTTTTGTTTTCCTCCCACACTTCCTTACTTTCTGGCACTGCAAGATGCTCCAACTTATCATCTATATTCCCTGCCCTAGTCTAAAGCCACATATTTCTCCAAGGAGCCCTGGTTCATTTTATTAGAGAATGGTATTAGAAACCAAGATACGAGCTCTAGATATGCTTCTTGCTACCGGAGGATCACCGTTTCTTGGCCTTTTGAGCTAACAGAGCAAGGACATGTATATATTGTATATATACATACATCTATAGATAATTTCTCTGCATAGCCAAACAGAAATTATAAGATGTATATATAGCCTACTTATGAACTCATGAGTTCATACTGGTGTCTCTAACTCTAACCCATTATCACATGGACCACTGTAGCCTTCTTTGCTTGGTTCATAACTGCCCGTACCAACAGTGAGAAACTTGGCTGCCACCATCTGACATCTATTTAATTGTTCAGTTTCAATATGGGTATATGGTGGTTGTATTTGTTTCCTAGGGATACCATAATAAATAACCACAAACTTGGTGGCTTAAAACAGCAGAAATTTGTCTTCTAACTGTCCTAGAGTCCAAAATCAAGAGGAAGAAATATGGAGGGGGAAAAAACAATAGACCATAAGAGAGATGTAGAACATGGTCAAAGGTTTTATCAGTATAGTTGGAATCCCAGAAAAAGAGGAGGGAGAAAATAGAACACAAGTGGCAATTGTAGAAATAGCCTACAAGGACATTACCAATTTGAGGTAAGACATCAACCCCAGATTCAAGCCATGAAAAGACATGGAGGAATCTTGAATATATGTTACTAATGAAAGAAGCCAATCTGAAAAGTCTATCTACTGTGTGATCTAACTATATGACATTCTTGAAAAGGCAAAATACGGAGACACTAAAAAGATCAGTGGTTACCATGGATTGGGAGCGGGAGGAAGGGATGAATAAGCAGAGCACAGAGGATTCTTAAGGTAGTGAAAACACCTTGTATGATACTTTAATGATGGGTACATATCATACATTTATCCAAACCCATAGAATATACAACACCAAAAGTGACCCTACAGTGAACTGCACTTTGGATGATAATGCTGTCAGTATAGGTTCATCAATTGTCACACTCTGATGAGTATGTTGATAATGATGGAAGAAGCTATGCATCTGTAGGGCCAAAGGTTATATGTATGAAATCTCTGTACCTTTGGTCAATTTTGCTGTGACCCTAAAACTCCTACAAAACGTGAAACAAAAAATCTGTAATTCTAGGATTCTGCAATTGATGGAAAAAATATTCTTCAAAAGTGAAAGTGAGAGGAGGACACATGATGAGATGAGCACTGGGTGTTATATGTTGGCAAATTGAATTTAAATAAAAAAATTTTTTTGAAAATGAAAGTGAGGGGCACCTGGGTGGCTTAGTCAGTTAAGAGTGCCTTCAGCTCAGGTCATGATCCCAGGTTCCTGAGATTGAGCCCCATGTCTGGCTTGCTGCTGAGCAGGGAGCCTGCTTCTCCCTCTCCCTCTGCCACTCCCTGTGCTTGTCCTCTCGCTCTCTCAAATAAATAAATCTTTTTTAAAAAATGAAAGTGAAATGGAAGTATCTTACATTGAACAAAAATGAGAGGATTCTTGTCCAGTAGACCTGCACTATGAAAAACCAAAGAAATATTCAGGATGTATATTCAGCCTTCATTCCTTTAGGATGAAGGGAAGTAATACCAAATGAAAATCCAGATCTTTACAAGAAATGAAGAGCACCAGAAATGTTAAATTTGTAGGTTAAAATAAAATAAAATTTTTCTTACCTCAAATTATATGAGATAATTGACTTGAAATTTTTTAAATGTAGGGTTTATAACAAAAAAACTTAAGGTAACAGTAGAAAGGATGGGAATTGGGCAAAGGAAAGTATACTATTGTAAGTTTTTTTATATATGAAATGATAGACTAATAAGATTAAAATAGACATTATAAACTCTAGAGCAATGTTAAGAAAATTAGGGACGCCTGGGTGATTCAGTGATTGGGTGTCTCCCTTCGGTTCAGGGCGTGATCCTGAGCCTGGAGTCCCAGGATTGAGTCCCACATTGGGCTCCCTGCGAGGAGCCTGCTTCTCCCTCTGCCTATGTCTCTGCTTCTCTCTCTCTGTCTCTCATGAATAAATAAATAAAATCTTTTTTTTAAATGTTAAGAAAATTAAGGGATAACTAAAATATAATTTTTTTAAAAGATTTATATATTTATGAGAGACAGACTGAGAGAAAGGCAGAGACATAGGTAGAGGGAGAAGCAGGCTCCTCACAGGGAGCCTGATCCAGGACTCAATCCCGGATCCCGAGATCACGACCTGAGCAGGCGTGCAACTGCTGAGCCACCCAGGCATCCCCTAAAATATAATTAAGATAAAATTGAACAATACAAAAACATGTTTTTTTTTTCCAAGTTTTTATTTAAATTCCAGTTAACATACAATGTAATATTAGTTCCAAGTGTAGAATTTAGTGGTTCAACACTTAGGTACAACACCCAGTGCTCATCATAGCAAGTTGCACTTCTTAATCCCCATCAGTTATTTCACCCCTTTCCCCACCCACCTCTCCTCTGGTAACTATTAGTGCTCTATAGTGTTTCTTAGAGGCACCTGGGTGGCTCAGTCGGTTAAGCATCTGCCTTTAGTTCAGGTCATGATCCCAGAATCCTAGGGTCAAGCCCCACCTCAGGCGCCCTGCTCAATGGGGAGTCTGCCTCTCTCTCTGCCCCTCCTCCCACTCATACTCTCATTCATGCTGTCTTTCTCAAGTAAATAAATTTTTTCAGAAAAAAGAATCTTTGTTTTTTTTACTCCTCTTTTTTTTTACCCCAAAAAATACATGTTTAACCAACAGAAATCAAGAAAGGAAGAATGAAGTATTAATAAGACAAAAAAATTAAATGAGATAAACAAATTCAACTATATGAATGTTAAGTGTGAATGGATTAAACATTATTTAAAATGCAAAGATTATCTGGATTTTTTTTTAACCACACATCTAAAAATTGAATTAAGAAAGCAATTCCATTTAAAATAGCATCAAAAACAGTAAATTACTTAGGAATAAATTGATCAAGAGAACTGCAAAACTTGCACTCCAAAGACTACAAATCATTGTTGAAAGAAATTAAAAAGACCTGAATAAATGGAAATATAATCTATGCTACACATCATATGACTGACTGTTGTTAAAATGACAATATTTCCTAAGTTGATCTACGGAGTTAATGCAATCCCCATCAGATTCTAGTTGGCATCTTTGCAGAAATGGACAAACTAATCCTGAAACTCATATTGAAATGTAAGGGATCCCAAATAGCCAAGACAATCTTGAAAGAGAAGAGCAAAATTGAAAGATTTATACTTGATATTAGCTTATATAAGGATAGACTTAGAAATCAATAAAATAGAATTAGGAGTCAGACACAAATCCTCATATTTACAGTAAGTTTTCAACAAAATAACAATCCCATCCAATGGAGGAAGACTGGTCTTTTCAACAAATGGCATTGGGACAGCTGGATAGCCACATGCAAAAGAATGTATTAGAACACTTGGCTTACACCATAATGTTTTATAAGATTTAAAGATTCTTTTGAGGGTGGGACACAATAGTAATGGATAGATGGAAAGCAAAATTCTTTGTTCCTTAGAGCTCCAAGTGAGAGAAAGCTGCCACAATCCCCCATGTGGCCTACACATTGGGGATTGCACTTGCGGACAGAGTAACAGCAAGCTGGAGCTGTAGTAGGAAGCTTAGTGGGACAAGTGGGGTGAGGTTAGTTAGATTTCATAGGCTCCCTTTGGATTGGCTAATTTGAATAATTCTGTGGGCTCTGGGGCATAGGGACTATAGATGGTTGTTTGGTATCTGTCTCTGGGGCAATTAGAGAAGGCACGTGATAGCCCCAGAGTATGAAGCTAATAAGGGAATGGTTAGGATATGGACTTTATCAGTTGCTCAAGAAGAATTAACCAATCTCTAGCCAGTGCCTCAAAACTGGGTCAAGACAGCATTTCAAGAAAAACCCCGGAGCTGCATTACACCTTATGTAAAAATTAACTCAGAATGAGTCAAAGACCTAAATGTAATAGCTAAAGCTATAAAACCCTTAGAGAAAAATAGGCATAAGTTTTCATGACCTTGAGTTGGGCAATGGTTTCTTAGATATAACACCAAAAGCACAAATAATAACACTGGGCTTCATCAAAATTAAAAAGTTTTGTATAAAAACAAATCTCACAGAATGGAAGAGAATATCTACAAACCACGTTTCTAATAAGGCACTTCGATCCAATGTAGTCAAAGGATTTACAGCTTGTTTTTATCCCTAATCTTTTGTCTGCTTGGTGTAGGAGTTACTGTGAGCTATGCATGTTCGGTTCGCTTTTTATGTTTCAAGCAGTACTATTAGGTATATACAGAGTTGAAATTGTTTTGTCATTTTGGTGGATTGTTCATTTTATTTTTAGGTTGTATCTTTTTATTTAGTGTATTTCGCTTTTTTTTTTTTAAGGTTTTATTTATTTATTCAAGAGAGGCAGAGACACAGGTGGAGGGAGAAGCAGGTTCCGTGCAGGGAGCCTGATGTGGAACTCGATCCCAGGTCTCCAGGATTAGGCTCTGGGCTGAAGGTGGTGCTTAACCACTGAGCCACCTGGGCTGCCCTGTATTTCACTTTAAATTTTGTTTTAGCTGATACTAATATTGCTCTATCAACTTTCTTTTGGTTAATATTTGCCTGGTATATCTTTTTTCCATCCCTTTACTCATCTTTTGTGTAGGTAAGTCTCTTCTAGGGAACATATAACTAAAGTTTTTTTTATTGTTTTGTAGAAATATCTTTCAATCAACAAATATATTTTAAAAATTTATATTCATTCTGATAATCTCATTTTATAATTCATACATTTAATCCATCTCCATTTATGATAACTAATGATGAACATATTGTCTATGTATTTTATAGTATTTTCTTTTTACCTTTTTTAAAATTTTTTTCCTTCTTTCTACTTTCCTTTATTGAGACACTTTTTTTTTACATTCCTTCTGCTTTTAGAGGCCACAGATTTTAGTTCTATTTTTTGTAGTTAGCTTTATTATTTTACAGAAATTTGAACATTAAAAAAGGACAATAATGTAATGAATTCTCATGTATCTAACCCAATTTTAAGTTACCAATTCATGGGCAATCTCATTCCATATATGCTCCCTTCCACCACATTTCTCTCTTCCTAAATTATTTTGAAGCCATTCCCAGACATCATGTAATTTCACCCATAATGTTTCACTGGTATACTATGGTACGTGTGTTTGTATATATATATACTATTACAAAGAATTTGCTGTCAGTTTAACTGAAGGTGGTTACTGTTTTTCCCTGAAAGCTCCTAAGATATTCTCTGTATCATTCATGCTATTAAATTTTGTGAGTTACATATACATGTATTGGTTCATATTGATCTTGATTAATTCTTAAGTTTACTTTTAGCGTGAAGACTTAAATTTTTCTTCAATTATGAAAAATTATCAGTTATCTTTTCAAATACTGCTCCTGTCACTCCATCTTGTCTCTGTCTTTAGCTCCGTTTTGTTAGGATATTTCAATCTATTCTCCATCTTTTAAGTTTTGCTTTAATTTTTTTTTATTTTTTTTTTATTTTTATTTATTTATGATAGTCACAGAGAGAGAGAGAGAGAGAGAGAGAGAGAGAGGCAGAGACATAGGCAGAGGGAGAAGCAGGCTCCATGCACCAGGAGCCTGATGTGGGATTTGATCCCGGGTCTCCAGGATCGCGCCCTGGGCCAAAGGCAGGCGCCAAACCGCTGCGCCACCCAAGGATCCCCAAGTTTTGCTTTAATTTTTAAAAATCTTATCTACACCAGATCCTGCCCCTGTGCTTATGCCTTTAAATGCCAGTGGAATCTTGTCTGTGAACTCAGTCACCAAGCTTTCTTGTGTTCCATTGGCAATACCAAGGAAGACCAATTTAGGCCTAGCCATTGAGAAAGGGTCAGGTTTCCCTTCTAACCGAAATGTTTATCAGTAGGGGAATGAGTAGATCGCCTTTTGTATTTCTATAAAGTAGTTCTTTAGAACACTGTGTAGTAGTTAAAAAGTTGTTCACCTGTATGTCAGCTGACTTAGAAAATTTGCTAAAATTTTTTAAGTAAAAAACAAAAAATAATGCATACAGAAGATATATATGCATATTTAAAACTTTATATACATATTTGTCAAACTGTAAAGTTTATTTCTTTTTAAAGATTTTTACTTATTTATTCATGAAAGACACATAGAGATAGAGACATAGGCAGAGGGAGAAGCAGACTCGGAGCCCAATGCAGGACTTGATCCCAGGACCCCACGATCACATCCTGAGCCAAAGGCAGACCTCCATCACTGAGCCACCCAGGCGTCCCAAACTGCAAAGTTTAGAGCCAACTGTCAAGTTTATTGGACACATGGTCCAACAAAAGACCACCTCACTTGTGATACCATCTGCAGATTTAATGGTGTTCTAAACCCTCATGCTCAGTACTTCACTAGAAATGCTCACAAGACTCAGTGAAAGTTATTATACTCACGGTTGTGGTTTATTACAAGCAAAATCAGCCAAAGGAAGAAACACATAGGGCAGAGTCTGGGAGGATTCTAAACGCAAAGCTTCCATTTTCTTCAGGACCATTCTGGTATCGATGTGTGACAATATGCATTGAGTATATTGCCAACCAGGGACTCTAACAAAAACTTTAGTATTGAGGTTTTTTTGGTACTTTATTACTTAGGCCTGATTGATTGACCACATGGTTGAACTTTCTCCATATCAACTGATATCCTGTGACCCACAGCTCCTATCTTAAATCACATGGTTTCTGGAATAGCCAGCTCCTCCTCTAAGACTTGGGTTTGGCCAGCTTACTTTAAGAATCAATCTGGTCAGCCTCTACCCTAAACAAAGACACTCCTCTCAGATTACATAGGTTATCTCCCAGACGTTGAGGCAAGACCTCTCTTTAGAAAAGGCCAAATTCTTTACTAGTACACATATATGTAAACTTATAAATTTATTTCAGGATTTGGAAGAATGTGTGCTGAGTTGAAGATAGTAGTTCCCTTTTGAGAGAAAAGTGATTGTGGTGGTAGTAAAAGGGTACTTAGCTTTATCTGTATCCTTAAATTTTCATGTACTCTGTAATTTTTAAATTATTTTAAAATGGAAAGATTGAATTTAGACTAACTTTGGGAAAATGGAAAGAGAAGTTACATTCAATAGAAAGAAATTCATTATGTCCAGATATGGAAAGATAAGACATCAGGAGGAATTCTACTATTCTGCAAAAGATGAGAGTATTTGGAGATACATGACGTAACCATGATCATAGTCTGGGCATGACTTTGACATAGCTATCAAGTTTAAAATGAAACATTGTCGGGAGTGTACAAGTAGAATGTACACTATTTGAAGAAATCATCATTTATTTATAGTAATAGCTAGTATCCTCCTTATCGGTTGTTTGTCAAGTTTTAGAATTTAATATATAATTCTTGGCTCATTGAAAATCAGATTGTATAAATATGAACATTTGTTAAATCTATATGTTGGATACATGGGTGTTCTATTCTCTGTGCTTTTTTAATGTTTAGAATGCCATTATATTATTAAACTCCAGGGCGATTTATGACTGCCTAGGAATGGGGGATTTCATGTAATACCTTTCTATCCATTTACTGGGTTCCCAGTCTAAGGAAGATGACTTTCCAAGATAGAGGAGAATCATTCTTTCATCAGTATATAGAAACACATTTGCTCCTTTCCTAGACTGCCAGTAAATATGAAGAAAACAGAGATGATTTTGAAGAGAGTCATAAAATTATAAATGTTTGGATTTTTTAGAATGGGGAAAAACATTTTGATGGCAATTTCATAGTAATTTACATTAAAATATGAAATCTTAATCTCAAAAGTAATAACTAGGTGGTATGGCAGATGGGAGGTTTGTGGATCCAGAGAAACACTCATATCTTTTGAGTACCTACTGTAACCTGTATCATATACTGCTAAAAACTTCTGATCTGTTATTTTAATCTCTTGCCCATTTATACGGTAGGCCTCATCTCTTTATTATAAATTAGGAACTCAAGGCTCTTACAAAAATAAAAAATAAAAAACTATGTGCAGTATCAACAGTAGTACTACTAAAAGAAAATATTGTAAAATGTAACATACATTTTTTAGGTTATAAGGAGAAATAATTACTAATGGTGAAAATTCTTAAGCATTGTGATTGCTCATCTATGAAAATTTACCAACTGCTTTTCCTTCTGTGGAAGTATTAAGCTTATTTTTGTGAAGGTTTAGGAATGATTCTGCCCAGAGGCAGAGAAGATAGACCACATTAGTTTGCAAAGTTTCTTCTAAGTCTTAAGATCCTATAGTTTGGTATTTTTGTGATCTCAAATGTGATCTCAAATGATCTCAAATGTGATTCTTATTTATTTCCTTTTCTCAAGGTGGATGATATAAATGCAGCTGTGATGGATTTGAAAGAGAAGAACATTCGTAGTCTCAGTGAAGAGACCAAAATAGGAGCACATGGAAAACCGGTGATTTTTCTCCATCCTAAAGACTGTGGTGGTATTCTTGTGGAATTGGAGCAAGCTTGACTTATATTTGCAAGAAACTTAAAAAATTCCCACCTAAATAGTCTGAAATTCCCCATCAAATTATACTCCAGCATTGAATCCTTCACTCCTTCCATCACTTAAAAATTCACAATTAAAGAGCACTTTAACTGGATCAGTTATGGGGTGTCTGACTCTTTATCTCAGGGTTGTGCATTCAAACCCCATGTTAATTGTGGACTCTTAAAAACAAATTCAAAATTAAAAACTAAATTACAAAAAGATTTTTTTAATTATATATATGTATATCAATATATATAACTGACATTTGTTAATTACTTTGGGGTTTTTTTCTGATTTAGAGGAATCCTTGATTACTAAATACTTAAGAAATATTATTAAAATCATATTTATAGAAATAAATTATTCTTGTCCAAAATGTGATAATTGACTATAGAATGTTACTGCGTGAAAGAGTGTGTATATCTGTAGGCATGCACGTGCTTGTGTGAGTGAGGATGCAGTTATGAAAGGACAGCTGATAGTTTCATAGCTACATATTTGGGACTAAGTACTTTCTGAAGATGTTATAGAGAGGTTTTTTACCTCAATTTTAGGGTAAGGATTTTTGGCCTCAAAAGTTTTTGTTCTTCTAGAACAATTCTTGTTTACAGCTTCCATATGGGTAGGTATTTTGGGTGCTAGTGTTAGATATAAGAATAAGAAGTTTTGTGAAACACTTCGTGAGTGATCTAGTGAGTGCATAGGTAGCTGTTTTTTTTTTTATTCTTTAAATTCAATTTAGTTAACATATACGGTATTATTAGTTGGAGGGGTAGAACTTAGTAATTTGTCAGTTGAATATAACACCCAACTGAGAGGGGCACTTGACGGGAAGAGCACTGGGTGATATGCTATATGTTGGCAAATTGAACTCCAAAAAAAATAAATAATTTAAAATATATATATATATATATAACACCCAGTGCTCATTACATCAAGTGCCCTCCTTAATGCTCATCATCCGATTACCTCATCCCTCCACCCACCGCCCCTCCAGAAACCGTTTGTTTCCTAGAGAATAGCATCTTTTATGGTTTGCCTCTCTATATTCATCTAATTTTATTTTTTAATTCACTTCCCCTATTTTCATGTGTTTTGTTTCTTAAACTCCACATATAATTGAAATCATATAGTATTTTTCTTTCTCTGACTTACTTAGGATAACACTCTCTAGTCCCATCCACATCATTGCAATGGCAAGATTTCATTCTTTTTGATGGCTAATAGTCCATTGTGTGTACTTAACCACACCTTCTTTATCCATTCATTTGTCAATGAACATATGGGCTCTTTCCATAGTTTGGCAATTAGGGACATTGCTGCTATAAACATTGGGATGTGTAGTGCCCTTTCAGATCACCATGTTTGTATCCTTTGTGTAAATATCTAGGAGTGCGATTGCTGGGGTTGTAGGGTAGCTCTATTTTTAACTTTTTGAGAACCTCCATATTGTTTTCCAGAGTGGCTGCACCAGCTTGCATTCCCACCAACAATGTATAAGTGTTCCTCTCTTTACATCCTTGCCAACATCTATTGTTTCCTGACTTCATTTTAGCCATTATGACCAGTATGAGGTGTTCTCTTACTGTGGTTATGAGTTATATTTCCCTGATGCAAAGCGATCATTTGTTCATGTGTCAGCCATTTGTATGTCTTCTCTGGAAAGATGTCTGTTCATTTCATCTGCCTGTTCCTTGACTAGATTTTTTGTTTTTTGGGAGTTAAGTTTGATAAGTTCATTGTAGATTTTGGATACTAACCCTTTATCAGATAAGTCATTTGCAAATATCTTCTCTCATTCTGTAGGCTGCCTCTTAGTTTTATTATTTCCTTCACTGTGCAGAAGGTTTTTATCTTGATGTAGTCCCAATAGTTCATTTTTGCTTTTGTTTCCTTGCCTTCAGTGACCTAATGAAAAGTTGCTATAGCTGAGGTCAAAGAGGTTGCTGCCTGTGTTCACTTCTAGGGTTTTGATGGTTTCCTGTCTCACATTTAGTTCTTTCATCCATTTTGAATTTATTTTTGTGTATGGTGTAAGAAAGTGGTCTGGCTTCACTATTCTACATGTTGCTGTCCAGTTTTCGCAGCACCATTTATTGAAGAGACTGTCTTCTTTCCATTGGATAATCTTTCCAGCTTTGGTGTTTTATTTTTCAGCATTCCTCTGGCTAATCAAGGTCTTTTCTGGTTCCATACAAATTTTAGGATTGTTCCAGTTCTGTTTAAAATATCAGTGGTAGTTTGGTAAGAATTGCATTGAATGTGCAAATTTCTCTGGATAGCATAGACATTTAAAAAATATTTATTTTTCCCATTTAGCATGCTAAATATATCACGCCAGTTCTTTATGGCCTGCCAGGTCTCTATGAACAGGTCTGCTGACAGCCTTATGATTCTACACTTATAGGTTAAGGATCTCTTGCCCCAAGTTGCTTTCAGGATTTTCTCTTTATCTCTGAAATTTGCAAGCTTCCTATTATATGTCAGGATGTTGACCTATTTTTATACTTGATCTTAGCCAAAAGGCTGAGAAGCAGTGTTGACCTATTTTTGTTGATTTTGCAATGGAGTTCTCTGTGCCTCCTGGACTGGAGTGCTTGTTTCCTTCCCTAGAATCAGGAAATTCTCAGCTATAATTTATTCAAATAACCCTGTCTCTCCCTTTTCATCTTCTGGGACCTCTACTATCTGGATATTATTTTGCTTTATGGAATCAGAGTTCTAGTCTCATTTCATAAACCAGTAGTTGTTTCTCTCTTCCTTTCAGCTTCCTTATTTTCCATCATTTTATCTCCTATGTCACTGACTATCTCTTCTGCTTGTTTATGCTCACTTTTAAAACCTCCATCTGGGACTGTATCTCGGCAATAGCATTTTTAATTTCAACCTAACTAGACTTTAGTTCTTTTATTTCTACAGTAAGGGATTTTCTAGTGTCTTTTATGCTTTTTTTCAACCCCAGCTAGTATCTTTATAATTGTTATTTTAAATTCTAGTTCAGACTG
The DNA here is from genome assembly GCF_048164855.1 of Canis lupus baileyi. Taxonomy (NCBI): domain Eukaryota; kingdom Metazoa; phylum Chordata; class Mammalia; order Carnivora; family Canidae; genus Canis; species Canis lupus. The sequence goes on from NC_132839.1 coordinate 39,574,605, forward strand.
GATACCTGGGTGGCTCAGTGGTTGAGCGTCTGCCTTTGGTTCAGGTTGTGATCCTGGGGTCCTGGGATCGAGTCCCACGTCAGGCTCCCCGCAGTTAGCCTGCTTCTCCCTCTGCCTATGTCTCTGCCTCTCTCTGTGTCTCTCATGAATAAATAAATAAAATCTTTAAAAATAAATAAATTCTAGTTCAGACATCTTACTTATATCCATATTAATTAAATCTGTGGCAGTGAGTACTACCTCCTGTTCTTTCATTTGGGGTAAATTTCTCTGTCTTGTCATTCTGTCTGGAAAAGAATAGAAGAAAGAGAGAAAATACAACAATAGCCACAATGACAACAGAAACCAGAAAAAAAAAAAGGAATAAAAATATATTCATTTATATGTGCAAACTTTTTATTTTATTACTTTTTTTATGGATTTTATTAATTCATGAGAGACACAGAGAGAGAGAGAGGCAGAGGGAGAAACAGGCTCCATGCAGGGAGCCTAAGGTGGGACTTGATCCCTAGTCTCCAGGATCTGGCCCTGGGCTGAAGGAGGCGCTAAATCGCTGAGCCACCCGGGGCTATGTGCAAAAATTTTAAAAGATAAAATACAATGAAAGGAAATGATAAATATGTATATATGATGTATATATGTAAAATTAAAAAGAATTGAAAAAATAAAATAACAAAAAATAATAGTGAAAAACTTAGGAATAAGAAAACCCATGGGTATGGTATAAATTGTCATCCTCAAGAGCTGAAGCTTTGCAGTTCTCTATAATCAGAATACTTGGTGTGGGCCAGTTGTTCCTTCTGGTCTTCTTGGGGAGAGGCCTGTTGTGCTGATTCTTAGGTGCCCTTAACCCTGGTGGAATTGCACCTCCCTTGCCAGGGGGCCAAGCTGACTAAGCAGCTGCAGATTCTACCCTGTGGCACTGTTTTGCTCCCTGCTGGATTTTAGCACCAATAAGTGGGATGAAAATGGTGGTGTCTCTCTAGCCCTGGAGCTGAAAATTCATGGCCCCCACTCTTCAGCCCTCACAGAAAAGCAGTCAATCACTCTCGTCTCCCTCGTATTCATTTGAACTCTGTGGTTACATGGCCCATGACCAAGTGGTTTTATTCCAGGCAAGACACTGAGTTTCAATACCAAAGTTTATGAGTTCCTTCAGCATGGACCCGAGGTTTTCCTCCTGGGAGAGTGAGAGGGGTGTCCCACCATCTTCTGCCTTTTTCTGGGCCCCTACTAGGAGAGTAGTAGCAAGATCAATTTGCGGTTTGCAGTTTATGGAAACACAGAGCAGAAAGCTGACACCTAGACTTGCTGTTTTTAGCCAGCTTCCTTGCTCCCATACCTGGGAATTCTGCTGCACTCAAATACCTCCATTCTTCTTGTGACCCAGGAGATCCTGAGACAATGCTGCCACACCTGGGATTCCACCTTACTCTGCCACGTAAGCACCTTTAAGCCAGGGACGTACCCTGTTGTAATAGACTTCTAAAAGTTCTGATTTTTTTTTTTTTTTTTTTTTTTTTTTTTTTTTTTATAATTTATTTATGATAGTCACACAGAGAGAGAGAGAGAGAGAGAGAGAGAGAGAGAGGCAGAGACACAGGCAGAGGGAGAAGCAGGCTCCATGCACTGGGAGCCCGACGTGGGATTCGATCCCAGGTCTCCAGGATCGCGCCCTGGGCTAAAGGCATGCGCTAAACCACTGCGCCACCCAGGGATCCCTAAAAGTTCTGATTTTGTACTCCACTGCTTGTAATACTTTGCAGTAGCCTCCTTTAGCAACCTCTCTCCCCTCCACTGTATCCTCTAATGTATCACCCTGGATTCAAGTCTCCACACTTCCTACCTTCCAAAAAGTGGTTGCCTTTCTATTTGTAGGATTGCAGCAATTCTTTTCTAGATCTCCAATTGATTTCATAGGTGTTTAGAATAATTCAATAAGTATCTAGATGTATTTGAGGGACTGGAGAAATTTAAGGTCCCCTACTCCTCCTCCATCTTAACTCTTTCCTCCCTGTTTTTAGTGTGTGTGTGTGTGTGTGTGTGTGTGTGTGTGTGTGTATCAGCAGACACGGAGAAGGCAGTGAATTTGTAGGGTTATCTATCACTTGTGGAATACCACAAGTCCTAGAGGCAGATAGAAAATAAAGAGAAACCCATGGACAGGAAGCTTATAGCCCAGTTGGTAATACTACTTAGTGAAGTAAATGTAAATATGTACAAGGCAATATGAATGAGTTGAAAAGAAAAATGAAAGGAATATAGATCTCCAAGAATGGGCTTAGAGGCATATCAGATTATAATATAAGTATCAAATAAATTTCAAGAATCATGGATGGGTGAAATGCATAATGTATGGGAAAGTGGCTAATGTCTTAAATTCATGGATGATTAGATGTTGAGTTAATGAGTAGTTGTGTGCACATTGACTTGTTATGGAATCAAGCATAAAATATCTAGTTATACTTACCACTTAAAAGTTAAAAGCAAAAATTATAATATCTGATATGGTTCTCAGTGCATGTGGAAGTACTATTTAAGACAACTATAGCATAAGGGAAGTGGAAGAATAATGGGACTTAAACAATGTTTAAGTACCTACATTCCACTTGAAAAGGTAACACTAGTAGACTGTGATAAAAATTCATATGTATATTGTAATCCCTAGTGTAACTATTGAAAATACTATACAAAGAATTACACTAAAATATGTAGATAAACCAAAATAGAATACTAAAGAATGTCCAAATAACCCACTTGAAGACAGATAAGGAGAAACAAGGTGAAAAAAAAAAAACAGAAAACAGAGAATGACAGACCTACATCCTAATGGATCAATAATTACATTAAATGTAAATGGTCTAAGCACACCAATTAAAAGAGACTAGGTGAATGGATAGCATACAAGGCCCAGTCATATGCTATGTACAGGAAATTCACTTTCAAATATAATGGTAGATAAAAGAATGAAAATATATCTATATATACTCTGCAAACAATCTAAAGAAAACTAGTGTGGCTGTAGACTTCAGAACAACAACAACAAAAAATTGCCAGGAACAAAGAGGTACATTGCATATGATAAAAGTGCCAAATCATAAGAAAACAATATATGTATCTGCACCAAACAACAGAGCTGCAAAATAATATGAATCAAGAATTGACAGAACTGGAAAAAAATAGATCAATTCACAGTTAAAATTGGGGACTTCAACACCTCTCTTAGTATTGTATAGAACCACCAAACAAAAAGTCAACAATTATAAAGAACTGAACAGTACCATTAACTAATACAAGATACACATTCTTTTCCAGCATGTATGGGGCACTCACCAAGATAGACCATATCTGAGGTCACAAAGTAAGCAGTAACATATTTTGTAAATTTTACAGCAAGCTTCTTTTTTAAATTTGAACTTTAGTTAGTATACAGTGCAATATTGGTTTCACTAGTAGAATTTAGTGATTCGTCACTTACATACAACCACTGTGCTCATCACAAGTGCTCTATTTAATACCCATCAGCCATCTACCCCATCCCCTACCCACCACCCTCCATCAACCTTCAGTTTGTTCTCTATTGTTAAGAGTCTCTTATGTTTTTTTTTCCCTCTCTCCCTTTTTTATTTTCCCCTTTCCCATATGTTCATCTGTTTTCTCTCCTAAAACTCCACAAATGAGTGAAATCATACAGTATTTGTCTTTCTCTGACTGACTTATTTCACTTAGTGTAATACACTCTAGTTCCATCCAGGTCTTTTCAAATGGCAGGATTTCATTCTATACCACATCTTCTTTATCCATTCATCAATCAATGAACATTTGTGTTCTCCATAGTTTGGCTATTGTTGACAATGATGCTATAAACATCAGGATGCATATATCCCTTCAAATCTGTATTTTTGTATCCTTTGGGTAAATATGTAGTAGTGCAATTGCTGGATCATAGAATAGTTCTATTTTTTAACTTTTAGAGGAACCTCCATATTGTTTTTCAGAATGAACACAGAAAACTTTTAAATAATTAATGGGTCAAAGAGGAAATTTCAGGGAAGTAAAAAACATTGAGCTAAATGCAAATCCATATTCTTTTTAATAAAATTCCCTTTGTAAATTTAATTTATCAATTGATAATTTAGTACAATTCTGTTTTCATAAGCAGAATAAAATGTGGCAACAATTTATGCAAAAGAGCATGTGTAGTCAATAGTATTGATAGCTTCTTAACATCCATTCATCATTTTCTCTCTAATAGAATTCTGACTTTGTTAAATATCAATGCTAATTTGCACCCCCTCTCTTCCCACACACACACAGAAGCCTCAGGCAAAGTTTCATAGTTGGACTTACATTCCACTCCCCTTGTTAATGATGGGTTCATAACATGTAATCTGTAACACCTAATGAAGTGTTTTCTTCCAGTCTGTGACTGGTCTTCTCATTCTCTTGACATTGTCATTTGCAGAGCAAAAGTTTTTATTCTTCTAAAAAATTTATTTTTAAAATATTTTTAAAATATGGTAATATTTTGTTTTAAAAGATAAAATGCTTAGTTTTCATCAAAATTATAATTTAGAATTTATATATTGGAAATTATTGATATATCTAAATAACTTCTGTGGGACATATATGTTTTTTCCTTTTAAATGGGTTTTATTATTTATTTTTTTAAAGATTTTATTTATTTATTCATAAGAGACACAGAGAAAGAGAGAGGCAGATATACAGGCAGAGGGAGAAGCAGGCTCCATGCAGGGAACCTGATGTGGGACTTGATCCCGGGTCTCCAGGATCACACCATGTGCCAAAGGCAGATGCTCAACCGCTGAGCCACCCAGGCATCCCAGGTTTTATTTTTTATTTTATTTATTTATTTATTTATTTATTTTAATTTCTATTTATTTATGATAGAGAGAGAGAGAAAGAGGCAGAGACACAGGCAGAGACACAGGCAGAGGGAGAAGCAAGCTCCATGCACCGGGAGCCTGACGTGGGATTCGATCCCGGGTCTCCAGGATCGCGCCCTGGGCCAAAGGCAGGCGCCAAACCGCTGTGCCACCCAGGGATCCAGGTTTTATTTTTTAAAACAGTTTTAGGAAAAAAAAAAATAAAAAAAAAAGAAAATAAATAAAACAGTTTTAGGTTCACAGTAATATTGAGCAGAAAGCACAGAATACCCATATAACTCCTACCCAATAAATGCATAGCCTCCCCCCACTATCAACATATGCATAAGAATGGTACATTTGTTAAAATTAATGAACCTACATTAACACCATTATCACTCAAAATTCATAGTGTACCTAAGTGTTTACTCTTGGTGTTAGATCTTGTACAGGTTTTAACAAATATATAATGACATGTATCCATCATTATGGTATTAAACAGAATACAGTGCCTTAAAAAAAACCTTCTGTGCTGCCTATTCATCCTTCCCTCTCACTTGGCCCTTCGCCACCACTGATATTTTTACTGTCTCCATAGCTTTGCCTTTTTCAGAATGTCATATAATTGGAATCATACAATACTTAGTTTTTTAATTGTTTTTTTTTTCATTTGACAGCTCATTTCTTTTCCGTAATGAATAATATTCCATCATCTCGATGTAACGCAGTGTATATATAACCATTCACCTAGTGAAGGATATCTTGGATGCTTCCACATTTTGGCAATTATGAATAAAATGCTATAAACATAGATGTGTATAGGGTTTGAGGTGGACATATTTTTTAGTTCATTTGAGTAAATACAAAGGAACATGATTGCAAAATCTGATAGTAAGAGTATATTTACTTTTTAAGAAACCACCAAAATATCTTCCAAAGTGGCTATACCAGGCATCTGGGTGACTCGGTTAAGCAGCTGCCTTTGGCTCAGGTCATGATCTCGGGGTCCTGGGGTCAAGCCCTTCATTGGGCTCCCTGCTCAGTGGGGAATCTGCTTCTCTCCCTGTCCCTTCCCACCCTCCACCCCCATTTGTGCTCTCTCTCAAATAAATAAATAAAATATTTAAAAAGAAAAGGTGGTTGTACCATTTTATGTTCCCACCAGCAATAAAGGAGAATTCCTGTTACTCTACATACTTGCTAGCATTCAGTATTGTCAATGTTCGGGATTTTGCCTATTTTAATAGGTACATGGTGAAATCTTGTTTTAATTTGCATTACCCTGAGGACATATGATGTGGAGCATCTTTTCACATCTTTCATATGCTTATTTCCCATCTATATGTTCTGGATGAGATGTCTGTTCAGGCCTTTCCCTCATTTTTAAATTGAGTTGTTTGATTTTTTATTATTGAATTTCAAGTGTTGTTTGTTTATTGTGGACAATAATCCTTTATGAGATAAATCGTTAACAACTATTTCCTTCAAGTCTGTGCCTGGTCTTTTTATTCTGTTGACATTATCATTTGCAGAGCAAAAGTTTTTATTTTAATAAAGTCCAACTAATCAATTTTTCCTTCAGTTTATCAATTCTTTTTTTTTTTTTTTAAAGGATCTTGCCTTTCATGTTATATCTAAAAAGGCCCCACCATGACAAAGTTCATCTAGGTGTTCTTCTATGTTATCTTTTAGGATTTTTATAGTTTTACATTTTACATTTAAGTCTATGATTCATTTTGAGTTAATTTTTGTGAAGGGTGCAAGGCCTGCATCTAGATTCTTTTGTTTTGTTTTGTTTTGTTTTGTTTTACATGTAGATGTCCAGTTGCTACAGTTGCAGCTTGCTTTGTTGAAGTGATTATCTGCTCCATTGTATTGCCTTGGTCCTTTGTCAAAAATCAGTTGACTATACTTATGTGGGTAAATTCTTGGGCTCTCTAGTCTGTTTCTTGATTTATTTGTCTATTCTTCTACCAAGATCACACTTCTTGAGTCCTACAAGTTTGTAGTACATTTTAAAATCAGATAGTGGGGGATCCCTGGGTGGCGCAACGGTTTGGTGCCTGCCTTTGGCCCAGGGCGCGATCCTGGAGACCCGGGATCGAATCCCACATCGGGCTCCCGGTGCATGGAGCCTGCTTCTCCCTCTGCCTGTGTCTCTGCCTTTCTCTCTCTCTCTGTGACTATCATAAATAAATAAAAATTAAAAAAAATATATTAAAATCAGATAGTGTCAGTCCTCTGGTTTTGTTCCCCAATATTGAGTTCTCTGTACTCACCCTTTTGTTTTGGCATATAAACTTTAGAATCTCTTTATTGACTTACACAAAATAACTTGCTTGAATTTTGTTTGGATTTGTATTTAATCTGTAGATCAAGTTGGGAAGAACTGACATCATGACATGCTGAGTTTTCCAACCATGAATATGGAATATATCTCCATTTATTTAGGCCATCTTTCTTTCATCAGAGCTTTGTAGTTTTCTTCATATAGATCTTTATATTTGGTAGTTTTATACTAAAGTATAAAGGAAAAGCAGACTTCTCACTGAGCAGGGAGCCTGAAACAGGAATCAATCCTAGTACCCCAACCTGAGCCAAAGGCAGACGCCCAACCAACTGAGGCACTCAGACGCCCAAATAATGTGTTTTTAATTCCAAATTCCACTAGTAAGACAATTGGCTTTTGTATATTAACCTTGTATCTTGCGACCTTGCTATAATTACTTGGTAGATCCAGGAAGAATTCTTTGGATTTTCTATTTGGATGATTATATCATCTGTGAACAAAGATAATTTTATTTCCTAATCAATCTGTATACATTTTATTTCCTTTTCTTGTCTAATTGCATTAACTAGAACTTCCAATACAATGTTGAAAAGAAAAGGTGAGAGGGGACATTTTTGTCATGTGTCTGATCTTAGCAGGAGGCTTCATGTTTCTACCACTGAGTATGATATTAATGGTAGGGCTATTAATATTTTTTAACCAATCAATTCTGCTCTATTCCTAGATTATTGAGATTTTTTCTTTTTTTTTTCTTTTTTTTAATTGGAGTTCAATTTGCCAACATAAAGCATAACACCAAGTGCTCATCCCGCCAAGTGCCCCCCTCAGTGCCCATCGCTCAGTCACCCCAAACCCCTGCCCACCTCCCCTTCCACTACCCATTGTTCATTTCCCAGAGTTACGGGTCTCTCATGTTTTTTCACCCTCACTGATATTTTCACTCATTTTCCCTCATTTCCCTTTATTCCCTTTCACTAATTTTTATATTCCCCAAATGAATGAGACCATATAATGTTTGTCCTTTTCCGATTGTCCTATTTCACTCAGCATCGTACCCTCCAGTTCCCTCCATGTCGAAGCAAATGGTGGTTATTTGTCGTTTCTAATGGCTGAGTAATATTCCAATGTCTATGTATACATAGACCACATCTTCTTTATCCATTCATCTTTCTATTGACACCGAGGCTCCTTCCCCAGTTTGGCTATTGTGGACATTGCTGCTATAAACATCGGGGTCCAAGTGTGCCGGCGTTTCACTGCATCTGTGTCGTTGGGGTAAATCCCCAGCACTGCAATGGCTGGGTCGTAGGGCAGATCTATTTTTAACTCTTTGAGGAACCTTCACACAGTTTTCCAGAGTGGCTGCACCAGTTCACATTCCCACCAACAGTGCAACAGGGTTCCCCGTTCTCCACATCCTCTCCAACATTTGTTGTTTCCTATCTTGTTAATTTTTCCCATTCTCACTGGCCGGAGGTGGTATCTCATTATGGTTTTGATTTGAATTTCCCTGATGGCCAGTGATGCGGAGCATTTCCTCATGTGCTTGTTGGCCATGTCTATGTCTTCCTCTGTGAGATTTCTGTTCATGTCTTTTGCCCATTTCATGATTGGATTGTTTGTTTCTTTGCTGTTGAGCTTAATAAGTTCTCTATAAATCTTGGATACCAGCGCTTTATCTGATAGGTCATTTGCAAATATCTTCTCCCATTCTGTAGGTTGTCTTTTAGTTTTGTTGACTGTTTCTTTTGCTGTGCAGAAGCTTCTTATCTTGATGAAGTCCCAATAATTCATTTTTGCTTTTGTTTCTCTTGCCTTCATGGATGTATCTTGAAAGAAATTGCTGTGGCCGAGTTCAAAAAGGGTGTTGCCTGTGTTGTTCCCTAGGATTTTGATGGAATCTTGTCTCACATTTAGATCTTTCATCCATTTTGAATTTATCTTTGTGTAGGGTCTAAGAGAATGGTCTAGTTTCATTCTTCTGCATGTGGATGTCCAAATTTCCCAGCACCATTTTATGAAGAGACTGTCTTTTTTTCCAGTGGATAGTCTTTTCTGCTTTGTCAAATATTAGTTGACCATAAAGTTGAGGGCCCATTTCTGGATTCTCTATTTGTTCCATTGATCTATGTGTCTGTTTCTGTGCCACTACCACACTGTCTTAATGACCACAGCTTTGTAGTACAACCTGAAATCTGGTATTATGATGCCCCCAGCTATGGTTTTCTTTTTTAATATTCCCCTGGCTATTCAGGGTGTTTTCAAACTCCACACAAATCTTTTTTTTCCCACACAAATCTTAAGATGATTTGTTCCAACTCTCTGAAGAAAGTCCATGGTATCTTGATGGGGATTGCATTAAATGTGTAAATTGCCCTGGGTAACATTGACATTTTCACAATATTAATTCTTCCGATCTATGAGCATGGAATATTTTTCCATCTCTTTGTGTCTTCCTCAATTTCTTTCAGAAATGTTCTAACAGTATAGATTAAATGTTTTAACAGTATAGATCCTTTACCTCTTTGGTTAGGTTTATTCCTAGGAATATTATGCTTTTGGGTGCAATTGTAAATGGGATTGACTCCTTAATTTCTTTTTCTTCAGTCTCATTGTTAGTGTATAGAAATGCCACTGAGTTCTGGGCATTGATTTTGTATTCCGCCACATTGCCAATTGCTGTATGAGTTCTAGCAGTACATGTACAGTATCATGTCATCTGCAAAGAGGGAGAGTTTGACTTCTTCTTTGCCAATTTGAATGCCTTCTATTTCTTTTTGTTGCCTGATTGCTGAGGCTAGGACTTCTAGTACTATGTTGGATAGCAGTGGTGAGAGTGGACATCCCTGTCTCATTCCTGATCTTAGGGGAAAGGTTCCCAGTGTTTCCCCATTGAGAATGATATTTGCTGTGGGCTTTTCGTAGATGACTTTAGAGATGCTGAGGAATGTTCCCACTATCCCTACACTCTGAAGATTTTTGATCAGGAATGGATGCTGTATTTTGTCAAATGCTTTCTCTGAATCTATTGAGAGAATCATATGGTTCTTGTTTTTTCTCTTGTTGATATGATCTATCACATTGATTCCTTTAAGAGTGTCGAACCAGCCTTGCATCCCAGGGATAAATCCCACTTGGTCATGGTGAATAATCTTCTTAATGTATTGTTGGATCCTATTGGCTAGTATCTTGTTGAGAATTTTTGCATCCATGTTCATCAGGGATATTGGTCTATGATTCTCCTTTTTGGTGGAGTCTTTGTCTGGTTTTGGAATTAAGGTGATGCTGGCCTCATAGAACGAATTTGGAAGTACTCCATCTCTTTCTATCTTTCCAAACAGCTTTAGTAGAATAGGTATGGTTTCTTCTTTAAACATTTGATAGAATTCCCCTGGGAAGCCATCTGGCCCTGGACTTTTGTGTCTTCTCAGGTTTTTGATGACTGCTTCAATTTCCTCCCTGGTTATCGGCCTGTTTAAGTTTTCTATTTCTTCCTGTTCCAGTTTTCGTAGTTTGTGGTCTTCCAGAAATGTGTCCATTTCTTCCAGAATGCCTACTTTATTGGTGTATAGCTGCTCATAATAAGTTTTTAAGATTCTTTGTATTTCCTTGATATTGTTGGTGATCCCTCCTTTCTCATTCATGATTTTATTAACTTGAGTCAGAAGACTATCTTCTTTTTAATAAGGCTGGATAATGGTTTATCTATCTTATTAATTCTTTCAAAGAACCAACTCCTGGTTTTGTTAATCTGTTCCACAGTTCTTCTGGTCTCTATTTCATTGAGTTCTGCTCAAATCTTAATTAACTCTCTTCTTCTGCTGGGTGTAGTATCTATTTGCTGTTTTTTCTCCAGCTCCTTTAGGTCCAAGGTTAGCTTTTGTATTTGAGTTCTCTCCAGTTTTTGGATGGGTGCTTGTATTGCGATGTATTTCCCCCTCAGGACTGCTTTTGCTGTATCCCAAAGATTTTGAACTGTTGTATCTTCATTCTCATTAGTTTCCATGAATCTTTTTAATTCGTCCCTAATTTCCTGGTTGACCCTTTCATCTTTTAGCAGGATGGTCCTTAACCTCCACATGTTTCAAATCCTTCCAAACTTCTTCTTGTGATTTAGTTCTAGTTTCAAAGTATAATGGTCTGAAAATACACAGGTGACAATCCCAATCTCTTGGTATTGGTTAAGACCCGATTTGTGACCCAGTATGTGATCTATTCTGGAGAAAGTTCTATGTGCACTTGAGAAGAATGTGTATTCAGTTGAGTTTGGATATAAAGTTCTGTAAATATCTGTGAAATCCATGTGGTCCAGTGTATCATTTAAAGCTCTTGTTTCTTTGGAGATGTTGTGCTTAGAAGATCTGTCAATTGTAGAAAGCAATACATCAAGTCACCAAGTAATAGTGTATTATTATCTAAGTATGTCTTAACTTTGGTTATGAATTGATTGATATACTTGGCAGCTCCCACATTTGGGGCATAAATATTCATGATTGGTAGGTCCTCTTGTTGCATAGATCCTTTAAGTATGTTATAGTGTCCCTCTTCATCTCTTACTACAGTCTTTGGGATAAACTTTAATTTCTCTGAGATAAGGATGGCTATCCCTGCTTTCTTTTGAGGACCATTTGAATGGTAAATGGTTCTCCAACCTTTTACTTTCAGGCTGTAAGTGTCCTTATGTCTAAAATGAGTCTCTTGCAGACAGCAAATAGATGAGTCTTGCTTTTTTATCCAGTCTGAAACCCTGCGCCTTTTGATGGGGTCATTAAGCCCATTCACGTTCAGAGTTACTATTGAAAGATAGGAATTTAGTGTCATCATGATACCTATTCAGTCCTTGTTTTTGTGGATTGTTTCCTTGGACTTCCTCTTTCTTTTACAGAGTCCCCCTTAATATTTCTTGGAGAGCTGGTTTGGTGGTCACATATTCTCTTTCAGTTTCTGCCTCTCTTGGAAGCTCTTTATCTCTCCTTCTAATCTGAATGAGAGCCTTGCTGGATAGAGTATTCTTGGCTGCATGTTCTTCTCATTTAGGACCCTGAATATATCCCGCCAGCCCTTTCTGGCCTGCCAGGTCTCTGTGGAGAGGTCTGCTGTTATCCTAAAACTTCTCCCCATAAAGGTTAGGGATCTCTTGTCTCTTGCTGCTTTAAGGATCTTCTCTTTATCTTTGGAATTTGCAAGTTTCACTATTAAATGTCGAGGTGTTGAGCGGTTTTTATTGATTTTAGGGAGGGGATCTCTCTATCTCCTGGATCTGAATGCCTGTTTCCCTCCCCAAGTTAGGGAAGTTCTCAGCTATGATTTGTTCAAATACACATTCTGGACCTCTGGACCTTTCGGTGCCCTCGGGAACCCCAATTAAACGTAGATTTTTTTCCTTCTGAGGCTGTCATTTATTTCCCTTAACCTAGCCTCATGATCTTTTGTTTTTCTCTTTTTTCCTCAGTTTCTTTCTTTGCCATCAACCTGTCTTTTATGTCACTCACTCGTTCTTCTACCTCGTTAACACTCGTCGTTAAGACCTCCAGTTTGGATTGTGTCTCATTTAATTGATTTTTAATTTCAGCCTGATTAGATCTAAATTCTGCAGTCATGAAGTCTCTTGAATCTTTTATGCTTTTCTCTAGAGCCACCAGTATCTTTAGAATTGTGCTTCTGAATTGGCTTTCTGCATTGAATTGTAATCCAAATTCTGTAACTCTGTGGGAGAGAGGACTGTTTCTGATTCTTTCTTTTGTGGTGAGTTTTTCCTTCTAGTCATTTTGCTCAGTGCAGAGTGGCCAAGAACAGGTTGTTGTGGAAAAAGTAGAAAAAGAACGGAAAAAAGGGGGAGGCGACAAACAAAACAAAAAACAAGGGGGAGTATCCTCTGATTCTATATACCGTAAATCCCTTGACTTCCCCTGGAACTTTCCAGTGCTGCTTGGTCAATAACTTGCTTTTCCTCTTCCTTCCAGCTGGTCTTCTGGGGGCGGGGGGGCTACTGTGCTGATTCTCAGGTGTGTGCACCTGGGGGAACTCCCCAGCCCCCTGCCAGGTGCACATTTCAGTGGGAGCTGTTAATCCTGTGAGGCCCCTGCTCAGTCCCAGGTACAAGGTGACACCAGGAGGAACAACAGCAGTGGCGGCGGCCAGCTCTCCAGCCCTGGAGTCAGCTCCTGCAGTAACCACCACAGCTATCAGTCCGCAGGGGCCTGGATGCTCTGGGGGGCCAATCTGCACAGCTGGGGGCTGCCCGGTGGCAGAAGCATCCTCATTGTCTTGTGCCCTCCTGGCCTCCACCTGTCCCCCGGGGAGTGCAGGAGCCTGGGCTGTGTCCCCCGCGCCCTGGGATCTGCGGGCCCTGCACTGCTGGAATCGCTCCCAGGTCTGCGTAGCCTCCTCTACGCTGAGCCGCCGCCCTAGCTTCTGCTGGGTGCCCGCCGGGCACGTGCTGCAGCCCTTTAGGGAGCTCAGCCGTGGGGTGTGGTGTGCTCTCCCGGGGGTACAGGTCCTCTGTTAGTGACCCCAGGAGTCTGAGGGCATCCCCACCTCTCCTGGGATCCTGCCCAAGCTCCCTGCCAGCACCTTTCCGTCCGGGAAGATTGGGCAAGCTCCTGCTTCTCTGGGTGGGGGCTTTCCTGTCCTAGGGGGCTCTCCCCCTGTGGCCTTAGCCCGGCTCCTCACGGGCAGCCCTCCCCCTTGGATGCTTTTTTATTTCTTTATTTTTTTCTCATCTTCCTACCTTGATAGAAGCTCGAACTCTTTTCACTGTAGTATTCCAGCTGTTCTCTCTTTAAATCTCAGACCAAATTCATAGGTTTTCAGGATGATTTGAAAGTTATCTAGGTAAGTTGTTGGGGACAGGTGACTTGGGGACCCTACTCTTCCGCCATCTTGCCCCCTGAGATTTTTTTCTATCATGGATAGGTGTATTAGAGTTCTCCAGAGAAACAGAACTAATAGTATATGTATACATTTAGTTAGTTAGATGATTGATAGATGATGATAGATAGATAGATAGATAGATAGATAGATAGATAGATGATAGATAGATAGATAGATAGATAGATAGATAGATAGATAGATGATAGATAGATTTATTGTAGGAATTGGCTCAAAGTCAAGAAATATATCTGTTACCTACAAGGTTGGAGAACCTGGAAACACGAGTAATTCAGTCTGAGTCCCAGGCCTGAGAATCAGGAGGCTAATGGTATAAATACCAATCTGAATCTAAAAGCCAAGATCCAGGAGTGCCAATGTCTGAGGGCATGAGAAGATGGATGCCTCAGCTGAAGCAGTGAATCTGTCCTTCTTCCTCCTTTTTGTTTCATATGGGCCCTCAGAGGTCTGGATAATGTCCCCCCACACTGGGGAGAGCCATCTGCTTTATTCAGTTTACCAACCAACACAAATGCTAATCTCTTCCAAAAATAGACTCACAGACACACCCAGAAATAATGTTTATCAGCTATCTCAGCTTCCCTCAGCCCAGTCAATTTGACGCATAAAATTAACCATCATAACGAATGTTGGATTTTGTCAAATGCTTTTTTCCACTACTATTGATATGATAATGTCATTTTTCTTCTTTTACCTGTTGATGTGATAAATTGCTTTAATTGGTTTTTGAATATTGAACAAAGCTTCCATACCTGGGATAATCCCAAATTGGTCATGTTGTATAATTCCTTTTATACATTGTTGGATTAGATTTGCTAGCATAGTAAGGATTTTTGCATCTATGTTCATGAGCTACATCAGTCTGTAGTTTTCTTGCAATGCCTTCGGTTTTAGTGTTAGGGTAATCCTGGCCTCACAGCACAAGTTAGGAAATATTCTCTCTGCTTTATCTTCTGAAAGATTGTAAAGAATCAGTAGAACTTTTTTCTTAAGTGTTTCGTAGAATTTATCAGTGAACCCATGTGGGTCTGGTCCTTTCTGTTTTGTAAAGTTATTAATTATTAAGTCAATTATTTAACAATTATAGGCCTGTTCAGACTGACTTACTTCTTTTTTTAAGATTTTATTTATTTATTCATGAAAGACACACACACACACACACACACACACAGAGGCAGAGACAGAGGGAGAAGCAGACTCTATGCAGGGAGCCTGATGCAGGACTCGACCCCAGGACTCCAGGACCATGCCCTGGGCATGAAGGCAGACGCTCAACCGCTGAGCCACCCAGGTGCGCCCAGATTGACTTACTTCTTTTATGAGTTTTGGTAGGTTGTGTTTCTCAAGAAGTTGGTCCATTACATCTAGGTTATCAGTTTTGTTGAGTATAGATTTGTTAATAGTATTCCTTTGCTATCTTTTAATGTTCATGTGATATATAGTATCACCCCTTTTATTTCTGATATTAGTAATTTGTTCATATCTCCTTTTTCTTAGTTAACCTGGCTAAAGGCTTATCAATTTTATTGATCTTTTCAAAGAGCCAGCTTTTGGGTTTGTAGACTTTTTCTATAGATTTATTGTTTTCAATTTCATTGATTTCTGCTTTAATTTTTATTATTACTTTTCTTCTGCTTACTTTGAATTTAGTTGCTCATAAGGTAGAAGCTTAGATTATAGATTATAGGTATTCTTTGCTAATGTATGAATTCATTGCTATAACTTTCTTTTTAATCACTAATTTTGCTACATCTCAGAAGTTTTGATAAGTTATATTTTAATTTTTACTTAGTTTAGAATATTTTTACATTTATCTTGAGATTTCTTCCTTGACTCATGAGTTAGTTAGGAGTATATTGTTTAATCTTTTGTATTTTTGGATTTTCCAAGCTATTGTTCTCTTATTGGTTTCTATTTTTTTAAAAGATTTTATTTATTTATTCATAAGAGACACAGAGAGAGAGGCAGAGACACAGACAGAGGGAGAAGCAGCCTCCCAGCAAGGAGCCCAATGTGGGACTTGATCCCATGACTTGGGGATCATGCCCTGAGCCAAAGGCAGACGCTCAACCACTGAGCCACCCAGGCATCCCAATTGTGTTTCTATTTTAAATCCACTGTGGTCAAAGTGAACACATTGTGATTTCTGTTTTCTGGTTTTTCCTTTTTTGATATGTTAAGATGTATTTTATGGCTCAGAATGTGATCTATGATCTATCTTGGTGGATATTCCATGTGAGCTTGTGAAGGATGTGTTTTCTGCTGTTTTTGGATGAAGTAGACTATATATTTCAATTATACTCAGCTAATTAGTGGTGCTGTTGAACGTAGCTATGTCCTTAAGCTTTTTTGCCTGTTGGATTTGTCCATATCTGATAGAGGGATATTGAAATCTTTAACTACAGTAATGGATTTATCTATTTCTTCCTACAGTTCTATCAGTTTTTGTCTCATATATTTTGACCTTCTATTTTTAGGCACACACAAATTTTGGATTGTTGTATCTTTTTGGAGAACTGACTTCTTCATCAGTATATAATGCTCCTATTTATCCCTGATCATTTTCCTTGCTCTGAAATCTGCTCTGTCTGAAATTAATATAGCAACTCCAGCTTTCTTTGGACTTGTGTTTACATGGTAGATCCATCATTTTATTTTTCATGTATATGTGTCTGTATATTTAAAGCAGATTTCTTGTAGACAATATATAGATAGGTCTTGGGTTTTTTTTGATTCATTGTGGTTTTAAAATCTTAAATCTTTTAAACTTTTCTTGATGTATTTAGACCATTAACATTTAAAGTGATGATGAGGGGCACCTAGGTGGCTCAGTCACTTAAGTGTCTGACTCTTGGTTTTGGCTCAGGTCAGGATCTCAATATCATGAGATCAAGCCCTCCATTGTGCTTTGTGCTCAGCTCAGAGTCTGCTTCAGATTCTCTCTACCTCTCCTGTTCTCTCTCCCCATCTTGTTCTCTACCTCTCTTAAATAAATAAATACATCCATAAATATTTTTTAAAAATTATTGACATAGTTGAATTAATATCTACCATGTTAGCTATTTTACTCTATTTTGCCTTTTTCCCCTTATTTTTCTCTTCTACAATTTTCTGCCATTTTTAGTTTTCATTAACCATTTTATATGATTCCATTTCTCTCCTTTCCTAGCACATCAGTTATACTTCCTTTTTAAAAAACTTTTTCTTAGTGATTGCTTTAGAGTTTACAATCTACATTTACAACTAATCCAAGTTTACTTTCAAAAAACACTATTTCACTTAGCAAGTATCTAATAATAACAAGATATTTCTAATTCCTCCCTCCTATCCCTTATAACATTGCTGCCATTCATTTCACTATATATATAATCATCAAATGCATTGTTACTATTATTTTTTGAACAAACCATTATCTATTAGATCAATTAGAATAAGAAAAATAAAAGCTTTTAGTCTTACTTCATTTATTCCATTTTTTCCTTCTATAATACTCTTTCCTTCTTTATGTAGATCTGAGTTTCTAACCTATACCATTTCTTTCTCTTTTTAAAAAGATTTTATTGATTTATTCATGAGAGACACAGAGAGAGAGGCAAAGGGAGAAGCAGTCTCCCTGCAGTGAGCCTGATGTGGGACTCAATCCCAGGACCCCAGGATCATGACCTGAGCCAAAGGTAGACACTCAATCACTGAGCCACCTAGATGGCCCCATTTTCTTCTTTCTAAAGCATTTCTTTTAATGTCTCTTGCAAGACAAGTCTACTGGTTACAAGTTCTCTCAATTTTTGTTTGAAAAAGTCTTTATTTAATTTCTCCTTCACTTTTGCAGGATAATTTTGCAAGCTATAGGATTCTAGATTGGTAGGGTTTTTTTTTCTCCTTCTCAACACTTTAAATATTTCACTTCACTTGCATGTTTTATGGGGAGAAGTCAGGTGTAATTTTTATATTTGCTTTTCTATAGGTGTTTTTTCCTCTGGCTTCTTTAAAGAATTTTTCTTAATTTTTACTTTTCTATATTTTGAATATATGATATGCCTGGGTGTAGTGGCTTTTTATTATTTATTTTACCTGTTGTTCCTTTAGTTTCTTAGGTCTATGATTTGGTGTCTGACATTAATTTAGGAAAATTCTTATAATGATCACTTTAAATATTATTTCTATTCCTTTCTATCTTTTTTTCCTGTTATTCCAGTTACATATATATTCTGTTCTTTTTTTTTAAGTCTTTTTTCTTTGCATTTCAGTTTTGGAAGTTTCTATTGACATAAACCCTTGCTAAGAGATTATTTCCTCTGTCATGTCTAGTCTACCAATGAGCCATAAAGACATTCTTTGGGGTGTCTCAGTGGCTCAGTCAGTTAAGTGTCTGACTCTTGATCTCAGCTCAGGTCTTGATCTCAGGGTCATGAGTTTGAACCCTGTGTTGGGCTCTATGCGGTGTGTGGAGCCTCCTTTAAAAAAGGAATTCTTTATTTCTGTTACAGTGGTTTTAAAATTATTTTTTATTTTTTAAATAATTTTATTTATGTATTTGAGTGAGAGAGAGAGAGAGCATGAGCATGGGAGAGACAGAGGGAGAGGGAGAAACAGACTCCCTGCTGAGAAGGGAGCCTGATGAGGGGCTGGATCCCAGGACTCTAGGATCATGACCTCAGACAATTTACTGACTGAACCACCCAGGTACCCCTGTAGTGTTTTTTCAATTTCCAACATTTCTTTCTGTTTCTTTCTTTGAATTTCCATCTTTCTTCTTACATTGCACATCTATTCTTGCATGCTGTATACTTTATCCATTAGAGCTCTTAGCATATTAATCAGAGTTGTTTTAAATTCTCAGTCTGATAATTCCAACATCCCTGCCATATCTAAGTCCAGTTCTCCTGCTTGCTGTTTCTTCAAACTGTGCTTTACCTTTTAGTATACCTTGTAATTTTGTTGATGTTGTTGAAAGCCATCTATGATGCACTGGGTAGAAGAAATTCTAATAAATAGGCCTTGTATTAATGTGGTGGTTATGTGTGGAATGAGGGGAACCCTTCAATAGTCCTAAGAGTTGGTCTTTTAGTAAGCCTGTGCCCCTGAGCTGTGAACTTCACAAGTGTGTCTGAATTCCTCCCTCTTCCCCCTTAAGTGAGATAGAATGGATGGAGGGTGTTAGAGTTGGGTATTTTCTTTCCCCAAGGTTGGTTAGGTTCTAATAAAATATCAGTAAGTTAGGATCTGGCAAAATTATTACTCTTGTTAAAAAGAATAAAATTTTCTGGCATATTTAAAAATGGATACTTTCCCCCTATCCAGAGGGGTTTTTTCCTTATATTCACTAAGAGAACATCGTAGAACTTCTGGAGGTAAGAGTCACAAAAGTGTGGGGTCCCCAGTGGAGTTTTTTTTTTTAATATTTTATTTATTTATTCATGAAAGACACACACACACACACACACACACACACACACACAGAGGCAGAGACACAGGCAGAGGGAGAAGCAGGCTCCATGCAGGGAGCCGAACGTGGGACTCAATTCCGGGTCTCCAGCATCATACCCTGGGCTGAAGGCAGCGCTAAACCGCTGAGCGACCCGGGCTGCCCCCCAGTGGAGTTTTTAACTCATAGACTTGTCCACACTGAGCCTCCAGCAATTCATCAATTACAGTTTACATTTTCCACCCTGGCGCTGGTTCCTACAGTGGTTTCTGCCTGTGGATTTCTGCTCTGGTAAGCTGTGGTTCTCAGTATCTGCCTTTCTGGGCCTCCAATTTTGGGAAACCAGAGTTATCTCACTTTTCTGATGTCTATAAAAAGAGTTATTAACTTTTTAGTTTCTTTAGCTTTTCACTTGTTGTGAGGATGGAGTGGTGAATTATAAGCTCTTGGGATGCCTGGGTGGCTCAATAGTTGAGCATCTGCCTTCAGCTCAGGGTGTGATCCTGAAATCCAGGATCAAGTCCCACATCAGTCTTCCTGCGAGGAGCCTGCTTCTCCCTCTGCCTATGTCTCTGCCTCTCTCTCTTTCTGTCTCTCATGAGTAAATAATCTTAAAAAAAAAAAAAAAAAAAAGAATTACCAGCTCCTTATGTGCCAGACCAGAAACTGGAAGTCTATGGTTTTCAATGACATTTTTAATTGCTGGATTATTCAGTTCTGAAATCACTCTTCCTCTGAACTGCTTTTATATGAGCTAACTAATATCCTTAATTTTTAAGCCAGTTTGATTTGAGCTTTTAGCTATTTGTAGCTGAAAGCATCCTACTAAAGTACAATTGACCATAAAAATGAAACAAACAAAAACTCTCAGAATTACATGAAGAAGTTCTAATTAGTTTCAAGTACAGAAAAAAAAAGAGTAAGTGTTCATAATTCATGTCAAGAATAACCCAAAGTATGTTATTGGGGAAAAAAGCTAACGGACACTTGTAGCTTTTTCAGATAAATTTTAAAATACTATATTTTATCTTGTTTAACTATTTTAACAAGTTAGTAGCGGTTGTATGATATTGTGAGATATTGGTTTAGGTCATAAGCTGTTTTGTTCACTATTCTATTTCAGTGCCTCATACAACACTTTGCATTTAGTTGGTGCTCAGTAAATTGTTGAACAAATTACTTTTGTTGGCTTAACCTCTTTAGAAAGCAGTTTAATAAAATATAAAATTGTGCCTTCTTAATCTTAATAAGTTTCCTTATAGCAGGTAGGGGCAACTGAATCGTGTCTTTGACCTACTTGAGCTTCAAATTAGTGTTGCAGGTGCACACCTTATTGCTGTAAATGAGGGTGATGACACTAATCTCAGAGTGTTAGGGTTGCTGAATTCAGATCAAATAAGGCCACTAGAAAAGACAAATACTTATAACCCATTCCACTTGACACTTGCTTGATGGCTATCAGACACCTCACTCTCTAGGGAATACATAAAGGCATCAAGTTTTTGTATTGTTTTTTCAAAGGCATTTCAAGATGCCTTTTTCCAGAAGTACTAAAACAATTACCATATATTTCTTGCTCTTCCATGTTGAAATTAAGAGAAAGCCAGCTGGATTAAAGATTCACAGTAACAGAAATTAAGGGACAAATTAGTTAACTAACGGCTCAGAAATAGTGGTCTGTGAAGAAGTACAAAGTGGTGACTGCCTTCATGTTGTTTTCACAATGGATATAAGATAAGACCTACTGGTTTTACCAAATTTAGATACTCATATATTTGAGTCTTCAAATTTTGCAAAAATTTGATCACCAAAATCTAAAGAAGCTTTGGTGGAGCTGGAGAGGAATTTTTTAAAAACACTTTATTTTAAAAAGTAATCTCTGCACCCAATGTGAGGGTCAAACCTACAACCCTAAACTGAAGAGTTTCTTGGTTCACTGACTGAGTCAGCTAGGCTGGAGAAGCATTTAAAGGACATGGCCAAATGGCTCTTTGGTGAAAAGACTAGACTTGAATTTCAAAGCCCAGTTCAAGTTTCCTTAAAGTTCCCATTGCTGTAATATTTTCTTAACCTGAAGTTAGTGTCGGAGGTGGGGATGGAGAAGGGGAGGAGGTGGAATCCGCAGGGTTTTACATTGTGCGTAAGACAATCCATACGAACCAGCAATTGCACTGCTGGGGATTTACCTCAAAGATACAGATGCAATGAAACGCCGGGACACCTGCACCCCGATGTTTATAGCAGCAATGTCCACAATAGCCAAACTGTGGAAGGAGCCTCGGTGTCCATAGAAAGATGAATGGATAAAGAAGATGTGGTTTATGTATACAATGGAATATTACTCAGCCATTAGAAATGACAAATAACCACCATTTGCTTCGACGTGGATGGAACTGGAGGGTATTATGCTGAGTGAAATAAGTCAGTCGGAGAAGGACAAACATTATATGTTCTCATTCATTTGGGGAATATAAAAAATAGTGACAGGGAATAAAGGGGAAAGGAGAAAAAATGAGTGGGAAATATCAGAAAGGGAGACAGAACATGAAAGACTCCTCACTCTGGGAAACAAACTAGGGGTGGTGGAAGGGGAGGTGGGTGGGGGGGTGTGGGTGACTGGGTGACGGGCACTGAGGGGGGCACTTGACAGGATGAGCACTGGGTGTTATTCTATATGTTGGCAAATTGGACACCAATAAAAAATAAATAAATAAAAAATAAATTTATTAAAAAAAGGACAATCCATCGGAATGCAGAGGTTTTTTTCCATTTCCATTTTTCTCTTATGTCATTGGAAATTTTCTTCTTTTATGTTCCATAATACCATAATAATGTTTACATACAGATATAATAATTATACCTATATAGAGAGGTACACTCAAGATGTTTTTACTGAAAATGTAACTAAGAAAGTCTAAAAACCATCAGACTTGCACCTCCCTTTGTCTGTTGAGGACAAAAGGGAAGGATGAAGGAATGGGGCTGGGAGTGGGGGTTGCCTGGAGTTAGCTCTCTTACCATTGGCCCCCTTAGTGTTGGCAAAGGAAGGAGACTATTAGAAGTGTGGAGATCCAGGCAGCTACATGCCACTGGGCAGATGAACCAACAAATGGAAGTCTTTCTCACTGAACTCAGGCAAGAACACTGTCCTGGAATCTGTTTCATCTTGCAGTGGCTTGCCAAGTCTTCTCCACTCTACTCAGTATAGGCGCTATGGTAGGTGAATGCTTAACTATCAGTTCCAGCTGTCAGAGCCTTCAGTCTGGGGACAGGGATAGCTTTTCCCTCCTCTGTCCCAAGGGTTTGTTTCACCTACCTTCTCTCTGAGCCTTCTCCCTGGGTGGATGATACCCACTTCATCCTAAAGATAATTTTTGTGGGTTCGTTCTCCATCGCTCAACTTACACTGAATGTTTTTAACTCACAACATCTCTATCAGATTGGGTTCTAACATTAACCGCCTTTTAGAAATGCAGAAATAGCTGAGGGTAAAAACACGCTTCTGCCTAATCTGAAACCAGGCTCCCTCCACTATTTCTGCCCCCAGGGAATAAACAACTAAATGTCTTAGGGGAATCTGTATCTGTTGAGAGGCCAGAATCTGGACTTGAATATGTCTAGATATTTCATCTAAATGTGTGGTTCCTTGCTCTGTTTACATGACAGTGGCATAGAGTGTATGTGGGCACTCAAGCAACAAGTGCATTCCTAGAAAAGAACAGGACCAGAGTGATGTCCTAATGAAAGAGAATATCTAGTCTTGAAAGTTATTCATGGAGTCCAGGGTAGGAGAATAAACTTTTTTTTTCTGTATCTCTACCAAAGTGTTTTCTGATTTCCTTTTCTCAGAGCTGTTGAATGAATAGAATTTTATGGGCTTGTATGTACCTTTTGGTCAAGAAACCATGTTCAGCTTGCAGCTACAGAAACAACAGGCTTCTGTGTCTCAGGGAAACTTACAAATGTGACACAGGTTCCCAATATCCACAAGGTGTGAGTGTGGATGCTGCGACCCTGCTGAGTTTAAAATAATAATAGGTGTTAGTTCTGAGCTTTTCACCAATTGAACAAGTATTTCATTTTGAAATGCTTATTGGATATAGAAAGCTACCACAGTTTTAATTCAACCTTTGTTGTTTAAAAGCCAAAATGTGTCTTCATTTTTATATCAAAAGAATTGGCTTTTGTAAGTGAGATAGGTTGCCATGTTTTTAATAAGAGAAGTGCCAAGAAGCTCCTTTTGAGAATGCAGAGTTAAGGAAAATAGGGTTGCCCTTTGCCAAGTACACAACTATAATTCACAAATAGTGGATGTGATTGGGAATCTTTTTTAGAAAACTAAGATATTGTTTTCAAATGTATAACTAAACAGTTATCCCCAAAATTCCTGTAAAGGTGATCAGAATAAAGACATAAGCTCAGAATGGAAAACAGGAATGCAAACATAATTTACTAACTAACTTTTAATTGTTTGCAGCAAAGCTATGGACATAACAAGGAAGACTGAGAACAGGAAAAGGGATAATCAATGAGCTGGAAGTTAGCAGAGCTTTTCTAATCACTATCCCAGAGCATACCTTCCCAGCTGTTTGCTGGGCCTTGTGTTTTGTTTATTGTTATTTTGGGGCATAAGATTAATTCTTTCAGAAAAAAAAGATTAATTCTTTCAGGTGTCATTCCATGTTTATAAGTCAAGGTCAGCATCCAAGGTCTACATGATGAATATACTTTTCATCCTAAGTTAATAATACAAAATTCTGACTCATATCATTTCTATTGGTTTGGTTAATGTAAGTCTACCCATATAAGACAGGTTCATTTGGGTTATGCTCAAATCAATCTTCTGATCTGGACAGGCTGGGAGACAGACCAAAGTAAATGTCACTTCTAAGCCTCTTGGCAGAGAGCTGGTCTTTTCAAAATCAGTATCCATTGTTGCCAGATATCCTGATACGATCTGCAGAAAAAGACAATGGAAAATGAATTTCAACATTTAACTTGTTTTTCACTTTTTAAAAAAGATTTTATTTATTTATTCATGAGAGACACACAGAGAGAGAGAGAGAGAGAGAGAGAGAGAGAGAGAGAGAGAGAGGCAGAGACACCGGCAGAGGGAGAAGCAGGTTCCATGAGGGAGCCCTATGTGGGACTCCACCCTGGGTCTCCAGGATCAGACCCCGGGCCGAAGGCAGCGCCAAACCACTGAGCCACCTGGGCTGCCCTGTTTTTGACTTTAAATTCATTTTATGTAACATTGCCTCATTTGAGGACAACACTGTACATATGTGTGTGTATGTGTGTGTTACAAAGAAACATATAATACAACAGAATTGAATAGATTTTAAAATTCACAATAAACGAAGGATGCCTGGGTGGCAGTCAGCTGAGTGTCTGCCTTTGTCTTAGGTTGTGATCTTGGGGTCCTGAGACTGAGCCCCATATTGGGCTCCACACTCAGGAGAGTCTTCTTATCCCTCTCCCTTTGCCCTTCCCTCCACTCGTGCAATCTCTCTCTCTCAAATAAATAAATAAAATCTTTAAGAAAATAAAAGTCACAGTAAATGGGAATTTAGAGTATAATAGTAAAATTGTGAAGTCATGCCCATCATGAGTCTCTGTTCAATTTCCAGATGTCAGCCACACATTTGTTTCTGATCTTCTTAGGAGTCAAACAACACAAGAAAACAAACAGCTGCAAATTGCATGAGTTCCAGAAGATAAAACCTCACCCATAATCTAAGACAATCAGATTTTCTACTAGTAATGATACCTGTGAGAAATTTTTCCTTAGGTTCTCATAAAGAAGACACTTTGGGCTTATGGAAAATGTTCTCAACAGTATCCCTGTGATAAATAAGGAGAAAATTTCAAAAGCAATTTCCCGTAATGTCTCTGTATGCAGACCAATGGAATAATGCCAGAAGACAGCCCGATAGAAAGCAATTAGATGAGGCACTAAGACTCCTCAATCCACATTAAATAAAATGAACTGAGGCCTTCAATCTTGTTGCTTATAAATCAAAAAATATCTGTACACTCATGTCACTACAGCATTACTCACAATAGCCAAGAGATGGAAACAATGCAAGTACCCATCAGTGGATGAAGGGATAAAGAAGATTATATCCATATATCTTCACAATGAAATATTATTCAGCCATGAGAAAAGAGGAACTCCTGCCACTTGTGACAACATGCATGGACCCTGAGGACATTATGCTAAGTGAAATAAATCAGAGAGAGAAATTCAAATACTGTGTTAATCTCTTATATGCAGAATATTAAAAAACTAAACCCAGATATAGTGGAATGGTGGATACCAGAGATTGGGGGCGGAGGGAGGTTATGGAGGAACCAAGGAAATGTTGGTCAAAGGACAAACTTGCAACTAGAAGATGAATAGGTTCTGGAGATCTAGTGCACAGCACAGTGATTATGGTGAACAATACTCTATTACATACTTCAAAGTTGCTAAGAGACTAGATCTTAAATG
The DNA here is from genome assembly GCF_048164855.1 of Canis lupus baileyi. Taxonomy (NCBI): domain Eukaryota; kingdom Metazoa; phylum Chordata; class Mammalia; order Carnivora; family Canidae; genus Canis; species Canis lupus. The sequence continues at coordinate 39,600,590 of NC_132839.1, forward strand.
TTCTCACAACAGAAAACAAATGATAATTATGTGATGTGACAGAGATATTAACTAATGCTATGGCAGTAAACATATTGCAAATACAAGTGTATCACATCAACACATGGTACGTCTTAAACTTACCCAATTACATCTCAAAAAACAAAAAGTCCAGGAAAAAATTTTTACAATTTTGGGAGGAGTTAAGGTGGCAGAGGAGTAGGAGGACCCTATGCTTGCTTCATCCCTCAAACAGACAAATAAATGATAAATCATAAACAGATAATCCTTCTGAACAGCTAAGAAATTGATCTGAGGACTGAGAGAACAAACTGCACATCTAGAGGAAGAAAAATACTCACATCATGGAAGGTAGGAGCTGCAGAGTTACTTGAGGGAGGAAAAAATTGGAAAGCTGCAGAGGGGAGGGAGCTCTGATCATGCAGAGAGAGAGAGAGAGAGAGAGAGAGAGAGACTGAGAGTGAAAGCATCATGAAGGGGATTGCACAAGAAAAACTCTTCCTTAAAACCATTGACTAGGAAAATGAAAGAGGCTGACTGGAGCACAATCTGAAGCTTTAGAATTCTCACCATCACCAGCACCATGGCAGGTGTGCTTAATGGTGCTCTTGTGAGGAAGGAGTGTGGAGGCCAGGTAGCAGACAGCATGATCTAAGGACCCTCCTGGATTGCATGGAGAGAGATGGTCCTGTTTTGTGGAGTGCATTTGGGGGAGATGGCACTGCCTTTCGGTACAAAAGATCTGCCAAACACCAACATGCTGCCCCAGTCATTAGCATAGGAACAGAGACACCTGCTGAGGGCAGTAAACCGTGGTGCTGGGTTTTAGGTGCACTTTACCATAAACTCTAAACCACTGTGTGATTGTACCACTGCTTTTCTGAGACAAATTAACACTGGCTACAGCTTGGTGAGACCTTCCCCCAGAGAATCAGTGTGGGTCCATACTGCACCAGGTCCCTAAACTTTGGAGTTTTGAAACCCAGCCATATACCTGAGATAAAACACAGGAGAACTATGCTGCCTGACAGGCAGACAGCTTGGACATAGACAAGGTGTAGATAGGGATCTGATGGAAGTCAGGGACACAAGAGGGGAGAATGTTCATTCACCTGTGAGGGCTTTCTGGAGAGTGGCAGGCTCAAACTTCTCTGTCTGGGTGGAGAGAATGGGGTGACTCAACTCCCCCACCTTACTCCCTGCCATCAGTACTGACCAACTTCAGTGAGCAACATAGAAGTTGGAACCCCTAACACCAAGCCCCAACACCCTGCACCCTGCAGGTGCATCTCCACTAGGGCAAGTCCACCTGAGAATCAATGTAGCAGGCCCCTCCCCCAGAAGACTAACATAAACCTCTGCCACACGCCAAGGCTACTGATCATAGAGTGCTGCAAAGCTTCAGCTCTAGGGGAAATAGGATCTAGCTTCTTTTAACAAGCAGGCCAAAACACAACTAGTTAAAACTTGTTACACACTGAACAAAGTCCAAATACCCCCCACTGCAGGCAAGAAGAAACTCTGCAGAGCACTGACCTCCAAGGGAAAAACTGGCCAAAACACAATAGCATATTGCACACTCTGAAACACTTCCTGAAGCATCAGCCCCAAAGCAGTATAAGACCTCTTCTTAATATAGCCATTACTCTCAGGAGCAGGAATATAACAGGATTTCCTAACACACCACACACACACACACACACACACACACACACACACCCCGCGACCTAGACAAAATGACAAGACAAGGAATTCACCTCAAAAGAAAGAAGTCTCAACTAAAGATTTAATCAACAGAGATATAAATAAGATGCCTGGACAGAATTTAAAATAATAATCATAAGGATAGTAGCTGGGCTTGAGAAAAACTTAGAAGACACTAGAGAATCCCTTACTGCAAAGATAAAAGAACTAAAAACTAGTCAGGCCAAAGTAAAAAATACTATAACTGAAATGCAAAGCTGACTGGATGCAATGACAACTAGGATGAATGAAAAAGAAGAACAAATCAGTGATATAAAAGATAAAATTTTGAATAATTATAATGAGGCTGAAAAGAAAAGTATTGGATCACAAATGTAAACTTAGAGAACTCAGTGAGTACACTTTACTCCTTAAAGTGTAGTAATATTCATATCATAGGAGTCCCAGAAGAAGAAGATAGGAAAAAAAGGGCAGAAGATTTCTTTGAGCAAATTATAGCTGAAAAGTTCATAATCTGTGGAAGAAAACAGACATCAAAATCCAGAAAGCACAGAGAACTCCATCAAAATCAACAAAAGCTGGCCAACACCAAGACATACCATAGTCAAATTCACAAAATACACAGACAAGAATCCTGAAAGCAGCAAATGAAAAAAGTCCTTAACCTACAAGGGAAAAGACAAATCAGGTTTGCAGCAGATCTGTCCACAGGAACTCGGCAAGTCAGAATATATTCAACATGCTGAATGAGAAAAATATGTGGCCAAGAATGTTTTATCTAGCAAGGCTGTCTGTCATTCAGAATAGAAGGAGAGATAGAGTTTCCCAGACAAACAATAACTAAATGAGTTCCTGACCACTAAACCAGCCATTCAAGAAATATTAAAGGGGACTCTTTGAGTGAGAAAGAAAGACCAAAACCAACAAAGACTGGAAAGGAACAGAGAACATCACCAGAAACACCAAATTTGCTAGTACTAAATTCATATCAATCACTAATCACTCTGAATGTGAATGGACTAAGTGCTCAAATCAAAAGACACAGGTCTCAGAATGGATTAAAAAAATAAGACTCAAAAAAAATAAGACTCATTGATATGCTTCTTACAGGAGACTAATTTTTTACCCATAGGCACCTGCAGACTGAAAGTGAGGGAATAGAGAACAATCTAATCATGCTAATGGACATCAAAAGAAAGCCAGAGTAGCCATGCGCTCTTATCAGACAAACTAGATTTTAAATTAAAAACTATGAGAAGACATGAAAAAGGCACTATCTTATAATTAAGGGGTCTATTCTCAGGAAGATCTAACAATTGTAAATATTTATACCCCCAATATGGGAGCACTCAAATATGTAAATCAGTTAATAGCAAACATAAAGAAACTCATTGATAATAGTACAATAATAGTAGGGGATTTTAATACCCCACTCATAAAAATGGACAGATCATCTAAGCAGAAAACCAATAAGGAACACTGGGACCAGATGGACTTAGCAGATGTATTAAGAACATTTCATCCTAAAGCAGCAAAATACACATACTTTGCAGGTGTACATGGAACATTCTCTAGAATAGATCGCATACTGGGTCACAATTCAGCTGTCAGCAAGTACAAAAAGATTGAGATCATACCATGCACATTTTCAGACCACAATCCTATAAAATTTGAAGTCAACCTCAAGAAAAAGATTGGAAAGACTACAGATACATGGAAGTTAAAGAACATCCTACTAAAAAATGAATGGCTAACCAGGAAATTAGAGAAGAACTAAAAATACATGGAAGCAAATGAAAATGAAAACATGACAGTCCACAACATTTGAGATGCAGCAAAGGTGGTCTTATGAGGGAAGTACATAGCAATACAGGCCTACATCAAGAAGCAAGAAATGTTTCAAATATACAACCTAAATTTATATCTAAAGGAGCTAGAAAAGGAACAGCAAATAAAACCTAAAGCCAGCAAAAGGAGGGAAATAATAAATATTAGAGCAGAAATAAATGATGTATAAATAAAAAAAATAGTAGAACAGATCAACAAAACTAAGAGCTTGTCCTTTGAAAGACATAAATATAATATTAATAAAATTGATAAACCCATAGACAGACTAATCCAAAAGAAAAGAGAAAGGACCCAAATAAATAAAATCATGACTGAAAGAGGAGAGATAACAACCAACACTGAAGAAATACAATTTTTTTTTATGATAGTCGCATAGAGAGAGAGAGAGAGAGAGAGAGAGAGGCAGAGATACAGGCAGAGGGAGAAGCAGGCTCCATGCACCAGGAGCCCGACGTGAGATTTGATCCCAGGTCTCCAGGATCGCGCCCTGGGCCAAAGGCAGGCGCTAAACCACTGCGCCACCCAGGGATCCCAAGAAATACAATTATTAAGAGAATATCATGAGCAATTATATGCCAACGAAATGGGCAATCCAGAAGAAATGGATAAATTCCTAGAAACCTAAAAACTACCAAACCTGAAAGAGGAAAAGGTAGAAAAATTTGAACAGACTCATAACCAACAAATAAATTGAATAAGTAATAAAAAAAATCTCCCAACAAACAACAGTCCTGGACCAAATGGCTTCCCAGGGGAATTCTGCAAGACGTTTAAAGGAGAATCAGTACTTATTCTTCTCAAACTGTTGAAAGAAAGAAAGAAAGAAAGAAAGAAAGAAAGAAAGAAAGAAAGAAAGAAAGAAAGAAAGAAAGAGAGAGAGAGAGAGAGGGAGGGAGGGAGGGAGGGAGGGAGGGAGGGAGGGAGGGAGGAAGGAAGGAAGGAAGGAAGGAAGGAAGAAAGAAAGAAAGAAAGAAAAAAAGAAAGAAAGAAGAAAAAGAAAGAAAGAAAGAAAGAAAGAAAGAAAGAAAGAAAGAAAGAAAGAAAGAAAGAAAAAATAAATAAATAAATAAAAAGAAAGAAAGGAAAGGAAAACTTCTAAACTCATTCTATGAGGCCAGCATCACCTTGATCCCCAAACCAAAGACCCCACTGAAAAGGAGAACTACAGGCCAATATCCCTGATGAAAATGGAAGCAAAAGTTCTCACCAAGATACTAGCAAATCGATTCCAACAGGACATTAAAAGAATTATTCACCACGACCAAGTGGGATTTATTCCTGGGCTGCAAGGGTGGTTCAATATTTGCAAATCAATCAATGTGATACACCACATTAATAAAAGAAAGAATGAGAACTATGTGATCCTCTCGATAGATACAGAAAAAGCATTTGACAAAATACAGCATCCATTCTTGATAAAAACCATCAATAAAGTAGATATATATGGAACATACATCAACATCATAAAGGCCATATAAGAAAGACACACAGCCGATATATTCCTCAATGGGGAAAAGCTGGAGCTTTTCCTCTATGGTCAGGAATAAGACAAAGATGTCTACTCTCACCATTGTTATTTAGTATAGTATTGGAAGTCTTTGCCTCAGCAATTAGACAACAAAAGAAAAGGCATCCAAATCATTAAGGAAGAAATCAAACTTCCACTATTTGCAGATGACATTTCTAGGTAGAAAACTCAGAAGACTCCACCCAAAATTGCTAGAATTAATATATGAATTCAGCAAAGTTTCAGGATATAAAATCAATGTACAGAAATCTGTTGCATTTCTATACACCAATAATGAAGCAGCAGAAAAGGAGATCAAGGAATTGATCCTACTTGTTTATATATTTTTTAAAGATTCTATTTTATTCACTCATGAGGGACACAAAGAGAGGCAGAGACATAGGCGGAAGGAGAAGCAGGACCCCTGCAGGGATCCCAATGCAGGACTCGATCCCAGGACCCCGGGATCAGGCCCTGAGCGAAAGACAGACACTCAACCGCTGAGCCACCCAGGCGTCCCAGAATTGATCCCATTTATAACCACCCAAAACAATAAGATACCTAGGAATAAACCTAACCAATGAGGTTAGAGATCTATACTCTGAAGACTATAGACCACTTATGAAAGAAATTGTAGAGGACAAAAAGAAATGGAAAAATATTCCATGCTCATGGATTGGAAGAACAAACATTGTTAAAATGTCCACGGTACTCAAAGCAATCTGAACATTTAATGCAATCTCTATCAAAATACCATCAACATTTTTACAGATCTAGAACAAACAATCCTAAAATTTGTATTGAACCACAAAAGATCCCAAATAGCTAAAGCAATCCTGAAAAATGAAAGCAAAGCTGGAGGCATCATGAGTCCAGACTCCAAGCTATATTACAAAGCTGTAGTCATTAAGACAGTACAGTACTGGCATAAAAACAGACACATAGATCAATGGAACAGTATAGAAAACCCAGAAATGGTCTACAGTCAACTAATGGTCACCTATCACTCATCATCAGGGAAATACAAATCAAAAGTACAATGAGATATCATCTCATGCCTGTCAGAATAGCTAAGATTAACAACACACAAAACAAAGTTAGTGAGGCTGTGGAGAAAGGGAAACCCTCTCACACTGTTGGCAGGAATGCAAACTGGTACAGCCACTCTGGAAAACAGTATGGAGGTTCCTCAAAAAGTTAAAAATAGACAGTCTCAAATAGAAAACTGTAATTTGATCCCATCATATCCTGACCACCACAGTATAGTATTCTCTATTCTTTTGTTTTCCCCTTTCTTTATTATAGATAAAGCAACTGTGTATGTGCACAAGCATATTGCATTTTTAAAAAACGAAATGGCCAATGGTATGTTTTGACTGACATCCAATGGAGATGGGATCGGGAAAAATACTGCTTCTATGAAAATACCCCTTCTCTCCATTGGTGGCATGCTCAGTCAGCTCTTATCTTTATATTCCAGTAAGTTATTTTGCTTTCACCACTTAACAAATAAAAGAACAACATAAAAATCCTTGCATATGTTGTTCGATTAGAGAATTCTTTTTTTTTTTTGATTAGAGAATTCTAATGTTGTTCATTTGTCATTATAAAACCAAGGAAAATTTCATAACTTTTTTGTGCATAGCTGTTACATGTAGGGCAATCTGTCTTTAAGTAGGGATAAATTACCCTGAAAGAAATGAATACTAGACAGTGTTCTCTTCAAGTCAAGTGTCTTGTTTAAATAAACTTCTTGTTTAAAATGAAAAAATTCAATTATAATAAAAATGTATCACATATGAAGTGAGACCTCTCACTAGGGGTAGACCATCTCTACCCCCAGGATAACTACTTAACAATTTATTGTATATGCCTCCAGCTATTTTTTCAAATATACATTTTAAGATATTTTTGTGGGATTTTATTTTGTAAGTTTTTTTATGTCTTTATATTTATATGTCTTTATGTACATCTTTTGTCTATAAAACCTGTCTTTATTATTGCTTTTGTACTGTCTTGAAATGAGGTAATGTAAAGCCTACAAGTATGTTCTTCTCTTTAAAAGTTGTTTTGATGAGGAGATGAGGCAAGATGGAGACCTCATTTCATCTGGTTCCCTGAATTTAACTAGATAACTATCAAATAATTCTGAACACCTATGAATTCAACCTGAGATGGAAGAAAAGAATTGCTGGAACTCTACAAATAGAAAAGTGACCACTTTTTTCAAGGTAAGGAGTGTGGAGAAGAGAAATGGAAGAGAGAAATGGCAGGGTGGTGGGGGGAAGCCTGTATAAGCCAGTTACCAGAAAGTGATAAAGCCCTGAAGGGCAAAATTGGAACCTTTAGAAATCTGCACCAGTGAGAGACATCCCTGCCTGAAAGGTGCTCCGTGGTGAATGGGGTACAATCCTGGGTAAGACAGTGGGGTCTCAGGATCCCTGGGGTCATAGAACAGGGCGGCTGAGCCTGTAGAGTTTCCATACATTGGATTGGAGAAACCCGTTACGGGTCAGTAAGCCCAGGATGGGGCTCTCAGCTCTTTTTGCTATAAAGTGAGAACTACAGCCTCACTGGATGACAACTCTCTTTACAGGGCAGGCCCTGTAAAGAACAGAAATGGGGCGACGCCCCCACCTTACTCCAGGAGGGGCAGAGTGAGTGTAGGCACCATTTGGCCAATGCTCTCTGAGTTAGGCCTTGCAAAATGGATAAATGCCACAACCCTTTACTTCTCTAGGGAGGATAGCAGAGTTTGGAACACACCAGATCTTTCAGCTTAGAGGCTAGAGATCAGGGTGTGGCCATTTTTATGTTCACTCTCTAAAGAGGTGCAGAAAGCCTTCAGGGAACGAAAGCCACCCACAGCAAGCAGCCTACACTGAGCCCCCAGAGAATCAGGATAGCAGGCCCCTCCCACAGGAGTCCAGTAGGAAGAACAGGGAACACCAAGTTTGCAGACCACACAAAACTGCAAAACTCCAGTATAGTATAGGGAAAATAGTATATAGATTTTGAGGGTTTTTTTTTTTCATGATTTGCTTAGATGAAATTTAGACTTAGATGTTTAAAATTTTCCATTTCTCGGGATCCCTGGGTGGCGCAGCGGTTTAGCTCCTGCCTTTGGCCCAGGGTGCGATCCTGGAGACCCGGGATCAAATCCCACGTCAGGCTCCCAGGTGCATGGAGCCTGCTTCTCCCTCTGCCTATGTCTCTGCCTCTCTCTCTCTCTCTCTCTCTCTCTGTGACTATCATAAAAAAAAAAATTATTCAAAAATTTTTTTCCATTTCTGGGGATCCCTGGGCAGCTCAGCAGTTTAGCGCCTGCCTTTGGCCCAGGGCGTGATCCTGGAGACCCCAGATCCAGTTCTGCATTGGGCTCCCTGCATGGAGCCTGCTTTTCCCTCTGCCTGTGTCTCTGCCTATCTCTGTGTGTCTCTCATGAGTAAATAAATAAAATCTTTTTTAAAAATAAATAAAATAAAATTTTCCATTTCTTTTTTTCTATTCAATTGGTTTATTTTATCAGCTCTTTGTTTTTAAGCCTTTTTTAACTTTCATTTTTTTACATTTGCATTTTTTAGATATATTCTTCATTTTTGGCTTCCGTTCACTGTATTCAATTTTATTTTTGTATGTATATAAGTTTTGCTTTCTTTGCAATTTTAGGATTTAGTGTCTTCTAACACACAGACCAGAATACACTCAGGACCAAGTGCAGCATCCTGTCTTGTCCATCCTGGGAGATTATGCTCTCCCCACTCCCCCCGTTTTTTCCTTTATTTTTCTTTTTTGTTTTGGTTTCTGACCTCTTCAGATTTGTTAGTGTATTTCACTCAGATCATGATTGATATTTTTTATTTTGTTCACTTGTTCATCCATTCTTCTCTGGGCAAAATCACTAGAAGGGGGAATTCACAACAAAAGAAAGAACCAGAAGTAATACTCTGCCACAGATCTAATCAATATGGATATAAGTAAGATATCAGAGCTGGAATTCAGGATAACAATTGTAAAGTTACTAGCTGGGCTTAAAAAGGCATAGAAGACACTAGAGAATCTCTTACTGCAGAAATGAAATATAATCAGGCCAAAATTTAAAATGCTTTAACTGAGAAGTCATCTAAATTGGATGCTCTAACAGCTAAGGTAAATGAGACAGAAGGAAGAGTAAGTGACATAGAAGACAAGTTGATGGAAAGGAAGAGAGCTGAGGAAAGAGAGAAAAACAACTAATGAACTATGAGGGGAGGCTTTTGAGAAATCAGTGGTGCCATAAATTGAAATAATATCAGAATTATTGGGGACCCTGGGGGAGAAGAAAGAGAGGAACAACAGGAATATTTGAGCAAATTATAGCTGAGAACTTCCCTAATATGGGGAAGGAAACAGGCATTCAAGTCCAAGCGGTAGAGAGGACCCCTCCTACCTAATCAATAAAAACAGTGTTAATAAAATTAACACTCCAACATATAATAGTGAAGCTTGCAAATTTCAGAGATAAAGAAAAAAGTCCTAAAAGCAGCCCAGGACAAGCTTGCAAATTTCAGAGATAAAGAAAAAAGTCCTAAAAGCAGCCCAGGACAAGCCCATACAAGGGTAAAAACATAAGGTTATCAGAAGACCTGTCCAGAGAGATCTGGCAGGCCAGAAAGAACTGACATGATATATTCATGGTACTAACTGAGAAAAACATGCAGCCAAGAATACTTTATCCAGCAAGGCCTTCATTCAGAATGGAAGGTGAGATAAAGAACTCCCAGGACAGACAGTAACAGAAAGAATTTGGGACCACTAAGACAGTCCTGCAAGGAATATTAAGGGAGATCCTGTAAGTGAAGAGAGAGTCCAAAAGTAACATAGACCAGAAAGAACAGAGACAATTCGTAGAGACAGAGACTTTACAAGTAATACACTAAATTCATATCTTTCAATAGTTACTCTGAATGTAAGTGGGTTAAGTGCTCCCATCAAAAGACACAGGGTTATCAGATTGGATTTAAAAAAAAGAAAAAGCAAGACCCATCCAGATGCTGTCTAAAAGAGACTATTTTATTTATTTTATTGGAGTTCAATTTGTCAACATATAGCATATCATCCAGTGCTCATCTCATCAAGTGCCCCGCTCAGTGCCTGTCCCCCAGTTACCCAAACCCTGCTCACCTCCCTTTCCATTACCCCTTGTTCGTTTCCCAGAGTTAGGAGTCTCTCATGTTCTGTCACCCTCACTGATATTTTCACTCATTTTAAGAGAGGAAATCAATGAAATTAGACCTAAAGATACCTTCAGACTGAATATAAGTGGGTGGCAAACCATTTATCATGCTAATGGACCTCCAGAAAGTTGGGATAGCAATCCTCATCTCAGACAAATAAGGTTTTATTTTTTTTATTTTTTTAAAGATTTTTAAAAATTTATTTATTCATAGAGGCACACAGAGAGAATGAAAGGCAGAGACACAGGCAGAGGGAGAAGCAGGCTCCATGCAGAGAGCCTGACGCGGGACTCAATTCAGGGTCTCCAGGATCACGCCCTGGGCTGCAGGCGGTGCTAAACCACTGCGCCACCAGGGCTGCCCCAAATAAGTTTTTAAACCAAAGACTAGTAAGAGATGAAGAGGGAAACTATATCATACATAAAGGGTCTATCCAACAAGAAGATTTAACAATTATAAAAATTTGTGCTCCTAACTAGGGAGGAGCCAATTATGTCAACCAATTAATAATCAAAGTAAAGAAACACATTGATAGTAGTACAATAATAGTAGGGAACTTTAGCACCCTACTCACAGCAATAGAAAGATCAGTTAAGGGGATCCCTGGGTGGCCCAGGATCGAATCCCACATCGGGCTCCCGGTGCGTGGAGCCTGCTTCTCCCTCTGCCTATGTCTCTGCCTCTCTCTCTCTCTCTCTCTCTCTGTGACTATCATAAATTAAAAAAAAAAAAGAAAGATCAGTTAAGCAGAAAATCAACAAGGAAACAAGGGCTTTGAATGACACAATGGACCGGATGGACTTCATAGATATACAGAGCATTCCATCTTAAAGCAACAGAATACACATTCTTCTTGAGTGCACATGGTACATTCTCCAGAATAGATGACATACTGGGTCACAAATCAGATCTCAACTGATACCAAGAGATTGGGATTATTCCCTACATATTTTCGGACCACAATGCTTTGAAACATGAACTCAATCATGAGAGGAAATTTGGAAGGAACTCAAACACTTGGAGGTTAAAGAGCATCCTACTAAAAGATGAATGAGTCAACCAGAAAATTAAAGAAGAATTTTTAAAAATTCATGGAAACAAATGAAAATGAAAGCACACTGTTCAAAACCTTTGGGATACAGCAAAGGCAATCCTAAAAGGAAAGTACATTCCAAAATAAGTCTCTCTCAAAAAATTAGAAAAGCCTTAAATACACAAACTAAACTTATACCTAAAAGAACTAGAGAAAGAACAGCAAATAAAGCCTAGACTAAGCAGGAGAAGAGAAATAATAAACATTTAGAGCAGAACTCAATGAAGGAGAAAACACAGTAAGACAGATCAATGAAATTAGAAGTTGGTTCTTTGAAAGAATTAATAAGATTGATAAACCCCTAGCCAGATCTATCAAAAAGAAAGAGAAAGGACCAAAATTAATGAAATCATGAATGAAATAGGAGAGATCATGACCAACACCAAGGAAATACAAATAATTTTAAGAACATATTATGAGCAACTATATGCCAACAAATTACACAGCCTGGAAGAAATGGATGCATTCCTGGAAATGTATAAACTACCACAACTAAAACAGGAAGAAATGGAAAACCTGATCAGACTCACAATCAGTAATCAAAACTCTCCCAACAAATAAGAGTCCAGGGCCAGGTGGCTTCCCAGGGGAATTCTACCAAACATTTAAAGAAGAATTAATACCTATTCTTCTGAAGCTCTTTCAAAAAATATGACATGGAAGGAAAGTTTCCAAACTCACTCTATGAAGCCAGCATTACCGAGATCCCCAAACCAAAGACCCCATCAAAAAGGAGAATTACAGGGCAGCCCGGCTGGCTCAGTGGTTTAGTGCTGCCTTCAGCCCAGGGCCTGATCCTGGAGACCCGGGATTGAGTCCCACGTCAGGCTCCCTGTATGGAGCCTTCTTCTCCCTCTGCCTGTGTCTTTGACTCTCTCTCTCTCTGATTCTCTCTCTCTCTCTCTGTGTCTTTCATGAATAAATGAATAGAATCTTAAAAAAAAAAAGGGAGAATTACAGACCAATATCCCTGATGAATATGGATGCCAAAATTCTCACCAAGATACTAGCCAGTAGGATACAACAGTACATTAAAAGAATTATTCAACACAACCAAGTGGAATTTATTCCTCGGCTGCAAGAGTGGTTCAACATTCACAAATCAATCAATGTAACACATCACATTAATTAAAGAAAGGACAAGAGCCATATGATCCTCTCAATAGGTGCAGAAAAAGCCTTTGACAAAATACAGTATCCTTTCTTGATTAAAACTCTTCACAGTGTAGGGATAGAGGGAACATACCTCAATATCTTAAAAGCCATCTATGAAAAGTGCACAGAGAATATCATTCCCAATGGGAAAAAACTGAGAGTTTTTCCTCTAAGGTCAGGAACATGTCCATTCTTGATCTTGCATCCCCGCTTGTGTGCAACTAATCTCAGCTGATCTGCCCAAGGCCCCCTGAGCGCTAACCCTATTCCCCTGTGCGGTCCCATTTCTGCTCCAACAAGATGAAAGAAACTATCACAAACCAGGAGAAACTCGCCAAACTGCAAGCACAAGTGCTCATTGGTGGGAAAGGAACTGCTCACCAAAAGAAGGTGGTTCATAAAACAGCTACAGCAGATGATAAAAAGCTTCAGTTTTCCTTAAAGAAGTTAAGGGTAAACAATATCTCTGGTATTGAAGAAGTGAATATGTTCACAAACCAAGGAACAGTGATCCACTTTAACAACCCTAAAGTTCAGGCATCGCTGGCAGCTAACACTTTCACCGTTAAAGGCCATGCTGAGACAAAGAAGCTGACAGAAATGCTACCCAGTATCTTAAACCAGCTTGGTGCAGACAGTCTGACTAGTTTAAGAAGACTTGCTGAAGCTCTGCCCACACAATCTGTGGATGGAAAAGCACCACTTTCTACTGGAGGAGATGATGATGATGAAGTTCCAGATCTTGTGGAGAATTTTGATGAAGCTTCCAAGAATGAAGCAAACTGAATTGAGTCAACTTCTGAAGAAGATAGATCTTGAAGAAGTTACTAGGAGGTGCTATTTTATTTATGACTGCTTTTAAAAATTTTGCTCATGGATCTGATAAAATCTAGATCTCTAATATTTTTAAACCCAAGCCCTTTGGACGCTGCAGCTTTTTTTCAGTTTTTGCTTATACAAAATTCATTCTTTGCAGCTAATTAAGCTGAAGAAGCCTGGGAATAAAGTTTGAAACAAGGTAAAAAAAAAAAAAAAAGAATGTCCACTCTCACCACTGTTGTTCAACATACTGCTTTAAATCCTAGCATCAAAAGTCAGACAACAAAAATAAATAAAAGGCATTAAAATTAGCAAAGAAATCAAGCTCTCACTCTTTGCAGATGACATGATACTTTATGTGGAAAATCCAAAAGACTCCACCCCAAAATTGCTAGAACACATGCAGGAATTCAGCAATGTGTCATGATACAAAAGCAATGGGCAGAAATCAGTTGCATTTCTCTACACTAACAATGAGACTGAAGAAAGAGAAATAAAGGAATTGATCTCATTTACAATTGCACAAAAAACCATAAGATGCCTAGGAATAAACCTAACCAGAGGTAAAGGATCTGTACTTTAAAAACTACAGAACGCTTATGAAAGAAATTGGGGAAGACACAAAGAGATGGAAAAACATTCAATGCTCATGGATTGGAAGAAAAAATATTATTAAAATGTGTATACTACCCAGAGCAATCTACACTTTCAATGCAATCCCCATCAAAATACCATCAACATTTTCCACAGAGCTGGAACAAATAACCTTAAAGTTTGTATGGAACCAGAAAAGACCCAAAATAGCTAGAGGAACATTGAAAAAGAAAGCTAAAGCTGGTGGCATCACAGTGTCTGACTTCAAGCTATATTACAAAGCAGTGATCATCAAGACAGTATTGTAATGGCACAAAAAAACCACATATCAATGCTCAGAAATGGACCCTCAACTCTATGGTCAACTAATCATCAACAAAGCAGGAAAGATTATCCAATGGAAAAAAGGGCAATCTTTTCAATAAATGGTGCTGGGAAAATTGGACAGCCACATGCAGAAGAATAAAATTGAACCATTCTCATAGATAAAGTCACCTGTCCCCACCAAATTACCTAGATAACTTTCAAATCATCCTGAAAACCTACGAATTCGGTCTAAGATTTAGAGAGAGAACAGCTGGAACGCTACAGTGAGAAGAGTTCATGCTCTGGAAAAAAAATAAATAAAAAGGCATCCAATTCAATGCAGAAAGCCAATTCAGAAGCACAATTCTAAAGATACTGGTGGCTCTAGAGAAAAGCATAAAAGATTCAAGAGACTTCATGACTGCAGAATTTAGATCTAATCAGGCTGAAATTAAAAATCAATTAAATGAGACACAATCCAAACTGGAGGTCCTAACGACGAGTGTTAACAAGGTAGAAGAACGAGTGAGTGACATAAAAGACAGGTTGATGGCAAGGAAAGAAACTGAGAAAAAAGAGAAAAACAAAAGATCATGAGGCTAGGTTAAGGGAAATAAATGACAGCCTCAGAAGGAAAAAAATCTACGTTTAATTGGGGTTCCCGAGGGCACCGAAAGGTCCAGAGGTCCAGAATGTGTATTTGAACAAATTATAGCTGAGAACTTCCCTAACTTGGGGAGGGAAACAGGCATTCAGATCCAGGAGATAGAGAGATCCCCCCCTAAAATCAATAAAAACTGCTCAACACCTCGACATTTAATAGTGAAACTTGCAAATTCCAAAGATAAAGAGAAGATCCTTAAAGCAGCAAGAGACAAGAGATCCCTAACCTTTACGGAGAGAAGTTTTAGGATAACAGCAGACCTCTCCACAGAGACCTGACAGGCCAGAAAGGGCTGACAGGATATATTCAGGGTCCTAAATGAGAAGAACATGCAGCCAAGAATACTCTATCCAGCAAGGCTCTCATTCAGATTAGAAGGAGAGATAAAGAGCTTCCAAGAGAGGCAGAAACTGAAAGAATATGTGACCACCAAACCAGCTCTCCAAGAAATATTAAGGGAGACTCTGTAAAAGAAAGAGGAAGTCCAAGGAAACAATCCACAAAAACAAGGACTGAATAGGTATCATGATGACACTAAATTCCTATCTTTCAATAGTAACTCTGAACGTGAATGGGCTTAATGACCCCATCAAAAGGCGCAGGGTTTCAGACTGGATAAAAAAGCAAGACTCATCTATTTGCTGTCTGCAAGAGACTCATTTTAGACATAAGGACACTTACAGCCTGAAAGTAAAAGGTTGGAGAACCATTTACCATTCAAATGGTCCTCAAAAGAAAGCAGGGGTAGCCATCCTTATCTCAGAGAAATTAAAGTTTATCCCAAAGACTGTAATAAGAGATGAAGAGGGACACTATAACATACTTAAGGGATCTATGCAACAAGAGGACCTACCAATAATGAATATTTATGCCCCAAATGTGGGAGCTGCCAAGTATATTATAACCAATCAATTAATAACCAAAGTTAAGACACACTTAGATAACAATACACTTATACTTGGTGACTTGAATGTATTGCTTTCTACAATCGACAGATCTTCTAAGCACAACATCTCCAAAGAAACAAGAGCTTTTTTTTTGATTTATTTTTTATTGGTGTTCAATTTACTAACATACAGAATAACCCCCAGTGCCCGTCACCCATTCACTCCCACCCCCCGCCCTCCTCCCCTTCTACCACCCCTAGTTCGTTTCCCAGAGTTAGCAGTCTTTACGTTCTGTCTCCCTTTCTGATATTTCCCACACATTTCTTCTCCCTTCCCTTATATTCCCTTTCACTATTATTTATATTCCCCAAATGAATGAGAACATATAATGTTTGTCCTTCTCCGACTGACTGACTTCACTCAGCATAATACCCTCCAGTTCCATCCACGTTGAAGCAAATGGTGGGTATTTGTCATTTCTAATGGCTGAGTAATATTCCATTGTATACATAGACCACATCTTCTTTATCCATTCATCTTTCGTTGGACACCGAGGCTCCTTCCACAGTTTGGCTATCGTGGCCATTGCTGCTATAAACATCGGGGTGCAGGTGTCCCGGCGTTTCATTGCATTTGTCTCTTTGGGGTAAATCCCCAACAGTGCAATTGCTGGGTCGTAGGGCAGGTATATTTTTAACTGTTTGAGGAACCTCCACACAGTTTTCCAGAGTGGCTGCACCAGTTCACATTCCCACCAACAGTGTATGAGGGTTCCCTTTTCTCCGCATCCTCTCCAACATTTGTTGTTTCCTGCCTTGTTAATTTTCCCCATTCTCACTGGTGTGAGGTGGTATCTCATTGTGGTTTTGATTTGTATTTCCCTGATGGCAAGTGATGCACAGCATTTTCTCATATGCATGTTGGCCAAGTCTATGTCGGACGCATTCCTGGAAAGCCACAAACTACCAAAACTGGAACAGGAAGAAATAGAAAACCTGAACAGGCCAATAACCAGGGAGGAAATTGAAGCAGTCATCAAAAACCTCCCAAGACACAAGAGTCCAGGGCCAGATGGCTTCCCAGGGGAATTCTATCAAACGTTTAAAGAAGAAACCATACCTATTCTCCTAAAGCTGTTTGGAAAGATAGAAAGAGATGGAGTACTTCCAAATTCGTTCTATGAGGCCAGCATCACCTTAATTCCAAAACCAGACAAAGACCCCACCAAAAAGGAGAATTACAGACCAATATCCCTGATGAACATGGATGCAAAAATTCTCAACAAGATACTGGCCAATAGGATCCAACAGTACATTAAGAAAATTATTCACCATGACCAAGTAGGATTTATCCCTGGGACACAAGGCTGGTTCAACACCCGTAAAACAATCAATGTGATTCATCATATCAGCAAGAGAAAAACCAAGAACCATATGATCCTCTCATTGGATGCAGAGAAAGCATTTGACAAAATACAGCATCCATTCCTGATCAAAACTCTTCAGAGTGTAGGGATAGAGGGAACATTCCTCGACATCTTAAAAGCCATCTATGAAAAGCCCACAGCAAATATCATTCTCAATGGGGAAGCACTGGGAGCCTTTTCCCTAAGATCAGAAACAAGGCAGGGATGTCCACTCTCACCACTGCTGTTCAACATAGTACTGGAAGTCCTAGCCTCAGCAATCAGACAACAAAAAGAAACAAGAGCTTTAAATGATACACTGGACCAGGGGATCCCTGGGAGGCTCAGGGGTTTGGCGCCTGCCTTTGGCCCAAGGCACGATCCTGTAGTCCCAGGATTGAGTCCCGCATCGGGCTCCCGGCATGGAGCCTGCTTCTCCCTCATCCTGTGTCTCTGCCTCTCTCTCTCTCTCTCTCATAAATAAATAAATCTTAAAAAAAAATAAAGGATACACTGGACCAGATGGATTTCACAGATACTTACAGAACTTTACATCCAAATGAAACTGAATACACATTCTTCTCAAGTACACATGGAAATTTCTCAACAATAGACCACATACTGGGTCACAAATCAGGTCTTAACCAATACCAAAAGATTGGGATCGTCCCCTGCATATTTTCAGACCATAATGCTTTGAAACTAGAACTAAATCATAAGAAGAAGTTTGGAAGGATTTCAAACACATGGAGGTTAAGGACCATCCTGCTAAAAGATGTAAGGGTCAACCAGGAAATTAGGGACGAATTAAAAAGATTCATGGAAACTAATGAGAATGAAGATACAATGGTTCAAAATATTTGGGATACAGCAAAAGCAGTCCTGAGGGGGAAATACATTGCAATACAAGCATCCATCCAAAAACTGGAGAGAACTCAAATACAAAAGCTAACCTTGCACCTAAAGGAGCTGGAGAAAAAACAGCAAATAGCAAATTCTTCTGCTTCCTACACCCAGCAGAAGAGAGTAAATAAAGATTTGAGCAGAACTCAATGAAATAGAGACCAGAAGAACTGTGGAACAGTTCAACAAAACCAGGAGTTGGTTCTTTGAAAGAATTAATAAGATAGATAAACCATTATCCAGCCTTATTAAAAAGAAGATAGTCTTCTGACTCAAGTTAATAAAATCATGAATGAGAAAAGAGAGATCACCACTAATACCAAGGAAATACAAAGAATCTTAAAAACTTATTATGAGCAGCTATACACCAATAAAGTAGGCATTCTGGAAGAAATGGACACATTTCTGGAAAACCGCAAACTATGAAAACTGGAACAGGAAGAAATAGAAAACCTAAACAGGCCGATAACCAGGGAGGAAATTGAAGCAGTCATCAAAAACCTGAGAAGACACAAAAGTCCAGGGCCAGATGGCTTCCCAGGGGAATTCTATCAAATGTTTAAAGAAGAAACCATACCTATTCTACTAAAGCTGTTTGGAAAGATAGAAAGAGATGGAGTACTTCCAAATTCGTTCTATGAGGCCAGCATCACCTTAATTCCAAAACCAGAGGGGATCCCTGGGTGGCGCAGCGGTTTAGTGCCTGCCTTTGGCCCAGGGCGCGATCCTGGAGACCCGGGATCGAATCCCACGTCGGGCTCCTGGTGCATGGAGCCTGCTTCTCCCTCTGCCTATGTCTCTGCCTCTCTCTCTCTCTCTGTGACTATCATAAATAAATAAAAATTTAAAAAAATTAAAAAAAACAAAGACTCCACCAAAAAGGAGAATCATAGACCAATATCCCTGATGAACATGGATGCAAAAATTCTCAAGAAGATACTAGCCAATAGGATCCAACAATACATTAAGAAGATTATTCACCATGACCAAGTGGGATTTATCCCTGGGATGCAAGGCTGGTTCAACACTCTTAAAGGAATCAATGTGATAGATCATATCAACAAGAGAAAAAACAAGAACCATATGATCCTCTCAATAGATTCAGAGAAAGCATTTGACAAAATACAGCATCCATTCCTGATCAAAATTCTTCAGAGTGTAGGGATAGTGGGAACATTCCTTAGCATCTCTAAAGCCATCTACGAAAAGCCCACAGCAAATATCATTCTCAATGGGGAAACACTGGGAGCCTTTCTCCTAAGATCAGGAATGAGACAGGGATGTCCACTCTCACCACTGCTATCCAACATAGTACTAGAAGTCCTAGCCTCAGCAATCAGGCAACAAAAAGAAATAGAAGGCATTCAAATTGTCAAAGAAGAAATCAAACTCTCCCTCTTTGCAGATGACATGATACTCTACATAGAAAACCCAAAAGACTCCACCCCGAGATTGCTAGAACTCATACAGCAATTTGGCAGTGTGGCAGGATACAAAATCAATGCCCAGAACTCAGTGGCATTTCTATACATTAAGAATGAGACTGAAGAAAGAGAAATTAAGGAGTCAATCCCATTTACAATTGTACCCAAAAGCATAAGATAACTAGGAATAAACCTAACCAAAGAGGTAAAGGATCTATACCCTAAAAACTACAAAACGTTTCTGAAAGAAATTGAGGAAGACACAAAGAGATGGAAAAATATTCCATGTTCATGGATTGGCAGAATTAATATTGTGAAAATGTCAATGTTACCTAGGGCAATTGATACATTTAATGCAATCCCCATCAAGATACCATGGACTTTCTTCAGAGAGTTGGAACAAATCATCTTAAGATTTGTGTGGAGAAAAAAAAAAAGAGATTTGTGTGGAATCAGAAAACACCCTGAATAGCCAGGGGAATATTAAAAAAGAAAACCATAAAAAAATAAAAAAGAAAAATAAAAAAGAAAACCATAGCTGGGGGCATCACAATGCCAGATTTCAGGTTGTACTACAAAGCTGTGGTCATCAAGACAGTGTGGTACTGGCACAAAAACAGACACATAGATCAATGGAACAGAGTAGAGAATCCAGAATTGGGCCCTCAACTTTATGGTCAACTAATATTCGACAAAGGAGGAAAGACTATCCACTGGAAGAAAGACAGTCTCTTCAATAAATGGTGCTGGGAAAATTGGACATCCAAATGCAGAAGAATGAAACTGGACCATTCTCTTACACCAGACACAAAGATAAACTCAAAATGGATGAAAGATCTAAATGTGAGACAAGATTCCATCAAAATCCTAGAGAAGAACACAGGCAACACCCTTTTTGAACTCGGCCACAGCAACTTCTTGCAAGATACATCCATGAAGGCAAGAGAAACAAAAGCAAAAATGAACTATTGGGACTTCATCAAGAAAAGAAGCTTCTGCACAGCAAAAGAAACAGTCAGTAAAACTAAAAGACAACCTACAGAATGGGAGAAGATATTTGCAAATGACGTATTAGATAAAGGGCTAGTATCCAAGATCTATAAAGAACTTATTAAACTCAACAGCAAAAAAACAAGCAAACAATCCAATCATGAAATGGGCAAAAGACATGAACAGAAATCTCACAGAGGAAGACATAGACATGGCCAACAAGCACATGAGGAAATGCTCCGCATCACTTGCCATCAGGGAAATTCAAATCAAAACCACAATGAGATACCACCTCCGGCCAGTGAGAATGGGGAAAATTAACAGGACAGGAAACAACAAATTGGAGAGGATGTGGAGAAAGGGGAACCTTGTTGCACTGTTGGTGGGAATGTGAACTGGTGCAGCCAGTTCTGGAAAACTGTGTGGAGGTTCCTCAAAGAGTTAAAAATAGATCTGCCCTAGGACCCAGCAATTGCACTGCTGAGGATTTACCCCAAAAATACAGATGCAGTGAAACGCCGGGACACCTGCACCCCGATGTTTCTAGCAGCAATGTCCACAATAGCCAAACTGTGGAAGGAGCCTCGGTGTCCATTGAAAGATGAATGGATAAAGATGTGGTCTATGTATACAATGGAATATTCCTCAGCCGTTAGAAACGACAAGTACCCACCATTTGCTTCGACGTGGAGGGACCTGGAGGGTATTATGCTGAGTGAAATAGGTCAATCGGAAAAGGACAAACATTATATGGTGTCATTCATTTGGGGAATATAAAAATTAGTGAAAGGGAAAAAGGGAAAGGAGATAAAATGAGTGAAAATATCAGCGAGGGTGAAAAACCATGAGAGACACGTAACTCTGGGAAATGAACAAGGGGTAGTGGAAGGGGAAGTGGGCGGGGGTTTGGGGTGACTGGGTGATGGGCACTGAGGGGGGCACTTGGCGGGATGAGCACTGTGTGTTATCCTATATGTTTGCAAATTGAACTCCAATAAAAAAATGTAATAATTAAAAAATAGACTAATCAACAAAAGAAAACTATAAATGTGTAAATTCTAAATAAAAAATTAGCACATAAATTCCAGGAATATATCAAAGAAAAACCAAGTGCTCTATCCACATAATCCATTACATTCAGCATGATTAGGGTCATGTCCAAAAGCCCCATTAAGGAATTCCTCCAAAGCATGCTGTGAGACAGAGTCATTAAAACTCTAATCTGATAGTTGAGGGTTGTTTTATGATTTTTTTTCACTCTAGAAACCAGGCAACGATAAAGTTACTGGCTGCCTGATTCTACTTTAGTGTGAAACATTAAAAATATGTGTCCTAAATTAGAAAATGGACAAACAGTTTGATCCCCAAATTCATTTGCAGCATGTGCACTCAGTGTGCAAAGTCAGCCCTCCTCCACAATCTGGTCTAACCTTTGTTTGGGGACCACTCACTTTTCCCTGTTAATTGGGTCATCTGGGGGGCAAATCTTTGTTATTCACTTAATGACCACAGATGTTCCCTTGTCATCTGTTCCCCCACCCCCTGCCATGGACCTTTTGTCAATGTTATTAGGCTCTGTATTAAAGTTATAGGTTAGTGTAAAATGAGCTGGGAGAGCTTTACATCATTTTCTTATTCTGGACTTATTTAAATAACATGTTAATTAACTCTTCTTTTAGTTTATATAAAATTCAGGAACAGAAAGTCTCCTGATTTTCTCTCTCAGAACTCATACAAACATGGTGTTTCTATGTCCAAGTGATGGAAAACTGCATTCTTGACTTTGTTTTCAAAAACTAGCTGATTATGTATGTATTCTATCTTCCAGATACATAACCCCACATTGTACCCTCTTGGGTACTCTTTCACCCTCTCACTGATTCCCTTATTAGCAAGTTAATAAACTTTGACATGTGCTCAAGGTCAATTTGTCTAAGAAAGTTTGTGGCGAAAGATGTGGTAATAGTGGGTCAAAAATAATTAGACCACAAACCTCAGTCCTGATCCAAACTCAGTCTCAGGCTATGAATGTCTTATAGGTTTACAATTTTTTTAAATGTATTAAAGATTTTTAGGCACATAGTTTAAAGAAAACACTTCTCAAGACTTTTAATAGAAAACAGCAGTCCACCAATACCAACACCCCATTTGTTCATTTCCCTCTCTCCAGACAGAGACCCTCTAAAATACTGTAGCTGATTCTTTTAATATTAAATAACATACTTCTACTACTATTTCTCGATTTTTCAGTTCTTAACATTTTTTATGGAAGATAAAATCAATCTCTTCACACATATGTATCCATCATGCAAACAATAATTTTGGTTAGATTAATATTAGGCAATTATATTTTACACTCCATGTTTGATTATAGCAGAGTTATGTAGTGTCTATTATTTCCTTCCTTGCAAAATGCTTTACTTTTTCTTGAGTAAATAATTGAATTTTGTTTCTTTGCTTGATTAGTTATATAGGACCCCAAAGCCGTCAATTGCTTTATCATATATCAATATGTTGAAACAGCTTTAAACGTTTCTTTAAAGGGTGCTTTAATTTTCATCTTCTTCAGCATGTCTCTCCTAAAACCTTTTGACCTGCTCCAGTATGGTTGAATTGTCCTCTGCACTCAGCTGGGAGAATTCAGTCAAAATTTTGTCCTATGCCTATACTAAACATCATGGGATATAGCAAAATAACTTATTATTTCAGAAAATACTTGTTCGAACAAAAGTGAACTAACAAAAATAGTTTGCGTATCAGGACTCACGACATACTCATCAAGGCTCTCTGAGAACCCAACTTCATGGTGTCCAATGATCCAAAGCTTTCAGGTAATAAACTTTACCCATCGACGCACTTTCTCAAATTGTAAGATCCTCCTGAAAATCATCCAGCTCAGGACCTAAAACTCTATCAATATCCTTCACTGATCTTCCCACTTTTGAGACAGTTCTAAGATCTGTCAACATGATTTTCTTCCCTACTGCAGTCAGCCTAATAGATTTAGGTATGTTTAATCAACAGGAGTTTCTGGTGGTTGCTTGGGAAGCCAACAGTCAACAATTTTACTATGAGATTTTCATCATTTTGGGGGTTCTTTTTGCCTCTCTTTTGTGATGGTCATACTTTAAAAATACGTTATGCTAAATCAATTGGGAATGATTTGAGCTGCAAGTAGGAGAAAAATCTAAGTACAATGGCTTAAAAAAATAGAGTTAATTTTTTCTTATGTATTTTGAGGTGGACATTTGCAGGCATTGGTTGAGTGGCTCCGTAATGTCAGGGTTAACCATCCCTGATTCTTTCAGCCTATCCTTCATGATTAGAAGGAGTAGCATTAGGGTTAGGGTTAAGGGTAGGCGTAGGAGTAGGGTGTAGATTTAGGGCTGGGGTGGGGGTAGGGTTAGTGGTAGGGGTAGGAGTAGGTGTAGGGTTAGGTGTAGGGGTAAGTGTAGGATTAGGGGTAAGGGTAGGGGTGTAGATATCTGTGTATACATTCCATGTGCATGTAGAGCAGGAAGACAGAGAAAGGGGACACATAAGCAATGTCTTTCTGTTTATCAGGAAAGCAACAGAGCAAACACACAACCTGCAGCACACCTCTTCTTTGTCTCATTAATCACATCTGCATCCTATGGGTCCCCCTAGAAGGAATAAAGTCTTGGAAAGGGCACATTCAGCTATTCAGTCTTTATCATGGTGACTCATAGTGATATGCATTCCCTGAACTGTGGTCTAAACCTTTGTGTCTTACACTCTTGTTTTCTTTACCTAGAATATCCTTCACCCCATTTTTCCTGCCCAAAGAAATCCCCAACTCTCCTTCAAGTATTTGCTCAAATTGTATCTCCTCATGAAGCCTCTCCTGAATACTCACAGTTAAAATTCATTTCTTCCAATGTACTCACGATGTACCTCTGTAAATAAGAGCACTTGGCATACTCTGCTTACTAGTTCACCATATCTTATTTGGTGTTTCCCTGTTGTTTTAATAAATATATTTTATTAGACATTTACTGTGTTCCAAGGATTGTGCTAACATCATAAGTTTTTTTAAGTTTAAATTCAATTTGAGGTGTTTCCCTGTTAAGTAGTTCTGTTATCACCAGTGTTTCACTGTGTCATACAATGCTGCAGAGAACATTTTCTCCAAATTTCTTTAGCAACATGTGTCTTTTTCTAGAATGGACACTTAGAGATAGCATTATTGGTCATAGTATTTCACATTACATTTTTTTTTTAGTATAGCTGACACACAATGTTTCATTATTTTCAAGTACAAGATTCTGATTCAATTTCTCTATACATTATACTACGTTCACCACAAGTGTAGCTACCATCTATCACCATATAACACTATTACAATATCATTGACTATATTCTGTGACTTTTATTCCTGTGACTTCTTCATCCCATAACTGGAAAACTGCATCTTCTAATCCTCTTCACTTATTGTGCCCATTCCCCCCTCCCTCCTCTTCTGGCAACCATCTCTTTTCTGTATTTATAGGCCTGGTTCTGCTTTTTTTTCTTTTGTTTTTGGTTTTGGTTGGTTGGTTTATTTTTGTTTGTTTTTTAGATTCCGTTTATGAGAAGAATCTTATGGCATTTGTCTTTCTCAGTCTAATTTATTCCATGTAGCATAGAATAGAGAGCCCTATGAAATAAACCCTCACTTTTATGTTCAACTAATCTGTGACAAAGAAGTCAAGAATATACAATGGGAAAAAGTCTCTTCAATAATTGGTACTGGGAAAGCTGAACAGCTACATGTAAAAGAATGAAACTGGACCACTTTCTAATACCATGCACAAAAATAAACTCAAATTGAGTCAAAGGCCTAAATGTGATACATGAAACTGTTAACATCCTAGAAGAGAAGCGCAGGTAGTCATTTCTCTGACATTGACTATAGAAACATTTTTCTAGATATATCTCAAGGTAAGAGACAAAAACAAAAATAAACCATTAAGACTACATAAAAATAAAAAGGTAAAAAATTAAATAAATAAAAATAAATAAAAATAAAAAGTTTTTGCACAGTGAAGGAAACTACCAACAAAACAAAAAGGCAATCTACTGGATGGAGGAAGATATTTGCAAGTGACATATCCAATAAGGGGTTAGTATCCAAAATACATGAAGAACTTAGACAACTTGGGATCCCTGGGTGGCTCAGCAGTTTGGCGCCTGCCTTTGGCTCGGGGTGTGATCCTGGAGTCCTGGGATCAGGTCACACATCAGGCTGGCTCCCTGCATGGAGCCTGCTTCTCCCTCTGCCTGTGTGTTTCTGCCTCTCTCTCTCTCTCTCTCTCATGAATAGATAAAGAAAATAAAAAAAAAAAAAAAACAAGAACTCATACAACTCAAAACCAAATAAACAATCTGATTAAAAGATGGGCTGAGGACCTGAATGGACATTTTTTTCAAAGTATTTCACATTTTTATTTTTAACATATACTACTAAGTGGCCATCCTTACATTGCTACTAGTCATTTATAAGAGTAGTTGTTTATCCAAAATCTTTCAATGCTTGATCTTATCAAACTTAATTATTTTTCAACTTAATGAAGGGGAACAGTATTTTGTTTTGTTTTGTTTTAACTTGCATTTCTATAGTTACTAGTAAGGTTGAATAACTTTAATAGGATTTTGAATACTTAAATTTTTCTTGCATTATTTGCCAGTCATGTCACTCTCCCAGTTTTTCTATTGGCAGGGCTCCCTTTTCTTATTGATTTGTAGGAGTTCTTTTTTTTTTTTTTAACATATTTGGAACACTAATCATTGACAAGTCGTGATTGTTGAAAATCTCTCTCCCTTTTTGTGACTTGTTATTTCTTCCTTTTTTTCTGTCATGCTGAAATTTTAAAGATTTTGCTGTCAGATTTAGCAGTCATTTCCTTTGGGTTCTTTTTCCCCATTTAGATGTCTGGTGTTAGAAGGCATTCTTTTCATTCGAGTTGAATTAAGTGATACCCCTAATACATTTAAGGGCATTCGCCTATATTTTATTTTAATAATTTAAAATTATCTTTACTGACTTATTTTCTCTAGATTTTATTTTAAGCTAATTTTATTTTTCCTTTTCTTTTAATTCCCATATAGTTAACATACAGTGTTATACATATTTTTCCAATTGGATGGCTAATTTTCCCAGCATCATTTACTAAATAAACAGTTATCTCTACTGAATTAAACTACCCCTTCCATCACATTCAAAATTTCTACATAAACATGAATCTGATCCTGGATGCTTTATTATTTTCAGTTGAAATGGCCTTTCCCAGAGCCAGTTTGCACTACTTGATTATTTAAGATATGTGAAAAGTTCTGACACCAAGTTGGCAAATTCTCCCAATTTCTTATTCTTTTTCAGAATTATTTTGGCTATTCTTGAAACTGCATTCATTCTTCTGAAGATTAAGATAAATTGTTTTGTGCAAACATCATTAGATTTTAATTGTGATTGCATTGAATATGTAGATTGATTTGGGGGTTATTGACATGTTTACATAGTGTATGCTTCCCCCTCCATGAACATGGTACATCTCTCTAATTATTTGTCATTCTTACCCCTCATTGTCTTTCTAAAAAATGTTTTGGTATAGTTGAAACTTAATATCACATTAGTCTCAAGGATACAACTTAGTGATTTAATGAGTTTATACATTATGCTATGCTCACCACAAGTGTGGCTACCATCTATTCCACAACATCACTATTAGAATATCATTTGAGTGTATTCCTTAGGCTGTGCCTTTTATTCTTGTGACTTATTTATTCCATAATGGAAAGCCTCTATCTCCCATTGCCCTTCATCCATTTTGCTTACTTCCTTACCTTCCTCCTCTCTAGGGATCTTCAGTTTGTTCTCTGTATTTATAGATGTGATTCTACTTTTTGTGTGTTTTTTAGATTCCATGTATGAGTGGAATCATAGGGTATTTTTCTTGCTCAGTCTGACTTATTTCACTTAGCATACTACCTTCTAGATCCATAGATCTATCCATGTTGTCTCAAATGGCACAGTCTCACTCTTTTTATGGCTGCATAGTATTCCATGACATATCTATATATTATCTATATATATCACATTTTCCTCATTCATTTGTCTATTGATGGACACTTACCTTGCATCCATGTTTTGGCTATTGTAAGTAATGCTGTAATAAACATAGGGTGAATATCATTTCAAATTAATGTTTTCATTTTCTCTTTGAGTAAATACCCAATAGTGGAATTATTGTATCATATGGTATTTTTATTTTTAATTTTTTGAGGAACCTCCATACTGTTTTCCACAGTGGCTGTAACATTTACATTCCCACCCAAAGAGTTTCTTTTTCTCCACCTCCTCACCTCATCATTATTTCACATGATTTTGATTTTAACCATTCTAACTGCGATAAGGTGATATCTCATTATAGTTTTGATTTATATTTCCCTGATGATTAGTGATGTTGAGCATCTTTTTGTCTGTCTGTTGACCATCTGTATGTCTTCTTTGGAAAAAATGCCTAATCAGGTTCTCTATCTATTTTTTAATTGATTGTTTGGCTTTGTGTGTGTGTGTGTGTGTGTGTGTGTGTGTGTGTGTGTGTGTTGAGTTGTAAAAATTCCTTATATATTTTGGATATCAACCCCTTATCAGATATATCATTTGAAAATATATTCTACTGTTCAGTAGGTTGCCTTTTTGTTTTGTTGGTAGTTTCCTTCACTGTGCAGGGGTCTTTTATTTTGAAGTAGCCCCAAAAGTTTATTTGTGCTTTCGTTTTCCTTGCCTTAGGAGACATATCTAGAAAAGTGTTTCTATGGCTATGTCAGAGAAATCATTGCCTGTGCTCTTCTCTAGGATGTTAATGGTTTCCATGTCTCATGTTTAGATCTTTTTAATTCAATTTGAGTTTATTTTTGTGCATGGTATTAGAAAGTGGTCCAGTTTCATTCTTTTACATGTAGCTGTTCAGCTTTCCCAGCACCAATTATTGAAGAGACTGTCTCTTCCTTATTGTATATTCTTGTCTCCTTTGTCATAGATTAATTGACCATATAAGTGTGGCTTATTTCTGGGGTCTCTATTCTGTTCCATTGATTTTTTTTTTTGGTGCCAGTACTACATAGTTTTAATTACTACAGTTTTGTAGTATGTCTTAAAGCCTGGTTTGTGATATCTCCAGCTTTGTTCTTATTTCTCAAGATTGCTTTGGCTACTCAGTCATTCTCTCTCTTTTTTTTTTTTTATTTACTCATGAGAAACAGAGAGACAGAGAGGCAGAGACACAGGCAGAGGGAGAAGCAGGCTCCATGCAGGGAGCCTGACATGGGACTCGATCCTGGGTCTCCAGGATCAGGCCCTGGGCTGAAGGCAGCACGAAACCTCTGAGCCACCCGGGCTGCCCTCAGTCATTCTCTTATGCCCTTCAATTAAATGTTATACTCTATTATTAATATCACCATCTTTCCTTTTTAGTTTGTTGATGAATTATAGATGTAGTATAAAGCTACATATATAGATGTAGATGAAAACTTTTGATTTTCATAGGTTTGGTATTGTATCTGATCACCTTGCTGAATTATTTTAATAGGTTAATAGTTTTTTAGTTGGTTTTCCTAGGATTACTGGGGAGGCAATCATACTTCTGCAAATAATAATTGTTATTCAGCTTCCTTTCTAACATTTATATATTATGTATTATTGTCTGACTTTATCACATAGAATAGTTATACAATGTTGCTTAACAGCAGTGAAAGAGGCATCATTGTATTATTACTAGATTTAAGGTCTTTATTGTTTATTAAACATGATGCTTGATATATATTTTTGGTAGATACATCAGTTAGGACTGCATTTAGCTGCATAAAAAGGAAAACTGATTCAATGACTTAAAGAAACATAGGTTTCATTTTTGTCACCTCAAATGTGAGAGAAAGACAGTCTAGGTTTCTTTCCAACTTCGCAACATCATCTTTACTGTGTGGCTTTTGTTCTTACAGTCACAATATGGCTGCTATTCTTCCAGGCCTTGGATTGCATTCCAGGCAGCAAGAGTGGGAAGAGCAAAAGGCTAAGTCTATCTCCTTTTATCTGAAAAACATAGATTTCTCAAAAGTTTCAGGTTTACACTTCCATTTTCATTTTTTTTTTTTTTTGGCTGCAACTGAGTTAAGTCACAATCCTTGGCTGCAAGCAGTGAGTATTTATAACTGGGCATGTTGCTACCTCTTCCATTAATAAGGAAGAAAGGGATAAAGGATAACAGGTAAGCAACAAGTAGTATCTTTCATGATGCCCTAATCAGGATATAAATTTCACTTTTATTCTTAGTGGATGAACAGGTATGAAAGCCTACTGATTTTATTTGGAGTATTGGGAGGGGAACTATCAACTCAATAGCTCACATGGTTTTTATCTTTTACTACAACTTTGTAATGTTAAATTATCCTTAAATTTCTGGAATAAAACCTAATCTGTCACTTTATAGGATCAAAATGTATGTGTAAAGAAACATGTATAAATCATAAATTTATTCTTTGAGGAACTTGACACAGTGAACTTGCTTTGTAACCATCATTCAGATTAAAAAAAAAAAGAAGAACTTTATAAACACCCAGCAGTCCCTTTCATATCCTTTCCCAATCTTTTTTCCCTTTCTCCACTGCAGAGGTAACCAATACCTTAGCTGCTAATATAGATAGTTTTCCTAATTTTTACCTTTATATGACTGTAATTATACAAGAGGTATTAATTTGGCTCTGGCTTCTTTTGGTCATAAATATACTCATGGGGTTCATCCACGTTATTGTAGGAAGCTTTAGTTTGTTTTCATTGCTTTTATTGTATATTTGTATAAATATATCAAAATGTATTTATTAGTGCTACCACTGATGGACATTTAGATTGTTTTCAGATAATGTCTATTGTAAATAGTACTACTATAAACAATCTTTTTTTTTTTTTAAGATTTTATTTATTCATTTGAGAGAAAGAAAGAGAGAGAACCACCAGGGGGAGAGGCAGAGGGAGAGGGAAAAACAGGCTCCCCACAGAGCAGGGAGCCAAAATCCAGGTTCAAACCCAGGAGTATGGGATCACGACTGGAGCCAAAGGCAGATGCTTATCTGACTGAGCCACCCAGGCGCCCCCCCATAAACATTCTTATATATATTTTTGGTTTTAAGTAATGGGTTATACAATCCTTCAGTTTTAGTAGGTAATGACAATTTTCAGAAAAGTCTGTACAAGCTCAAAATCCTGCCAGTAGTATATGGCACTTACCTGTGATTCACATCCTGGCTAACAGTCAGTATTGTTCATCTTTCACATTTTAGCTGTTCAAATAAGTGAGTGTGTCATTGTGGTTTTAAGGTATATTTTATTTATTTTTAATGAAATTGGAAATACATCTTTCACATTTTAAAAAATTATTTGGATATTCTTTTTGTGATGTATTTGTTCAAGTCTTTGTCCAGGCTTTCTATTGGGTATCTGCCTTTTTCTCATTGAATTTTAGGAATTCCTTGTATCTTTATATAATCTGGATATAATTTTTTGCTAGGAGATATATCTGTATCTATAAGTACATAGATCTATGGTCTTTTCCCAGGCTGTGTCTTGCCATTTCACTTCTTTAATGATTATTTTTGATAAACAGAAGTTTTTAATTTTTTAAAGATTTTATTTATTTATTCATGAGAGACACAGAGAGACAGAGAGGCAGAGACACAGGCAGAGGGAAAGGCAGGCACCATGCAGGGAGCCCAATGTGGGACTCGATCCTGGGACTCCAGGATCATGCCCTGGGCCAAAGGCAGGCTGAGTCACCCAGGGATCTCCAGAAGTTTTTAATTTTTAAATTACAAAATTTATTTGTTGCTTCCTTAACTTATAGTACTTTTTGTATCCTTCTTAAGAATTTTGTCTACCTCAAGATTATGTAAGTCTTAAAACAGATTCAATTATAGATCCAATTTCTCATGTTAGTATGACTTCATTTGGGTAAGTCGTGTTTTTCAAATGAATCTGTTCATTTTATCAAAATTTCAAATTTCTTTATAATACCCATTTATGTGTTTAATGCCTATAATGTCTGCCAGTGATGTGTTCCTTTTCATTCTTCATATTAGAAATGTGTATTTTCTTTTTCTTGATCAGTCTTGCTAGGGGTAATCAATTTTACCAGTGTTTTCAAAAAAGCAAACCTTGACCTTTTAAAAAACTTTTTTTACCATACTGTGTTTTCTATGTCATTAATTTAACTAATATGTTCATGTTAATTCTCTTTTATTTTCTTTGATTTTTATCTGATTTTCAGGCTTTTGTTTTTTTCTAACATATCCATTTATAACTAAAAAATTCACCCTGGCTATAGCTTTAGCTGCATCTCACAAATTATAATGTGTTGTATTCTCATTAACTACAAAATATTTTACAATGTATTTTGCGTCTTATGACAGATAAGTTCTTAAAAACTATTTGCTTAATTTCTAAACATTTAATTCTTCTGTGACTAAATAATATTTATATGATTAAAACTCTTTGGAATTTGTCATTATTTGCTTAGGTAGGATGTGATTAATTTTTATAAATGTTGCATGTGTACTTGAAAGGAATGTGTGTTCCGCATGTTCAATGTGTACCACATATTTTAATTAGATCAAGTTTGCTACATGTATTGTTCAAAGATTCTATTACTTTACTGATGTTTTTGTCAGTTTTATCAATTACTGAGAGAGATATATTAAAATTCCCTACAATTAGCATTAATTTACTTCTTTTAATTTTGTTAAGGTTTACTCTGTGTGTCGTAAAAGCCATGTAATTAGTTATAAACAAATTTAGAATTACCATTTCTTACTAGTAACTTTACCCCTTTACCATTATGAAATACTGTCTTTATCTCAAATAGCGTTCTTTCATTAAAGCTTATTTTGATATTAATATAGTTACACCTGTTTTCACTTAGTCTTTCTTGGTCAGCCCAATTTTTTTGCATCTACATTTTTAACATATCTTTTATAAGCAGAAAGTAACTACATTTGCTTTTATTTCTTTAAGTCCAATCTTACAATCATTATTTAATTTGGAAAACTTAATATATATATTCAGATAAATATGATATATAGATATATGATATAGATATATTTATGCATATATATTCCTATACTGTAGTTGAGGATTGGAGATGTCTCCTTTAGTTGAAATAGATTTCGTATTTCTGTTTCTTGGTGTTTTAATTTTTCAGAGTGATTTATAATAGAAGGAGGCAGATAAATCTTAAGATTTATCTGTCCTCTTAAAACCAGCAATATACCTTTTATATATTATGATTTTTAAAAAAGATTTTATTTATTTATTCATGAGAGACAAAGAAAGAGAGGCAGAGATATGAGCAGAGGGAGAAGCAGGCTCCCTGTGGGGAGCCCAAGGTGGGACTCAATTCCAGAACCCTGGGATCACGTTCTGAGCTGAAGGCAGACGCTCAACCACTAAGCCACCCAGGTGCCCCTATGTATTATGATTTTGAAAAGTATCTCTGCAGCCATAGTCTCTCATCCCTCCTTGGCCCTAATGTTGATTTTTCTTATCATACTTGCAAAAGGCTTACTTTATTGTTTGTTTCAAATAACTAGTATTTACAAACTCTTTTCAACTTACCCAGGTTGAGTGGATCATCAACTTCCTGCCAAGTATATAATGATTATACAAATAAATTCTGTTGTTAAATTAGTATATAAATATATTTTTTAAAATATTCATTATGAGAGTGTTTGTCTTGTAATAGGTGAATTTAACCCATTTATTTTTACTGTGATTAAAGACATGTTTGGACTCTTTCCTAACATCTTATTTTCTGTTTTGTATTTACTATACTTTGTCTGCCTGCCTTCTTACCTTCCTTCCTTCCTTCCTTCCTTCCTTCCTTCCTTCCTTCCTTCCTTTCTTTTTGGCATTCTTTTCCTGCCCATAGCAGAAAATTGTCTGCTTTTTGGGGCTATTCAACATCTTCACAGTTTTCTAAGTTTGAAGGAACTCCTTATCTTTTGAGTCCATGTCTCCCCAAGGCAGGAACAAGAAACTCACATCTCAGCCTCCCTAGCATAAGGAGTACAAGCAAGCAATTGGTCAGACTCAGTATGATTTTATTCAAGGGAGAGAGATCAAGAAGTGTCATGAAGAATCCATTATGGCCTCAGTGGTAGACATTTAGTTTTCCAAGGGCTGCAGTGGTTGTAGTATGAACTATGAAGAGTGACTTGCCATGACTAGTAGAGGTGGCAACAGGCATGGCAGGAAATTCTCCTATGGTGTTCCACAGTATAATCTGAGCACTGTATCTGCCACCTAGCTCCTGCCATGAGTTTCTGGCCCTCTTGCAGATTCTGTGATTTATTCAGTGTCATTTAATAAGTTCCTTTTCTACTTCAAGTAGCTAGGAGAGAGTCTGCTATTCTTGCCCAATGAATTTTACTCCCAGTCTGCTGTTCAAAGACACTCCCCCAATTCCAACAAATCAAAATTTCTATAAATTTATGCAAGTGTTTTACTGGCTTATATGCTCACTAATATTTCTGGAGTTCTATTACTTCCTCCTGGGTTCATTTTTCTTCATGCATCATCCTTTAGTAGTTCTTTGAGCAAAGACACCCAGGTGAAAAGTTCTAAGAGTGCCTGAAAGTCTGTTTCATTCTCACTCGTGAAAGATAATTTTCTGGGTTTGGAATTCTGGGCTCGAAGTTATATAAATATTTTCCTTCAGCACTTTGAAACTCTTATTCATCGTCTTTGTGTATCAAAGATTGCTAATAAGAAATCTGATGTTGCCTGATTTTTATTTCCCTATAACTAGTTTATAATCTACTTTTTCTCTCTAGAGGCTTTTCTCTTTTTTTCTTTATCCTTGATGTGTCAAAGATTCACTGTGTGGGTCCATATGTGTGTGTGTGTGTGTGTGTGTGTGATGCATATGCACGCACACACGTGCATGATACTTTTCAAGTTCTCTTCAGCACCTTGAGCGTTCAGCCTCTGTATTTAATTGCTTTTTTTTTTAATTTCAACAATCAAAATTGGTTCGTGAATGAATTAATGAGTTCTTCCTTTATCTCTCAAAGGTATACGTATTTTAAAGGTTTGGGTTTTTCTTTTTTTTTCAGATGCTCTACTATCACTATACCCTTGGTTCTTCCATTAATTGTATTGTTTTGCATCTGTGGCATAAAACTTCCTTGGGTTTTTTAATATTTGGTTCTTATCTTCTCTGAGAAAATTCTCCCCAGTGTGTTCTGAGCTGTGAACTGCTCCCTGCAGGCAGCCAGCTGGAGGCATCTCCATGCAGCCAGAATCGGTCCTGGCCTCCAGGCTACAGATGGCTACAGCCTCTCCTGTTTCCCATACACATTTCCTTTCTTTTCCATTTTTTTTTTTTAAGAAAAGCTTTACCATTTTGAATCCAAGGAAGTTCCCTTTTTTGACTTCAGTCTTAGCTCTGAATTTATTACTCTGGTTTTACATATATTTTCTACCATGTCTAAAGATGTTATGTAGAAGGAAGAAATTTTAGCATGTAGTCAAGCTGCTCTCTTGATAGTAGACACTTGTGTCTAGCGCAGTCTGGCACCAGACGGGGTTGGAGGTGGCAGCGGCAGAGCAACATCTGGGCCTCATTAGGGGTCCTCGGTCTCATGCTGGCAATAGTGTGGGTGGTGTCTTCCCTTGTGCCTACTCAGCCCTCCCTGCTGGTATCTAATGAGGTGTCTGCTATTCCCCTCTGGGCCCTGGATTTCTGACCAAGTCTCAGTTCAATGTGTCATGGGTCAGAGTACCTAGTTAGGTGTCTACCATCTGTATCCACCAGCCTCCAGGCCTTGTGGGGACATGTTTGGCTGGTCCCCAAGGAGTTTTATGTGGCTGCTGCCTTAGGCTCCACTGCTCAGGTAGCTCCTCTGCTATCTTTAATCTACTCTTCCACGCTGTGACCTGGAACTTTCTCATCTTACAGTTCCCAAACTTTTCTGTGACACCACAATCACCTGGGGTGTTAAAGATTTCTGAGCTCCACATGTGAGAACTTCTGATTTTGTGGGTCTGGGGTGAAGCCTGAGAATTTTCATTTTTAACCAGGTGTCAGGGGATGCTAATGCTGCTGCTTGGGAGACCACAGTCTGAGAATCATTGTCCCAGACAGAAGAGCAGGGAATTATTCTTTCTCTCTTATACCAAGACCTTGGCTTCGGCAGTAGAAAAGACAGGAATTTGACTGATGTACTCTCTGATTTTAGTGGCTTGGGGACAATATTTCCAGCTAGGGGTCTGAGCTTGAGGGTTAGGAGAAGGGTGGGGTTATGGGGTTAACAGTGATGTGGGTTATCACAATATCATCCGTCTAGTGTAGTTGGTATTTTAGGTGATAGGTTTTTTTTTTTGTTCTCTTCCAAGAAGATATATACATATATAATTGTACACAATACTTTTTTTTTTTTTTTGGTAGTTAATCTCTCCTCCACCTGGAATAACACATTTAGGGACAAGATGGGATCTAATTCAGACACCTGGAGAACATTAATATTACACACCCTGGATCAGAAGGCTCCTCAGAAGTGAAAAGTTGAAGAACTAACTTCAGAGACATCTCCTGGCTTCACAGGTCACAGTTGGAGAAAACCAATTTCAGGGAGCCCCGTTCACCTGCATTACTTACCTGAGTTTATTTTTAAAAAAGATTTTATTTATTTATTTGAGAGAAAGAATACAAGCAGGAGGAGCAGCAGGCACAGGGAGAAGCAAACTCCCCACTGAGCAGCAAGCCCTATGCTGGGCTGGATCCCAAGATCCTGGGATCATGACCTGAGCCAAAGGCAGACACTTAACTGACTGAGCCACCCAGGCGCCCCATTTGCTTGAGTGTATATTGAAGTAACTACATAGGGCTCTGAGCACAGCCCCAGGTGATTCCCAGCCTTCTCCACTTTCTCCTGCCCCTGATTCTGCCACACATGGTAAAAGACCAGAGAAATCATTAACATCGTACGGATGGACTGATACTTTGCACGTGTGACTTACTAGCTTGGTTAGTATCTTAAATATGTTAAATGCAAGATATGTGTTGAAATTTAAAACTCTGCTTTGGTGTAGGACTAACTAACACAGCATTTAGTAAAGGCACAAAGTTGGTGGTTCTCATAGCAACAGTGGAAAACATAATTGATCTTCCCCAACAAATCCGGCGATCCTTCAGTATTGCCCATCTCGGTGAAGGGCACCATCTTTGTTCAAGTTGCACAAGCCAGAGACTGAGTATAAATCCTGGCACTGCCTCTCCCCAACCCTCCGGCTCCCGAAGTGCGCATGTGCCCATACACACACACACACACACACACACACACACACACACACACATTGCTCACAAAGGCCTCTTTATTTAGGCTTTCAAAGAGCTCAGGATCCTTCTGCTGCACTCCCTTCTCCTTTGTCTGGGCTTCTTGCATCCGCTCTGGTCCCACAGTCCTTCTACACTCTGGCAGCCTGAGTGTTTTTTTGTTTCCATTATTATTATTATTATTATTATTATTATTATTATTATTACAACACACCTGTAATCATGCAGCAGCTACTGAACATGTCAAAAGAGTCTCAGCCTCACACAGAATACAGGAAGGATAACTTCAAGCCTTACTGAGATACTATTTCCCACTGATCAGATGGGCAAAGACCAAAACATTTGATAACACTGTTGACAATTGTGGGGAAGCAGAAGCTCTCACTGTCACTGATGGCCAAGTACATTAGGAAGCTTCCATCCAGGTGTACCACTGCCATGGTAGTTTGGAAATATTTATCAAAGTTACGCATTTGCATACTTTTGGATACATTTTTACAAATTCACCCTATAGGGGAAAATATTATATGGTGGTGATTATTTGTTGCACCATCCATTGCTCATAATAACAAATGATTGGAAATTACCAAAGGGTTTATCAATAGGGGACAGGTAAAGGGGTGCATTTATATAATGGAATTCTATATGGCTGTGAAATACAATGAGGCAATTCTCTATGTACAGACATAGAATATTCCTTAAGATATATGGTTTTGTGGAAATAAAATCACAAACAAATTGCATAATGATGTTATGAACCAATGTACATTTGATGCTTGAACAATGCCAGGGTTTGGGTGCCACCTCCCTACCTCCTTCCTTCTCATGGAGTCAAAAGCTGTGTATAACTTTTGACCCCTTAAAAACGTAACTGCCAGTAGCCTACTATTGACCAGAAGCCTTACCAATAGCACAGTCAATTAGCACATATTTCATATGTTGTATGTAGTATTTTTTTTACAATAAAGTAAGCTAGAGGAAAGGAAATGTTATTGAGACAATCATGAGAAAAATACATTTACAGTACTGTACTACAGAAATCCACATTTAAGTGGATGCATTCAGTTCAAACCCATGTTGTTCAAGGATCAACCATACATTTGTACATGCATAAAATCTTTCTGGAAGAGTACACCAGAAACTGTTAACATTAAGTAAGCCACGGCGAAGAAGCTGGGTGTCTGCAGGAGAGATTTTTTTCTTTAAGTCACCTATTGTTACTTTGTAATTTCAAACCATGTTACATTGTTACCTACTCAAAAAATTGTATAAAATTTATAAAATGTATCATGTCAGCACTTATAGCATGCCTGGTCTCTAGTTCCTCTGTATTTGCTGAATGAATAAAATATGCTCTATATTAATGACCTTTTGCTATGTAGCAAACTACCCCAAAATTTGCCCCTATAAAACAACAAATAATTATTACCCTCTGTTTCTATGAGTCAGGAATCTGGGCATGGCTTAGCTGAGTGTCCTGGGTCGCAGTCTCTTGTGACGCTGTAGATAAGTTACAGTTACTTGAAGGTTCAGCTGGGGCTGGGGAATCTGTTTGCAGGTACACACATGTGGATGTTGGAAATGACCTCACCTGGGCTCCTCACCACATAGCCCATCCGTGGCAACTGGTGAACAGAGACAGAGAGAACAAGAGAAGGCATCCAAAATGGAACCCCAGTCTTTTTTGTAATTCAGTCCCAGACGTGACCTCCTATCACTTCTTCTGTGTTCTGTACATTAGAAACAAGCTGATGAGTCCACCTGCACTCAAAGTGAGAGGAATATAGGGCATGAATCTCAAGAGGTGTGGATCTCCAGGCTGTCTCAAAGGCCGCATATTGCATGCTCTGATGGCTTTACTGGTTGTTCATTTGGGTAAAGACTTTGGTGAGGCCTAGTAGGCCTGGCTTGTCACCTGCACATACCCTCCTGTCCCTCCAGCCTGCTCTATATAAGCCTTTCTTAAATTCCTCAAACAAGCTATGCTCCTGCCAGTTCTGAGGCCTTTGCACATGCTGTTCCCACTACCTGGAATGTTGACTCAAGCCTAAAGGGAAAAACACTACCTTCTCCCACTATGAGATTTTGCCAAGTGCTCATCCTTCCCTCTGTTTAATTTGTGATTTTTCCTTTGTTTGTGTGATTGTTGGACTAATGCCCATCTCTCCCAGAAAGCTCTGAGAGGGCAAAAGTGTATCTGGTTTCATTTCAGTGGTTTCCCCAACGCCTAACGCTAATTACATGGTAACTACTTGGTAAATATTAGATGAATGAATTAATCCTTGTCCTTAAATGGGTTAGGGTCCCAGTAGGAAACAGATGGTTCCTTCAGAAGAAATAAATGAGAAGAGTTTAGGGCAAGGACTTTCTACAAAGGTGGAGCAAGATTAAGAGAAATCCACAATGTAGCACTCTGGGGCTGGCAGCACTGGGAAGCTGTTAGTACCCTAGGAGCAAGTTGAGGGATCCATTATGGAAATCCAGTAAGATCTGCAGTTGTGGGAAAGGCCTGTGAGGTACTGTGGTCTTTGCTAGAAGAACATGGCCAGTTCATGGAGATCTGGAAGGAAAAGAGGTGGGGGAGATCCACCATCACCCATTTTACTTCCTCCAGTGTCCTGCCAGTATCTCCCATTGAGCAAGCCCACTGGAAGCTAGGAGACCAGGGACCCCATAGACACAGTCTACAGAGGTCAGGTTCCTGGGCATAGAGCAGGGGAGGAAGGGTAAGAGTGCATCTGGAGGGGCAAGCAAGGAGCTTTCCCATGCATCCCACTGTTTACCCTCCTGTACTTTGCCTGGATGAAGTTTCATCAGCCACATATGATTGTAGGATCATGTCAACTCAGTCACATGCTCAGTTAGAACCTAAAATGTTAACCAGTTTAGGTTCACTTGAGGAAGTGGGGTGGGGGGAAGAGGAAAGAAACAGCCAGATAGCAGAAAACATACCAGGTGCCAGGCACTATGTTTTGCACCAGTCAGGACACACATCTGGAATATTTCCAGACCACCTCTGGAATGGCAGCTGCAGTTGGGAGTCACCACCAGATTCAATTTATGGCAATCCCTTGTCATTTTCCAAGATCCATATGCCATTGACACAGGCTAAAGAGGCAAATCAGATGGGGCTGTGACAGACCTCTCACTCTGCCCCTTCCTGTCTCTGATGGTGATCATGATCTCTGCAGCTTCTCAGGATGCAATCCTACTTCTGCTTTGTTATCCCAGCAGGGAAGACTAGTTCTTTACCCCTTCCTCCTACAATGGCCCTCATCCCACGGGTCCAGGGAGCCGATCTGGGGACTCCATAAGGGGCCACGTCTGTCTATTCCAATGATCTATTCTGGACCGGGGGAATAACTATGTGGTAGGTCTACAAGCCTGTTAGGCCCACTCTGAGTCAGATTTGGGCCTGAACTCCATTTACCCGACCACCACGAGCCTCCACTTTAACTGGAAGAATACAGTGGCATTTTTGATTTTCTAAAAATTGTTGGGATGCCTGGGTGGCTCAGTGGTTGAGCATCTGCCTTTGGTTCAGGGCATGATCCTGGAGTTCCCACATTGGGGTCCCCACATGGAGCCTGCTTCTCCCTCTGCCTGTGTTTCTGCCTCTCTCTGTGTGTCTCATGAATAAATAAATAAAATCTTTAAAAAAATAAAAATAAAAATTGTTATACCGTGTCCTAAGAATTAATGTCACTTTAGAGCCAGTGTCCAGAAATCTCCAAAAGGTCCACATTTCCCTTTATCCACCATATACATGACCCTAGTAAACAGCCAAAAAGTCCAATAGGGAAGAATTTAAGAGAGATTTACAGCATGTATTTGTGCCAATGTTGCAGGGTCTCTTCTCTGGATGCTAGGTCTCCCCTTTAATGAAGGAGACTCTGGGTCTGCAAACTGGCTTCAGTCTGGAAATTTGGCTGCTAATAATTTCATTCTCTAGGGTTCCATTAGCCACTGTCAAAAGTCATGTGGGTCAAAGCATTCTGGTCACCTCTATCTTACTGCTCATTATAATAAACACTCTCTCTTGTCTTTGGTAGTTAAGTACTGCCATTGGTTTCTGCCACTGTGGAATCCCACCATTACCAAGGACACTGCATGGATCATCTCTACAGTGATATTTCCCACTGTCAGACCTGGTCTATAGGAGGCCAAGCACCAGGTCTTTAAGCAAGAGAAGGCAAGTCTCCTTAGACACAAGAGAGCAGGCCCGTTCCATGAGCTGGGAACAGACTCAGATTCAGACAGACTTATGGTTCACGATTCTCAGCTTCATCTGAATCTACTGATATATTGCATTCCAAACCTCAGGGCCATACTGCCTTCCATGCTCACTTGGGTACCTGTCAAGTCTTTGAATTCAACTGACATTGTAATTCTGCAATATTCACACAGTCTCTATCTGACTGTAGGCAAAGGTAACTCTATGGCTATAGCACAGAAAATGACAAAAGTTTCTGGTTTCCTGACTGTGACTTGAGCTGAAGTTTCAACCATAAGTTTGTCATATTCTTTCTGTAGGGTGTCTGGTGTAGTAAGAAGAGTAATCCAGTCCCACAGTCCTTGAAGCCATTCTTACTGCAGTTAAGGGCAGCAGTCACCTGGGCTCTGGCTTTAGTAGGGCTCCACTCAAAGCAACTGCAGGTAGGAATTTAGCTAATGGTGACGCCCAGGATGGCATATATTGCTAGGACCATATTTTCCACTGTCAAGGAGCTTATCACTGTGCTCCAGGCCTGGGACATGACCAGATTAACCCCAGAATCTATCTTGGAGTGTCTGTTTCTGAAGAACATGCCTAGTACTGTATCAGGATCCAGGCTGGGAAATAAAACCCATGCTGGCTATTTTAAAAGAAAGATTTTAACATTTAGAATCATTTAAACAGGTATTGGAGGAGTCAATTAGCCACCTTAGCTGACTCTGATGTCACTTTGAACTACAACAGCCAAATCTTAGATGAAGTCTTCAGTGCTAGCACATTCTGCCTGGCCAAGCCTTGTGGTCCATCTTTCCCAGTCTGCAGCCTGAGCATCCGTGCCCATGCATGCTGCCCTGCTGTCTGCTCCCACTTATTATCAATGTGCCAGTGGCAGGGCTCAAACCAGTTTGCTATTGCTACAGTCCAGGCCCCAGGTCAGTGTGTGGCATGAGACTATTTTTAATATACATGATTAACAATTAACTAGATTCTCACAACAATTTTCTAAAGAAGAAACAATGACCCCATTTTTCAGTTGAGGAATCTCAGCCCTGCCTGGAACCCCATGAACCTGAAATTTCGGGTGGGACTTTAAAAAAAAATGTCAGGTAGGCAAAAGCCCATCCTAGGAGGATGTCTCTATTCTACCACAGTAACGATTATGATAATGACTGACATGAATTGGCACTTTTTACATGCTAGGCTCTGGGTTAAGAGATATACATGTGCCATCTATTTGAACTCTTACAAAAAACCCCTAAGGCAAATAATATTTCCCCCATTTTACAGCTGAGAAACCTGGAGCTGTATAGAAGAGAGACACTTACCCAGGGTCACAGCCCATGCTTAATCGTGGTTGCTTAAACATGATGCACACTGCTTCCTTTGTACAGACCTTTTGTGTTTTGTGCTGTGGTAGGAAAAACAATGCCCCCCCAAAGATACCCACATCCTAATTTCTGGAACCTCTGAATATTTGCTTTACAGGAAAAAGAGATTTTGCTCATGTGGTTAAGGACCTCGAGATGGAAGGACACTTGGGTGGCTCAGGGGTTGAGTGTCTGCCTTCAGCTCAGGTCATGATCCCGGGGTCCTGGGATTGAGTCCTGCATTGGGCTCCCACAGGGAGCCTGCTTCTCCCTCTGTCTGTGCCTCTCCCTCTCTCTGTGCATCTCTCATGAATAAATAAATAAAATCTTAAAAAAAAAAAAAAAGGACCTCGAGATGGGGAGATTATCCTGGATTACCTGGAGAGGCAGAAGCTAATCCCTTGATTCCCTAAAACTTGTGGTCAGTGGGAGACAAAAGCAGGACTAGAGAAATACGATTTTCTTGGTTGTGAAAATGGAAGAAGGAGGCTATGATTCTAGTGTGTGAGTGGTCTCTAGAAGCTGCAAAAGGCAAGGCATTTCCCCTGGAGCCTCCGGAAGGAAAGCCCTGTGAATACCTTGAATGTTAGCCTAGTGAGATCCATGAAGGACTTCTAACCTACAGATCTGTTAAAATACTCAGTTGTGTTGTTTTAAGCCACTAAGTGTGTGGTCATTTGTTACCACAGCAATACAAACTGATAGACACACCCTCTCCTGAAAGCAAGCAGATGACTCCAGGGAGCTTTGCTTCGACGGCTCCATAGGAATCTTGTCTTCCTCAGCTGCCACCTGCCCAGAAATGGCGCCCTGGGTACAAGTCTTGAGCAGCTTTTCTCTAGAAATGGCTCAGATCATTTCCCCAAATTAGCTCAGATGTTCTGCAACATACAACCATAGATGTCCAGTGATTAAGCAGAGAAGACACCCACCTTAAGCCAATTAATATTGTTGCTATTATTATGATTTTATTTTACCCTTGTATACAACAGTCATTGTCTTCAGGCTGTTCTGAGGGTCTATAAAGTCCAGACATGCCCAGCTCCCCACCCACAGCAAGCTCAGTAGCCCAGGGGCAGATCTCTAGAGAGGTGTGGTGCCAGCTGCAGCCAGGAGCG
The DNA here is from genome assembly GCF_048164855.1 of Canis lupus baileyi. Classification (NCBI taxonomy): domain Eukaryota; kingdom Metazoa; phylum Chordata; class Mammalia; order Carnivora; family Canidae; genus Canis; species Canis lupus. The sequence goes on from NC_132839.1 coordinate 39,644,188, forward strand.
CACGATGGCGAAAAGACTCCTCATGACCCAACAGGAACTCCCACGGTGCCTCCTAAGCCCAGCCCTTGTATTTCTCAGGGCTGCTTGCTTCTCATAGTAAATTTACATAATCTTGTCCTGGCTTCTTCAGGAGCATGGTTGGTCACATTATCCAAGGGAGATCTTGCCAGGGAGGGTCAACGGGATGAACTTCAGATCCATAGCTGTAGTTGGTCCTGAGGCCTAAAATGATATTCAATATCTCCCTCCATGTTATAGGCTGCATTGTGTTCCCCTCCCCCCAGCACCCTCATCCCCTGCTACAAATTCACATATTGTATCCTAGTCCTTAGTATCTCAGACTGTGACTGTGTTTGGAGACGGGGTCTTTACAGAGGTGCTCAAGCTAAAATGAAGCTGTTAGATTGGCCCTAACCCAATATGGCTGGTGTCGTTGTAAAAGGGGGCAACTTGGACAGAGGGACAGATGTGGGTAAGTGGAAGACGATGTGAAGACACAGACAGAAGACGGCCTTTGACAAGCTAAGGAGAGCAGCTTGGAACAGTTTCTCCCTCATGGCCCTCAGAAAGAGCCCACCCTACTTAAATCCCTTGAGTTTGGACTTCTGGCTTCCAGGGCTGTGAGACATTTTGGTGTTTAAGCTGTCCAGTCTGTGGTAGTTTGCTATGGGCTCCCCAGGAAACTATATATACTGCTACCATGTGTCCTAAACTCCCCTCACGCTTGGCCAGCACTGCTGGCTGGGTGGTGTGCCCAGTGGGATCACCTCCAGCTCTTGGGGGTTGAGCCCCTGGTTACCACACACTTACCAGGTTATGGCTGTAGTGCTGTCTAGTCAGGATTCAAATCGGGCATGGGAGCACCCCGAGGTGCCACAATGGGTCCCCAATTCAAGTATGGTTCTCGTGGTTCTTCTCTCTACATGGCAATTAGAGTCAATTTCCTTACAGAATGGTAACCCATTCTGGTGTCCATTGTCTCCTGGCACAAGGAACTCCAAATTACCAGGTAGCACCTGTTGCTGTAAGTCCAGCAGGACTCCTTCTGCGTCTCCAGTGGAAGATCTCTTCCCCTCTGGCAACGAGGCCCTCTAGACCCTCAGGAGACCCACAGAACCTAAAATTGTGGTGGTGGGAAGCACCAATCCCCTGTGCAGGTCACTAGGAACGATGATGAGCAGGGTCATTCCAGCAGCAGGGACTGCTGCTGGCTCCAAGGCTTGTGCATCCAGTCATTCTGCACCTCTGGTTGAAGGCCTGTGCCAGCCGGAAGAGCAGGGCCCAACCTTGTACAATGTATCCCTAAGCTGACAACTTAGCTGCAATTTCAGGAGGCTCTTTCCATATTCCCCAGGCCAAAAGCTTCCGGTTGGTGCAAAATCTTGGAGGAACATGGATCTGATGATCATGTGGTCATTGCTCTCTATACCTCCCTTGCTATTAAGTGGGCCTTTTGGTCCGAGGTAACGTTGTGCAGGATCCCGTGTCAGTAAATCAGATAACGTGAGTCCTCCAAGAGTGGGGCTGACAGGAAATGCTGAACCATCCCTGGAATATGTGACAGCCCCAGTCAGAATGAACTATTGGAATTTGCAGAACAGAAGGGGTAATCGATTTGCCACCAGGTAGTTGTTTGGGCTCTCGGAGGGGTGGTGGCATATCTGGGGCTCAGCATAGTCCATGTTGCTGGCAGGTGGGATGTTCAGCAATGGCAGTAGCTGGATCAGTCTCGGTGGGAAGAAGTCCAGGCTGTTGGGACATGCACAGCCTCCTTCTCTGCCACCATGGCTACTCTTCATGAGCCCCTTGTGCAAACCCTGCACTGGCTGAGGACAGACACTGGTGGACACCTCTTGGAGGAATCCCCTTGTCCACCTGCTTATGTCACACTTCCTCTGCACTGGGCACTGTGAGGTGGGCGTTAATGTGCAACACCAAGGTCCTCCTACAGTGTGCCTGCTCCCATGGGCCCATCCACATGTGGCCACCACAGCACAGAGCTCCCACTTCTGCTCCTCAGGCCCTGATCAGCCGGCCATGCCACTTACGACTGTGCGTCAAGATTTCCAACCTTAGGCCACTTCTCCCTCCAATCAAGGCAGGTGACCAGGTACGCTGCCTGCAGTCTGTCTAGGGGAGGATTTTCCCTCACCGCTGTCTCTCTGGGACCCTCTAGAATAGGGCTTCTCTCTTTTGCTAACAGGGATGTACCTCTGCTCCAGGAGAACTGCTGGAGGCTCTGCGTGCGGCCATCTCTGCAGTTCTGCTTCTCTGAAAGTGACCTGGGCCAAGCCGTCTCCAATGCAGGACAGGAGGATTTTTTTTTAATTTATTTTTTATTGGTGTTCAATTTACTAACATACAGAATAACCCCCAGTGCCCGTCACCCATTCACTCCCACCCCCCGCCCTCCTCCCCTTCTACCACCCCTAGTTCGTTTCCCAGAGTTAGGAGTCTTCACGTTCTGTCTCCCTTTCTGATATTTCCCACACATTTCTTCTCCCTTCCCTTATATTCCCTTTCACTATTATTTATATTCCCCAAATGAATGAGAACATATAATGTTAGGACAGGAGGATTTGCTCAAAGGCTGCCACATGCCCTGAAGTGGGCTGGGCTGATCGTCTTCCCTCCTTTTCCTCTTCCCTTCCATCACTGGGAGTTCTGCACAATCAGGGAAGCACCTTCCACTTGGCTTCCACTTTTTTTCAACACAGGACTGCACTGCCCCAGGAGTGGAGCTGGTGGGATGCTCGGCACTCCACTCACCTCTGCCTGGTGAGTCAGCTGTCTCCAGAGTCCCAGCCTCAGGGTCTGTCTCCTGAGGCCACTTCTATACCCTCGTTCTTTGGTCTGAGCCCTGAAAATGGGGGCTAAGATCAAGGTGCTTGTGGAGGTGGCTTGTAGGGAACTGCTCCCAGGAGAGCCCAGTGAGGGGGCTCTGGAAGAAGCTGAGGAAGGGTGCATTTTCAAGCTGAATTCCCAGATCAGCTGGATCCCATGTGGGGCTGGAGGAGTCAATTACCCCTCTAGGTTTGTCTCACTTAGAGGTAAGAGAGCTTCCATACTTCTGTACCAGGACTTGCCCTGGAGGATGTTTTGTTTCTGGCAGTTCCAGCTCGCCGGTGGTGGTTCTCCAAGGAGAGCAGAGGGACCAGTGGAGGAGAGAACCGCATCAAGGCTGGAGAGGGGTGTACATGGGACCACGTGGGCACAGCTGTTGTTGGCTGCAACATGCCGCGGAAGCATCCAAGTTTCGAAGAGGCATTGGTTCTCCGGGGCTGCTGTAAACAAGCCCAACGACCTGGGTGGCTTCCACAACAGGACTGTATTATCTTATGGTTCCAGAAGCTGGCAGTCCAAAATGCAGATGTTGGCAGGATTGGTTCCCTTTGAGGGCCACAAGGGAGAATCTGTTCCCGGCCTCTGTCTTGGCTGCTGGCGGCTTCAGGCGTTCCTTGGCTTGTAGATGATCTTCTTCCAGCGTCTGCGCCTCATCTTCCATCCATGTGTGACAATCTGTCCAGATCCCCCCTTTCTATATGGACATCCGTCATAGTGGATTAGGACCCACCCTACTGAACTCATCTGCACTAGATCATCTGCTAAGATCCTATTTCCAAATATGTCATGTTCACAGGTACTGGGGATTAGGACCTTAACACCTTTGGGGGGGGTCACAATTCAGCCCGTAACAACTGCTAACATGTAAAGTCCTAACGTTGATGTGCTACAGTGGCATGCCCTGGGTTCTCCTGAACTGAGTAGCCGCGGGCATGTATCTTTACCTACCTTGCTGTCCAAAAAGTGGCCTCCTAAACTCATGAAATATTCCCAAACATGATATAGCCCTGGGGTTATCCATTTGGCTGAAATGGCCACAGCTCGGGCACAGAAGTGGATTTGGAGCAGCCTTATGCATCAGTTGAATGTACAACCTCCAGTGTCAGAGAGAACTGCTAACTGAATGATCATGCAAATAAATAAAGACCTGCAAGCAGCAACCAAAGCCACGTAGGAAAATACAGGCTGGCCGAGCACCCAGCCCCCACAGGTTGGCTCTAGGGGGGTAGGAGACTCTCTGGGACAGCACAGGAAAGAGGCTCCAGGAAGCAGTGGCGTTGCCAGGGTCCCTGGCGGGAGGAAGGTAACTGAGAAAATGGACCAGTCGTCAGGCAGGGGTGTGGGGTGGCTCGCCTCTGCTGCCTGCCAGGCTCCAGCCTGTGGGACTTGGGATGGGATGCTGCCAGGCCCACTCGGGGACCCCTGCACTGCCCGGAAGGCTGGACTTTCTGCCTGGGGTGTCTATAACAAGAGCTTCCCTGACAATGCAACAAAGATCCCACTCCAGAGAGAAAGGAACCCTGCTGCAAGGGAACAATACCTCAAAGTCCTCTCTCTGGAAGCTATAAGGAGGCTTCCTGGGGTCAGTGCATTCAGTGTAAAGGGTTCTAGGACTATTTCCAAGACAGGCAGCCAGACCCAAGGAAATAGCTGGGATCCAGCCCAGCGATTGGTGCAGAGTGTGGGGGAGGATAGGGAGTTAGGGGGAAGGGCAGGGAGGGAAGAGGGGTGGCAAGGCAACCCCAAGGAGAAGGAGGGAAGGCTTGATGCACTCCTTCCAGGAAGCCCTGCCCACAGCACTTCTCCTTGCCAGGGAACCATCTATCTGTCACCTTGCCCCCTAAGGCAGGTGTCAAGGTTGTCATCAGGCCTTGCCTGACCAAGGCCCTGAGAACTCAACCAGCAGTGTTATGCTTGTGGATGGGGAGCCAGTGAACACACCTTGAGCCAGTCCCTCCCTCTGGTACAGGGCCTGCATTTGTACCTAGATGTGGGATGGGGGCTCTAAGCCTCTGCCTGGGGGTGAGGGACAGGGAACAGGTCATTTTTACATATTTACAAGATCTTTTTTTCATGTAAATAAATGGACACATTAGAAGATAATACAACAGAGTTTCTAGTCTCCGCACCATTGACAGCTGGGCTTGGGACAAATCAGTCATTCCTTCTGTAGGCAGCTGCCCTGTACATCTGTAGTCTGGTTAGCAGCATCCCTGGTCTGTATCCACCAGATGCCCGTAGCATCAGCCCCACCCGCGACAGCTCAAAATGTCTCGGGACACTGCCAGACGTTGCAAAGTCGCCTGGGTTAGGCTGCCAGTTCTGATGTAGGACGGGGAAATGTGGTTAATCTTGTATAAACCAAGTAGAGCAGGTTCCAAGACAAGGTGAATCCTGATCCTGGAGTGAGGTCATTCAGCCTAGGGTTCTGCCCCGGGAAAAGCCACATAGTACAGTCGTCCTTAGAGCCCATGCAAAGTTGAAGGTCCCTGCAGAGCCTAGCACTAATGATTATAAAGGCATTCCTTACAGCAACACTCCCACGGTTGACCCCATCGTGACCCAGCATGGCCTGAGCTTCTCCAGCTGACAGGCAGTCCAGCCACAGAGGCAGCTCTCTGAAACCCTCCCCAGAGCTCTCCTTCTGCAAGCTTTATGTATCCAGTTTTTAAAGTTCCCATTAAGAAGTGGTTCCAAGGTTCCAGAGGTGCTCAAATGAGATTGAAGATTGTTTTTGGAACTGAAGTAGGCCCTGTGACAATGAATGCTGCTGTTCTTTCTGGAATCTCGTGGCTCTGTTTCTTCCTAGTACTTACTGGTACTAGCTACAACAAATAGCCCTCATGATTCTCATTATATCAGACCAGACTCTTAAAGGTTACAGGGGACAGGAACTCAACTCAAACTGACTTTATATAACTGAAAAAGTCTAGTGGCAGGGAGATCAGGCATGGCTGGATCCAGTGTTTCCATGATGTCATTGTGGCCTACTGCCTCCTGCAGCCCGGCTTTCCTCTGTCTTAGTCTCAGTCTCCAGCAGGCCTCTTCAAAGGGGGGCCTGGCAGCTCTAGGCTTGCGTTATCCTCACTGCTTACAAACTCAGTGGAGAAGGTGTCTCTTTCACAGTATTTCCAGCAAAGGTCTTGAGACCAAATCTTAGGAACTTGCTTGGGTCACACATCCACCCCTGAGCTAAGTCCTAGAGTCAGGGGGATAGAATGTAGAGATTTGGCTTGGCCCAACTCATGTGCTCATCCCGTGGGAAGGGAAAGGGGGGCAGAGGGGCCCCTTCTCCTAAGAGGAGGATGAGGGAAGTATGGTTCCACAGAGGAACATCTGGGTGGCCATTAACAAGAAGGACAACTCAAAGCTACACCAAACATCTGATACCCTCTGTGCTCCGGGAAGAGCAGAAGGGTGAGCTCTGTGGTTCGGAGCCAAGGAAGGATATGCCGCCTTATCACACTACCCACCTCACAAATACCAGTCACAAATCTGGGTACTGCTGATTTGCCTTTTCTTGTTAATTGCTGGTGCTCAGTCTGCCTATCGGTATCCTGTTTAAAAGTATCCCTTGTGGAGAGGGTTCAGATCCCTCCCTTCCAAATGCTCAGCATCTCCAGAACAGATGCAGTCAAGCCTCAAAGGCAGAAGCTTCTTGATGTCAACAGTGAGCCTTCAAGATGGGTCCTGCAGGGGCTCTTGGCCCCTCTGGGCCCCTACCATGATGAAGTTCCACAGTGAGCTCTGCCCCCAGTCTGTGACTGTGCCTGGCCACTGGTCCCCAAACACATGCCCTCTGGACATGCCCAAAGCAGACCTTTCTAGAACTGTTACATGGGGTCCTGGATTACTGTCTGGATACCCCTCCAGGCTTTGATCTGGGTTACCCTATCCCTCTGTGGCTTCCTTCATGATGCATCTCAGAGAACAGCAGAGTTGGAGTCACAGTCCTTCCCCCTCAAGAGGGCTCACCTTCTTGTGAAGACTGAGCCACCTCTAGCACCCTGTCCCCTTGACCAAAATCATATAATAAAGGGTGTCAGAGTAGCCTTGTGCCCTCCACAATCCAGTCCATCCTCTCCACCCCACTGAGATTGTTGGTGCTGATGCATTCTATTCCTTGGGACTAGGCATGCTCAAGTGGCTGACTACACTGAACCATACTTCGCCCACTCTGCGCTCTTTGCTGCATTACCTACCTACCTACCATCTGTGTGATACAGACTATCTACTTCCATACCTCATGGTCTTTACTACCTCCCTGCCATTATCTACACTAGAGGGTCTCTAGGGTAAAGAAGGTCTGCCTTGTAGGTATCACCCGAAATGCAGTGGGTAACTTCTCTTGTGAAAACAACAGACCTCTGCTTTTCCCAGACCTATGTCAGCACCCACAGAAGGGGTCCCTCCTCAACGGTCCTACTTGAGGATAAAGGCTCTACCGCATGTTCCTGCAGACTCTTTTGTGTGGTTCCTGAGGCCAGAATCTGGAGGGTCAGGAGCCAGGGGTTTCATTATTTATAATCATCCATTTATTGCTATAAAGCCTGGATTTTATAGCAATAGAATCTGTGTCCTGAAATAAGTAAAAAAAAAAAAAAATCAATCATATTTACTTTTTAGGAAGGTATTTTGCTTCCATGGTTATTAAAGGCATTTTCATAATATGTGTCTCTGTATCTTTGAAAGTAAAACGTGGGGTCTTGAAAATCCAGAGTGTGACGCTGGTTGAAGTCAGAGTCTTCACACTGACTTAAATCCTGAACAAAGAGAATCAAGAGATTCTCATGGGGGTGGTTTAGATGACATTTCTTATCATACGCCCTGGACTTTGGGGATTTTGGAGGTCAGCTTTCTCATCTGAACAGAGGAGGAAACTCTACTACTATGGAGGCTTCAGGTGATCTACCTGAGGCCTTGTCCTGGCTGTATCTTAGCTGGAGGAGACACCTGGCTCCCCAGTTCAAGGCACCCTGACTACACAAGGATGAAGGCGTGAAGAGGTAAGGAAGAAAAGCTCAAGTGCTTGGAATTAGTAAGAGACATGAGACCCAACGCGGCCCGGCGGTAACTTTATCGGAGATGAGTTGTTCTGCTATCCCCACAGACAGGGAACATGTCTTTGTGAGACAAATCCATTCATATACTAAGCTTAGGAATAAAAATTAATATTCCATCATGCAAGAGTTTTATAAAGGAATGTCTTCCGCAGCCAATAAGGCAGAGCGTTAATCTTCTGCCCTATATAAGGAAGGCGTGTGTTATTTTTAAAAACTAAGTTATGGTGAAAGCTGAAGAATTGGCAAGATTTAGACTCCACTTATAAATGCCCTGTAAGAAATCTGTTCTGGTGGGGAGGGGAGCTCCTCTGGGCTAAACAGGATTGGCACCAAGCCTGTAATTCATGAATACTACCACTAAGTGGTGGTAGGTCCCATGACCGTGTGGCCCCTCCTCCAGGTCATGGCAGTATTCATCTTAGTTTCTGGATCCGAGTGTCTATTGTTTTCTTCTCCTCCGGAGAAAGGAACAGAGATTTCAGAAGGTGTTATTCTGTATGTTGGCAAATTGAACACCAATAAAAAATAAATTTATTAGTAAAATAAATAAATAAATAAATAAATAAATAAACATATAAATAAAATAAAAAGGGGGAAAAAAGAAGTCTGTTACCCTTTAGAGGGTTAAGAACCAGGGTTATGAATGATAATTTAAAATTTTGTTTTGGGATAACTAATAATATTATATACTTCAAAAAAATAGGATCAGTGAAAAGTCATCCATCCTGTCACTCCCCCTCGAGCCACCAGTTTCCTTTCCACAGACGACCAACATTTATTTGTTTCTGATGATCCTTCAAGAGAGGCTTTATGATTGCCTGCAGGCATGTGTACACTCCCTCTTTCTCCTTGTCCTCTGTCTTACACACATTGGAACACTACACACACCTTTTTCTCTTCTTTCTTTTAACAGCGTGTCTTGAACATTCCATATAGTCCATCATTTTTCTTTCTTTTCTCCTTTTATGGCTGCACGTTACTTGAGTGGATATGCGCTTGTGTTTTTAATGGTCCGCTGTTCACGAGATACCAAGACCAAGGCTGTTTGTAGGCACCGACCACATAAATGACACAGAGGTAACTCTACTCATGGCTGCTTTGCAAGTCTGTAGTATATTCGTATAAAAACCCCTAGAGGGGCACCTGGGTGGCTCAGTGGTTGAGCATCTGCCTTTGGTTCAGGGCATGATCCCGGGGTCCTGGGATCAAGTTCCGCATTGGTCCTCCCCGCAGGGAGCCTGCTTCTCCCTCTGCCTGTGCCTCTGCCTCTCTTTGTATCTCTCTCATGAAGGAATAAGTCTTTAATAGAAAAGGGAAAATCTCCTAGAAACTGAATTTTTAGGTCAAGTGGCTTGTGCATTTATAATTTCGATAGAAGTGATCTAATCTTCCTCAACAGGAGTTGTACCAATTTCCAATCCCACAAGCAGTGCAGGAGTCTGCAAGTGTCCCCTCACCCTTGGGACATAATGTGTTAATGCACTCCTGGGTCTCTGAGAGATAAAAACTGTGGTGTCTAAGTGTAGTTTCAACTTGCATTTCTTCTTTTTTTTAATTTAATTTATTTATGATAGCCACACAGTGAGAGAGAGAGGCAGAGACATAGGCAGAGGGAGAAGCAGGCTCCATGCACCAGGACCCTGACATGGGATTCGATCCCGGGTCTCCAGGATCGTGCCCTGGGCCAAAGGCAGGCACCAAACCGCTGCGCCACCCAGGGATCCCTCAACTTGCATTTCTAATTATGAATAAGAAGCATATCTTTTCAGATGTTTAAAAGTCATTCGTGTTTCTTTCCAGGTGAACTGTTTGCTCCATATCTTGGTCTGCTTTTTTTTCTTTCTTTCTACTGAGTTGTTCTTTTTTCTTATTTATTTATTTATTTATTTATTTTTAAATTTTTATTTATTTATGATAGTCACAGAGAGAGAGAGAGAGAGAGAGGCAGAGACACAGGCAGAGGGAGAAGCAGGCTCCATGCGCCGGGAGCCCGACGTGGGATTCGATCCCGGGTCTCCAGGATCACGCCCTGGGCCAAAGGCAGGCGCCAAACCGCTGCGCCACCCAGGGATCCCTATTTTTGATGGTATGTGTATATTAGGGAAATGAAGGGTTATTGGTCCTGAGTTTCAAATATTTCGTTCCTGATTTGTTATTGACTTTGCTTATGGTGAAGATGGGCATGCAGGAAGTTTTCTGAAATCAGATTTAGCAATCTTTTATGTCCTGGATTTTTAAGTTTCATGGAAGACTTATGTCTTTCTTGCTCCAACGCTCTTTCAAAATTCTCTGAACAGTGACAGTTGGCTAGAGCTCACCAGATTTAGGAGCCCCAAGTGAGGCAGAGGCAGGCCTGTGCCTTTGACCCTGTGGACCGTGGGCATCAGCCACCACTGCTCCTATGTGCAGGGACAAGGTCTAACCCCAGTGGTTGGCCCAGAGCTGGCCCATGGGAAGAGCTCTAGGAGAATTGTTGGAGGGAACAGTGCAGAATTAGCTACCCACCCATATTCACAGACACACAGGGCTGTCTGGATCATCTCCAGGCATAGGTGTCTGCTTTCCTGAGGAATTTGACCACATTGGAACAAGGCAAGGTGAATGTACTTGGATTCATACTTGACATTTAAGGCTATGGAATTATTACATCCCAATTGTTTCTATCCAGTCTTTGGCATTTGGGGGGAAAAGCTAGGCCCCTTGCAAGGCTAGATAAACAGAATGCTTAAGTAGGTGGAACACAAACAGTAGAGAGATAAGTTCATCTCAGAGGCAAGAGGGGCAAGAGGCAGGAGGTCAGGAATCCGCCCCTGGTTGGCTTTTGGACTCTGCCTTTGTTTGGCGCTTGGGCTATGAAGCTGCCCTACCAGGACCAGTTCCTCCCTGACTCCAGGCTCTGGCCCTCGGGGTATTGTGAGTGTTCACTGGGCTGGCAGAGGGGAGATGGGAATGGGAGGGAGATCAAGGCCCCAAGAAGTCCATACCAAGTCAGCAGCCTGTGCTAGCCTGGCTCAGGATTTAGCTTCCCCGCCCTTCTGCTTTTCCTCAGGGTCTCAGCTCTGGCCCTCAGAGTAGCTGCAGAAGGGGCTGCCCTCCCCCCAGCCAGGCCTTCTCTTCCTCCTGCGGCACTCCTCTTCAGAAATGCCCCCATCACATTGGCACCCTAATCCAGCCAAAGGACAGAAGAAAACAGAAAGCAAATAATCAGGATATGGGGGAGGAGGCACCTGAGCCCTTGTCCTGGACATCGAGGCACCCCGTGCATCCATCCCGGCAGAGCCCACAGGTTACTATATCTGCCCTAGGGCGGAATGAAAGGGCCAGAGGGGTCTAACGTGACAACAGCATCCTCGGGACAACCTTCGCGGGCTTTAAAGAGGCTCATTCACGCTGGAGGGGTGCATCGGCGACGCTCCGTGGGTGGGGTGCGTGGGCATCTGGACGCGGACCAGGTTAGGGTCGTCTCCATTCGGGACGACGAGGAGAGAGAGCTCGGGGAGGTCCCAGGTGGGGGAGGTCCGCAGAGGAGGGCTCAGGTAGCACAGGGAACGGGACGCCAGAGGCTGGAGAGGACCGGGAGGCAGCCCGCGACCGGGGGGCTGCGATCCCCGCGGGCTTCGCAGTCGGGGCCTCCGCCCGCAGCCCGCAGCCCGCAGCCCGCAGCCCGCAGCCGCGCGGGGCCCAGCAGGGCGCGGTCGCCGCGGCCCCTCCGCGCCGCACGCGCCCCCGAGCCCGCCAGGGGGCAGCGCGGCGCCCGGGGCAGAGTGCGGACCCTCGCGGTGGCGCTCGCCGTCGCCTGTTGCCGCCGCCGGAGGGCCGGGCCCCTGCGGCCGCCCACCCCGCAGGTCCGGGGCGCGCCTGGGCATCCGGACATCCCCGGGGCCCGGGCAGTCGGGGCGCCGCGGCTGCAGAGCCCGGGCTTCGCTCCCGGGGCCCGAGCGCAGCCCCAGAGGCCCGGGCCCCAGGTGCGCCCCCGACCGTCCGGCGCCGGGCGGAGGGGACCGGGCCCCCGGCCTCCCTGCGCTCCCGGCCGCCCGCCGCGCCGTCCCGTCCCGCCCGCGGGCGTGTCCGGGGCGGGGGCGGGGGCGGGGGCGGCCGCCGCAGGCCGGTGCGGGGAGCCGGGCGGCCGCGCCGCGTGCGCCGGGCAGAGGCGGCCCTGCGTGCCGTACGCCGCGTCCGGGGCGCGCCCGCCGCTATTCAGCTTCCCGGGCTCATTAGCAGTCTCGGTGCGCGGCTCGGCGCGGGCTCACAAAGAGCTGCGGCGGCGGCCCGGCGCTCGGCCTCGCGGACGGAGCCGGCGGCGGCGGGGCGGGGGCGCCCGGGCCAGGTGAGCGGGGCCGGGGCGGGGGCGGGGCGGGGCGGGGGGCCCGGGGCGCGGAGGCTGCGGGGTCCGGGGCGGGGGGCGGGGGGCGCGGGGCGGGCGCGGCGAGGCCGAGCGCGAGGCTCGCGCATCCCCGGCGAGGGGCGGCCGTGCGCGACGGGGGCGCTGGCCGGGGGGGCTGCCCGCTCGGGTCCCGCGGGGCTGGCGGGGCGGCGGGTGCCTTCCGCGGCCCCCCGTCTCCGTGCGGGGCAAGCCCTGAGTTTGGGGTCGCTCCTGGGTTCCCTGCCTCCCGGGAAGGCGCGTCCCGGTCTTCGCCGCCTCCCACATCCGTTCATAATGAGACCCGGAGAGACCCGGTCCTCAATTAAAAATGCCAGCCCCGGCCCTCCTGGCGGCCCGCTCGGAGCTGGGGTGCGGGTGCGGCGACCCGCCACTCGCCTCGGCCCCTGCCCGCGGCCGGCGCCGCCTGGCCTGGCCTGGCCGGGGGCGGGGGGGCCCTGGGAGGTCGGGCCCGAGGATCCAGGCGCGCGCGAGCCCCAGCCCCCAGGCTGGGCGGCGGGCCCCGGGGTGCCGGGGCTGGGGGCCAGGCGAGGGTCCGGAGGGCGCCCAAGGGGGGCCGCCCTGGCTGAGCCTCGCCGCGGGTGCAGGCAGAGATGGAGCCTGCTTGTCTGAACTTAGTATTTACTTGCAGAAGGAGGACTTAATTTTTTTTCCCCAGATCTGTTGATTTACTGCCTGACCGGGGCCAGACTCCAGTCTGTGGTTAACAGCCCACAAATGGCCTTGCAGTTGGTGGAGGCCCCCAGATCGGGACTTCCATCCCAGCACCTCTTCCTGTGGGCTCAGTTGTCCCCGGCCTCGTCAACCTCTGTCTTTCTTCCTGGGGTTCCCCCTTCCCTCTTTGAGAAACAGCAGCCGTTTTAGAAATAATGACCTGAAAGCTTCGAGAGTAGAAGCAGCACTTTTCCCGAGGCGAACATTCGAGGTTCTCTGTGATGTGTTTCTCAGTCCAGAGCCGCCAGGACGTCCTGCCCTGTGTGGTCGCTCCAGGGTGGCCGTCTGTGCTGCTCGCATCTGCAGCCGGGGCCAGAGAGGGTCTCCCGAGTGAAGAACCACTGGGACCTGGAAGCCGCCGGGATTCTGGGTGGTGTCCAGGGAGTTAGCGGACTAGGTGGGGCTTGCTGCTGCTCATCCTGACGCGCCGGGAGCCTCTCCAGCGGATGCCAGCAGCCCTGGTGGGGAGCCCCTTGGAGTGGTCTCCCGAGCTGCGTTGGGTCTGGGGGGTGGCGCTAGCGATGGGGCCCTGCCAGGGTCTTCTGTGGGAGCAGGGGTCTCGAGACCCCTCCTCACTGGGTCATTGGTTAGGGATCAGTGGTCGTGCCCCTCCCCCCAACGGCCTGCCTTTCCATCTCCAGAGTACTGGCTTCTGTGCCTGGGAGAAGTGCGGGCTGAACCAGATGGTGTGTGTGTGCGCGTGGTGAGAGAGAGAGAGAGAGAGAGAGAGAGAGAGTAGGCGCTATCAAGAGAGTGAAGCAGGCAATGGTCAACTTGTTACCCTTTTCTGCTCCCCATGGGTCTTTCCTCTGGCACCCAAGGATGGCTCATTAACTTGTTTGCATAACTATCCCCTGAGTAGTTATAACTCCCTCCTTTGCCTTTTTAAAAATATAAAATATTAGTTTCACAGGAATAATTGGTGGGGATGGATTGTGAAATGGAGGTGCACAAATAATTCCATTTGCCAAGCAAGCTAAGAAATGCTGGATAAAAATAAAAGCTAATTGTAAAAGACACCAGTCACATCCCTGGAAGCTGAGAGGGAGCGCTAAAACACCTTGATTTTTCCTAGACTACAACTGAGGAACTCAGAGGAAAAACACATTGGACGGGGAGGTTAGCCTCCGGCTGGGCTTTGTTTGGATTGGGCGGCCATGTGCGCCTGTCTTGAGGGAGAGACACACGAGGCCTGGCTCCTTCTTGTCCTGGCTCCGCATGCTGGACCTGGTGACTCCACTGGTGAGGGCCTCTGGGGACAGCACAGGCTGAACTCTTGGGGAGACCTTTATTGTCACCGAAGTCAGAGAGGGCTAGGGGCAGCTGGGTACAGAGGCCCTGAACATCTATATCCCCAGCTGGCCTCAAGGGCCTTCTGGAACAAGGGGCAGAAACCAGCGTGCCTGCCTTGCAGCTTGGCCTTAGAGAGAAATGGAGAGAGTGAGAGAGAGAGCCTGGGGTGGTAGTAGGTCCCACCGTGCCCGGTGGCCGTGAGGAATGGAGATGTTTGGGTCCTGGCTGTCAAAGGGCTCAGTCCCCAGTATAGGTCCCATTTGATGATTGCTCACCAAAGGCAGCCCAGGTGTCTGTTGGTGTTTGGACCATGTGCCCACAGGGAGGATTCTGTGGCTCCATCCTCCCTCTGTGTCCCCCGCCCACCACCTGGGTTGGGTCCAGTTCAGGCCTCCGAGGAGGCTGCTGGCACAGGCTGAGTCAGCTGGCGTGGGCGGTCTTCCATCGCCTTTCCCAAACTCAGTTCATTCCCTCCCTGTCCTCTCTCGGGCACATGAGGGAGCCCAGGGAGGACAGTAACCACAAGGTCACAAGCCAGGCTCTCTCCATGGGGTTCACGGTTCCCCAGTGTGCTTGGGAGCGCTACATGTGGGTAGGGTACCATTGCTATGTGAATTGGGATTTTGTGCTGGCTGTGGGGTTTTGTAAGTTGGGCGTGAGGTTGCCTCTTGGAAGGTAGGGCCCAGGCCAGGTCTGGTGTTCCTTGCTTGAGCCCTCTGTGGCTTCCCAGTGCTCACTCCACACCCACATTCCTTGGTCTGGTTTTCTCAAGCTCCGTTCCTTGCGCCCAACCATGGTCCCTCCAGGCAGACAGGATCACTGCCCAGGCTTGCCATGGGTTGTTCCCATCCTGTCTCTGCCTGCCCCTTTGGCCTGGGGTGTCTTTGATGATCCCAGCTAAATATGGACTCTTTCCTTTTCATCAGCTGGTCCTCAGATTTGCCATGCGCATGTGTACCTCAGGGCCTTTGCACCTGCTGTTCCTGCTCCTTGGTGTGGCTTCCTCCAGATGTCCACCTGCCTCGCTCCCTCACTTTCTTCAGTTCTCTGGTTCTGTGCCAGCTTTTTGACGCTCCCCCCCCAGCATAAATGAACATCACTTCCCTCTTTTTTGTTCACCCTGCTTTATGTTTATTCTTAGTACTTAATGTTCAATTTATTATTTATATACCTGTTTTTTTTTTTTTAATTTATTGACTCTTACCACTCCAGTGTAAAACCTCATTCTCCTCTGTATTCCTGACAGCTAGAGCAGTGCCAGGCACCTGCTAGACTAGACCCTCAGTGCTCCTCAGTGGATGCATGAATGAGTGAGACCCCAGGAGAGGCCTTCTTCCTTTCAGCCTGGCCCCCTAGCTCCTCCTTTTCCCAAGCCCCATGGCTGGAACTGAGCTGTATTCACATTTGTATTCACGGTTGGTTGGATCCTTCCTAGAAATCAGCACAGAACCTTGTGCACAGTGGGCAGACTGGAAGGAGCTGTGGGATTATACCGTGCAGGCGCATTTTCGTATAGGCTGGGAGACAGCAGGTTCGGGAAGGCAGTCCGGCCCAAAGAATGGGTGAATGCGGTTCTTCACAGAAGCTCCTTTTTGGATTTTTGGTTGTTTGGATAGTGGGCGGCCAGGCTGTCCCTGCTGCTGGGGCCAGTTCTGTGTTGTTTGCCTGGGACATTGAGGCGCCGGGAACAAGGCCCCCTCTCGCCCAGGTTCCCTTCTTCCTCCATCTGGATGTTTCTAAACTTGTCTTGTACCTTATGTCAGACCCGGCATCTCAAGGCTCCCAGCCGTTCTGCCCGCCCCGTGTTTGCCAGCCTTCCGCTCCCGAAGCCTCCCCCACCTGATTCTCTTGCCTGTGCTGTGCTCTTGCCCAGGGAAGGTGCACCCATGTTATTAGGACGAAGGCAGCGTGAGGTTGGGAAGGACTGTGGGGTTTGGAGTAATGAGAGCTCCATTCAAAGAACCTGGCTTTGCTACTCATCCCTGGGGCCTTGGCCAAGTCATTGGCCTTGGGAGTCTTTCTGCTTCTCTCATGCTTACCTTATATGTGTTGCCTGCAGTTGTCTTGGGGCACATTTGAATATATGTGTGTGTGTATATATATATATATTTTTTTTTCTAGTATTGAAATAATGTGCACTATCGTTGCCATGCCTCAGGCTTTTTTGGGGAGGGGGCCTCTGTGGCTTCTGGGCCTGTTGTGGTTTTTGCCTTTGTACTGAGAGCCTGAGGGGTCAGGTTGGGTAGTTTCCACTCCAGTCGTGTAAGAGAATGCAGTGTGGGGGCTTCATACTCTCAGGAGCTGTTCTCATATCAGGTGCTACATCTGTTGTTTTGTGTCTGAAGAATCAAAATCCAGAAGGAAAAAAAAACATGTGGTTGAGTTTCTTGCATCTAATGACTGAGAAAATATTTTTATCCCATAGTGTTCTGAAAACCAAAGAGCCCAGCATTTGAAGATGTTTTTGATGGGGACACCAACCCAGTTAAACACACATTGGGGGGGGCTTTTGCTAGTTGAGTTCTGTTCCCCTGTGTTTGCCCTTTTAAATAATGTCCCGCTGATCCCGAGACTCAGATCTGTTTTCTCATCTTGGCAACAAGGAGGCTGTGTACCAGGCGGCTGTGACTTGTCCAGGAGCACATTACAGGGCAGTGCTGGGATTCCGGCCTGAGTCGGAGAGAGCCTGAGGCCTGTGTTCCGCACCCCCATCCCCATCCCACCTCGGCTTAGTTGGTATCATACTTATTTTTCACCTGGGTGGGCATGAGTAGGATTGGTGACCACCCAAGTGATCCACAGAGTGGTTAATTTTCAGCATATGTGAGGATCCCTGGGAGGCTCAGCGGTTTGGTGCCTGCCTTTGGCCCGGGGCACAATCCTGGAGTCCCAGGATCGAGTCCCATGTCAGGCTCCTGGCATGGAGCCTGCTTCTCCCTTCTCCTGTGTCTCTGCCTCTCTCTTTGTCTATCATAAATAAGTAAATAAATCTTTTTTTTTTTTTTTTAAAAAAAGGAATTTTCAACGTATGTGTCTAGAGAATCTGATAGCCGGTGACCAGTGGACTTGAGCACTGGTTGGAGAGTAATGGATATGTCACGGATGACCTGGGGGCCCTTCACGGGGACAGTGAGAGGGTTGGGAGCACACCACCCCGCAAAACAGCTAGTATTCTTGGTGGGTCTGTAAAGGGAAATACACTTGGAGCTGGCACTTGGAGCTACCATGGATTCTTTTCTCCTCCTGTCCCAGGCATCAACTGTGCAGAGAGACACTTGGGTGTGAAATGCTCAGGCCTTAGTTCTCAACAAATTTGAATACGTAGATCATCAGGGGAACAGTATTTGTATTTAGAATTCACCATTGGGTTGTATAATATATACCTATTTCTGTATGTATAGGTGTGTGTAATACATCTGTATCTGTTTTTTTATTTGATTGGTTTTATATTCCTGGAGTTGATTCCCTAGCAAGGCAGCTCTAAATAGGAATTTTTCTGAATTGTTGTATGCATCGTTAATTTAATAAAAAATATATAGTGTATTGTTTTTCCCAGTTGGTTTGATTATCGCTTGTCTTGGAAAAATCCATTGTTTCAATAACAGGAGACCCATTAACTGAGCGAACGCATGCATTTAGGGATGATGGATTTCTCTGGTCCCTCTGGCAGCAAGTGTGTGCATTGTTCAAATAAAACACAGTTTACATTTCTCCGTCTTTTGGTGCAATAAGTGAGCCATGTGCTCTAACATCTGTCCATATTATCCAGAGCTGGTGACAGCTGTCCTGGGTGGGGTGGAGTAGGAGTAGGGCCTGTGTTAGGAATCCGAAGCTCTAGAAAGCCCGGCTCTGACTGCAAACAGCCAGTGAATGCCACTGCTCAGAGTTTGACTTAGATCTTCCTAAAAGGGCACACGTAGGTCTGTGTTTCCTTCCTCACCAGCCACTGAGTTACAGTGAGTTATGAAGATGAAGTGAGATAAGATGTGGGCGAGCATTTTGTTACAATAGAGTTCTCATTTAACCTGATCATCAGAGGAGGGGGTAGAGAGAGAGAGAGAGAGAGAGAGAGAGAGAATTAGTTTCTTCCCAGCTTGTCCCATGGGCCTCAGACACCAGGCACACCTTGGATCCCTAGCTGGTACTGCCTGGTAACCGTGAAGGCTGGAAGATGACTGATGGATAATTGATCTTGACCAGGGGTCCCAGTGCTACCCACTTGGCCTGACTGCTAGATCACGGGCCCCCGAGGCAGGCCTTGGTCGTGTCGAGGGCTGTGTTCTCCAGGGAATGGTAGTGGGACAAGCCCGACCCTTGGCCGTTACTAGATGTGACTTTGTGTCCGTGGACTGTGAAGATTCTGCTTGTGGCCTTTCTCTGTTCTTGGGGTGCTGGAGAGGTACATGCCAACGTATGGTGATGGATGTGCCATCTGCCTCTGGTTCTTGTGGGGATGTCCCTGAGCTGTTTCTTGGGTTGGAAGCTCTGAGAGCAGCAGCCCCTCCAGACCAAGAACTCCTGACTGTCTCTCCTTTGGGCTTTAATAGATTTCGGCTTCTAAATTAATTGCATTTCATTAAGTAATGGTTTTCCTCTTGATCCCGGGCTACTCTGTGCTTAAATCAGCAGTGGTGACTGGTGCTGCTAGACTTGATGTGCTGCCCCCAGAGGCAGAGGCACCTCTGACTCACATCGACTTCATGTGGGGAGCTGCCTTGGGGGCCCCTGGATGTGACAGCCTTCTCCCTGCCTGCTCGCTCTGGGAACCCCTGCCTTAACTCTGTATATGTTGCTCTTTTTATCTCTCATGTAGGGTGGATATGTACTACCACTTAAATAGCAGCCCCTTACTCTGCCTGTGTCATTCACCTCCTGGTCGCTTGATGAATGGGGCCTCTGTGGTATAGGCACTGCGGGCTGGCGCCTCCACTTTAGATACCCCAAGCCCTGGGGCACCTGGTGGCTCAGCGGTTGATTGTCTACCTTCAGCTCAGGTCGTGATCCCGGGGTCCTGGGATCGAGTTCCACATCGGGCTCCTTGCATGGAGCCTGCTTCTCCCTCTGCCTGCCTGTACCTGTGCCTCTCTCTCTGTGTCTCTCAGGAAAAAAAAAAAAAAGGTACCCCCAGCCCTTTGTTGGGAGCTGTATCCATCCACCCATTCCTTCATCCGCTCCACAGATAATGTCTGAACGCCTCTGTTCTGCCTTTCCCCAGCCTTGTCTAGAGCCGGGTGAGGTCAGGAGAGAAGGAGCAGAGAGGGGCTGCTGTAGACTGTGGAATGTCGTCAGAGTCCCTGACTCTGGCTCTGGGGCCACCACCCTCCTAGAGAAGCACAGACTGGCAGGTGTGAGAGCCTCAGCATGGGTGGGGGTGGTCATGGAGCCCATCCTGGAGGAGTGGGCGGGTGTGCCCCCCCCCCCCCCAATTCAGGCCAGAAGAAGCCTCCAGGCAGGAGGACCAGCCTGGAGTGGGGCATGCAGGGAGGCAGAGTGTGTGTTTGGCAGCAGATGCATGCCGTGTGCGGATCAGAGCCGGAGTTGGGGGAGGGGGTGTCCTGACTACCAGGGGCTTGGGCGGCCCTTGGGAGCCCTGGGGCGTCCTTGCTTGCGGTGGGCACACAAGGGGATTGGATACAAATGACGTGCACTTTGCTGAGAGATCTTTAGGGCAGTGTTTTCCATAGGCAGGCTTCACCACCAGTTGGAACATGAGAGGCCCATTGAGGGCTCACAGAGAGGCCAGGGGAGGGGTGTATGGGGAGGTATATGAGGGGGTGTGGGAGCCCATGCATGGCTGAAGAAGGGCAGGGCCCCGCCTTGCACCCCTCAGAGCCATGTGGCTCCAGGGACTTGATTCCCTCCCATCTCGTGTAGGAGGAGGCTGCCGCTGCCAAGACCCAGTCTTGCTGGCACGGATGTTTAATTTTACCCTTTAGAGATTTACAGGCTTTCTAGATTAAATTGCCACTGTTCTTCTACAAAAACGACAAAATCCATGACAAACCATAAATCACGTTATTAATTTGCTTACATGGAGTTAACCTCTGCAGCTATTCTGACTTACTGGAAGGACAGTTGTGCAAACAGAGAAGCCCTATTTCCAGTTGCCAGAGAGCCCTGAAAGATAAAGGGCCCACAGGTCACAGAGGCAGGTGCCACCTCAGCCTGGTTGCCCTGCCCACCCTGCCTTCCACATGGCCATCTTTGCACTGCCTGGGAGGCCTGGTGGTCCTTGCGAGGGCTCCTGGTGGTGTCTTTCTGGTCCTCTATATCGAGGGGGGCTGACTCCTCATGCAGAGGTAGAGGGAACAGGGACTGGGTGGGGAGCTGCAGCTGCTGGACAGATGTGCTGTGGCCAGGAAGCTGGGTTCCAGAGGCCTCTGCAGGCTGGTCAGCTCTGAAGAGATACTCAGATGCCTCCTGTCTGTGGCCCTGACTCCCCAGGGTGCCCACAACCCCATGTTCTCTCTTCCCCTTTCTAGGCTTGAATTGACTGCAGGGGCTGCTCATCCTCTGGGTTATGGTGGCTCAGAAACCATCTATTATGGAGTGCCTTCCTTTTCAGAGAGTGGTCAGCCTGTTTTCTGCTTTGGCCCAGGGTAGGGGTGAGGAGCATTCCCTCCCACGAGGAGGTCCTCGGCCTGGCCCTTGTCACCACCCGCTGGCCAGGCTTGGGTGTTGGCTGACGCTTCCTTTATCACTTACTGTCAAGTGCCTCGTCTGGCTTGCTAGTTAGTTGTTGGGCCAGTTAGGCACTGTGATTTGTTGAGAGACAGCTTCATCTGATGAGGGGGTGGTGTGTGCCTGCTGACCTCTGTCACGGGCCCCACAGCCAGGAGGCAGGAAGGAGTGGTGAGGCGGCATGGGCAGGGGGGTCTCAGGGCTCACTCTCCTGCTGGTTTGATCAAGCACCTAATTCCACACAGCAGTTCACTTCGATGGATTCCCAGAGCTGCTTTCTTCCTTCTCCATGATAGAGAAGTCAGCCGGTGGTGTATTTACTATCTGATGCTTCATAGCAGAAATCAAGTGGTTGTGTCGGTGGTGTGGCAGCCTGTCCATGCTCGTGCATGGTATCCTCAGTGAGGAGTAAATGAGTGCCTTGCTTGAGGGACTGGCTATCACTGCCTTCAGAGCCAGAAGAGAGCTGTAAAATCCACACTTAATTGTACAAGTACAAATAGGGTTTACTTTCTTAATGGCCATCCTTAAGGTGAAACTAGCTTTGGTTTCAGGGAAGTAAATGGAGACAATAAGTCATCAATTTGATTTATTTTTTAAATCTCACCTACCCCAGTTCCGGACAGTGGTCCTCAGGCTCTCACGTGCATTCTTTATGGAACTGGCCACGCTGACAGAGACCTGGAGTCCACGATGAGTGTTCGTTGTCCAGAATTAATGTCAGCTGATCATTTGAACACAGCGAGACCTCACATCTCGGGCCCTGATGCTAAAAACTTTTTCCCCCTCCAAACACATGTGCTTAGCAAAGTATATTTTAACAAATTACTCATCTTAAAATAATGTGCTATGTTATTAATAAGAAAAAGGCAGGCAACTGAGTAGGGAAAGGGGACAAAAGATACTTCACCTGAAACAGGTCCAATAAACCTATGAAAAGATGCTTGACTCCATTAGTCATTAGGGAGATATGGAATAAATGATAAACATGTGCATTAGTCAGGGTCCTCCAGAGAAACAGAATCAATAGGGTAGGGATGTGCGTGCGTGTGTGTGTGTGTGTGTGTGTATGTGTGTGTGTTTATTATGAAGAATTGGCTCATGTGATTGTGGAGGCTGAGAAGTCCCATGATCTGCAAGTCAGAGCCCCCAGTAAAGCTGGTGGTATAATCCAGTCTGAATCTAAAAGCCTGAGAACCAGGAGAGCCAGTGGTGTGAACCCCAGTCCAAGGGTGGGAAAGAAATGAGCTGTCCCAGGAGACAGGACTAAAGGAGTGAATTCCACCTTCCTCTATCTTTCATTTTTGTTCAGGCCCTCCATGGATTGGATGATGTCCACCCACGTTGGGGAAGACGGTCTGCTTTACTGAGTCCACTGACTCAGAGGCTGATCTCATCCAGAAACACCTCCCTCCCTCCCTGACCAACATATACACCTAGAGACACTGTTCGGTCTGGGCACCCTGTGGCCTTGTCAGTGTGACACATCAAGCTAACCATCATTATGTGATATCAGTACACACCTACCAGAATGGCTGAAGTTAACAATATAACAGGTGTTGGGAGGATGTGGAGCAGCTGGAATTGTTGCTATTGATTGGGGCATAAGTTTGTACAGCAGGTTTGGGAAGCTGTTACCAACTGAAGCAAAAAATACATATATACCTCTGACCAGGAATGCCCCTCTGGATGCAGCTGCATGCAATGTATGTAGTGCACATGGCCACTGGGCTGATAGGTGGCTCCAAAAGAAATCAGGTCCTAATTGCTGGAACCCATGAATGTAACTTATATGGTAACCTCTCTGTGATTAAGGATTTTGAGATGAGATAATCCTGGGTCTTCTGGTGGGCCCTAATGCTGGCACAAGGGTTGTTGTTGTTGTTGTTGTTGCTGCTGCTGCTGCTGCTGCTGCTGTTGTTGTTGTTGTTGTTCTTCTTCTCCTTCTTTTCTTCTTCTCCTTCTCTTTCTTTTCTTCTTCTTCTCCTTCTTTTCTTCTTCTTCTTCTTCTTCTTCTTCTCCTTCTCCTTCTTCTTTCTTCTTCTTCAAGATTTTATTTATTTATTCATGAGAGACAGAGAGGCAGAGACACAGGCAGAGGGAGAAGCAGGCTCCCTGCATGGAGCCCAATGCGGGACTCAATCCCTGGACCCTGGGATCACGCCCTGAGCTGAAGGCAGATGTTCAGCCTCTAAGCCACCCAGGTGTCAAGGGTCCTTCTAAGAGAGAGGTAGGGGGAGGTTTGGGCAGACGAGGAGGCTGTGGAACCATTGAGGCAGAAACTGGAGCAGTGTGGCCACGTGTCAAGGAATGCTGACAGCCCCCAAAAAGTGGGAGAGGAGAGGAATGAGTTTTCCCTTAGAGCCCCTGGAGGGAGCGCGGCCCTGCTAATGCCTTGAATTCAGCCCAGGGAAACTGCCTTCAGCCTTCAACCTTCAGCCTTCAGCCTACAACCATGAGGGAATAAATGTGTGTTTTAAGTCACCCAGTTTTGTAGTGATTTGTTATAGCGGCAGCAGGATGTTAATACAGCCATTATGAGGCATGCACAAGAGTGGTGGTCATTGCCAAACTGCAGACAGCCCACATACATCAACAACAGACTCGCCCAGCAGGCTGGGGTTGCCATAGAGCAAGCTGAGAGCAGACCTTCTATGAGTGTGTGCAACTGTATGGATAAGTCTTGCCATATACTGTTGAGTGAAAAACACCCCGGGCCCTAGAGTCCGTTGATAGGAAGGTCTATAGGGAACTTTTATCTGCGGGACTGGAAGTCAGGTTGACCTTGGGAAGTGGTGATTGGAGAGAGCATAGTAGGGCCGGGCCAGGCTTTTGGAGGTGCTTAATCTGGGTGGTGGTTTGCATAGGTGAGTTCGAATTCCTGATACAAAACTTTTCAGTACATCTACTTCAATACAAGCTGAAAAAAAAAAAAGTAGTACATCATCTTGAAGTTTTCAAGGAGAACTTTCAATAGACTGACTCATGTCTTATTTTACTGCTGGAACAATAATATCAAAATCAAGATTGCATTTAATGTGACATAATGAAATTTTACCATTCCAACAAGTGCTTATTAATATTTAGACTCAAGCTGTATTTTTTTAAAGATTTTATTTATGTATTCATGAGAGGTGCAGAAAGAGGCAGAGACACTGGCAGAGAGAGAAGCAGACTCCATGCAGGGAGCCCCACGTGGGACTCAATAGCGGGTCTCCAGGATCATGCACCGGGCTAAAGCTAGGTGCCCAACTGCTCAGCCACCCAGGCATCCCGAACATGTTGTCAAACCGTTATTTTCTAAATACGGTTTCATTTCTAAATGAAATGAAATCAGAGAACGTAAACCCAAGTGAGATGCTAAGATCTGTACACATGTAATTGATAATGGATAAGTTATCTAGATGAAGTGAGTTTTTATTCCTGCATGTGAAGGGAGCTGTGCTCTTAAAACTGGACACAAACAACCTGAGTATGTTGGGATCACATGCTATTTACTTTCAGGTGAGTGAGAGGGAAACCAAAGAGCTTTAGAAAGCAAGAGTGGAGGGAAAGGCTATGTATGAACTCTGGGTCAGCCCAGAAATCTGGGTGGAGGTCCCATGATGTTGTCTGTCCATACAACCCTCCAGGCCACCTTCCACATCACACAGAGGCTCCCAGAGATCTTAGTTTCGCATGATGCATAGAGCTTTGCTCTATGTGCAACTCCCAGAGTCTTTGCACACATGTCTCCCTGGCCTGCTTTTCCTACCCCTTCCACCTGAGAGTTCTTTCTCATTCCTTCCAATACTATTTGGGCAGCCTCTCTGCTGTGCTGATGCTCACGTTGAGACAACTAGCCCTGTCTCAGTGGTCTTTTCCATGGTTGCTCTTTAGAGATACACGGGAGGCAGGTGGTGACACAAGGCAGGTGTAACTCTACAGCCCTGGAGGTTCCATGTGTGTCCCTGGCTTCATTCTGGTTAACTGTCAGCCTTGACCTGGTGCAGGAAAGGCATGGTGGCTTCTTCCACATGGTCTCAGGGCCAGAAGGGAGTCTGTGGGGACCCAAGCCCATTGGGAGCCAGCCTGGCACAGCTGTGAGAGCACATCTGCTTGTTGTGGGGGCATTACAGAGATTTTAGGAGCAGGTTCTGTGTATGTGGTGGTGTAGTTCAGAAGTCTAGAGGCTTGGATTCTCAGAGCCCCCAGCGAGCACTCTCTAGCTGTGTTTCCTTCATGCCGGGTGTGGAAGCTTTGTTTATGAAGCTGGTGAGGGAGCTGGGTGGCCCTGAACCCAGAACCTTCACCCCCTCATGTCCCCGTCCCCTCTCTCCTGGACTAGATGGAACTTCTTAACTATTTCTTCCTTTGCCTCAGTGCTGCAGCTGAGACATGTTCTCAGCAAAGAGGCCTCCCTAGTATCCCTGGCTAAAACGCATCTCCCCTGCTCCCCTCTTGGCATTCACCATCACCTGGCCTCATACTATGAGTTTGTCTGTTGTCCTGCTGCATGGAGACTCCCTAAAGATGGGGATGCTCCAGTGTGGGGGCAGTGTGGGGGTGGGGTGGATGGAGTTGGCGGTGGGCCTGGGCCAGCATCAGCTTTTGCCTTAGGCAGTTAGCTAGGGAGCTGGACTCTTGCCGGAAGCACGCCCTGCCCGTGTCGTCTTGCGGATGACTCTTGGTGGCCTAGCCACCCTGGGGACCTTGGCACAGCTCCGGGGTGAGCATTTATGTGTGCATTGTGCAAAGCATCATTCTGGGTCCTGGCACACACACACAAAGGAAACAGTGTGGTGAAGACCAGACCCTGCCCTCAGGGGGCTTTGGATTTGATGAGTTTGTTGGAAGGGGACAGGTCATCGTCAACGGATATAAGAATCTTTATTCTTATATAAAAGGGATCTCCTGCAGGGTGAGACAGCAGGGCAAAGATGCACGCCTGAATGAGGTGGTCATTCTGATGGTGGCTAATAAAAATCAGAGGGTGCTAAGGGGGCGTGTACGGCCTGGTCCCCAAGAGTAGACTATACTGGGAGATGTCCTTCCAGAGAGCACAGATGGAAAGGGAACAGTAACTTGGCAGTGGAGAAACCTGACAATCACTGCCTTGGCTAGGTGGTCAAGGTTAACACCAACAGTGATGAGTCATGTTGAGTGTCTGTGCCCTTGATAGGACGTGATGGAAACGGCACCTTACCTCTGTGGTCTGTCTCCCCCAAACCCATGACTTCAATCTAATCATAAGGAAAATGGTAAATTCCAGTACGTTCTATAAAATACCTGCCTGGCAGTCCTTAACGCTGATGAATCAATAGTCTCATAAAAAACGGAGACGCTCTCACAGCCAAGAGGAACCTAAGGAGGCATGATGACAAACTGTAGTGTGTTCAGGTTGGGATCCTGGAACAGAAGAAAGACATTAGAGAAAAGCTAAGGGAGTATCAGTAAAGTGTGGACTTTAGCAGCAGTGTGTTGATGCTGGTTCATTAACTGTAACAAATGTAGGACATTAACATTAGATGTTAATCTTACGTTAACAGGAAACGGGATGTAGGGGTCTATGGAAAATCTGCCTTCTGCTCAGATTTTCTGTGTGTCTCATACTGTTCTAGAAAGCGAAGTCTGAGCCTCGCTGTTGCTCCTCATCCAGCTCTAGACCCCCTTGGCTTTGTGATGCCTGGTGGCCCTCTTTCTTTACTATCTGCTGGAAAACTGGAGGAAAGTTCAGTTAAAAATCTGGAATATATATTTTTGTGTGCCTCACATTTCTGGGTGCTTGAAAATAACAAGTTTCTCAGGTGTGGTCTGCCCAGGTGCTGGGGACCACCCCCAGGTGAGCTGAGCCCAGCCAGGATACTCACGGGCTGGACAGCAGAGCTTCCTTCTCATGTGTGCAGAAAAAGAAAGCATTGACACCAAAGCTTCAATGTCCTGAGCTCCACATGGACTCCCCTGATCAGCCCCTGGGTCACTTACAGCTAGTGACCAGAGGCCGTTTTGTAGGGGTTAGCATTTGTCACAAAAGGCATCGCAGACCAAAGCTGATGTGTGTGCGATTGAGGGTTCATTGAGGAGGCACAAGGGAGCCAAGTGTCTGTGGGCTGAGCTGGTGCTAAGGCTTCATGGCCAACCCCGAGTAGGTGGTAGGAATGGCTTTGTTCCCATAGGAAGGGCTGGCTGGCTGCTGAACCCCTGGTTTTTGGGTAATTTTGTAGTCTTTAATGTATATAAGCACAACTTCCTATATTTTTTGGAGGAGGCACAGCAGAAAGCGAAAGGTGGAGCCCCACAAGGGAGGGAGAAACCTGATTAGGATCCCTGCTGCCCTGTAAATGGGTGCCCAGCAAGGGTGCCTGTGGTTTGTGCAGAACTGGAGAAGCCTGCCTGGGGCTCAGCCCACTTGCTGAAGCCCAGTGCAGCTTCCAGCTCCTCCACTTGTAGCCGGAGATGACACCTGCTTTGCAAGATGGCATGAGTCATGAATGAGAAGATGTGTGCCCCGAGTCACTGTGGGATCTGGCGCTTGAGTCCCTGCAGGATCAGGAGGCCCTTGGTGGGGGACTGGTGAGGCTTGGTGCTGTGGCTGGTGGTGGGAAGGGTACCTACACCGCTGGGGACCTCGCGTAAGTAATGGCCCCTCACAGGTCCCCCAGCCAGTTAGAGGAAATGATTCCCGCAGGTCTTACAACTCCTCTGGATTTTATGGCAAAATCAAGTTGAACCACATGAACCTGCTATTTTTGTTAAGTCAGAAGTGGCCAAATGCAGGCGGTTTCCTATGGTTCAGTTCAATAGTGCTAAAGCCATTTTTGGCAAGAGAGAATACTTTTTATCTTAAAAATGTTATTTTTAGTTATTCCGCACCTACAGATTCACTGTGTTAGAAAGTAGATAAGCAGACAGAAGAAACTGAAATGCCCAGGTCTCCCTGCCAGGGGACCATGGTTCAGGTGGGCATCTTCCTGGCTGGCTGCTTGGGCATGGTGCTCGGCTGCCCACACGCGTGCTCCTTTGTGTCAGGATCCCCTTCCCCGGCCGTTGTGCCTTTGCATGGCATCCGTTGATCTGGGCCCCCAGGCTTGGACATCAGAGTTGTTGAGAATGTTTTTCTGCTGTGAATGATGCTGTAATAAATATTCTTGCAGCTTCTTTTCCATTATTATTATTAGTATTTATTATTATTATTACTATATTATTATTATTATTATTATTATTATTATTATTATTATTTTGGCAGATACCATGTTTCTCTCCTTACAAGAATTTCTGGTAGAATTGCTGGACCACACATGAAAGCTTCACACTGACCACCAGAAAAGTTCAGTGCTCACTGGCAGCGAGAAAGAGAGGGGGCTGCCTTCCCTCCCTCCCGTCTGCCCATCCTCTCCCCTTCCTATCTCCTTCTCATCCAGTCCTCCCCCCTCCCTCTCCCTCCCTCTCCTTCCTTCCTTCTCTCTCTCTTTCTCCCTCCTCCTCCTTTCCCTCCCCCCATTTGATGGCACCCCATAGCACAGCAGCCCTTCGGATAGGATAGCATTCTAGCTGCCCCCCACTCCCCAGTGTCTTACAACACACAGGCTCCCTGTGGCCCATCTTCCAGGGTTTGATTTCGGTGTTTTGAGAGGAAACCAATAACGTGTAGGGGAGCCTGTATGGAGACTTTCAGAGACTTCCCGGTGACATGCCCGTGGCCAGTCAGGGTGGGGTGATGGTTCAGGTGTGGTACCATTTCTTCCAGGGAGCCATCCCTTTCCTGATGGCCCCCAGCCCTGCACCATGCTGGCAGCACTAGGGTGCTGACCTCATGGGCCGGCCCCCAACCCTGGGCTCACAAGCTATTATTATTTTTAAAGTATCTTATTTTTCTGGTGATCTGGCAAGTGGAGCGATACCAAGTCCTCTCTTCCTGAACTGCCTGAGCTGCCCTGCTGCATGTCAGTCAGATGGCTGGTTGCCACTGTGGGACACTTGGCCTGGTGTCCTGTCCTGGAGCCATTGGCTGCCCTGAGAAGCCAAGGAAAGGCTGCTGAATCCTGGGGCCCCAGGAGGATCTTTGTCCTCCTTTTGCAGAAGCAATTGACTTGTGGATTCGCTCTGTTGAGCTGGAAGGAAGAATTTTTAAATTTCCTCTGGTTGAAGAACCTAAAATGGGGCAATCTGTATCAGTTTCCTCAAATTGGACTTTTAAGCAAGTTCTTAGGAAAATGGACTATTTTCTCCGTGTGGGAGCAAATTCTTTGGGAACCTTCCGTAATGAATTATAAGTACTTGTTTATTTCTCAAACACTGAGAATCTTGAAAACCAGGAGCTGCTGCATCAAGACCTGGGAGGCAGTACTCCCCCACCCCGAGGAGGGGCCGGCTGGAGAAGCCTCCCTTTCTCTGCCCCAGTTCCTGTCTCCCCAGGGCAGCAGCATTGTTGGCCACCAGGGGTAAACACTCCTTCTGCCACCTCCTGGAGATCCTAAAGACATCAAAAAGGGATGCAGTACTGGGGTGATCCTGAACTTTTTTGGGGGTCACATAGTGTCTGGTGGAATGCAGAATTTGCATGTAGTTTCATTAGCTAATGGCTAAAGAGCTAATAATTAAAATAAGTAGATATGACATCTCTGTTTTTAAGATAGTGCTTTCTAACAGTAATCTTGTATCTCTAGAGGAAGAGAGACATTCTTCTGGCAACAGAGGTTGGGGTTGAGATGGATCCTGGCCTCCTTTGCAAGGAAGGTGTCTGACATACTCTAGATCTGGGATTCCTTCCTTTGCCGTTGGTTTTGCCTGGGTACGTTTTTTTTTTTTTTACTTAATTTTAATTTCTGGTTATAAAGCTAATATGCATTCATTATAAAGATTCAAGCTTTAGAGAAATACGTAATGTAGAAAATAAAAGTCACCCCGCCTCCTCCTCCACCCCCTGCAAAGACAAATTCCTCCTTTTTTTTTTGTTTTTTTGTTGTTGTTGTTGTTGATTTGTTTAGAGAAATGTTTTACTTACATTTTACACAAGTACATGTATGTTTAATATTTTTCAGTAAACTGAGATTATATTATCAATATGATTTGTACTTAGATTTCTTCCCCCTAGCAATGCATTTTAGACATTGTGGCTTATCAGTTGTGCATAGTAACATTATTCTAACATTGTACAGTACTTGACTGTTTACTTATTTTTTAAAATATTTATTTATTTATTAGAGACAGAGTGTGTGCAGGGAGGAGCAGAGGGGAAGGGAGAGAGAACCTTTAGCCAACTCCTCGCTGAGCATGGAGCCTGATGTGGAGCTCGATCCCACAACCCTGAGATCATGACCTGAGCAGAAATCAGGAGTCGGACGCTTAACCAACTGAGCCACCCAGGGGCTCCTTGACTCTTTACTTATTGACGAACTTCTGGGTCGTTTCCATTGCCCATATATTGGTTACACTAGAACGTAGAATCTCACACATATATCCTTGTACATGCATGGGGATATCTTTGTAGTGCGGGTTCCAGAAGCAGACTTTTGGGGCCAGATGGTTTGAGCATTTCCAGCATGACTAGATATCACCAAGGTGCTCTCTGGAGCAGTCCTGGCCATTTTTTTTTAATTTAAATTTTTAATTTTTAAAATATTTTATTTGAGAGAGTGAAAGGCCATGGGTGGGGCCAAGTAGGG